>NC_068326.1:19885335-20502557 GCF_000147395.1 Oryza glaberrima
ATGCGGCGCACCGAGGATTCCTCGGCGACGGCTTCTTCGCCGCCCCGCTGCTGGTGGATCGCGACGGGTCGGCCATTGCGTTGAGGTCGACCAAGACTTGTGGTACGGGAATGGCGAGGCGAGGGCGGCGTCGGCTTGCTCGCTGCGGCGACAGGAGAGCGAGCGAATATATACAGCGGCAGAGCTCGAGCTCTCGCCGTCGCCGGCCTACGTGGCGTTGGCCGCTTGGCTTGCGTGTTCGATCTGATCTGGCAGTCGGTTAGTTACGTGGGGACCACGTCACCTGGGACCACTTGCTCCATGTCCGGCCCTGAGATTTTGTGGGCCCCACACCCCCCGGTGGGATGCGACTTGCGGAGGAAGTTGTGCAAGGCCGGCGGGCGGCGGCTGGCTTGCCCACGAGCTGTTTGAGAAAATGTCTCCCCGCCGCCGCCTCCGCCGCCGCGGCCACGATGGAAGGACCGAAGGAGGAGTGTGCGGGAGGAGGAGGGGTGGCTGCTGGGGCTTGGATTCGGGAGGAAGATGGTGGCGATCGCGGGCTGGTGCTGCACGGCGGCGAGCTCGGTAGCGCCGAGCTGTGGACACAACACGATGCCTCCGTCCGCTCCCGTGGCCGGACAACCGCTTCCTCCGCTCGCCGCCCATCAGTCGCTGGTGCCACCTCCCCTGTGGCCTCCTCCCTTCACCGGTGCCACCTTCCCCGTCGCTCGTCGTCAACTTGTGAGTTGGTCGCTCCCCTCAATCTCTTCGATCTCCTTCTCTCCCTGCCCTGCTGTGCATGCTTCTCGTGGGATTGTGTGCCCTCGATTCGGTTGATTTGAAATTGTTCTCGGATGTTATATTTGGGGATTGAATGATTGATCTGTGAGGCGAAGCTGTTGGGTTTCAGTTCTTGCAAGATTCTTGCGCTTTTTCTTGCTGTCTATTGTATTGAAAAACTTTCCTGCCTACTCACTCAACATAATGTTGTTCTAGTAATTTAGTACAAGTTCTTGTGAATTCATGTTAGAAATTTGATGCATATACGTTATGCTAACTGTTGCTTCCAATTAGTTGATTTTTATTGTGGTAGACCAAAAAAAAACAAAAAAACTACGGATTACTACCTGATTCTTTTCATGATCACTTCTTTAACTTTAAGTAAATAATGTGCGGTTGAAGCTACCAAGTTTTTAAGCTAATTCATCTCCCGATTCCTGAACCTTGTTCTCCTATGCCATTTTGTTTGGAGCAGTATATATACATCTTATCTGTTTTTAGTGAGTATATTATAAGATCCTGCTACTCTATATTGTTCATAGTTTTCACCTCTTATTCTTGCGCTATCTTTTGCATTCTTCAGATTCTTATTTTGCATGATTGGTACCACATCAGTTTTACGTAAAAGAAAAGGTACCACTTCAGTTAATAGATAGTGAAGATAACATGGAGGAAGAGAGTTCATGAAGCTGTAAGCAGAATTGCAAGGTTACTGGATGAGATATGAGATTACTCATATTTAAACTGAGAAACCAGTTTCACATGCCATTGCAAATGTCCTATTGAAGCTGTTGATTCATAGAGATATTGACAAACTTGACAAGAGGATGATGGGAATAATGGCACTGATCTGGAAAACCGAAATGCAGCCTGTTTTAAGCAGAAAAATGCCTTAAAATCCAACTAACCTTGTCTATTATACTTTACATGGTACTGGATTAAATCCCGGTTACCTTTGCAGAAATTGGAGGAAAAGTGAAACAGAGGAAGGCTGAATTCCAGGAGCCTGGAGCAATGATCAGCTGGAAGAGAAGGGAGCAACATCTGAAGAATACAGGAGGGAGATCAACAAGAAACATACTTCAAGCGCTGAAAGTGCCTGCTGAACATTAGAGCTTTAAACTTGTTCTTTTAATTTGTTCCTGGAACTTAAGCTGTAATGCCTGGTGTTTTTGTTGATGTCTGCTCTCAGTTTGTGCTAGTGCTAGTGATGGGATGGCATCACAAACTACCTGTTCTGAAAGCTGCACATTATGCATGCTAGTCGTTGTTTTTCAGGCTCGAAAATACTCTCTTCGTCCCAAAAAAAAAAAGCCAACCTAGGTACAGATAGGACATGTCTAGATTCGTTGTACTATGTAATGTCTCATTGATACCTAAGTTGGCTCTTTTTGGGACGGAGGGAGTATGACATTAGCTGGTACATCATTTATGAATGTTTAGTGTCTGTGAATGTAACTTTTAGCTTTGTAGCTTAGCTTCCAATATAAAAATTGTACTATCTGGTATTGTAGCTCTGGTTCTCTTAATTATCATCTACCTGAGTATTTATAATTTTGTAGCCTTTGTTCTCTGTTTTTTTTTCTTAGTCTTGGTTATCTTAATTAATTACGAGCTATCTGGTATTGTTTAACAAAGCTAAATGGCATAGCCATGAAGCCTTGATAACTGTTTACCATACAATAATCAAATAGACGGCAGGCACTAAAATGATCTTCGTCAAAACAATCAAACTAGAGTCACTGATACATGGCTAGATGCGCTACATGATGACAACAGCATGCATGCATGAGCCACCCGTGGTCAGCAGCGAACCTAGAACAAAATCTACCGAGGATCCTACACATTTCACCCGTGCTCAGGTTCTTGTCCAGCCCCATTGAAGACACTAACAATATTATTGATGTTAAGGAGACAGTACGCGTTGAAAGGATCTTAGTATTATCTAGGAGGTGAATAGGCGTTCCTTGAAATTCATACTTTGCAGGGAAGTAAATAACCTGAAACTTCCGGTCTGAATCTGGAACTTCTGGTCTGAACCCAAACGCCACACGTAGAGTTAGATATAGAGATAAAGATGGAGAAGTGTGCAAAGTTTTCTACACGCCCTTCAACATAATAATATTATTATAAGACACTTTTAAATACAAATATAATCATATATGACATACAGTAAATAGAGGAGTAATTTGACATCCTTTGGAAATACCGTCGCACCCACTGCACGGCAACGTGTGGGGGTGCTAATCCTAGTTATTTCCAAAACATGGAGCTAAACTCTGAATTCAGATAATTAATTAATATTGCAGCAATCTAATGAGTTACTAAGAAAAATATAATCTAATTGAACCGTCTCCACAGCATGCATATATAAATGCGGATGGCGGTGCGTAGGCTTAGTTAGTGGCCGTCCTCCGGCGGCGGCGGCGGCGGCTGGGCTTGCTGCTGCTTCTGCCGGATGGCGGCGATCTCGGCCTTGACGCTGGCGAGCTCCTGCTGGAGGTTCCGTATCACGCCGTAGGCGCCGTGCACGGGGTCGGCGGCCCTCGCGTCCGACACGAAGACGATGGACGCCATGGTGGCGCGCCGGGTCCCCGGGTCCGGCCCGGCCGCCTCCAGGCGGCGGAGGATGCCGTCCACGCCGTAGAGGAGGTTAGCGTACTCGAAGCGCTCCGGCCGGTCGGCCGGGAAGTAGGGCGCCAGCGGGCAGCCCGCCGGGCAGCTGGGCCGCCCCTGGTGCGCGCACGCGGCGCACGGCGGATGGTTCGGTGGCAGGTCGGCCATTGCCGTCGAAGACGATCGAGTACGACGACGACTGCGCGCGGCGTGCGGTCAGCGAGGGGTTCTCGTTGAAAAATCCAGCTAGAGATCGACCTGTGGCTCGCTCGCTTCGGCCACCGGAGCAAATATATAGACACTGCTCGCCCACAAATAATCCGATTCGGTCTGTGTACGTACGTGCGTGCGCACGTCGAGAAAAAAGACGATCGATCAACAAGTCCGAGTCGGATTCACTGTTAAGAAACCAGGGAACGGATCGGAATATATACCAGGAAAATGCAGAAGACTTATTTTTTTTTTTTACAGAAAACAGAAACCATGCATGCTTCGTACGGCGAAGGCCTCATGCGTGTCGTCTGGCAGCATTTCGTTAGCTGACCGGACCTGATCACGCGTGTCGTCTTGCTGTTTCGCCGGCGGCGGTGTCAGGGCTCGGTGGGTGCCAACGGCCGTGCAACGGATTGGAGCTAGCTAGATGCCGGGAGCGCGATCGATCAGGGCGTGTGCGCGCGTGG
Source organism: Oryza glaberrima (assembly GCF_000147395.1). Taxonomy (NCBI): domain Eukaryota; kingdom Viridiplantae; phylum Streptophyta; class Magnoliopsida; order Poales; family Poaceae; genus Oryza; species Oryza glaberrima. The sequence continues at coordinate 19,889,391 of NC_068326.1, forward strand.
TGTTCCGAATTTTCGGATTGAGACCACCTATATCTATTTGTCGATAAATTTTCTTCTAAAAATTTGATAGATGCAATTATAGTATAATCGTAGTGTAATTATATTGTCACTTGTATGTAATTACACTGCAACTTGCTTGTAACTATAGTGTAACTTGTATGTAAGTTTCACGTAAATTTGAATCGTTAGATCTATTACAAGATTTGTTCTGGTGAGAAAAAAAAAATCATAGCACACACATATGTGAAAGGATTTGTTCCCACGACCTCCATTTTACCCAAATAACATATTATGGAGAGATTTTTGAAAGTTACATACAAATTACATTGTAGTTACAGTGTAATTACACTATGATTATACTGTAATTACATCTGTCAAATTTTTGGGAGAAAATTTATCGGCAAATATATAGCAAAATTGTTTGGGTTAATCGCGCTAGTGTACGCATGTGTGCCGGCCGGATTCTGTTTTTAGACTTTGCTAAAAAAGAAAGGAAACATTCCTCACAAATTGTATCCCAACTTGTTCCATTCAATAGAAGACACACAAAGTCACAAAGATAGGTCCCAAATTAAGTTCTTTGTTCTTTGGCATTGCCGAGCAACTAGAGTCCCTGCCCGCAAGGTGTTCGATTGAGGTTCTAGGCAACCAGTGATCGATAACAGAGCTATGAGAACTGCCCCCGTGTCGTTCCAGGGGCAGGGGCGACACGGGCGGCGACCACCGCCGCCTTCCTCCCTCCTCCACCTCGCCGCCGCCCGAGCAGACTGCCGGAAACCACGCGGCTGCGAGGAAGGCGGCGGCGGGGCCTTCCTTCTCCCTCGAGGGCGCGGGTCGGTGCCCACAACCCCGACCAGTTGGGGGGCGGCGACGGTGCGGCGGCATCGGTGTCGGCGTCGGAGCGTCGGGCTGGGCGCGCGGAGGCGACCGGGTGCGGAACAGCTGGGCGGAGGCAGCTAGGTGCGGAACGGGGGCGGCGGCGACGGCGCCGGATTTGGCGTCCCTCGCCAGATCCGGCGGTCCGGCCTCCTCCCGGGACGACGGCGGCACCCAAGGAGGCGGGGAAGGGAGATGCAGGCGGCGGGAAAGGTGGAGCAGCGGCAACGGCGCTCCCTCGCGTCGCCTCTCCAATCCGGGCTGGGGGAGTGGTCAGCGCCGGGGAGGCGCGGAAACCGGCAGGCAGGGGCGGCGTCACGGTGGACGGGCGACAGCAGTGGCGGCTCGCTCCCGTCATGGTCGCGGCGCCGCCGTCGGCGTCTGTCAAGCGTCGGTGTTGGCTTCGATAATGCTGCGGCGGCGTGCCCTAGCTGGTCATCCCCTGTACCTGGCTGGATCTGGCCGTCCGCGGCCGGATCCGTCGCCTCCACGCTGGATGGCAGCTGGTCGGTGGGACGGCTGCGTGTGGACGGCAAGCGCAGCGGCGGCTCGCTGGCAGCCAGCCTCCTACTCGGCAGGGGGCTTCTGCCGGTGGTGGGTCTCATCGTTGTTGATGGGCAGCGATGTGCGGATGTGGAAATGGCGGGACGACGGCTTGTGCTGGCGTGAAGCAGGAATAGGGCTTGATGTCCGTGACGGAGACTTCCTCATTGTCGGCCGAGTGTTCTCCCTCTCTTTTGGTTTTCCCCCTTAGCCGGACCCTTTTCTGGTCATGGGGAATGCTAGGGGGAGGGCAGAGGCTCCGGCTTGCTGTAGAAGTTTGCGGCGGATGGATGGCGTTTCGAGGGTGGCCAAGGGCTCGTCTTTGCCGTTGGTTACAATTAAGGTATGATTGCTTCTGAGACGTCATGAACTATTTTGCGGCCATCGATGTGGGGGTGCTTGTGTGGGTGTTGTGAAGATGCTGGCGAAAGCCTTGCCGTGCTTTTGGCCGGTTCGACAATGACGCGCCCGTGGGTGTCATTTCCCTCCTTGGAGGCGTTGTCATGGCACTCTTTTATATCCTCACAAATCTCTCTAGGTGAAAACCTTGTTCCGATTTTCGGACGAGCGGCAGCGGCGTCACGCGTCGTATCCTCCTTGGGGCGTCGCTTCGGAGAAGTTCCAATGCATCGATGACTGTTGATGGTCCTTTTCGGTTCAAAAGCTTTCATATCTTGTGTTCGGCGAGGCTTTGCCTTCTTGGGTTTGCTTCTTTCTTGTGGTGGGCGACACGCTCTTCGGTTGTTTCTGCTGATGAAGTCGAAGCTGCTCGCTGATGGGGTGCGGCGATGCTTGGCAACGATGACATGTTGCAGTCTCTTCCAAGGAGTTCTAGTGCTGGCCGTGTGAAGGAAGTGGCTCCTCGGTGGCTTGGCTGATGTCTATTGTTGGATGCCGGAGCCGCTTTTCGCTTTGGCGACTTTCGTCTTCAGTGTCGTTGCGGTTGTGAAGTCGGCGCTGCTGGGTCGCTGGGGTGGCTAGCTCGGCAACGATAACACTTCTTCTGCGATGTGGAAGCTGTTGTGTCGCTTTTGTATTTAGCTTTGTGGCGACGTCCTGCGATTGGGTTCCGCCGTCGTTGTTAGTTGTGTAGCGGTGGGTTTATTATTAACCGTGCAGTTGTATGGTTTTTGGGCCCGATTTTCCTTATGAACTGGGCCAATTCTATTCATTAGGTTTCAAAAAAAGATAACAGAGCTATGTCGATCGTCACGACGGCAGACGCGGCATGGTGTAGCATGGGGAGCGCTTTCCTCTACCTGCAGCTCACTGGTCACTACAACCACCTATACCAGCTAGGTGATCCGGGTGCAGGGCTGCAGGCGATGATGGAAGATTAGGGCATTTGACAACAAGGTGAGGCCGGTCGCACTTGCTCCATGCGCTTCCAAAGGATCTCTTCATGCGGGTGGCAAAGAAGAAGACGGCGAAACAAGTGTGGGAGTGCCTCAAGACAAGGTTCGTCAGCGCGGAGCGAGTCCACCACACATGCTAGCAAACGCTGAAGGGAAAATCCAGCTGCATGTTGTGCATGGCCAACGGTGAGAAGGTTGATCACTGCAATGGCGATCCGACACTCATTCATATTCGGAGTACTATCAAATTATAGTACTCTAGCTTATCAGAGTACTATTTTCATATATATATTTTAAATATGAATGAGTAGTCATGTATCAGAATATGAAAATTTAATAATTAGCTGATCAGAATATGAAAATTCAGGTTGGGAAAAAATCGTGTCAAAACACACTTTTGTCAAATCAAGACCAAAATCATAAATTCTTCAGAAAAAAATAGGGCTAAATTTACAACACCGCTAAGTCATCTTAATGAAATGGAGGCAAACTTGAGCTTTAGTTAATAAGCAATGACAAAATCATAATTGAACGAAAACAGAGTTAAGAACATAATTGCCTATTGTCTTTTTAACCAAGAGTAAAAACTAACGATGCTACATTCTACATGGACGATATGGTCAACCAAAAGAGCCATCTCCCGTTGAGACGCATGGGCATATTTGCTATAAAATAAAATAAACAAAAAAAAATTCCCATGAAACATGTTACCCATCGTTTTGCTATAGAAAATACTCCCTCCGTTTTTTAATAGATGACGCCGTTGACTTTTTCTCACATGTTTGACCATTCGTCTTATTCAAAAATTTTATGCAAATGTATAAGATATAAATCACACTTAAAGTACTATAAGTGATAAAACAACTCATAACAAAATAAATTATAATTACTTTTTGAATAAAATTATAATTATATAACATTTGCATAAAATTTTTGAATAAGACGAATAGTCAAACATGTGAGAAAAAGTAAACGGCGTCATCTATTAAAAAACGGAGGTAGTATGTGGCATGTGGCTATTCATTTGATTTATATGTGGCTTTATATCCAGATTTTGATTGTTTTAAATATTAGCAAGTTGAAGAGATAATTTGCAGAATTCATAATAGAAGTAGGTAGGTGGGGTGGCAAATTCATTATCACCACCACTACTTTTTTAAAAGAATATAGAGATTATATACATATTTTTACACCGATCTATACTTATACAAATTTCAGATACCCTGTACGAGTAATGTAAATGTAAATTTTGTACCTATGAAACCTGTACGTTTAAATTTAGAATGAATTTATCAGCGTGTTACTCCGGTCTAGAAAAATAAATATTTATACGTAGAAAAGTTTACGCATAGAAACTTTATAATAGATATATTTTGTACAGATAATCTTTTCTGAAATATTAAATTTGTACACATGTATACATTTGGTGTACTAGTAGGCAACAAGGTTTGAAATGAGTCTCTAGCAAGGTTTCCCTTACCGCCGGTAACCACACGGTTACCGCGGTTACCAGGCTTACCGCGGGGGTATAGCAATATAAATACCGCGGTAACCTCCTTAAATTCAAATAAATTTAAAAAATAATTTAAATTTTTTATAAATTTTGTACGGTTTTGTACGGTTTTTCACGGTTACCGCGCGGTAACCGTGCTTACTGCCGGTGCGCGGTAACCCCGGTCCCGGCATTTTGGGAAACCCTAGTCTCTAGTTAAGACAATATAGAGTATAGTCTCTACAAGTATTAGTCACGTCCTATAAATATAAACTCCTCCTCATGGGTTTTCTCCGTTGGCAGAATTATCAAGACGCAGTGCCTGTAGGCACGTGTGGCCAGGTGGTGGTCCATCTCCGCCGCCATATCCACGGCCGCAGAAGTAGTAGTAGTACGTGTAGGGTATCCAAGGAAGGAATTCGGCTGTGATCTAGAAAAAAAAAATAGAAGAGTTACTAAGAGCATCTCCAACAGCATCTCCACATTAGACTCTCCAAATACCCATTTAGCCAATTCTCCAACTGATTTGGGTAGTCAAACTAGGTGTGCACTCCAACGGTCTCTCTATTTACATCTCCAAAATCACAAAGGGACCCACATGTCATTCTCCCATCTCCTTTCCCTTCTTCTTCCTCCTCTTTCTCTTTCTCTTCCCCTTTCTTTTCTCCCGGGTGGCCGCATCGGCCCATCGATTCAGCGGCGACGGTGGCAGTGGCGGAGGCGGCTCCCCCCGCGCGCGCGAGGCTCGAGGCGGCCGGCTCCCCCGCGCGTGAGGAGCAAGGCAGTGGCGGCGGCAGCAGCACCCTGCTCGCGCGAGGCGCAAGGCGGCGGTGGCGACAGCAGCACCCTGCTCGCGCGAGGCGCAAGGCGGCGGCGGCGGTGGTGGCTCCCCGCGCGCGCAGCGGCGAGGCGGCGGCGGTGGCGGCTCCCCGCGCGCGCAGCGGCGATGGCGACGGTGGCTCGTGCGTGATGGTGAGAGAGAGGATGGATGGGGATGGGAGTGGTGGTGGGACCCACCTTTGGCCAGTGGAGGAGGCTGTCTACATTTGGTCAGCCGGAGGAGCAATTTGATTATCCAGATGTCTTGGCCGTCCGGATGGAGAGGCTGTTGGAACTCGTTTTTTCTCTGTGTTAGCTAAATTTTAACTTAGAGAGTCAAATAGAGAGTTTGTTGGAGTTGCTCTAAGGCTGAAAGAAAACTTGACAAAGGTCAAAGAAAAGAAACAATCACAGCCCAACACATGCTGGGCCGAAAAAATGAAAGTCCGAGACAAATCACGTCAAAGAAAGGTAATAAGAGTCTCATGGGGTGTCGCCATCGGCGGCATCAGCGTCTTGGTCGGACTGAGAGAGCATCAGCGTCCTCTCCAGCTCCGGATTCTCCTGCTGTTCCTCGAATAGTGCCTCCATATCTCCGGCATCGATGGTGAGGACCTCATCCACTAACCTGTCACGGAACTCTTTAACCAACGGATCGTCGACAGGGTCCACGGTGAGTGCGTCCGGATCCACCTCGTACACGATGGTTTCCTCTCTGGCCGGCATTCGCGCGCGTTGAGGTCGCCAACGAGGAGGAGGATGTTCTCCTGGAAGTCCAACGCCGGCTGCTGCTGCTGCTGTTGAACTTGCACCGTGCGCGAGCCGCCGAGCTCCTGGTTGACCAGGGCCCACATGCCTTGCAAATATTTCCACGTTTATATATCGGAATTCGAAAGCAAATTGCTCAAGATCGACTACATGACGACAGGGGGCTGCCTATCTATTTTTATTTAGAAAAGAAAGGGTGAGAGAGAGCAATAAGGAAGGGCCTGTTTGGTACAGCTCCAACTCCTAAATATAACTACAGGAGTTAAGTCTGGAGTGGAGTTGTGGAGCTGTCTAAACCCAGCTCCACAACTCTAATACATTTTGTGAGAGAGCTCCACCCAACTCCACTCCCAGTTTTGGTGGAGCTGAAACTGTTTGGCTGAGCTCCAGCTCCAGGAGGAGTGAAGTTGGAGCTGGAGTTGTGCCAAACAGGCCCGAAGTGGGGAAATGAGTGAGAAACGTCGCTGATTCCTACACTAATCTCGACGCACGATTCTACGGCCAATAAAATGTCAAATATCATAGTAGAAAAAACTCACCCGACAAACGTTTAGCAAAATCGCTCGTATTTTTTTTCCGACGTAAAAAGGCCACCCGTTTTTACTCAACCAGCTGTAGCAAGGCCCATTAGGCCCAATTACTAGGCCTATATTCTGGGCTTCTGGCCGCGCCCTCGTTTGCCGCCGCCTCTGCCTTTCCCTGCGATGGGTTTTCCTCCTCTCGTCTCGCCGCCACGTCGCCGCCGCTGCCGCCGACGAGCAGCCGCGGCGAGGCGACGCACAGCTCACAGCTGCGAACCCTAAACCCTAGCTCCGACCCACCCATCCAGTCCCTTCCGCCATGGAGGAACCCTCGCCCGTCCCGCCCGCGGCGGCTCCTGCCTCCCTCGCCGCCGCGCCGCCCACCACCGATGTCCTCTCTCGCCGGAGAGCCCATCTCGACAGCGCCTCCTACCGCGCGCTCTCCCGGCTCTTCTCGCACTGCCTCCACCTGCACCCTCCGCGGCACGCGGCACGCCCCGACGCGGAGGTCGAGCCTGCCGCCGCCGCCGCCATCCCTCCCGGCGGCTCCGGCGGGCTTCCCCATGGGGATTCGCCGCCTCCTGCAGACGTGGGAGGCGATCGGGGGAAGAACTTAGAGGTGGAGGTGGCTCTGGGAAACCATGCTCCGCACGAGACGCCTTCGACTTCGGCGTCCCCGGACGCCGCCGTGAACCCTACCACCGATCCCGGCGTGGTGCCGCAGGGGACGGAGGAGGGTAGAGTCGCTGGGGTCGAGCGGGTGGAGGGTGTAGAAGAGGTTGTTTTCGCCGGAGGCACTTCCGGGGAGGCTGATGCCGATGGCGATGAGTTGGGGGCTGGGGCTGGACTGATGGGGGATGACGAGGCTTTGAGGTCGATGCAGGCTTGCTTAGACGGGGAGGATAGTGAATTGGTGATTGAAATGGTTGGTAATGATGATGAGCAATTGCAACTCGATGCGATGATGAACAACTTGTCAGGGTTGATTGATGATGCTAGTGCCTGTGTAATGTCGGCGCAGAGCTGTGGAGTATCTGGAGATAAACTGCAGAGTGATGACAGAGTAGCTGAGGAGGTGAAAGAATTGGGAGCTGGGATTGGCAATGACAGATCTGTGTGCAGTTTAGATCATGGGTCACTGGATGGTGGTGGTGGTTTTGAGGAAGGAGAGATTGAGGGCGACACGCAGAATTTAGATGCAGATGATTCTGGCAATTCAGAGCTTCAAGATGATGTGGAATTGGAAGAGGATTTTGATAGCAGAAGGATAGAGGAGGATGGGTCATGTGGCCATGACTTAAAGAGCAATTTGCATTTGATACCTCAAAAAGGAAATGGCGGCACTGCACGGAACATGCTATGTAATAGCAAGGGTGATTCTCAAATGCATGTTGCCAGGGCGCAAGCAGTCAGTTATGATGAAGTTCTCGATTGGAATGAGACACCTTTGCCTGATGATAAGGTATAGCTTATCTGTCAACCACAAATGCGTACAAGCTTGCCATATTCTCTCTTTTTTTGGTACCCATACGCTGTTTTGTTGCTTCATTGTTTATGCACAATTTTGATTAATTCTTGTTTGATGTTTCATATTAACTGAATTCAGTAGCTTTTTTTAATCATCGCATACATACCTTGCTTGAGTACAATGAATGCAGTTCGAGCGTTCACACTTCATGACTTTCTTTGTAACTTCAAGTTAATCACAGTCAATTTACAATGCAAGATTTTTAAGAACAATATACAATACAATTGATTCGTCTGTGTTAAGATTTTCTTCTTAGCTACGTAAGTATGGATTTTCAGTCTGTTCTATATTAATATTGCAGGCTCTCAAACATGGAAACACAAGAAAGCGCACCTTGACAGAGGAGAGAAAAGCTAAGAAGACGGTATATTCTGATCTCAGGACCATTTGGTTCCAATGTATAAACATTTTTGAACTGTGCATTCAAATAGTTTTTACCTTTAGAAATATTAAGATTTGCTTTCAATGCTATTAATATGCAGAAAACTAAACGAATTAAGAGAGCATTGCAACGGGAAGCCGAAGGGGTGAAAAGACTGAAACTTCAACCAGTTATAAAGCCTAAAGTGGTGAAGGTTTGCCACTTCTACTTGCATGGGAAGTGCCAGCAGGTGAGTCTGTCTCTCAGATCAGACAGATGGTTGTCATCATCTGCTTCACTTTTGGATCGACAAAAATTTATATTCTTTGCTGTTGTAAACTGCACAGCACATGCCCTGGCCTTGAAACATATTGTAGCGATTTTCTGGACACACTGATTATATTTGTGTAATTTAGTGATTAGCCATATCTGTAGCATAGGATGCATATTTTGATTCAGTGTCCACTAGATAGCACCTGGTAACGATTAGCCCTGCCTAGGTCTGTCTATTTGCTGATTAGGCGCTGGTGTGCTGCCTGAGAGCTTAGACCATGATGAACACTGTTTATATAATCATATTGTTTTCATCATGTAACATGTCCACTTTATTCTTGGTATATGTGTTATGTTTTCTATATAAATATGTTACAAAGACTGTAAAAATGCTTTTCACAGGATTTACTTTAATAAAATACTTCCTCTGTTTCATATTATAAGACTTTCTAGCATTGCCCGCATTTATATATATGTTAATGAATCTAGACATATATGTGTGCCTAGATTCATTAGCATCTATATGAATGTGGGCAATGCTAGAAAGTCTTATAACCTTAAATGGATGTAGTACCTAATATTTCTTATTTTTTTATTGCAGGGCAATTTGTGCAAGTTCTCCCATGATACGACACCTTTGACAAAATCTAAGGTATCCATTTCATAGAAGTTTATCACATGCTTGCAGTAATCATAATGTATTATAATAAGATGCATGTATGCTGTTTAATATGTGTGGATATATTCTATGTGGTCTGCCCACACGCAAGCATGAGCTCATTTTGTACGCACCTATGCATACCACCTATTTTTTAGATGAAAATGTGACATCAATATTGAATTTGAACTTTAAAGCATGCACAGAACAGGTTCGCACTGCACATGTTATGAATACGTATCAGTATAGTGCTAAATCATAAACTGAAGTGTACCCAAATCTTGATCCAAGTATTGGTACTAAACTTCCTGTTGTATCTGTCCTTTTGAGGTTTTGCGAATTTTATCCTGATTTTTTTTTGCCTTGACAGCCCTGCACACATTATGCACGTGGTTCTTGTTTGAAAGGAGATGATTGCCCTTATGATCATGAGTTGTCAAAGTACCCTTGCCACAATTTTATGGAAAATGGAATGTGCATCAGAGGTGATAAATGCAAATTTTCTCATGTGGTACGTAATTTAACAAATCATTCACTCTTATTTAATTATTGGTGTTATAGCCTGGTTAAATTTTAATATTAGCAAATGCTGTGAATTAAGCAAGCTTTGCACTCGTTGTCAGATACCAACTGCAGAAGGTCCGTCCACACCAGATGCAAAGAAATCTAATGCGTCATCAGTACCTGAAAAAGCAAATTGCCAAGAGCAAACAAGTCGTCAGAAAACTTCAACAGTATACAGTGGTGAACCTGCAACCTCTGTTCCTATCAAACATCATTCCATCCTTAAAAACCTTGCTGGCATATCAGGAAATGCTCAAAAGGTACCTGTTCGTATACCAAGGGGTATACAGTTTCTTCCTTTCAATAAAGCCAGACCAGATTCTAGCATTTTGCATCAGGATGTTGTGTCCACTGAGAAGCATAAGAATCCAACTGGTGGTCCACATCAGAACTTTGGAAGACCTCAACCCGCAGACGGGAAAAAACTTGGCAAGCACAATGGACATAGATCAGCTCCACTGTTGGATGAAAAAGACTCATCAAAACAAGCTAATCTACATCCATGTTCAGAACCAAAGAAAAATAGTTTGCCTACCACTGCTGCAGTGCCCAGCTCAGTAAGCACTCAGCATGAAGTTTCAGAGGCCTCCAGGATTTTGCAGGCGTTCTTGTTTGGTTCTGGCAATTAGAGAGAAGTATGAATCTACTACTATGCCTTTGATACCTGTAGACTACATATATGCATTGGTAGTTAAATAAATGTTCCTTGAATTTTGCAGCATACTTGGATGTTGTTCAGTGATGAACCCGTGGCCATGAGATTGTGCAGCATTTTTTGTATTCCGCACACCAGTTTTATTGCTGTAACTCCATCTTGCAAGTTGCAACTGCTGATGTGGTATGTCGAAAAGAGAACAACATTGTCTGTGGTGTTTTATTGCGCTTTAGTTACCAATAAATTTCATTCAGGACTTATTTTGCAGAACTTGGGGCAAATATTTACTGTCAGATTTTGAAGATTGGTAACTATCAAATGAATGCACTTCTGTTCAATCCACAGGTTAGTTCCATTTAGTGAATGGTTTTGAAGATGTAGGCCTAGTGTTGTCATAAATGCACTCCTTGCGTCAGTAGTTTCATGAAAAAGTTGACATGATTCGTATGATTCATGGGACACACTTTATGGGCCTGTTCACTTTGATGCCATTTTCAACCTTACCAAATTTTGGTAAAGTTACCAAAAAAGTGGCTACATTTAGTTTGCTGCCAAATTTTGGCAACTATATAAGAAATCCTACCAAAATTTTGGCAAGTTACCAAAATTTTGGCAACTATGCCAAAATTTTGGCAATGCCAAAATTTGGTAAGGTTTTTTTTGGCATCAAAGTGAACAGGCCCTATATGTAGTACTGGGATAATAAAATAAATGTTTATTCTAAACTGTTCCAGGTCATTGTTGATATGCGAACATATATGTCAGTACTATCTGTGACTCAATGATTGCTTTTTTTTTTCTTTTCTAGAAGATGATTGATTAGATTGATGGTTTTAACTTCTCTCGTGCTTAGCTATTAGGAATTCTAGGACATTGTAACATGCATGTTTTTTGGCCTGTAAATGTAGGCCCTGTTAGGATGCTACAGATTTAAAGAACTACTCTATGCAATACTTCAAGTTTGTTGCATCCATGAATACGCCAGTCTTTGAATACTACATTTTTCACATTGTAGCAAAAACCATAGTTTCTTGTTTTGGCAACTGCAGTATTTACCACATTACTGTTTTTTTTTTCAAAAAAGAATTGTTTGGCTAGTTCTATTTAGATATCTTGGGTGCATGGAATTAGAAGATGGGTATGTGAAGCATCAACGTGTACTGACAGATGTCTCTATGCATAGCTTTTTTAACTCCTATGTATCAATGTACCATTGTGTCGTAGGCTCGTAGCCCTAGCTTTTACACATATTAACGATCATTAGCTAATTCAATCTGTAAACCCAGATTTGCTCACATATAAGAGATGGATTTAAAACTACCTTACAGACAGAGTATTATACCCCAAGACTTTGCAATATTTAAAACTGCTGTGGAATCGCTTCACTTTCTTGGTTTACAGAAGAAAAGGAGTCCAGGAGTGGAAAAACCATAGCGTTGAGAAAACTACAGTATTTTCTGTTCTCAAACTAAATACTATAGTACTTTTTGGAAACCACTGTATTCTACGAAAACTCCAAAACTATTACATCCTCAGACAGAGCCCATATTTTTTTTCTTTTGGTCTTATATTTTTATTAGCATTGTACCAATGGATGGCAAATTATACTATAAACTTTATAAGTTTCTAGGTTAACAATATCAAAAAATAATTACCCTCAAATTTTTTAAAAAAGATTCTACAATACTCAATTTTACACGAATCAATCAACATCGACATATATACACGTACTAAAGTTAGTATTTTTTAGAAATGAAAATACACAAATAGCACATGGCACACATGCCTGCATGTATATAGCCACAAAAAATATTCAAGAGTGGGTGGGTGTAGAACACGCCATCAATACAACTTCTATAAGAGTACCTCTTTCCTTCTCATGACCAGATAATAAAGTAGGTTCAACATGATAAAAGTAAATTGTGATTGAATCTTTTTAGAACTTTGGTGACAATTTCTTTCCCATATTGCTGCTGCTTCCCTGTTTTTACTCGTGCACATACTGGAAGTTTTCTTTGTTCATATACTTTTGCGACTCTATGAATTATGATGCCAGTAACAACTGTTTATTTTGTGTGCATGTATTTGTCTGAGTTGTGGAGTGTTATTTTGGAGGTTTATGAGTTCAAGGGCAGGGTCATACATTAGCCGGTGCAAAGTGCATGTGTTCAGGGCCCCAAAAATTAGGGGTCCCCAAATAAATCTATCATTAGTACTAATCAACTATACTTAATTACCAGCAAATTACAAGGCCTAATAAATGAAAAAAGAAAAAGGCCCACAAGGACTACCAGGCCCAAAGACTGTATCGTTGGCTCCTCCATTGCTGCCCACGCGCTACTCGATGGCTTGGTGTCGCGCAGGCATACAACAGCAAATCACAATTCCTAATCTTCATTAGTTTGCAGCAGCAAGAAGCCAACAGTGCAGCAAAAGGGAGTATGCCCGTGTGCATCCATCAGCTCGTGAGTTCACTGTGCCGTCACATTTCCCTACAATTTGTTTTCTTCTCTAAGTTTCAAATTCATGTTATAAACAAGCAGGAAATTATTTGTTTATTTCATCAGTCCTCATCGATCGTGTCTTCTGAAATGTATGATTTTGGTTATGAAATAGGAGTTTATTTGTTCATTTCATCAATCCATATTAAGTGAAGGTATACTTTGGTTCTGCAGTGTTTTTAAAAATTTAGGGCCCCAGTGTTTTGCACATGGGCTTCTAATTCCTAGGTGGATCGTTTTGTTGCTTGTTCCTCTATAACATAATCAACTACGTAGTCTTCTTTTACAGGTTTTAAGTATGTTCCTCAATAAAGGTGACTGTTGAATACACCTAGTTACCATAAAATAAAGGTCAAAACACAATTGTTTCAATATTATTGGATTAAATGCATAATAGGAAACTCAAAAACTAGTGTGCTCTTACTCTTACGTTAAATATGCATCCAAATATCATGTACACTTAAAAACTGCAGGCTTGTAATTGTTTCATGCGATAATTGAATGTTGAATTTATGTGCAGATTTGAATTGGAAAGTTGGTGTTTATCTCTTTGTTTGGGATTATGAAAATGCTAAGCGCCATATGACTTAGTAAAGCAATGGAGATTTGATGTGTCATTCATGTCTGTACAAGGGCTGCTTTTTTGAGGTACCGCTGTTGTCGGGTGGATTCATTACGGTACACATTTCTTTCTGTTGCGCTGTCTATTGAGAGATGATTCCCCATGAACATGGGCATTATACAAAGCAATTTCTCCATCTGCTTTTTTTGTCAAGCATTTAGTGTGCTTATCAGAAGTAGAAAATAAAAGGAATATTAATCTATCAATCTCTCTTTTTGGGGGCTTTCAGGGCATCAAGTTTCTTGAGGCAAAAGCTTTACTCCATTGCCATGTGACGATGGCAGCTAGAAGATTGCCGTTTTAGTCGTCGAACAACATGATGATTTTGGGTTACATCTCTGCCAGAACCATGGGTCCTTCACAGGACACCAGCATCAGCCTCTGGTTTCATCAGTGCAATGGTTTAAGCTTTACATGCACATAGCACTCTGGAATCTGGATTCCGTCCTATCGTTTGGTTCAGAATTGCTTGTGAAACTATCCGTGGAGGCCGTGGGGCACAAGTGCAGAAGATAAGGGGCCCCAGTTATGAGCTGGAACGTGTGATCGTTGCTTGCTACATCTCAAACATGGTTTGGATCTGTCCGTGCCTAGTTGCTGTCAAAATCCCGGGTGTTGTTGCATCGGTTCAGAGTTACATTTCACATGATCGCTGGGAGGGCTCACATGGCCGTTTCATCAGTCCGGGCTTGCCATGCGAAGCAATCACCTGAACTACATGTCCCTCTCTACTGCTGCTATCACATGCCCAAGTGACAGCGACTGTCTACTATCTCACTAAACAGTCAAATCTTTTTGCTCCTGATGAAAATGAATTGATCTTAGCAACCGTCCGTTCATTCCGATGGCCTTTTCATTAGAGGTAGTTAAGATGGAACTGTCAGTTTTTTTTTACCTGGTTTTACCACCGTATATGAGAGAGTCGTGGCTGTGTTGGCTTGTTATCTCGGTGGTCAGTTGCTCGAATATTTGTCAGTGGTGAAAGCAACCGACTAGAAAAGACCTGAACAACCTGTATGCGTTGGGTGACACTGGAGATGGATAAGCAAGTTCCTTGGCATGTCAATTCAGGCGAAAACGGAAGGCCCCAAAGAAATAGAGCTGTGGAGGGTAGCTACTTGGTCGCTTTCCTTGATATTATCATTGTGTCTGCGTTGGAGATAAAGCAAGTCCTTGAGTATTTATCCGGCCCGAACTGTGCAACTAGATATAATAGAAAAAAAGGAAGGGTAAATTTTGCAAAACTATAGATATCTCAAATCAAACTATTGTAAATTTATAAGGCGTTGTATGTATATCACAAAGTTATCATAGATTTTTACCAAATTTGTTATGAAACTATACATTTATAAGATGAAGTATTGCAAAACTATAGTTTCAATGATTAAATTATCTTGAAATTATAGACTTTAGAGTTTAAACCCTTAGCATTAATATTTTGATTTATTTACCTCGGTACTAATGTTTTGTTGGAGCAACAAAAGATATAGTTTTGTTACAAATTTAGTGTCAAATATGTATTTTGTGATACTCTGTCAAGTGTATATATAATTTTACAATAGTTTAAAATTTTATAAAATTTAGTTCCATCTATTTTTTATAAAATTTACTCTACTCAAAACTGAAATTGAAGAATATGGATAAAAAAAGAAAGAAATTTACTCTCATTTGTTTTAGTTTTTTTCTTACAAAAAAAACGCTTTTTCCTATTAGTACGCGCAATAAATGGAAATCAATCAAGAATAAATACTCAACCTCACTAAATTCTCCACATGTGTGTAATATTCGTCGGTATCTCTCTAAAGTGAAAAACATCTTTATGCGTAATAGCATCTACCTTAATTTTTTTTTCATGGTAGTTAGTGACTAGCAAATTGAAAATCACACAGGATATGAAGAAGTTAAAAAAAAAAAGTTCAAATACCCCCCTAAGCTTGAAAACCCAAATTAACCCAAAGGAAAACAAAACGAGTGAAAAAGAATAAAATAGGAAATTACTGCCCATTTCCACCGCTGACTGTCCTACTACCCTGAAGCCTCTTCCGATCACCTCCGCCGGATTTGAGCACGCCGGCCGGCGAGGCCCGCCTCATCACCGCCAGGGCGGCGGCGCTCCCCTCTCTGCCTTCTCGCCGTCGAGGTATTGAGAACTATGGCCCCTGCAACCTACAATCCTCCGGCATCAGCAGGTCAGTTTTTTTTATCATTCAAGAATCTCTCTCGCTCCCCTAACAATGGCGAACGTCAAGTAAGCAAAATTCATTTCTTTTTCTCCCTCTTTTTCTCTCTTTCTTTTTTTCCATTTGTTTACATGCTGGTGGCCAGTAATTGCAATTCAACTCTGCCCTCGACAAAATATGCAACACTGACAACCGAATTCATTTCACCGGACAAAGGAAAATAAATATCTCCATTCTGTAGCTCACATGCATGCTTGGCTTCAAACACAGTTTCAGTTCAAGAAAACCTGCTTCACACAATAAATCCCTTGGCTCCTTTCAAGATTGCTGCTAGTGTGTGTGTGTGGCAGGTTACCCTTTTGTCATCTTGAGCAGCAGATGTCAGAGAAGATTTCTGCTGTTTTTATTCAGTCAACGATTTGACTCATTAAAACAGACCAATGCATGTTAGGATGATCATAGCAAAAGCTCTCTGCTTGTCCTAGTTCTTTTGGAAAAGGGAAATGACTTGTTGAGTCATTTCTGCCTTTGCTCACCATTTATATTCATGATGAATCTCTGCCTCAGCTTCCTTCTTGTTTTGTCCTCCTTCAGAATCATGACATTTGACACTAACTGCTTTCTAGCTATATTATGAATTGTCATTTCTTTCACACAAAAGAACAAGGAAAAAAGAAGAAGAAGATATGGTATGCCTCCACTCAAAATGAAAAAGGCTAGAAATTAGGAAACAATGAGCTTGCGTCCTTCTTCCTGGATATAAATTGTTTCATATGACATGATTTGTCTGCTGAGTGCTGACCTGAACTTCGCGGCATTATCTAGTACTACAAGCTTTTGGACCTAACCACTTATCAGAAAATTCCAGAGTCCATTTATGTCTTGATCAGTTCTACTTCAATAACTATATGGTATGTGCAAACTTTTTCTCTTTTTTGACCTTTTTTCTGCTGACCTGTTTTTGTCTCATGGGACCAAACCAAACTGAATATTCAGAATGTTTTCATTCTAGTTTTCAAAAAAGAGCTGAATTTTGACTGCGCCTACATTCGTTGATCGGCGATCGCTGTCCCGACACCGTTTTATTTCTTGTCTTTCTCACTTGCACTGCACTTGAATTAATCCTCCACAGGGGCTGGCTGACAAACACAGATCCACTGGGACATCTGCTTCATCAAACTGGCACACACCCTCCCCTCAGCAAACAGCAACTCCTCCTGAATCCGTTTCAGTTCATGTCTGAAGTCCAAGGCCTCTCTGCATTTCAGCTGCTACAGTTCTCCTGGGACAAGCCTGCTCCTGTTAAATTGCTAATAGGATACTTCCTGTTTGTATGGTGTACAGTGTACTGTACTGTTATTTAACTGTGGTTAATTTAAACAGGTCATTCTGCTCTATATGATTGAGCCAAATGCACATAGGAAGAACAGCGCGAGATAGAAGAACCGGGGGCGAATGCAAAAGAATAATGATGTTAGTTACATGTCTTTTTCATGCCTTGTCAGTCAGTAATAAGAAACTTTAAATGCCATATTTCAGGTATTTACATGTCTGAATCAAATCCGAGATTAACTATTCTAGTATGTGTATTTATTTACATGTCCAAATCATAGCCTTGACCATTCATGTCTTTATTTTCCCCCTCAGATTATCATGAAGGAAATCTATGAGCAAACAGCTAGCAGCTTTTATTATTGATAGACTTGGCCCTGGCTAGTCATTTGGAGCAGCAGGGTTTAGGAAATTATGGGTCTCTAAACCTCTGGAGATTGGCCAATTGTCAGTGCCATCTAGCTCATATTGTACTGTACATCTCTTTCTTGAATCTGTACCAGTGACAGAACAATGGCATCATCAGTATATTATCCTACCAAACCACAGTTTTCCTTGGACAGATTTGCAGCTAAGGTTGCTGTCACCACCCTACATTCTCAGTTAGAAACGGAGCCAAGCATCCAAGAACACCTACAACTTGGCGACAACGACGAATTCGATTATCTGTGAAGCCTGATCAGTGGCTTGTCCTCATGTTCATCAAAAAATAAATAAATCCAAGCAAGCAATTATCATCAAGGTGTTATGCATTTCATAATATCCTCCTCCTCCTCCTATCATCTTCTTATGTCCATCTCTTGTACTAACAAACTAACCATTCGTCCTTCCAATTTTGTTGTGTTCTTGTTTGCCTTGTGGATCAGAAGATCCAGTTTTCAGGGGTCCCTGTTGCTGAATCCTTAGCTTTTCTTCTTCTCCATGTTGGTGTGTTTTCAGGGTCTCCAGATTCAAAAACTGCGACTGCAAGAGGGGGAGGAGCATGTCCTTGTCCTGATGCAGACTTTGCTTATATTCTGGCTCATAATTCGCGCCTTGACCGCATTTTTTTAAAAAAATCATACGTGAATAGAAATTCAAGCATATCGATATCGATGTCGATATGGGTTGGAAAAGGAAGAGGAGAAAAGAACCACCATCTTCTGAAGAAATTTTTGGTAAGTCTGAATGAATGAAAGAATGATTGTGATTGATTGGTTGCTAAATACACAATTCTTGCACTCGTGTGATGGCATGCTCACACTTTGCAAACAACTCTTATTTTGGTTGTGCTGTTTGACTCGATTCAGAGCAAAGGCACTACTAAAAAGCCAAAGCCCGTGCCAATTATCTGCTAATGATTGGTGTTCATGTGTGCTTCCTCTTTTTGGCCGTCTTGTAGTAGCTGGGAAAAAGTTTTTTGCATCTGATCTCTTTGGATGCTAAAGAATGGCAGCTTTGCAAACCATCTGAATGATGATTTGCTGCAGAAAAAAAAAATAAAAGTGTTGGATGGATCAGGAAGTCATGTGTTGGATGAGTGCTTTTTCTAGCCTAGCCCAAAAGGACCAAAGCAAAAAAGACAGGCAGCTTGTGTACAAATGTACATGTACATGTGCTTCTGATCAAAAGGTGAATTGGGATTTAGGAGTGTTCCATTGCTTCAGGAGTAATGCTTTTTTGTTGTTCCACAAAAAGGGTGAGAGATTTAAACAAAACCTCTGACAAGACATCATGTGAAGGTGTAGCAGTTTTATGACACAAACTGTTAGTATTTACCCTACCAGTTTCAACGGGAAAACAAGTAGTACTATTTGTCAATCCATCTCAAATTTCAAAATTCAAAAATTATCCCTAAATAAGTGAATATTGTTTGCCAATCCAAAATTTCTTCCAACCTCTAATTTAAAAATTATATATATTTATTATACCCTCAACTACAGCCCACTAGTGACATCTCTATTAGTTTAGGGCATCTAGGTCATTTACCTTCTCTCATAATTGACTCATAAGTAATAAAGTGATCAGTTATTTTGGGATATAGGATAAATATATTCGGGAAATACTTACTACCTGAGACCTAAGTACGAAAGCTCAATTTACAAGGGGAAAATGACATATGAGATACTATTCACAAGTCAAATGACATCCCAGCGGTTAAAACCACTTGAATTCGGGAAGGGGAGATCACATGTTCGAGTCCGTATGCTAACTAAGGGTTTATGGGACTGTCGGGTATAAACTCAGACCGCTAGGGTTTCATGTAGCCAGCGTGTCTAAGCTGTTTACAACAATCATATCTCTATATCGTTTTTTTCCTTGCGTGTTGAATAAAAACCTTTTTTGAAAAAAAAAAGAAATACTAGCAAGAATTCCGCAAAGCCGACACGTTGGCCGCACACGGTTTGTGAGACGGCCCCACCCGTCAGCCACCCATCGAGGCCGGAACCGGAACCCCGCCGTGTGCACCTAGCAATTATGCCCATGGATCACGAGGATGAGGTGGCACATGGTATGTCCGTCCCCTCTTGACGCTTGTCCGGATGCCATCAGGGGAATATAATACAGCAGAATCAGACAGCGACCACAGCTCTCTCTCTCTCTCTCTCTCTCTGCTAATCACCAGTGTTAACCCCTGCTCCACTCTGCTCCAGTGGCCCCTGATTAGGCAGCTCCTCCTCACGCTAATCACCGTTGGTTAAGATTAATTAATATTTCTTTTACATGGCTAATCCCATCAGTTATCACCATTGAGGGGATGACGCGTGGGCCCCACACTGATGCAACCGGCCGGCGACATGATAGCTCCAAAAAGTTCCTAATCTAATCTCTAATCCGGCCTAGCTGCTAGTTTGCCTGAGAGATCAAGCATTAAGATAAATTAATCAGGATTAACTTTTTAATTAATTAGCGGTTAACTTTTCGCACTAGGCTCCTGGCGAATCTTTGGGTTTTTTTTCTTAATTAATTATAGGGGTTTGGAAGACACGGAAGGCTAATTAAGCTTGGCTTACGTACACGTATGTATGTTGGGTGGGCGGCGGTATTTGTTTTGCTTTTATTTTTTTATCTCGGATAAATTAATTTGATAGAAATGCACCATGTTATCAAGTGGATGGAATCCTATGTGACATTTTATAAAGAAATAAATTAAAAATTACAGGTATTATTATTTAAGTATATACTATCAGGTTTAGTACTGCTTGTGCAAGCTCCCTCTAAAAAAAAGTTCTCTCTTTCATTTAGCACAAGTTGTGCACAATACATTCTTTTTTTTACAGTTTGCTTTGAATACAGACACAAACTTTGTGGTGAAGATCAAGGAATGTATTATTGTTTTTTACAGCTCAGACAAGGAAAGCTGGTATGTATGCATTTTTTTACACGATAATTATATTAGTTTGAACTTTGAAGCCGTTTGATTTATGGAACTGTTATTCGGTTGGTGCAAACGGCAGAGTAACACTGCACTGTACCAGCCATCAATTATTGTAGAAGTCATCCTTAGACTTCCTCTCCCCTTTGCTTTTCTCAAAGGGTGAAAGGGTAGAAAGTCATTTAAATATATTTTATCCTATATATATGTCTATATAGTTTATTCCCACTAAATACAATTAAAATTGTTTTCCTCTTCTCTTATTGCACCACATTAGCTCAATAAATTTCATCAATTAGATCAAAGTTTAGAGCTCCAGATCACCCCAAAGTACCTTTACTATTGACCATTTGATTATTCTTCGCAGATTATTTCAGTTTTATACATTATACCGCTTGAATTTACCTCATAGCCATATATAATTATCTCTATTTAATCTAGAAGTTGATCAGCCACATCCATCATCAATTCTAGACCAGTGTTGCTATATGTCATGTTAATATCATGTAAAGAAACAGTTAAAAACATCATGTAAAAAAAGACAACACTCAGTTCTGTTTTGACAACCAAATGGACTAGCAATCGATTATTAATTATATCAGCATATTATGATCTTATATCTTTTGTTAGTTCATATCAAGTTGTGACATGCTTATAATATACACAATATCTTCTAATTTCATCTCAATGATTTGCTTATTTTAATTTCATAAAGATTTTCACAACAACGTGCAGGGTATCATCTAGCAGTATATCTTAAATCCTGTGCACATATGTAAAGGACTAAAATTTTATTAACTGATTGTATGGATATACAGCATGACTTATATTTCATAGAGGGACACTAGAAACTATTTTCACAAACACATGGGTTTCATTTTTACTGATGAGCTATAAGAAAATCCTCTTATAATAACAATGATGGTCATGTAGTCTAAAACCCTATCCAAAAGTTGATTCGCACATATAGCAGTTTCTCCACTGGCATTTTGTTAGAGACAGTCCATCGACCTACCTCTGCAAACGGATTTTACCCACCTGTGAAAATGTTTTTTTAAGTAGCGGAAACATTTGATTACATAAGAGGAATTATAATTGGTAATAACCTAATATATATTGTTTTTACGACTTATCTAAAAAATAGAATTGGCCCATGCATATAAACATGGGCGAATTCAGGCTATAAATTTCATATAAAGGCTTAAGCCCTAGCCCTAGGAATCAAACTCTATGTAAATTTCATATAAATTTTATAGGAGCATATAAATTTAGAGTAAATTTTACAAAACTATTGGTACTTTGACTAAATTATCATAACACTATAGATTTAAAGTGTTGTATCATAAAACTACATATTTAATATAAGATTTATCACCAAACCATACATTTAAGGCCAAGTATAAAAAACTACAGCTTGAGTATTGGAGTTATCACAAAACACAGATGCCACTACTATTATGTTAAGAGTTACAAATGTTGTAGTTATGCACTTTGTACAAAACATATTGTTTTTTGATCTTCCATCTTAAATTTGTAGTTATTTCGTAACTTCAGCCCTGAATATGTAGTTTTTCGACACATCACCTTAAATCTGTAGTTTTATGATAGTTTGGTTGAAGTATATATATAGTTTTGTGAAATCTAGTCATAAATTTATAAGGAATTAGGATAAAATAACAAAGTTGAGCCATAGGCTTAGCTTCTGGCTGGCTCCGCCCCCGCATATAGAAATTGTGCAGAGGTTGGAAGATTTATTATTATTATTTTCTCTATGTTAAAGTTCTAAATACTTGTGCAATTACAAGTTTCAGGTCACGAGACAATTAGACTGAATCTTCTTACCCGCCCCCTATGTTCTTCACTCACAATCTCGGCGCGTCAGTGATGGACGAAAGTTCATCGTTGGAACTCCCAAAACAATGATACTAGAAACTATGAAAAAAAAGGAACATCTGAGTTGACGCAAAAACGACTACTAAATTTTAGATCCCACCCTAAAATTTTATAGCATATCACATCGAACGTTTGAACACCTGTATGAAGTATTAAATATAGGCTAAAAAAATAACTAATTATATAGATCATGACTAATTTACGAGACGAATCTTTTAAGCCTAATTTCTCCATGATTTGACAATGTGGTGCTACAGTAAACATTTACTAATGATGGATTAATTAGGCTTAACAAATTAGTCTCGTAGTTGGATTCTGTAATTAGTTTTTTTATTAGTGCCCGAACATACCATACAACATTCTATATAATGCCCAATGTGACACGCTAAAACTTTACAACCCTAATCTAAACACCCCTAATATTTTTGTGAAAAATACACTCCATTTCTCCACTCGGTGCACTACGTACTGTAGGCCCATGTAGCCTAGTATTTGCTTCTGTCAAGATTCCCCATCTACACATAAATGCACCATATCTAAAAAAAAAGTGTGCGCAAAAATATACTCCTACTACACTGTTCAATGGAGCATGTTGCATCACATAACTGGCACCACCCTAAAAACAGTAGCATGCAACAACATGCATAAAAAAAAAGAGGCTTGGTAACTTTTTTTTTATCTCTTTCAGGTGAAAACTATAGCTGACATTGTGGGCCCCACCCTCTCATTCTTCACATTGTGATATGTGGTGACCCCCACCAGAGACCCTAAAAAAGTTTAAGCCAGTGGTTGCATGTGCATGCTTTGCATTGGACTGTCAAATGTCCAAATCCTTTTTTTAACCAGAGACCCTACATCATTCTTTTTTATGCTCCTATAAGCTTTAAGATGCCTCCCAAATGTCTTCTTGGGGCTGTCGAAATGCTTCAGTCTCAATCTTATGCATGTCCATGAATCTTTTGGAGGTTCTCTAGTCTAGGGGATCAAACCATCAGATCACAAAGCATGATTTTTAAGGTAAAGTCATTTTATGCATGGATCACTGCAAAAAGTTTCAGATTGTACTACTGTACTACTTCTAGCTAGTACTAGTACTCACCACTAATCTTACAGGATTAGTAGTGTCATCACTGTACATTAATAGCAAAATTCTCTTTCTTGATTCTGTTCCTGCAAAGTGTTTTTTACCTGCAGTAAAAAGTACACCTGGGCTGGTGGCACCCTACACAACACAAGCACAAGAGTATGCATGCTTTTGAGTGTCACATGAAGCTCCTAGGCTGCAGTCACCAGCTAACTTTGGAAAATACGTCTCCATCTTTTTGAGAGGAGCAGTACTACCAAAATCCTTGATGCCATTGCCAAACACCCTAGTGCAGTGTGCAGTGTATAGCTTGCTGCATCCTACTACTACTCACCCATCTGGTTACTCATCCTACCAGCTACTACTCCTACTAGTAGTACAGTAGTATAGTACTAGCACTGTTGCTGTGCACTGCCACTGTTACTTGCCTTGTGAACAAGCAACACCCATCACTTAGTTAAGCCTCAATAATCATTGCTTTAATTAATCTTTCTATTTTGTCTAATGCTACCCAGTTTATGTTTGGAGAGTTTCTGGCAGCTGTTTGCTGTAGCTTTCCTCCATAATCTCTGGCTCCCAAAACAGTCAATAGGCTTGATTAGAGAGTTTTTAGCAGCTGTATCTTTTTTCATAATTTCGAAAAGTTGTAGTCATACAATTTAGAAAGTTAACTAGAAGTCAAGCTGGTTTTCTTAGCTTTTTTAATTCTCACCGGTTGGATTCTCACTAACTGTTTCTCAAAATTTAAAGCTCTTGCCATTAGACCCTATATTTTCACATAGACTTTAAAAAATCTAGTTGTAACATATAGAGAATGATAAAAGAAACTAGAAGTTTGGTACCTAGTTTTTTCATATTCTACACTTATCAGAATCTCGAGTTCTGTTAAACATGGCTGATACTGGAGTATTAGCTAGGGCCTTTTTGTTCCATGGGCTAATTATTAGCCCCCACCTTTTAGCCCTAAATTAGCTCCCAAAGATCCAAACATGTGGGCTAATTTGGAACTAAAGTGAATTATTCCCCCTCAAAACATTAGCCCCTCAAAGGAGGTGTTAATGAGACTAATTTTCTGTGGGGACCATAAAAAAGCAGCCATCTCTCTCCTCTCTTTCTACTCTCTCTCTCTCTCCACCTTTAAGCATTGAATTAGCCCATGGATCCAAACATGCCGTCCTAGACTAATGTTTAGCTTACCAATTCATAACTAAACATTAGCTCTGGGCTAATCTTTCAAATAGGGCCTAGTAGTAGCTGGGATGGATGTATCAGATGAGCACATTTGCTTGCTTAATTAGGTCGCATTAAATTCCCATGCACAGACAATCCTTGAACTTCCCTAGGTTCTCTTTCTCCCCCTCATCAGGTCAATTGGAAACTCATCATTCTATGATGTACTTCCACCTCAAGAGAACAAAAGAGAAAAAGGAGTGTTTATTTAATGCTCCATCTTTCATGAACAAATGACAAAGAAATAAACTACTAATTAATTAAAAACTGATAGTACTACTGCAGCAAGATCAGCTGTGGGTCTTGCAAAACCAAAGCAACTCTGAAGATATAATCCCATGGACAAATAACTGGTCCATGACAGGATAGGATTTCTACTATTTTTGAATTACGACCATCCATGATATGCATGGGGCCCAGGGTGACTCATCAAGAGAGAGAGAGGATGGGAAAAAAAAATAAGAATGATAAATCACACATGGCAATGTAAAAAAAATATATTGGCATATGCATGAATGTGAATTAGCATTATGGTTGGTGTGTACATGTATGAGTACTATTATATATCATATGTATTGTTGCTATCACATACATTGAGTGCAGGCCCTGGAATTTATAAAACAAATGTGATAAAATTGGAATCTACCTGTCTAGCTTATTGTTCCATTGATGCATACTTATCTCTGGTGTACCAACCAAGTAGGTGTACAACAGGTTAGATAAATAAAAAGAAAGAAGAAATGCAAGAGTTGATCATCAGGGACGGACGGTATCTGCACTTGTAAGGAGACAAGGGAAAAGACAGAAAAGCTCAACATCAGTGTAGCATTGTTAGGAGTGTTGTGTGATTTTGTGATTCAGGCACAAACCCAAACAGTTGCTCCTCATCTCTACTCTGTAGTACACAATTCTACTAGCTATAGCTAGTGCTGGTTCATCTACTACCAGTACACTGTTCTTGCCTCATGCAGATGCAGCTTCCTTGAGAATGCATAAAACAGTTTTCTCACTGTGATATTGTGATATGTACACTAGTCATGCATTCTCAAGACTTGATTTTTTTTAAATTGAAATATCTATTCAAGATTGATATAAACAACCCCTTGGCTTACTGATCAAAATTAACCAGTGAGAGCACATGTAGTAAAAAAGCTATTGGCACTGTGGTAATTACTCAAGTGAAAAAAAAAGGGGTTCAATTTTTGTTTCTTCTGCAAGCAAGAAAAGTGAAGAAGCTAGTCTGAAGAAAGTCTGAACTGCTCTACAAATCTTTTTAATCTTTTTAGCTGGCTCACACAGGGCCCTGAAAGTAAAGTATAGGATCAACAGGCAGGAGCAGATAAAGAGGAGGAGGAAGAAGAAAAGGGATTTGGTTTTTGGTGCCCTTCTCTTCTTCCATTTGCTCAGCTTTGCTTCTCCACTCTCCCCTCCGGCTACTTCAGCTGCTGCCTGCCAAGCAACACACTGCTACTGCTCCTCTCTCTCCCCCAATCCTTTGATCTCTCTCTCTCTCTCATGGCTGCTGCTTGCCTGGCTAGCTAGCTTCCAGCTGCTTGCTTCTCTCTCTCTCTCTCTTCTCTTGAGCATCCTTGTTGTGTTCTACACTTGGTGATGCTGCTGCTTCTGCTCTGAGTGTGTGTAGACTGTAGAGAGAGAGAGGAGGAGGAGGAGGAAGGGAAAGAAAGAAGAATCTGAAAATTGCTTTAGAGTCATTGACCACCCTAGTTTCCTCCTTGTTTGTCCCCCCCCCTCCCCTCCTCCTTGTTTGTTCCTTCCTTGAGATTCTCTGAACTCCCTTCATCCTACATGCCCTCCTGTCTCCTGCCTCCATTCTTCAGTTTTAATGCATCCTCTTCATCACTTCACTTGAGCCTCCCAAAATTCATTGCTTCCATGGTGAGGCAGATGCTGCGTGCCATGTAGCAAGAAAAGATCGAAGCTCCTATGTTTCATCACCATCTTCAGCAGCAGCAGCAGCAGGAGGAGGAGGAGGGAGGAGGATTGTTCTTGGTGGAAGAGGCCGCCGAGGCAGCAGATCAGCAGCAGGAGAGCAGCATGTCCAACCTGACCTCCTCCGCCTCCACCGCGCCGCCGCCGCCGCCGCCATCCTCCGGCAACAACGGCAACAACAGCAACAAGAGGAAGCGCAGCCTCCCGGGCAACCCAGGTGCGTTCTTGTATAGCTAGCTCCTCGATCGATCCGGGCTCCGTTAATTTTCTCGGCAATTAAGCGAAAGCAATTGATCGAACCTATATATAGACCCGGAGGCGGAGGTGGTGGCGCTGTCGCCGGCGACGCTGATGGCGACGAACAGGTTCGTGTGCGAGATCTGCGGGAAGGGGTTCCAGAGGGACCAGAACCTGCAGCTGCACCGGCGGGGGCACAACCTGCCGTGGAAGCTGAAGCAGCGGGGGAGCAAGGAGGCGGTGAGGAAGAAGGTGTACATCTGCCCGGAGGCCAGCTGCGTCCACCACGACCCCTCCCGCGCCCTCGGCGACCTCACCGGCATCAAGAAGCACTTCTTCCGCAAGCACGGCGAGAAGAAGTGGAAGTGCGACAAGTGCTCCAAGAAGTACGCCGTCCACTCCGACTGGAAGGCCCACTCCAAGATCTGCGGCACCCGCGAGTACAAGTGCGATTGCGGCACCATCTTCTCCAGGTCCTTCTTCTTCCTCCCTCCTCCTCCATCTTGCTTGCTTCCATCCATCCATGGCGATCGATTGCAGCACTTGCACTCCTACTGCCTTCTGCTCAGATATACCTGCCTTGGCTGGCTTGCCGTGCTCCTTTCTCATTGCCACTTTGCCAGTAATCCAGTGTTCTTGCTGCCGCCTGCGCTTTCAGTTGGCACAGTGACGAGTAGGAATCGAAGCAGCCTATAAGATGAGCGTTTGTTAGTGTTAACACACCTGTAATCATCCAATAATTAGGGCAGCGATAGATATACCGGTTGTTGATTAACCAGCAACAACCATGTGCCCATCCCTGCCGCGAGCATCTAGCCGAAAAGATTTGTGAACAGTGGCAACTAGTACGTAGCTTAGCTAGCTGCTCGCTGCAGCAGCGAAACAAGCAAAGAAAAGAAGCCATATCGATCGATCGACATCGACATCGAGATCGAGATTGGAGTCGTTTCTTGCCTCTTCTTCTTCTTTTTGTTTCTTGGCTTGTGCTGCCACTGCCATCCATGGCTGAAACCTCCTTTGGATTGATCCGGGCTGATGAATGCGCACGGTGCAGAACCCGATGGAGACGACGACGACGCTACTAGTGGTAGCTAGGTTGGTGGTAGTACTACTGGCTTGTGCGTATGCGCGTGTCTGTTTGCATTGCGTCCGTGTGATGAGAGAGAGAAATGAGAGATTGGGAAACAAACAAGCAGCAAAGCTATTTGCCCATAGGACAAAAGGAAAGCAAAGCTATGCCCATAGGACAAAGGAAGGAGGGGAGATCTGAGCTTGATGATGATGAGCTATGGCTAGCTAGCTGTGGTGGCAGCTGATGATGCTGAGCCATGGAGGAAGAAAGAGAGGAGGAGGAGAAAGAAATTCAGACATGTGAATCTCTTTGCAGTCGTCTGCATCCTGCTCCTGCATGGATGGATGGATGGCTTTTCCATCTCTCTCTCTCCCAGGCTTTGCCTATGCTGTTCATCCTAGCCACTATTCCTCCTGCCTAATTGCCTACTCCACTCTACTCTGCAAGAGTGTTCATGCATGGCTATCTCTCTGTGTTGTCACTTCCATGGAGTTCATTCTAGCTTGAGCATCTCTCTCTATCCTTTTTTTTTTTTTGAGATGGCTATAGGTGTAGTAGGAGTGTAGATGCAACAATGACAAGTGAGCAAGAATACGGGGGAAAATATGATATCTTTGGCTTTTGGCCTTTTGAAATTTGATGTTTTTTGGTTTTGGTGTGATCCGTGTGGTTTTTGATGTGTGTCTTTCGGTTCTTGCATTGCATGCAGGCGTGACAGCTTCATCACGCACCGGGCGTTCTGCGACGCGCTCACCGAGGAGAGCGCCAAGGCCATCGGCGGCATCCCCGCCGCCGCCATGGCCGCGCCGGGGCACCACCACCACCACCACCACCAGCTGCTCTTCTCGCCGCCGCCGGTCATGGCGCACCACCAGGAGCTCGCCGCGCTGCAGGAGCAGCAGCAGCAGCAGCATCACCAGGATGTCATGCAGTCGCCGCACCAGCATCAGCAGCAGCAGCTGGTGCAGCAGAACTGCGGGTACGCCGTGAAGCCGGAGATGGCGCCGTGGCCGACGACGATGCCCTACGACCACCACCACCCGCTGCTGCAGCCGCTCTGCAACGCCAACGCCGCCGCCACGGCGCAGAGCTCGGCCACGTCCGCGCCACCGACGACGCCGCAGCTGCCCGCCGCCGCCGCCGCCGCCGCGCACCTGTCCGCCACGGCGCTGCTGCAGAAGGCGGCGCAGATGGGCGCGACCATCGGCGGCGCGGGCACCGGCGCCGCGGGCGCTCACTACGCCCACATGGCGTCCCCGGCGGGCGCGGGCGCGCCGGCCGGCGGCAGCGCCACCTTCGGCCTCGGCCTGTCGTGCCTCAACACCCACCAGGACGGCGGCGGCGGCGGAGGCAACGGCCTCATCCCGGCCGGGATGATGGGCCACCTCGCAAGAACCGCCTCCCACGGCCGGAGCGGCGAGGACGTAGCCGGCGCCGGCGGCGGTGGCGGCGACGGCATGACGAGGGACTTCCTCGGCCTCCGCGCCTTCTCCCACCGCGACATCCTCCTCGCCGGCTTCGACTCGTCGTGCATGGGCCACGTGAACGCCGCCGCCGGCATGGCCGGCTACGAGCCACCACCACCGCACCATGGACAGCCACAGCACCAGCACCAGCAGCAGCAGCAGCAACAGCAAGGCGGCAGCAACGAGCCATGGCATGGCATGGGCAGCCATAGCTAAGCTAAGCTACTTTAGCCATAGCCATTTCTTCTTCCTTCCTCTCATCAGCTAGCCATGCATCACACTTGCCACCACCACCATTGCCTTGCTCTTAGCTAGGGTCAGGCCATCACTGCTTTTGCTATACTACTCTAGTGCAAAGATGCCTTTTTTGAAATGGGTAAATCTCTCTCATATTTCTCCTCTCCTTTTTAAACATCTTGTGTTTATGATATAATCTCATGATCTTGGAAGCTAAGCAAGCAAGTAAAAGCAGCCATGGCGAAGGCATGGATGGATGGATATGATACGGTACTGCAGGCAATCAGTCAGGGAGTTTGTAATTTTTTGTTCGTTTGGTAGGAGGAGAGAACTGTATAAGCTAAGCACGAATCAGGTGAAGGAAAAACTAAAGCTATGTGACAATCAATAATAATACATGCACCCATCATCTCTTTTTTGTATACTCTAGTAATATATTTCTTCTTATTTTTCAATTGCACTTCACTAGAAAACTTACAATTATATATCACCCTCTCAGTTGCATTCCAATAATGTGATGTGATGCATTCCTTTTTGGGAGTAATATATGAACTCTATATAGGGATATAGGAGTATGATGAATGAACTGATCAGTCATTTTCTATATAGATTTTTAAGAAAATATTAGCTTGGAGTAGCTAGGAAGATATCCCATACTAATAATTTTGAGATGGATATGATGTGTGGCCTATGGTGATATATATATGAGTAGTTTATTGTGTGATACACATGAGTGTCCGTGTACTGTTTGCTGCAATCAGTCGATGTACTCGGGAGTGCCGAGTACTGTTCGCCCGTGACAAGTTTTTGTTTGGTAATGGTCATGGGCCGGCATTATTCCATGCTGGAAAGGAAAAAAAAAACAATGAAAAACTTATATATATCTGTGTGTGGTGTGTAGATGCCTTCTTGGAAACTTTATTCTAGTTTCAAGATAAGACAATGTAGTTTTTTACCTAGACTTCACTAGTGTGATGCCACTGTACCTAATCTAATTTTCTGGAACTAAAAAAATTGCAAATGTGTAAGTTGCTACTCCTACTAGCTAGTTTCTTGATCTCACCCTCACGTTGACAGGGTAAAGAAAATTGGGTATATATATTTACCTTCAATCTCCTGAAGTTCGTGTTATACTCTTATACTCTTCTCTCTTTTTTTTTAACGAAAACCATTATACCATCATCGATCTTTCTCTTGTTTGTTTTCTTCTAAAAGGTTTTATGTTAGCAACTCACTATTATCATAATAAGTTTCACGTTGGTTTCTAGCTGATGTGTTTAGTTAATCCTATGTATCTAAGGTTCATTCTCACTAAATCCTATGTTTCAGGTAATTCTTAATTCTCTTTTCTACAATGAAGTCACATCATTTCAATTATTTCTCTTTAGATTAATCATCAAGGGTGTAAAGTTCATCGCTTCTTCCAAAAACCACACCATACAATCCAATCATTTATAACATTTGGATAATTGATCAAGATGCAAAATATATAAGCACATGAAAGAAAATCGTATAGGTATATATGTAAGTAAGAAAATTCTATAACTCATATATACTATTTTATCGCTTAAATTTTCTCGTGGGAACGAGCAGGATACCTATCTAGTTTACTTACGACTGCTCCAATTTATATGGAAGAATAGCATAATTCATGTACTTAAAAATGATGTGCTCTTTGTTTGAAATCCTCCAGAGATTATTTTTGCAGCATTATCATCGCAAAATATCCTTTTTATTTTGAAAAATCCTACTTATCATGATTCACAGATTTTATCGGAGAAATCACAGGAAACGAGAGAAAACACTAAAACAAATATGCCGGTATATATTTAACCATTTTCTTTTGATCTTCTTGCCTCTTCATTGCTTACAAAAGTTCCATATATATAGCTTGATATATATATATGCCTATGGCCCTCTGTCTTTGCTGCTATAGTATTTTCTTCCAAAATCTTTAGCTTCTCAAATATTACAGATTTTTGCTACCTTAGATTATGAGAACCAGTAGCTATAAATCTAGAAAATAAACTTAGCTAGAAACAGGGGTAACCTATTTTTATAAAGATTTTTACCAGTTGGCTACTCGAAATGCTTATCAGAATTTTCAGCGCCCAAAACATGGCCTATCAATGGTGCTAATTAACAGCTATGATAGACACCAATCAAAAGAATTTATTGGTGTATAGATATCATATACAAGGGTGACGTACGTGAGATTTCTCTAAAAAATATGATGAACTTACACCTTTTTTTAATTGTTAATACGTTGAAGCTCAAATTAGTTTTTGGTAAATAGGAGGGTCCATCTAAGATAGTTATCCACATGGGGATTCATAATTTATCCCAAAATAGTTGTTACAACTACTACTTCTCTCATCAATCACTTTCCACTTAAATTTCTTCTCATTCTACTCACTATTCTTCCACCATTTTCAACCATACGCATTTAATATGGGGTTTTTCTTTCTCAAACCTTAACCTATGCTAGCCTAAAACAACAACTATTTCATCAATCCACGTATAATGTTTGTCACATTGGACAATCCTAAAACCGGTTGTTAACATCAGGAGGGGAAGAAGATGTGAGGCGTGGAGAAGAGGACGAGCCAAGCTAGTGATCTCAGCAGCCGGCACGGAGAAGACAAGCCAGGTGATCTCACACAGCCTGAGACGATTGCTCCCTGCAGGCGGCAGCGACTGCTTTGTCACTGACCGTTTGCACTCCTCTTCCAAGTGTGTGTGTGTGTGTTTTGAAGGGTGAAACAACATATTCTCCGCAGCAGGGATGCGACAAAGAACCGCC
Organism: Oryza glaberrima; assembly: GCF_000147395.1. NCBI lineage: Eukaryota > Viridiplantae > Streptophyta > Magnoliopsida > Poales > Poaceae > Oryza > Oryza glaberrima. The sequence goes on from NC_068326.1 coordinate 19,921,766, forward strand.
TGTAAACCTGGCCCCGTTTGCTCTCTGGCCACTTTGGCTTGTAGGATATTATGATCTTACTTCCTCAGTCCCAAAAATGAAGCCATTTTTGAGGTTGGCACGGGTATTAAGAAAGTAGGTGAGAATGATTGGAGGAAGTGTGTGATTGGTTGAAAAGAGAAAGTATGTGAAGAACAATGGTTGTGATTGGTTGAGAGGAGGAGGTAGGTGAAGAAATAGCTTCATTTTGGGACAAGACACTGTGCTAAAAATAGCTACATTTTGGGACGGAGGGAGTATATGAGAGCAGTTTAGCTACAATGGGGAATGCTATATGGCTTTCGAGTTTGAAGTGAACGAAGAACATGAATATTGTTTCCGAAAGAGTGCAGCACTACTTAAAAAAAGCTTTTCCCTAGCGGCCATTTCATATTTTTGCTGGCGGCCAGTCACTACTACGAAAACTATTTTTCGTGGCGGCCATTTTAGATTTTTATTGGCGGAATTTGCAGCCGCCACAAAACAAAGACCAGTGAAGATCAAAATCTTAGCTAGCGGTTATTGACCGCCAGCAAAAATCTATTTTCGCTGGCGGTCATCTTAAGCCAACCGCCAGCAAAAATCTATTTTCACTGGCGTTGGCTTAGGACGGCCGCCAACAAAAATGGATTTTCGTTGGCGGCTGAGTTATTCGGCCGCCATCGAAAAAGGATTTGGGGAACAAAAAAAAAACGGTGCGCAGTTGCCCAGCCGCTAGCGAAAATACCCATGCAGCCACCCATTGATTCATTAATTTCAAATCCACCTCTAGATTCGCTACTCATTTCCAAATTCAAACATGAAATACAAAATCATCATCAGCACAGATCAAACATCATTTACACAGATCAAACATGATTTACACATCATCTGGAACAACATGCAAAAAGAAAAAGAAAAAAAAAATCAAATCTAGCCCTAGGCGTGGGAGCACGGTCGACGGCGGCGGATCCGGCCACCCCGCGGCCCGGCGGCGGCAGACCCAGCCACCCCGCGAGCCGCCGCCCGTCCCGAGCGCCGCCGCACCCGCGCCAGAGAGCCGCTGCCTCTCGCTGCCGTCGCCCGCCCGCCTACCGTCACCGCCGCGCGCCTGCCTCGCGTTGTCGTCGTCGCCACGCCGAAAACGCCGCTGCCGACTGTGGGGTGGGAGGAGGATAGAGTAGAGGAGAGCAGCCGACGGCGGTGGAAAAGAGAGGGAGGAGAGACGCGAGGGAGAGAAGGGAGGGAGGGGAGCTGGAGAGAGGGGGCGGGTAGGTGGTGGACTAGTGGTGGACTGGTGGTGGGCTGTGTGGTCATATTAATAGATCGATGGTGGTTCATCTACCTTTCGCTGGCGGTTGCTTAAGTTGGCCGCCAGAAAAAATAATTGTATTTTCCCTATCGGTCTGTATAACACAATCGCCAGCGAAAATTATCCATCTTCGCTAGCGGCGCACATAAGTGACCGCTAGTGAAAATAGACATATCTTCGCTGGCGGCTGGTATAACGTGGCCGCCAGCAAAGATCTATTTTCGCTGGTGATCGTTGCCCCTTACCCCCCTCGTTACAATTTTGCTGGCGGTTTTGGCATTTTTCTGCCAGCGAAAATCATAGACCAACGCCATGAAAAATCATTTTTCTAGTAGTGAGTGTAGCCGCCAACAAGCAATGGCCAGTGAAAATAGAGTATTTTCACAAGCGGGAATTAGCCGCTTGCGAAAATATATTTTCACTGATGGCTATCTAAAGAGAACCGCTAGTGAAAATCACACCAATAGATCCAAAATCCCTCACCCCAGATCCAAAATCCTATACCCCAAAATCCCCCACCCCAAATCCAAAATCCTTTGCCACCCTAATCCATTCACAAATCACAAATTCATCACAAATCTCATAATCCATTCAGCAGATTCATTCACAAACATTCTAGACCATTCACAAATCACAAAAAATACAAAAAAATATTCATTGCCCGAAGGTTGTCGCTGCACTCTGCAACGGCCACCACACCCGTCGCTGTTGCTACCACAACTGCAACCCGCTGCCGCTGCCGCCGAGGTCATCGCTGCACTCCGTCGCGGTTGCCGAACCCTGCTGCAACCGCAACCCACCACCACTGTCGAGGTCGTCGTCCCCATACAGATTCGGCAAGAACAAGGCTAGATCCGCGCCGACAGCGGCGGCGGCAGCTCGATCTCGCCAGTGGAGAGGGGGGGAGAGCTCAAGATCGAGCACCGTCACATGGATCTCGACACCGCTGATCTCGTCACCTTGTGCAGGGAGGGAGCCCACTACGGCTCTCCCGCGGCCCAGCAGCGGTCGTGTCGTCGTCGCGGCGGCGGATCCGACCTCCCCCGTCATGGTGGCGGTGGCTCTGGCCTCCCTCGTCGACGTGGCGGTGGATCTGGCCACCCCCGTCGTCACGGCAGCCGGATTCGGCCCCGAGCTCACAGCGGAGAGGCGGTGGCGGCTATGGCAGCGGGCAGCGGTGGAGGAGTGAGAGGGAAAAGGAGAGACCGCGAGGGAGAAGGGAGAGGCGAATAAACTAAGGTGGGGGCGGTAGGTGGGCTAGGTGCAGTGGGTTTATATATTCGCCTCAATATTTTTTTTCAGCGGTCCTCTTTACCTACCGCCAGCGAAAATGCAATTTTCGCTAGCGGACACTTAAGAAGTCCGCCTCAAAAAATAGAGTTGTTTTTTTATGGTGGACCTCTTAGCATGGCCGCCAACGAAAATCGGTTTTCGCTAGCGGTCCGTAACCCCCACCCCTTGTTATATTTTTGCTAGCGGTTTTTGCGTATGGCCGCCAGCGAAAATTATAGGGTAACACCATGAAAAATTGTTTTTCTAGTAGTGTATGCTGTGCGTTCGGCTCTTGTAGCTGGGAACTAATCCCTGGGGCATGTAAAACGGAGCAACTCATTAGCGCCTGATTAATTAACTATTATTTTTTAGAGTAAATTTCAGAAAACTATAACAATAGCGACATGTTTCAGTTTGTTACAACATTAGCGATATGTTTCAGTTTGCTACAATAATAGCGTGGATTATCACAAAACTGTAACTTTTACGTTATATGCTGCTACAGTACATATAGGTGACAACTGTAGCAGCATATAACATAAAAGTTGCAGTTTTATGATAATTTACCATGATATTGTTGTAGCAAACTGAAACATGTTGCTAATGTTGCAGCAACTGAAACATGCTGCTCACTTTAGTTGTAGTTTTTTAAAATTTACTCTATTTTTTTTAAAAAAAGATAGATTAATATGATTTTTTAAACATTTTTTATAGATTTTTTTAAATACCATTTAGTAGTTTCGAAAGTGTGCGCGTGAAAAACGAGAGAGGTGAGATTAGAAAAGTATAGAGAAGAACACAACCAAATACAGAGAATGGAAAAGCTTAACACATGCTCATCATTCACATAGTATAAAAATTGACCAACTCCTATGTTACACATACTATTATTATGTGTAAATTGTACTTTGGGCTATCTTTTATTATCAAAATGCGTTTCAATTTAGACCGCTCTTAATCCAATATTTTACTTTGAACCAGCTATCTTTTCATTTGTTGCACTTTGTACCACCTCCACCGTGTTATCTAGAGATGTTTGGGTTCTCCTCTAGCGAAGGTATTGCATGCTGCAGATGGGTGGGGGAGTTCGCCAGTGTGTCAGAGCCGATATGCCACTTGAGGTCATTAGGGTGTTAGAGAAATCGTATGGGGTGATCTAAAACTCTAAATCATAAGAAAGATAAAGTTAGCTAGTTCAAATTAAAAAGATTGGATTAAGATGAGTCCAAAGTGAAACCATATCAATAAAAAGGTGGCCCGAAGTTCAATTCAATCTATTGTTATTTACCTAATGACCTCCCTATGCACCTAGCTGCATACTTCCTCCGTACTCGTAAAGGAAATCGTTTAGGACAGCGACACGGTCTCTAAAACACAATTTTAACTTCTTGTTTTTATAAAAATATTTATTGAAAAGTGATATATGTATACTTTTATGAAAGTATGTTTCAAGACAAATCTATTCATATAATTTTTACATTTTCAAACTCAATAAAGTGAGAGTTATTCATGATTTATATTTCCAAGGTTTGACTTCAAAATTGTTCTAAACGACTTCCTTTACGAGTGCGGAGGAAGTACTCCTGTATGGTTTCAAATATTTTCACTGGCTACTATTTATATTTTAGCTTTGACTGTTATCCTTTTTTGAAAAGAATATTGATGTGTACTTAAAAAGTAGGGTGCCATATTAGCAATGTGTGTTGTCCCGTAAATACAACCATACAACTTTTATTAATAATAAATTAACATATTACAAACTGTTAATGGTCATGTTAAAAATTGATGGTCAGACAATGGTTACAAGTAAATAAGAAGATTGGACTGACTTGGGTGCACACAATTTCATTTGGTAAATGGTGATGAATGCCGAAGCTATATATAGTCTTCTTTGATGAAAAATGCTCACTCCGTTTCAAAAAATGTATAACGTTATTGGCTTTCGCATAACGTTTGACCATTTGTTTTATTAAAAATTTAGTATAAATACGTAAAAGTATAAGTTTAAGGTTATATTTTATTTGATGATAAAATAAGTCATAATGAAATAAATGATATTTATATAAATTTTTTAGTAAGATGAATGGCTAAACATTGTGTGAAAAGCTAACAACATCATACATTTTAAAATGGAGATAGTACCTTGATAATCCAAAGTACAGGGGAAATAAATTTACCACTAGTCAAGAGATGCGATCTACTATATGCAAAGACAAAGGGATGATCATGCATATACTAGATCTAATTTTTATACTAATATATATACTCCCTCCGCCCTCAGAACTGATAATACTTATCGTTTTAGACAAACGTGGTATTACACTTTAGAATCTTTGATTATAAATTATTTTTAAAATATTTTTCTTTCAAATATGGTGACTACATATATAGATTAGTCTTAAAAAGTATTTTAATAAAATCATATATTTATTAACACTTTTATACATATTATAATAAAAAATATTATTCAAAGTTACTTTTTATAGACCGTGCTCTTGTTCAAAATCGATCAGTATTATTAAGCCAGATAGAGTAGCTCTATCGATCCAAATATCCAATTGTGGTCAACGTACGACAGAACGTCAAAACAAAAAGGATCAACTGATGTATACTTAACCTTCTCCAATTAATAGGGACGATCGTGCACGAGCTATATTAACTCATTGTTCCTTATCCACAGTGCTTATACTGTTGTTTCGCGAAAACAAAGACCTTCACACAGGCGTCCTAATTAATGTATATGCATGTTAGGCCGTGACAAAGACATGACAACGAGCATATATATAGCGTAATGCATGCTCTCTGCAGCAAATTAAAATATATTGGACCTAGCTAGCTTGACATTCCAGATTAAGGGTGTGTTTAGTTCACGCTAAAATTAGAACTTTGATTAAAGTTGGAACGATGTGAAGGAAAAGTTAGAAGTTTGTGTGTGTAGGAAAGTTTTAATATGATGAAAAAGTTAGAAGTTTAAAGAAAAAGTTGGGAACTAAACCCGCCCTAAAGGTAAAACTTTTTCCAATAATTAAGATATATTGCTCTGACCGCACCACTTCGAGGACATGATAATTAAGTTCTGGAAAAAAAAAAGCTTGGTGCCAATGATTTTTATAAATAAGTAATATTAATGAAACGCCTTCGGTCTGGGTTCGAGCCTCCTCTTCTCGAGAATCTACTAGGGTTCAAATCTTATATATGTACCCATCAATATTAAGCATTACGCTAGTATGCCTTTAATAGGCTAGTATGCTTTTAATAGGATTTGCGAGGCGGAGGATTAATTTGCTATTGGTCGTCTTCTCTTTAAGAGTGGATGCCCTTTTAATAGGATTTCGTGATTTGGCCTTGTCTATTCGCAATCTAATTACCCCTATAACATATCTGAAACACTGAGCTAGCATATTTTAAAATTGACAAAGTCATATGTGACTGAGCCAACATATCTTAATAAATGTCTCGTTGCCAAGGATACATTGGCTACAATTTAAATGATGATTAACCATAAATATGGGCACTATGCCAATTCTAAGACTTGAACAGGTCACAACAAGAAACATATCTAATCAATTAACTACACTCACTTTGTATTTTTGCCATATCTAATTTTATACGTCTAGCTCTCATGATAAAATGTTATAATCTCTTTCATTATTTTCCTGTTCATAGACAAAAGAAAAAAAATACTTATTTATTAATCGAGTTCCGCAGAGCATTTTGGTTGACAATTTTAGTTACTACTCCATCCATCCTAAAATATAAGCATTTTAGCATAGTGACAAGTCAAATATTTTTAACTTTGACCATTAATAACAAAAAAAATAAAAAAAGATCAATCATGTAAAATTGATGTTACTAGATTTATTATTAAATAAACTATCATAATATGCAACTCTTTTATTCAAAACATCTTACTTTTATAGATATTGTTGGTTAAAGTAGCATCTCGAAGACCGTATCAGAATAAAAACATCTTACTTTTATAGATATTTTGAAACGGAGGGAGTAGTAGGTGTGATGTTTGACCGGTGGTCGAGCAAGTACGCAACATCCACGATGAATTTATAACGCGTACTCTCTCCGTCAAAAAAAGACAAACCCTGGGTTTTCGTGTCCAATGTTTGACTCTCCGTCTTATATGAAATTTTTTTATAATTAGTATTTTCATTGTTGTTAGATAATAAAACATAATTAATACTTGACTTGTCTTTTTAATTTTTTTATAATTTTTTAAAATAAGACGGACGGTCAAACGTTGGACACAAAAATCCAGGGGTTGTCTTTTTTTTTTACGGAGGGAGCACGCGTAAGCTCTGTAGCGTGAAAGTACGTGCCTGCCCTGCCTACGGACACGAGCTACATGTACGTACGTACGTTAATTCGTACCACACTCGTGCACTGTTGGATGCGTCGCGCGGCCGGCATATATATCGCTAATTAATAAAGCGTGATAAATATGTTTTGTCATATCGTACAACAGGTCACACACGTAGGAGAGGGAGAGAGCTAGCCATTTCAGAGAAGTTATTCACAAGCCGCGCAAGAAAAATCGAATTAATTTATACTGTATATGTTTTTGAAGAGACAAATATGAATTTGGATTTATGTGGGAAGTAACGTACATGGCACATGCACGTTAATTATCAGATAACGATTTGAAATAAATCCTCCTTGAATATAATTGATTAGAGAAATGAAATTAAATGACGTCCAAAAGTCCACCTCTAATATTTTACTTATCAGATACACTATTCAAAAAGATACGTGCCTTAGCATGTATGGATGGTTTGGTTTTAAAAGGAAATGGCTAAACGTACCAAATTTACATAACTCTATTACATACCTTGGTATTCCAATTGCGATTGATAGATTGACAGTTGCAGATTTTAGTATACCTCCCAACAAGATAGAGAAAAGATTGGCCACTTGGAAATGTGGACACCTATCCTATGGTGGGAAAGCAATATTGATTAATTCCTGTGTGAGTAGTATCCCTTTGTATATGATGGGAGTCTATCTTATGCCTGAGAGTGTGCACCAGAAAATGGACTCAATTAGAGCTAGGTTCTTTTGGGAAGGTTTAGAGAGGAAGAAAAAATACCACATGATGAAATGGGAGGCCCTTTGCAGGCCCAAAGACTTTGGGGGGCTTGGCTTTATCAATTCAAGAATAATGAATGTTGTACTGCTTTGCAAATGGATCTTCAAACTTGAATCTGGGGTGGAGGATCCCTGCTGTGATTTACTCCGGAAAAAATATATGTCTAATGGTGGGGGGTTTTATCAATCAAGGACTGAGGGGGGTTCACAATTCTGGAGAGGGCTGCATGAGGTGAAGAATTGGATGAAATTGGGAAGCTCTTATAAGATTGGAAATGGTAAAGCTGTTAGTTTCTGGGATGATACTTGGCTGGGAGATGTGCCTTTAAAAACTCAATTCCCTATCATCTATAGCATTTGTGCCGATACGAAAAAGACTGTTTACCAGATGTGTCCTAATGGAGAGTGGACAATTAACATAAGGAGGAATTTAGGGGGAAGAGAGATGACAGAATGGAATGATTTACATACTTTATTGGATGAGATTCAGCTGAACTCAGATAATGATACTATGTGTTGGAAGTTGACCAAATCTGGTATCTATAAAACAAAATCTCTATACAGAGAGCTAGCCTTTGGGTGTGTTAGAGATGTCATTATGCAAGATTTGTGGAGAACTCCCATACCCTTGAAAATAAAAATCTTGTTTTGGCTCATGTTGAGAGGGAGAATTCAAGCGGCTTCCCAACTAAAAAAGATGAAATGGAAGGGCAGTCCTTATTGTAAACTATGTGGAGAGTTGGAGGATGTCGATCACTTGATGTTTAATTGCCTAATTTCGAAGTTCATGTGGTGTTGCTTTAGAGATGCGTTTGGGTGGGCTGGTATACCCAGAACAAGAGGGGAGCTCCTTGATAAGCTTAAGATGCAAAGTTGCGATGAAAATAGGATTCTACTTTCTCTTTTTGCAGCAGGGGCCTAGGCCATTTGGCTCATGAGAAATGATTGGGTGTTTAATAATAAACTGATCTCTAATGCAACCCATTTGCCTTACAAAGCTGTCTCTTTTCATCTACAGTGGAGAAAACTAGCACCAGTGAAGACTCGAAGCTCTTTGGATACCTCGCGGGACTTACTACTTGCCAGCATCAGAAGGATAGCAAGCTCAAATGCCTGAAAAGTGTAGTAGCGCCGTGACTTCGTGATTTGCTTTGCTGGGTTTGGTAGTCTTGGTAGGGAGCTTTCCAGATGTTTGGTAATTTTCCCTGGCTTGTTTTTGGGCTGAGCCAGCAGCCATGATGCTTATGTTCGCCTAGCTGGTTGTTTCCCAGCCGATTATCTTCTGTTACTTTTGTATTATGAACTCTTATAGCTTTGAATGAAAGCTGGGCTTTGCCTTTTTCTAAAAAAAAATAGCTATGTACATCAAATGGTATAGCTACTAGCGGTACCCATTTAAAAGAAGGAAAAGTCTCTACACGTACTAATTTCTTATACTAATTAATCTTTTAACAACTCATCCCTAACAATACTCTCAAGAAACACCCAGGGGTCTTCCGGCTAGCTCCACAAGGTGATGGGCTAATCGGTTTGGGTTCAAAGCCACACCTCTTCTATTTATTTGATATTAATTTCTTCCCTAATATTCACTTTTTTTATCTAACAATACTCTTATTCTGAACTGTTTTTAGAGGGTACCAAAATGGAGACGGGATTATGGGAATAAGAATGGCAACCATTGTAACACCCTAGGTAACCACGTACCTAGAGTGCCACACCAAAATACACTCAAAACTACTAACTCCTAAAATTATTAGAAATTTCGGCAGAGTCTCTCCTATAGATACGGACATCCATGATAGGCAGTTATAAGATAAACTAATAATAATATTATTCCCACAGTGCTATCTATTCATATAATCCATAGAAAGAAACTAATAGATATCCAAATGAATATTACAAGCAAACCAGGATATAGTTTAAGTGTCATTATGGACCTAAGCAATATAATTTAATAGTGTGTAGATAGATGTGTATATAAGGGTGCTACTTTCCACCCATACATGCCGATCTCATTGTGTACTTAAAACCAAATAAACACAAGAGTGAGTACATAAATACTTAGCAAGTACAATATGGAACTATGAAACACATATACACATCATTGGCAATAAAGCCTGAACATAAAACTTTCTTTCTTTGAAAAGAAACACGGTTTCAAACACCATGTTAAAGAAAATTAATAGTTCCCATCCCGAACAGACATGAATTGAAATAGTAGTTCCCATCCCGGACAACTGTGAATACATCCTAGCATTTGCCGGCAAAGCCGAGTAAGCTTGATCAACAATTACCCATAGGAACATGAATATAAAACCAGATAGCATATCCATGACTCACATGAAACATGAATAATTGAAACTAGAAACAAAAAAGCAAATTGAAACTAAATTGCACATCCATGGCAAGCATGGAAATTGAGTGATTTAACCAGAACCAGAATCCAGAATATTGAAACAAGAATAACGTCATCGTGAACATAAGATAAACCTGAAATATAAATAGCATGAACAATAATCTGAACATATGCAATCACATATAACATAGAAATATATTGAAAATAAATAGGTGGAGCAAACAATCCAAGAAACACATAATTTGTTCGTCATACACTTGCCTTTAACCTCGACGGCAACCCGACGAAACCCCCTCCACACCAGATCTCTCCACACCTGTGGAGTAAAGCTACAAGTAAAACCTCTATTGAGGAATCCTTGAGACTATCTATACATGTACAAAACATCATGAAAGATCAAAACCTAAATTTATCTGTCAACCGGGATGGTACCTACACAAAACTACCTATACTACCTATACAATGTTATATACATATTTCAAAAAGCGCCTAACAAAAAGTAGCAACCGATATCACTTTAGACATCTAGACAAAATTCTCTACAACTTTCATGTGGGCGAAAAATCAGATTAAGCCTATGTAAGTCCCATATAAAGGAAAACGAATTGTTGTCCTGGTTTCTGGACCCGGTCAGCAGTACTCTTTTGGTTGTTTCTCCTAAACTATTTATCAGAATCGAGTGAAACCAGCACCGTTAGAACGATGACTACAAACTTTATTTAGGACAACTAACTTGAATCACAATGGTTTACTACCAGATTGGAAAATACTATTTTTAGCCCATAAACAACAACTAAAAACACCCAACCAGCAATCGAATCGATTCCCACGTGAAAATTGAACTTCCATGGACTAAGAGGAGTTACCCTTATAGAGGAGAAAATCAAATTTGAGGTGAATTTGTGGAATCCCAGAAAATCCCCAACTTTGCTTCTCTTTCCCTTTTTCTTCTTTAATCCTCCTTCTTCCTCTGCCCTCTGAACCTTCTCCCCTCTGATCGTTGTAGAAGCAACAGTGGCATACCACCCAGTAGCAGCAGCAGTAGCAATGAACGTTAGTAGTAGCAGCAGGGACCAAAGCACACAGCAGGAACAGATCAGGTCGACAGCAGCAAGAGCTCACCGGGAAGGAGAAAAACAGAAAGGGATCACCGGTGGCGACGGATGACGATGGCTGCGGTGGCCGGCCACGGCTGTGGTGGCGGTGACATAGAAGCAGTGCCGGCGACAGGGATAATAGCAGCGGCGTCAAGGGCGCAGTAGCGGTGGCGGCTAGGGTTGTAGAGGCTCTCGATCTCTCCTTTTTTTTTCCATTTTATTTTCTTATTTTTATATGTAGGTATATAAAGAGACTAGAACTTTTCTTTTCTTTTTTTTATCTGTAGGTAAAAGAGACTAGAAAGGAGATCAAACGGTCCACGTCGATTCAATCAACGAAACTTCGTTTGGACTCTGATTACTGCAAACTTATAGTCTACTTCGCACTACTCAACGAGCTATACGCATCCACGTTTCCTTATTGCCTATTCCAACAATGGTTTAAAGGTTGAACTTTTGCGCACTTGTTTTAATATTTCCTGAAATACAATAATTTAAAACTCTTTTGCGCATTTGTTTTAATATTTCCTGAAGTACACTAATTCAAAACTCGGGGTATTACGATTCAATCAACGGAACTTTGTTTGGACTTTGATTACTGCAAACTTATAGTGTACTTCGCACTACTCGATGAGCTATACGCATCCACATTTCCTCATTGCCTATTCCAACAATGGTTTAAAAGTTGAACTTTTGCGCATTTGTTTTAATATTTCCTGAAATACACTAATTCAAAACTCAGGGTATTACAGGAACAAGCCCCCTCTTAGCGCAAGTATGTACATATAGTGCCGGCACTATATCCATACGCAACTGCGAGGGTCGGCTATAATAGCGTTTGTAACAGCCCTCCCTCCAGCCGGCACTATATCCATACGCAACTGCGAGGGAAATTCAAAACTCAGCTATAATAGCATTTGTAACAGCCCTCCCTCCAGAAATTCAAAACTCGAGGTATTACAGGAACAAGCCCCCTCTTAGTGCACGTCTGTACATACAGTGCCGGCACTATATCAATACGTGCAACTGCATAACAGCCCTCCAGAACCGCGTAGCCAGCCAGCCGATGGGCGGACTCACTTACGCATACCACCCCACTTATAACAGCCCTCCCTCCAAAACCGCGTAGCCAGCCCATTCGACGGGCTGGCTCACTTACGCATACCACCCCACTTACACTTTTATCCTCGTTTCATATAAAACGGTTAACCCGGGAGTGATACGGTTGGAAGGAAGATACCTTATAAATTGGTTTCACCCTTTCTAAAGTAGCAAGGTGGTACTAAATATGCACATACAACTCTCACGGGCCACACATGTCTCATCCTAATTGGGCCAGGATGTCACAACCATATCCAAGCATATATGATATGGTTGTTAAGAGAAATATTATTTGGAAAAAAGAAGAGCATATTCACCATTGTCACTTCCTATCATACCAAAAATTTGGTGTTATCAAATTTCAGTACGGTGACAACCTAAACATGATCTTACCCAATTGCAGAACTTTCCTTTAATAAAAACGCTATTAAATTTTAGGATGCATCAAACTAAATATATCTAACGTTACCAAAATTTGGCAACACCAAAAATTGACATTGTTAAAATTTGGTAAGGTTAATTTGGGAACAAAGTGAATAAGCCTGAAATGTTATTTGCCATTTGGAACCATAATCTCGTCTCAACTCATATATATTAATTGTTTGATATATATAACCCTTTGTTATTTGTTTGGCATTATATATAGATCTGCACAAGAAAACAAAAAAAAACATAAGGATATATCCACAGAAAATATCCAGAATTAAACAAAAGAAAGGGACATAATGGGTACATAATAATTAAGCAGAAGGTTCTCCAACATCCCCACTATAATCTGTTTTCCACTGATGAGAAATGTCTGTCGTGTGTCCTATACGTACATATCAAAGCTACCTACCAACCACTGTTACTATAGCTAGCCAGTACTATATCTACTCCCATAATTAAGCATAGAGGCCCCATTTGTAGCGATGTGATTTAGCGATCCTACCAATATCATGCGTATATATGCACACGTGCCAATTAGCTGCAAATTGGACAATTACTACTCCCTTATCTGTTTCCAAATATATATATATATGACTATTCCTATTATTGAAAAAATACAAATGTAAAACATAAATCGTATATAAAATACCTTTAATAATAATAATGTCATAGTAAAATAAATAACATTTACATAGTGTTTTCAATAAAAATAAATGGTCAAACAGTATGTTTGAAAGTTAAACAAGCTTATATGTATTTGAAAACTGAGGTAGTAGTATCACTACTATAGAATTGGTCATCTTGATGCTGATAATGAAGATGTTTTGGGTTGATTTTCTACATGTATGATGATTCACTACTTCAACTTGTTTGAGGTCAGTCTAATATCTGACAGGGTGGTGCACTCATATGTGAAGTGTGCTAATTACTACTCGTCACCATTGTCTATCATCATTAATGGGTGTTGACTTGTCATAGGAATGAGGTACTCTCATTGGTGACCATTGATCTGTTATGTACTCCCTCCGTCTAAAAAAAGACAAACCCTGGTTTCCGTGTCCAACATTTGACAATCCGTCTTATTTGAAAAAATTATGAAAAAAATTAAAAAGACAAGTCACGCATAAAATATTAATCATGTTTTATCATCTAACAATAATAAAAATACGAATTATAAAAAAAATCATATAAGACGGACAGTCAAAATTGGACACGGAAACCTAGGGTTTGCCTTTTTTTTTTGGAGACGGAGGGAGTAGCCAATAGCCATCATAAATGTGGGTCATGAATGCTAATTCCCTTTAGTGTATATAGAAGAGGTACACATGTATGCGCACTTAAAGCATGGCTTGTATCTACGTTTACATAAGAGCATTCCCAATAGCTCATCTGTCACACACGCAATCTTGAAAATAGCATACCGAAGGAGAAAAATGGGCTCTAGTAGATACGTCATCGCTACTTCCAAATTTGACGTTTCTCTCTCCACACCATCCTGTAACCGCCTAAAAACAGATCGAACTTCCGCCCCCATCCGAATCAAGGGACTGATCCACTGCCGTCAACACTATCCCGTGTGACCTCGACTCCTCATTTTTCATGGCGACGACCAATGAGGACAAACCTAGTCGGCCACTCCGCCACCCGCGCTACCCATAGTGATGCAGACTGTCTCCCGATATAATACAATTGTTGCAGTAGAGGATACCGATAGAGTGATCGTGGATATCACGGTAGCTTTCTAAGAGACGTGGTGAGGAGCGCCGGCCTAGGGACAGTAGTGGGGGGTGGGATGGAATGGGGAGGGGGAAGGGAGGAGAGCTAGCCAGCCGCCCAGCGGGGATATGGTACACACACGCAAGCGTACGTGCACGCGGTGACTGCAGGAACATGTCCAGGATATTCCCGTGCGTGTCGGCAACAGACCATGTACAGTATGTACTGCACGCATGCTTGTGCAGTTACTACCGGACTGGTGGTAAATCCTTCGTCCCGCCAAATTCCTGCTGTAAATGTACTGGCATATTGCATATATATACGTAATATATTCATATATAGGTGACTTCGCACATATTTTGCTGGAAGTGAATGTTTTTCACTGTGCATTTTCAAAGACTATATGTCCGAGCAAGAATAATGTAGCAAAACTATAATTTTTTTTCTATTAATTATAGTATGAAATGCCCAAATTAACGATTCAAGAAAAAAAAAAGACCCCCACCTATTCTACTAATAACTACTTCCTTCATCCCAAAATATAAATATTTTTAGCATAGTAAAGTCAAAACATTTTTAACTTTGACTATTAATAATTGACTATTAATAGAAAAAAAATCAATCATGTAAAATTCATGTTACTAGATTTATTATTAAACAAACTATCATAATATATAACTCTTTTTATTTAAAACATCTTACTTTTATATATATTATTAGTCAAAGTAACATTTCGGAGACCATGTCAGAGTCTAAAATTGCTTATATTTTAGGACGGAGGGAGTAGCTAGTAACATATATACCAATGATCAAACCCATATATATAAATAAAGATATCTAGCCTATAAGTGTGATCGAGGATAACATATTAGATCGTCGGATGATGATTACGTATATGTTACCCAGGTAAACGCGTGGTGGGAGGAGGGGATTGAGATCCTCTTCCTTCACAGACACCATACCTTTGTTACTGATATGTGGGTTCAGGGTTCATCGGATCTATATATCAGTGATAAAGTTAAGTGTGTTTGAAGGTAAAGGAGCCTGATCCGGGAGGAGGGGGGCAGAAGGAGGACGACTTTCGCTTGCATGTGATCTGGACAACGCGCTCCTCTGACATGCACGCAGTATATAGTAGTCCTGCGCGCAGAACGGCTGAGGTGTGTGTTGATCAGTTCAGTGGAGTACGTACGTTGTGCACAAGTCGCATGCACGAGCAAGCAAACGAACGTAAAACATAATGGTAGTATGGTACTACTACTAGCTATAGCTGACAGCGCTGCATGCTTCACACAGATGGAGTCATATAGATATAAGATGTTGCACATGTACACGCTACTGGAGATACAATCTTTGCTGGGTTAGCTAAAAACCACATTAGTCCCGTTCCTGTAACCGGTTGAAAAGCCAACGTCACTTTTATAATCTTTAGTCCCGGTTAGTGTTATCAATCAGGACTAAAGATCATTTTTAGTCCTACAGGTTCAAAAAACGCCCAGCCCCTTATTATCTTTAGCCCTGGTTGGTATTGGTATTATCAACCAGGATTAAAATTCAATGCTTCATATATAATCCCTCGCATTTATCCTCTCCTTCTGGATCACAAACATTTCATCCTCATCTTTTAACTTCCTCCTCCCTTTTCTCCTCTCTCCACTCTCTCTTTCCTCTCTCTTATCCTCTCCTTTTCTTTTTCTTGCAGCAGCAGCAGCCTGGAGGAGGGGGCAGCCTGCTCAGGCCTACGCGCAGCGGGCGGCGGCCTGCGCAGGAGCCAGCCCCGGTTGATTTAGTTGTTAGATTTTGTTGATTTATCTGTGAATTTGTTGATTTGTGATGTCTTTGAATATGTAAATTTGTGATATGAATTATGAATGTGGATGTGGACGATTTTGCGATGTTTATGTGAATGTTGATGATTTTATTGTTGAGTTTGGTTAGAAATCAATATATCAAAACACAATAAAAAAAAGACTAAAGATGACATCGTCAGCCACGTGGCGCTATCATCTTTAAAGATAACCGGGAGTAAAGATATGCATCTTTATTTCTGGATTCGGGTTCCGGTTATATATCCAAGATTAATTAAAGAGGTTACGAACCAGGGAGTATAGATGCATTCTTCAGCTGTGACATGAGATAAATACGCGTGTATACATCGTACTGAGCTCCAGGGCCAATGGAAAACATTATTGATCACACATGCATAAGCATATGCATGCATGCTGCCGCACACGTGGGACGTACTGTGCTTGGCTAGTTGCACTGTTGTACATGCATGCATTTGCCGGCCGGTTGGGACTTGGGACTTTGGGACCAACCCCAACCCAATGCATGGGATCCGGCCGGTTCACCTGCAGTCCCAGCTCTAGCCAGTGCGACTGCAAGTTAAGCAATCACACTAGGATGTCCAGTTTAAATCCAATGATCAAATCATTCGAGATATCGTTGAAAAAAAAAAGGTTTTTACTGTAGCTTTAAATCTAAACCCTCCATAGAAAAGATAGATAGCCAAGATTAGATCTTGTGCAATCGTTATCTTGCGGTCCCTAGTGGAACTGTATTTGATCTCAATCCTAACGTATGTAGTTACACATATCGTTGAAAGATGAATTAATGTCGATCGTTTTCTTTATTACAACTTTTTTATTTCTTAAATTTGGAGTGCACGCTACAGAAAATTATTTGTGGAGGTGCCTTACATATTTGTCTACAAGCAGATCCTAAGATGCACCCGTATGTTGCTAACGCAAAGGGACCTTTAGGCTAAATGAACACCTGCTGTAATATGTTATGCGAGATAGATGATGAATAAATTCGTCCACCGTGACTAGATTATGAAAAGTATGTTGTATATTGTATTCTCATGTATACGATCAAAACATTAGGTTAGCAGATATTATAAATATAGTATCATTTCCTTTTCTTCGGTTTGATAGCCACACGAGGGAGCATGGAGGTGACTTATTGCAAATGTGAAGCCATGGTGGATTGCCATGTCAGGGGTCGTAGCCAGTCAGTCGTGATTTAGTTTTTAGCCCTATGTACCATGATATATTAAGTCAAGATTAGGGCTCCAAATATACGATTCACAAGATTACGGATCTAAGTGGTACCACGACACAATTAAAAGAGTACTAGCTACTCTAGGTTTACACTTTATTTTATAATACACTTGTGAATAGAGGGAGAGAGAAAGAGAGGTACTCCCTCCGTTTCACGATGTAATTCATTCTAGCATTTCCCATATTTATATTGATGTTAATGAATCTAGACATATAGACATCAATATAAATGTGGTCTAGATTCATTAACATCAATATAAATATGAGAAATACTATAATGAATTACATTGTGAAACGGATGAAGTATGTAGGGAGGGGGGCATATTAATTCTCTCGAAAAGAAGAGAAGGGATATTAATTGGTTGAGTCCTGTTGAAGACACTATACATGAACAATAGTATCAGCTGACCCTAAAAGTCGGATATACTAGTAAAATGCCTTCAGAAAGCCACTAAAATACGTACGGCTATATGTCAGCATTGACAGTGCAGCATGCACACACACTTGACCTCACACTTGGCCAAGTGTCTGTTTGATGGATAGAGAAGAGCAAGCAAGCAAGCTGCAGGGCAGCAGCTCTGCATGGTGAGAGCCAGCTGGGGTAAGACTAGCATCACGTGTGGGCATATGTATGGTCCGGTCTCGCACGTACGTACGTACGCCTTGCCCTTCGCTCCATGTGCACGCCAGCGTCGTCATCGCCGGAACCGGTCGTGTGTACGTCTCTCCCCTACGAATGTTGAAGCTCGATCGAAACGAATTAAGCTAGCAACTTCCTCCGTTTCACAACGTAAAACTTTCTAGCATTACCCATATTCATATGGTTGTTAATGAATCTAGACACATATAAATATTTAGATTCATTCACATCTTTATTAATGTGGGCAATACTAGAAAGTCTTATATTGTGAAATGGAGGGAGTAGTTCCTTACTCTCTCTTATCCCTCAGGTCGTAAATATTTGACACTTTAGATAAGATCCGATGAAACTTTCATTGTCAAACAACAAACCTTTAATGTATATACTTAATAACTACTTCCTCCGTTTTATATTATAAGACCTAACATTATCCACATTCTCATATATGTTAATGGATCTAGACATATATGTATGTGTGCCTAGATTCATTAACATCTATATAAATGTGGACAATGCTAGAAAGTCTTATAACCTGAAACGGGGGTAGTAATTAGTTCCAAAACATAAAACTGATACCAAAATACATAAGAAATAGTGCACAATGATGTAAGAAAAGAGAGTAAATTATGATTTAGGGGATATATTCTTGCTAAAGTTTTACTTTTTACTCCCTCCATTTCACAATGTAAGTCATTCTAGCATTTTCCACATTCATATTGATGTTAATGAATCTAGACATATTGATGTTAATGAATCTAGACATATATATATGTCTAGATTCATTAACATCAATATGAATGTGGAAAATGATAGAATGACTTACATTGTGAAACGTATATGTCTAGATTCATTAACATTAATATGAATGTGGAAAATGCTAGAATGACTTACATTATGAAACGGAGAAAGTACCACTCTTGAAATGTTTTTTCTTTCACTTTGGACTAGCTACATAAATATTTTTTCACTTGGGACTAGTAGCTACATATTGTTGCCAGTGTTGCACTTTGGACCTTATGTCCAAGTGGCCCATATATAAGTGAGACACGGACACCAGAGATGGTTAGTCTCATTGATATATTGGTCATCGGTTTAAAGTTTAACTTTTTGTTGAAAATACCTAGTCCAAAGTAAAATAGATACTTTTAAGGTGGTTTGAAGTGAAACTTTAATATGGCAAAGTGTAATTTAATTTTAAAGAAGATGTGCTAAAAAACTGTTGACATTTTTTCCCAAAACATTCAGTTTGTGGACTGTTAGATCACGTGGAGATTCATGCAAGGGAATGAACAATTCTTTTTACATCGCCAGGGGTGGACCTACCACTATGGCATGCTGTGGCGCATGCCATAGCTAACCTTCTTCGCGAATACCCCCACCCCCAGCTTCCCAGAGGTGTTTTTTTATCATCGCCAGGAGTGGACCTACCACTATGGCATGCTGTGGCGCATGCCATAGCTAACCTTCTTCGCGAATACCCCCACCCCCAGCTTCCCAGATGAACCATCGCTTCAATGAGGTATTTCGTAACTGCAATGTGGGCATTTTTACGTTTTTTCTTTGATTGGAATGAAGGGGGTGTTCAGATTCCGGGGTGTAAACTTTTGGCGTGTCATATCAGGTGTTATATAGGGTGTCGCATGGGATGCTCAGGTATTAATAAAACTAATTACAGAATCCATCAGTAAACCACGAGACGAATTTATTAAGCCTAATTAATCCATCATTAGCAAATATTTACCGTAGCACCACATTGTTAAATCATGGAGCAATTAGGCTTAAAAGATTCGTCTCGCAAATTAGTCGCAATTTGTGCAATTAGTTATTTTTTTAGTCTATATTTAATACTTCATGCAGGTGTTCAAACATTCGATGTGACAGGGTGAAAAATTTTGGTGTGGGATCTAAATAGTGCCAAAATGCTTTGAATCAACTCGTTTGTCTTCGCCATAGCTATATTTTTATCCTGAGTCCGCCACTGTACATCGCTATGCCGGCTGGAGAGTGAGAGCCCGCAACCTCTTGGGTGAACGAAAATTGCGTTAGCCAGCAACCAGGTTTTTGTTGATCTTATAGTAGTTACATACAAATTATAAGTATGCAATTACATTCTAACTATGCATTTAAAGTTTTTCGACAAAAAAATGTCGGATGTCATATAAGTACTCCAAAAGAATTCACAGCTACAAGCTACATAGAAAACGCATCTACACACACCACACCTACTGACCAACACAAACACGCACGAGTACGTGCCTTTCAACTGAGTTTAAAGCTTTCACAAGCAACCCAATAATGGTAATAATACAAGGGTTGCTTTAACTTAATCCCTTGTGTTAGTTTGGTGTCTCCAGAGGAATGCTCTAATTCGATTTATGCAAAAAAGAACCCAACACTTCGAGCAGGAACACCTGGAATCGGAGCATGTCATATATGCCATCGATCAGGACCTTAGTACTACATGGCACGACACGATGGACATGACATGACACGACACGTTGGGTAGACTGTCCCGAATAATGCATTTCCATGTGATCGACGCAACTACAATAATTCCATCATTCCACGTCCACGACGCACTCATGCGCCGAGGAAAACTGTCGGTCGGAGCGCCATCAGCAATCCAGTCAGTATGTTTCAACAAGGAAGGCATAATTTAGCTCACACTTCAGAAAAAAAGAAAGAAGAAAGGCACAATTAGCTCACTGGTCTGGTCATGTCCATTCTACTATGATTGCTCTCCTAGACTCCATCCATTGCATTTTACAAAACTGATGAGATAATACACAACATATGTCAGGTCAGGTTAGCGGCTCACCCTAAATAAAGGCAGGCAAGTTGGCATGTATGTAACCTAATATCGCTGGCATTAGCCAGCTTGGTGCTCCACCTGAGTACCTGATAGAAAGAACTCTAGGGTACCAAACAGCTGAAGTTCTCTTTTTGTGTGGTTAGCAGCTCCTAGATCATTCAGTCTGATGGTGAAAGCATCTTGGATCGATCCGCAAACCATACTTGCAACACCAACAATCTGTGGACAGAATATTTGAATGAATACTAGCTGCAAAACAATTTTCGGTATGGTGTGCATCAGATGCATGCAAGTCACCTGCAGACACCTCAGCGGAATTCATCATGAAAATAGTCTTCATCGTCGCTAAGGAAGACGCTGCCATAAAATGCATACGGGTTCTCAATCATCTCATCCAAAGTTAGTCTTCCATCATGATCTTTGTCAGCCTGCAATTTTTGGATTAGCCAATTGAACATGTCATCCTCGGGGAACAAGAGACACATCATGCATCAGAGGAAAGCACATAATACATTGAGATTTTTCACAGGCAAACTTTTGGACAACCTTGTGCAAACAGGAACCACGACAGATTATCGAGTTTTTTTTTAACTTTTTAATATATTTGACAATTGAACTCTACCGAAACATTATTTACATATCTAAACCTTTAGCTTCTTCATTCTCATTAGTGTGGCAGCACAATGCTGAAGCATGGGTTAAAAACCTTGGTGTGGCAAAGATTTGGTCATGCCGCTCATAGAGTCATACTGATGTGGTAAATCAGGGTTGATATGGCATGAAAAGAGTCGGTACAGTACCTTATATATCTCCACTATTCATGGAGTAGCAACATTTGCCCTCCACGTGTGACAAAAGGTGTATTTTTCAAAATAGGTTGTTTTTGAAATTTTAAATAAGAAGGTTCAAAATAAAAAAAAATCTCAGATTATCTGTGATTTTTTCTATGCATAAAAAACTAGATTTATTGAATTCTGGATGAAACTATAAAATGAAAAGCAAATGATTTGCAGTGGACGGGCAACTTATACACCTATTTAATAGGGTATTCTTATGTCCCACTATACTGAGATTAGATAGTTACAGCCTGTATTAGGTTTTGACAATATCAAATCAGGACATGTCAAACCTATTAAAGACTAAAAGTTCATCTACTGCTATGTTCAGGAAAACTATAGAAAGCTGTAGACATGCATGACAAAGGGAAAATAGATTTCAAGATATCAAAGAACAATAGAAAAAATGTAGAAATTCCAGGAAAACAATGAGAATCAAACCTCTGAAATAGCATGGGCAGCTTGTTGTCTAGCATAATAACGTTCTGAAAGATGGAGCTTATCAAGAACAGGTTCTAGTTCGTGCTCTGAAATAAACCTACATAGGCAAAGAGTTTATCTTAAAAATATAAAATGAAAATACTTCGGTAAATAATTATATCAGAGGAAGTCATTAATTAAAGCTCCACTTCCATACCCATCACTGTCTTTGTCAAGTTTGGAAAACCGCTCCTTAGCTACTGTATTGTTCCCAATATGGGAAATATCTGCGTTCTCGTCATCATAACCATGTATATGGTCATGTAGCCCATGAAAATATTCTTCAAAGTTTAGCTTTCCATCACCATCCTTGTCTCTCTGTCTGGGTATGGCACGATATGTAAGGAATTTAAAATGTCAGCTCAAGGAACTGCGGTGTTATCCTACAATCCACACAAATAAGGAAATAATGATAGGAATCTGTTCCTTTCACGAAACATATAGTGATATAATATTGCCAACTTTACAGAAAAGGCAAAATATATTTATGTGCGTTTGG
Organism: Oryza glaberrima; assembly: GCF_000147395.1. Lineage (NCBI taxonomy): Eukaryota > Viridiplantae > Streptophyta > Magnoliopsida > Poales > Poaceae > Oryza > Oryza glaberrima. Next base: position 19,944,472 of record NC_068326.1, read on the forward strand.
AAGTCCATAACAACATGCCTTGCCCAGGAGTGTTACTTGGAGTAGCCCTGGCTTGAAGAGGAATAGATTCTCTAATTAATAGTTTACTAGAACCTAGCATGTTCATTGCAATGAATTTAAGATAGTGAAAATATGGTTAACGTGCCATGATTTTTTTTCTTCAAATGAAATATGAAGGAGGAAGCAGATTTTAAAGCTACAAAAACATTAGACTTAACTTTGCTAACACTTCAAGGCCAAGAATAATGGGTACCAATATCTAACATGGTTGCTTAAAAGAATATGATATTACAAAAGTATAAGATCAATTGCTTTCTAGAAAGGATTAAATTACAAATGTGTATTTACTACCACTAGGTAACGATCTAGAGATAAATGTTTAATCACACAGCCAGGCCAGAACCAAAGCAAGTCCATCTGAGCAATGACCTAAGCCAAAACTAACTTGACCTGTTGAACCAAGTGCAGTCCAGGTCAACTTAATCTTGTCCTAGGCCCATCCTAGGACTAACCAACTAGGAATAGACCCTACCAGCTTATCCCACCCAAACCCACTATTTCCCTGCTTTGTTCACTTGTTAATCAAAAGGCCATTGTAGTACTATGATGCGGAGCAAGAGTTGAGCTTTATTTGTGAGCAGGGTTATTCTGTTAGTAATAATTGATTGATTAGTTCATTCTAACAGACACACAAGAGATTATCCAATTTTATGATATGGGACAACTCAAGAAAAGAATAAATGCTATAAGGATTTACATGAGCCCTGACCAAGGATAAATAGCTTTATTGAAGGCCTTGAGGAGAACATGCTCATAGCACAATGGTAAGACCTCCAGGTATGAGGCTGCCAACCAGGGCTCAAACCTGGGATCACGCAAAGAAAGGCCCCTTGCTGTGTATGCCCCGTGGTCGTGGCAGGTCACTATTCACTAAAGCGATAGCTGGCTTTCTGGGCCTTTTCTTGACCTTAAAGCAATGCTTTCGGAACGTCTCTCCACTTGGATCGAGTGTTATTATTATTAACAATAATATTAAAGGCCTTGATGCCAGCATTCACTTGTTCAATGAACCAAATTAACCACTTCATTTTGAAGTGTTATATCATCTACATAAACATGATCATGTTAAATTTTAGTTCCTTCAGTTTTTTACTCCCTCCTTTTCATATTATAAGACGTTTTGAGTTTGTCCTAAGTCAATTTCTTCAAGTTTGACCAAGTTTATAGAAAAGCATAACATCTACAACACCAAACTAGTTTCATTAAATCCACCATCGAATATACTTTTAAGTATATTTGTTTTGTGCTGAAAATGTTGCTGCATTTTTCTATAAGCTTGATTAAACTTGAAGAAGTTTTACTTAGAACAAACCCAAAATGACTAATAATATGGAACAGAGTGAGCATTATGTTTACGGGTGGTAATGGGCTTGGCCCATGGGTCCTTTCACAGCCCAATTTTCTAGGCTAAAATGTTGGGCCCTTTACCACCCTTAATTCTGTTAGGTGTCATACATCAGGAATTCAGGATTACTTGCAAAGTGGCAAGTTCTACCTTGTATTAAAATGCAGCTGTCATGTGTGTGAGCACTGAGCAGCAACCATGAAACTATAGCAGCAGTTTTGTTGGTTGTCATCTAATCTCCTATTTGCAAATCTTATTTAGCAACCTGGAGGGATATGATATTATCTGGTTGAGAATGTCTATCTCCAATTGTTAATTTGTTAAGACAAGCTCTAAATACACGGACCTTTCTTATGTAATAAAAGATGGAGCAAATCTAAGTCCCAACCCCCTTTGTCCGTCCCATTCTCTAGTCTCTACTCTATTCCCTTCTTTAGCGAAACCAGCTCCACCTGCTTTGTATGTATCCTGGTGTTTACTTCATCATGATCTAAGGATCCTTACAGTGGAACAGTAAGGAGTCAAGGGTATACTAGCAAAGTGGAAAGTTCTACCTGTCAATAGTAGCTTCCAAGTTTTAAATGTGAACAGCTCTGGAACTGTTCTTAGAATCAGAGAGCAATTATAGTGTTTTGAACACTAAGGAAGTAAGGATTACTGATCAGATACTCAGACCTCAAACAAAAGGGCTTCAAATTGAGGTTATGTACGTTACTGAGTTTCTGGAATGTTATCCAAGCAAACAGTACTACAAAAAGAAACGGTCATCGGGTTGAAGAATTAAGCACCTTATTTCTTGTTTGCAGAGCAAATTGATAATTTGGGGATTCTCTGAATCGCTGGGATTAAGGAAGCTGAAGTTGGAGCACAACCATTCAAACATTAGCATTAATGGCACACTAAATAATCAAAATAAAAAAAATGATCTTCAAATAGAATTCAAATGAATGCATACTCATTAAACTCGGTTTTATTAAGGAAACCATCGCCATCTGCATCCGAAGCATTGAAATGCTCCTCTTTCCACCATGGGAACCCCAGCGAATTAACCTCTCCTGCAAATCATTAATTAAAACACTTACTCCAAATTGTCTCATGGATTCGCTTCCAGCCTTATTGAACTCGTTTTGAACTCCTGGACAGATAAAAAAACCAAAACAAAAATTGCCACATTACCACTCGATTCGTTGTGCTGAGCCCGGAAGTCCCCGTAGGAGACAACCCCGTCGCCATTCTTGTCGTAGAGCTCCATCTCCCGAGCGGAGCGGTGGAGCTGGTCGGCTCTGGACTGCTCGAGGTTCCACCTGGTGAGCTCGTCGAGGGAGGCGAAGCCGTCGCGCGGGGCGAGGTCGATCTTGGGGAAGAGCGCGCGGATGCGGTCGCCGAGGTTGAACCGCTCGTCGTCGTTGATGAAGTCCTCGTCCTCCCTGAGGAACTCCTCCCACTCCCTCATGTGCTCGTCCGCCTCCCCTCCGCCGCCGTCGCCGTGCAGGATGCGGTAGTGCTCGCGCTCCCACTCCTTGTCCTCCAGCCGCCGCTCCAGCTCCGCGATCTCCGGGTCGAAGGGCGCCGCGTGGTGGTGGTTCTGCTGCTGCTGCGGAGCCCCGTTTCCTCCGGTGGGTGCCCCCGCGCCGGCCCCGGAGAGGGAGGGGTTCCTGGGGTGGAGCTTGAGGCGGCGGTGGAGGCTGCGGCCCCGGTGCGGGATGCTGGGGGAGTAGGAGGTGAGGAGGAGCAGGATGACGAGCGCGAAGGTGACGTAGAGGAGGAGGGCGGAGAATGGGGACCTCCGCCCCGCCGTGGCCGACGGCGGCGGCGGCATCGCCGGCGAGATGGGGGTGGAGATCGGAAGTGGGGTCGGGGGCGGAGAGAGGTGGGGTTGCGGGTTGTGTGGGTCGGCGATTTTGGACTAGTGCGACTGTGCGAGGGCAAGGAGTGACGTGGTGACGTGGAAGGCGATGCGTTGGCCAATGGCTGCTCTACACGTCAATCAAACCGCATTGAGTTGCCAAGTTGCGAAGCATTACTAGACTTTTGAAACCAAATCATTGTAAAATACTAGTAATTTGAAATTTTTTGTAATATAGAATAGGTGTGCTGAATCCAATTCTTAGATGGAGTAAGGTACAAATAGGAATAGGAGTAGATTTAATACGATACCGAACATAATTATATATACCAAGGAGCAACGCTATGCGTACAGTCTTATGTTTACTATACTTGTACGATCAAAAGATTCTCTCCTAGCGTTACTGACAGTGTTACGTTTTGGTTACACATGAAAATTGGTTTCACTTCCACAGGGATGGTGTGGTGTTTGATCGTATTGAAATCGTACAGCAACATCGTACGCATAGCATTTTTCTATACCAAGTGGTACATGTGTGACACCAGGGTGGTACTACATGTACCAATATGATACATATGTGGTATCATGCCAATCCATGCACGAAACTTTGTCGTAAATGAGGACATGCTCGTACATGGACAACATCTCCGATAAAACGGGCCAGAACGCCTCGTGCTTCAGGGTCTCTAGGCTGCAGTACCACGTGAGACCACAGTTCTTTAGATCTAGCTCTGTGGCGGCGGATTGGGAGGTAAGGATCTATAGGGCTAGGCCTCCTGGACGAGCTCCTTCGCAGTTGAGCCAACAAGCTCATGTATTGCAGCAGAAGTTGGTGGTCGGAACGAGGGGAATACAAGGCTCCTACGTGCACTGTGGGTGGGGACGTGGTTGTGGACGGCAAGCGGCATGCCAGAGGGAGCATAAAGCGAGTGTAGGAGATATTGCGCGCAGAGATGGGGGACATGATCCTATCCCTAAGATTCATGTATAGATAATGACTCTATGCTCCAGTGTGCAAAATATGGAAGAATAAATCTAATATGCATATGTGTTGCCCCGTTAATGTCGTTGCCGAGCATGGTCTGGTGTTGAGGAACAAGTGGCATCTACGACTATGGTGTAGGTGCGCACCAGGCTTCGTTGGCCTGGAATCTACGGCTGAGCCATGAGAAGGGGAACAAGCTCCTCGCTGGCCGTACAATATCGTGTGTCATGGATGTCTCCACTATATGCATCCATTACAGCCACGGCACACTAAATATGGAGATCCGTCATAGCTTTTCTGACGCCAATGCATGTGCCCTATCTCCTGAGTCTGTTTCTCAATCGTGCGTCACAGTTCTCTCGTGTCTTCATCTATACTACCGACGTCTAAAAGATAATAGTGATGGTGCTGGTGGTTAGCAAGACCATTGTGTAGGTATAAATTGTAAGTGTTTGGTCAGCCTTTGTATATATTTTGTATATACTATGCAGTCTTTACTTTTACTCTGTAGGCTACAATTCTTTAATTTTCTATTGATTTGCCTCTTGTTATCTTGATTAAAAAATCAAAAAAATTTATGTTTTTATTTTAATTTAAAACAAGATAGCTAGACAACGCAATTTATTGACAAGTACATATTTTATAATTACAAGCAAATACACTTGTGTACTACAACACGTGAAGAAAATTTTCACGATTGATAAAAACTCTGTCAATTTAAACGACAAACCAAAACAAGACAAACAAAACAATAGCAAACAAAGTCAAAAATCATATATAACATTGAACCCAGTTATACTCGATGCATGCATCATCACACGAAGAATCCCTTATGTACATCTTTCCAAAGCTTCACAAATCGATCGGGTGGCTATTTCATAAGTTGGTGCATGTGCATTTATATATATATATATATATATATATATATATATATATATATATATATATATATATATATATATATATATATATATATATACCTCATGGACCAAAAATTGAAATTTGATTATTCAATTTGTAAAATGTTTTTTTTACTATAGATGGAAAGCATTTGCGAAGTAACAAACTTGCCGCATAAAAATATTTATGAGGAGAGAAAAAGGAGGAGAAAAGATAGGAGATTGGAAGGAAATGGAGAGGATCAGGATTACCGTGAGTAAAGAAAGGGAGAAAAAGAAAACAAAAAAAGGGAAGACGACAAAAAAAAGATGTCGATCGTGGGAGGGGCGCGCACGGTGCCCAGTGGAGGCGTGCGGGATGGTGTGGGCCGGTTAGTTTGGGCTGGCGGAGGGGGAGGGGTTAGGTTGGGATAGGAGTATATAATAGTTATTCTAGAATCATGTTGAATTTGATAATGATGACGTATAATCAACTCAAATATGGATGACGTACTAAAATTCTGGTGGAAACATCTTCAATTTTTTTAATAGTAGAGATAGAGATATCAAAAGACATCTCTTATTAGCATGATGGGAGTCATTGATCTATATGGAAACTAATACTATCTTTTTTTAAGATGAAGAAGCTAATATTTTTTTCAACAACAACATACTCCCTCCGTTTTACAATGTAAGTCACTCTAACATTTCTCACATTCATATTGATGTTAATGAATCTAGACAGTCTAGATTCATTAACATCAATATGAATGTGGGAAATGCTAGAATAACTTACATTGCTAGAATGGCTTACATTGTGAAATGGAGGAAGTAATTGTTTTTGCTGTTTTGAATAACCCGTAGCAACGCGCAGGTATTTGGCTAGTTATGAGATAAGGAAAGGATGAGAACTTGAGAAGGGGTTTGGAGAAAGAACATAGTGGATTAGAGGTATTCTAACCATCTAGATTGTCACATGATGGAACTGCTGCCATACGAGTACCACATAGGATCAATATTGTCTTAAGATAGGTTCAAGGTATATTTTGTATGGAATTGCTAAATCACATTCAACATAATTTTTTAGGGGATTTCTTGCAGATTTGTGACCTTATGATCTGCTTCATGATTTGTGTTTCAACTCCCGCTCCTATAGCTTTGGGAACCCCTTCTCTACTTCTTACGACCCAACAAATGATAGTAGAGTTAGGGTTTAGGGTTTCGAGTTGGGGTAGGAGAAGTTGGGGGGGGAGGAACATAGATGAGATCACTAGGTTTAGAGGGATGGTCGTGGGAAGTGGTAGTGCGGTGGATGGTGGACACATGTGGGTTGCGAGACGTTGGCAGCGGTGTTAGAGTTGTGAGGATGGAGGAGAAAAGGTGGGTGTTAGAGTTGTGAGGATGGAGGAGAAAAGGTGGGCTCTTGTTGTTGACAAGGCAAAGCGGAGTTGTGGTTAGAAAGCGGTAGGTGGTAGTAGTGGTGTATTTAGCTACGAGGAACCGCCGGAGACAGGTAAGATTGGAGGGCTGGGACTCTTGCCACCCTCGGCTTGAGGAGAGGGGGAGAAGAAGGACAGGGAAGGAGAGAATACCGCCTGACTGGGTTCTTGCTGGTGCCTTTCAGCTAGCCGGAGAGACCAGACAGCACAGTAGTGGGGAGTAGGCGGGTGCATTCTAATGCAAATGTGAAGGCAGTGGGGAGAAAGAGGGGGAGGAGAAGAGGGATATTAGGTTGGAGTGCTGCACGGGTATCAAAGCAGTCCAATAGTCTATAGTTTGTGAAATTTGTGAGGGTATTTTCTATCGACAGCCATATACTAGGTATAGTTTCTATTTGGTACGGAATGTACATTGAGGTGTTTTATATATATTTGGTATTTATAAGTTGTGATTTATAAGGGGAATGCTGCTATCCGGGCGACCGGGCGGGGGGAGCAAAATTGGGCGCTCCCCCCGGCCCCGCTCCCAGCGCGCGGCCGTGCGCCTGCATGCCGCTGGCCCACCACAGTGTCTAGCCCACCACAGTTGTCGGGTCCCAAAACTAATGATTTGGAAACCGACATATTAAAACTGTATCAAGCCTTGGATCAGTAGATTGATACAGATTTAACAATTTGGATCCTCATTGCATACATTTAAACATGACTCCGAAGGATATGTTATTACAAAATATTTATGGGTGTTTACAAATTTGTGGCTAATTAATACAACAGAAGCTATAGAATGACTCAACTCTACTATTTTGCTATAGACTTAAATCATTTATCTAGTCTATACTTGAGGATTAAGTTAGAATGGAACTAACTTAATATGATTGAACTCCCAGCTTCGGTAAGAACATCAATTGGACTCTGAAAAAGGGGGTTGAAGCAAGGGTGAGTACAACGTACTCAGCAAGCTATTATATTCAATAATAAATGCATGAAATGGTAATATCTGAGTAGATCTAGGTTTACTTGCAGAAAGCAAAGAATATAGAGGAATAAAGCCTAGAATGTTTTAAATGCAACAATATTTAATAAAGTTTGGAATTAAGTTTCTAACCAAATACCATATGAGTCCCAATGCTCAAATCCGTGAGCACGGCTATTCAAATAGATTCATTTATACTTTACTGCAGTAAATGTACGCTTTACCCGCAATCCATGACGTGCCAAACACATTAGCCTTGTCATGGCAAAGCTTTTCGGTTACTAACATCAGTGGTACCTGTTCCATGAACTCTAGTCCCCATGCGCTCTGAACATAGCGTTATCAGCAGCGAGAGGAATTCTGGCGTTCCCGAGGTTTTTGGAGAGAACTGGTTGAGAGACCCCCGTCATCTCAACCAGGTTTTCACAATACACACACAGTTTGTGATATCACAATTTATCTCAAATATTTACCTGCGCCTCGGTAAATATTGCAATCGCGCTGCTCGGCGTAAGTTTGCTTCCTGCGCGAGGACTTAAGAAGAACCACTATACAAAGGTACCACCTTTGCTAGATAACTTAATCAGCTAGGTCTATGCCCATACGAGAATTGCGGTCGTACTCGTATGTTCTTCACATGTACTTGGCAATTTTATGTCGGTTGGAACAGTACTAGCCACCCGGAAATCAACCATTTCTACAGTACTGTTCCAATCTAAGTTTATTATATTTTATGCAATCTAACTAGGCATGGCTAAGCAAAATCTAGCATATATCTAGTTTGCTATATATTCAGGTTATGCATTCAAAATCATGTATGGCTAATGCACAAGATACTGGAGATATAGAATATAGGATTATTATGCTCAAAGGAGAGGAATAATAACTTGCCTTGCTCCAACGCAAATAAATCCGAGATAGGCAACCTGATTATCCGATCCTTGAAATACCACAGGTTGCCATCCAAAATATAACAAACTCTACGTAGAAGAGAAAGAACCAAATTCAATAAAAGTCACAAAATAACAAGAAAGCGATAAAGGGCGAGAAAGGCTGGGTTTGGGGTATAAATATCTCCTTTAAAAGGTATAGGGATTATTGGCTAATATTTCATGTATGGGTTCTAAAGGGTTGGAGGCTAAGATAGAAAGGGGATCAAGCAACAAATGTCGCTTATATTTCATGTGTGGGTCTTGGTTGTTCGGAGAGTAAGAGATATGACTAGTTAAGCGAGTATGTGGCTAATATTGGCTGGTGGCAGGTTTAGGTAGTATAATACCTAGGGTTTGGTTATATTTAGGCCGATTGGGGATAGGACAGCATATCGGCTAGGCTCTATATTTTATGTATAGGTTCTAGGTAGTTAGAGAGTAGGTGACTGAGAGTAGGGTGGATAGGCGATACTGGTGGGTGTGGAATTTGGATGACAACTGGGATTTAACTAGCAAGGTGTCAGCTAGGGTTTGGTTGTGTGCTAGTCGATGCTAGTGTTGAACAGCATAACGACTGATTTGGTGTCTTCTCTCGCCGATGTCAGCAGACAGCATATCGGCTAGAGGAATAAGAGGTGGGTGCAGGTTAATTTAGTGGGGCGGAAGTGTTACTCCGACAACCGTGAGTGGCGGCTGAGCAGCTAAGATCACACAGAGCCCGAGAGCTAATTGTGCGACGTGCTGTGGAGGTCGAGGGAATAGTGAAGCTCCGACAGTTGTACGCATCGAGGCATGGGGTGCCCGGAGCAGCACTTTGACCTTGGGTTTGGGTTTTGCCTGGCTTTACGACCAACGGTTCGACATCGGGGCCAATAGACCGCGAACGTCTCCATGAAAGGCGTAAAGTTCCAACCGGCGGCTTTTTACTGGCTAAAGGGTATTTTGGAGTAAAAGGAGATATTTGAAAAGCATATGACATTTAAATAAATCAAGGAAATTCAAATAAAATATTTAAATAGCAAATTTGGTATCAAAAGGTAGGGTTTGAATTTAGATGAATTTAGGTCCAAGTTTGACTGGAATCGGATCTACGGTTTAGGAGATATGGGCTTCTAAAGAATAGGATTCAAGTTAAATCTAGAAAATATAAAGTAGTACTGTACAGGGGCCCACCTGTCAGACTTTTTCTTTTTCTCTCTTTTTCTTCTTCTTCTTCTTCTTTCCTGCTTCTTCTCTCTTTCTCCACGAACAGAGAGAAGGGAGAGGAGGGGCGCCGGCTCTCCGGTGGATAGAAGACTGTGACGCCGGCGGCAACACGCGTTCCCGAGCAACGCGCACTCAGGGAGGGTGGTTGCCGGTAGAGAGGGTTAGGGAGGAGACCGGAACGGCGACGGCAAGAGCTTGCTCTGGCAACAAGAGGAGGTGGCTGTGATGGTTGGTTTCGGAAGGGGAAAGGAAGGGGAAACTAGGAAAATGAGTTCGCCTCGTCGAGGCAAACCCTATGGCGCAAGGGCTTGGCCAGAAACACTCCGGTGAGGGAGATCGGCAGTGGCCGGTGGTGGCTAGACATAACAGGAGAGAGAGAGCTCGAGGAGCTCGGCTCATATGTGGAGAAAAGGGGAGGGCTGGCCTTCTATTTATAGGCCTCAGACGTCGGTTGTGAAGGTCGGTTGTAGAGGAGAAGATGGAGTTGGTCTTGGTGGCGGCGACGTGGAGAAGGAAGGCGACGGCGCCGGCTGTGGCTTGTGATTGGTTGGAGATGTCGGTTTGCTCCAGAGGCTGACGTCGGCGGCGTGAGGTGGCAGATGACGTCGGCGGCGATGCCTTAGCGGCGACGACAGGACGTTGGCGGCGATTGCTTGGCGTCGAAGGCAATATGGCGGCGGCGGTAGCTGAGTCGTGCACGGCGGCAGTAGCGGGCGCATGGCGGCGCCTGGAAGCGCCCACGGGAGGAGGAAGGGGCGGCTCGGCTGGGCTGGGCCGAAGAGGAAGATGGGCCAAAAGGAAGAGACAAAGGGATTTTAGCCCAATTAAATTTAGAAATCAATTCTAAATTTTGTAGGTTATTTGTATGATAGAAATTGGATGAGATTAGTATTTGGAAGGAATTTGAATAGGGAATTTTGAAAGGAAATTATATTTGGATATAATTTCCAAAAGAGATATTTTCTAGTTTGAGTGCAATATTTTGAGAGATAGAATATAACGGAATTTATTTGATGCACTCAAATGAGAGGGAGAGGAAATAAATGGAGGAAGATAGATAGGATTTTTAGCCTCAAAATATATGGCATGGGTTTCAAAGAATTGTCTGAGGCTAATAGGAGATTTGGATAGAATTTGAATTTAAAGAAGATTTGGATGACAAGGATATAATATATTATCTTAGCACAAGAGCAATTATTCACAATGTTTGTAATAATATTATTCTTGTGCCGAGAAGGAAATCAAGCCACAGAAATTAGATCACCGGCTAGATCAAAAGGAAGAATTTGGATCAAGAATCAAAGGATATGTTTAAGGTCAAAGGATGGGCTAACAAATAATCCCGATAAAATTGGAATTACTTTGGTTTAGGTTCAATGGCAAAATTGGGAAGGTTTCTTGGATCATAATCCATAAAAAATAGAAAGGGTTTTGAAATTAAATTTGAATAAAAGAATTTTAGTCGAAGGAAGGTTTTAAATTAAAACCAAATCAAGAAATACCTCAATTTAACCAAATATATTTTTAAATGAAAAACACAAAAGAAATTGAATACCAGAGAAGGATTTTATGCAAGTTAGTTTTAGAAGATCCCTCTAATTATATTTTCCTAGGTTTAGGAAGTTATTAAGAACATAAGACTCAACATGATGCAGAGTTAGAAAATAGTTAATTTTCGGTATGTTACAACAGTGCCTATCCCCTGCAACATATCAACCACATATTTTGAAAACTCTCTATTAAGTAAATTTGGTTTATTTTTGTTCCACAAAAAATGTTTCACCTAGTGCACTCACAATGTTTCACTATGTATAGATCTAATGTTGCAGTGAACTGAAATATTCCATTGCAACAAAAAACCCACATATTTTGGAAACCCTCTATTAAGGGAATTCGTTTTATTTTTTGTTCCACCGAAAAATGTTTCACTATGTGTGGATCAAATGTTGCAGTGAACTGAAACATTCTTTCGCTATTTGTTGAAACATTGTTTTTATATAAGGTGAAACAACACCTGATTTAAACGAGTGAAATATTTTCGATCTACTTAGTGAAACAATTCCGATATACCTGGTGGAACATCGTACAACATTAAAAAATAATTCAATAATAAGCTAATATTTTTTTTCGTCGGAATATATCCATATGTGGTCTTGTTTTGAAGATTTAATTACAACGAAATTAATGGTACAATCGGATCATGATTTGGATAAGTAATTTAAGAGAAAAATTAGTTTAAAATAGTTTTGTACGTAAATCGGATGCTAACGTCAGCGCCCGATTTTACTCCGAATTGATCGGGCGCCCGAGCCTAGGCTGCCCCGATTTATAATTCGGGCATTCACTATACTTTAGCCATAATAAGATAATAAAGAGACTTCATTCAAGAATGAGCCTATACGCCATCTCCAACCTCTGTTTCGTTCAAGAGCCTAAGGGCTAAAGGCCCAAAACACTGAACTCTAGCTAGCTAGGGTTCGTCGTTGCGACGGCGTATCTCGCTCTCCGGCCGTTTGATCACTAACCAAAAACATCCCGTGCAAATCGGAAGGCATGCAACTAACCCTACGCCGCCGCAGCCGCGTCCTCATCAAATATCCACCGCGACACACGGGGCGATTGCCATGGGCGACGAGGAGGCCGGGCCGTCCTCGTCCGGACACTCCTCCCCCACCTCCAACACCAGCACCACGCCCCCACCTCAGCCGCCGCCGCCGCCGCCTCCACCGCCGCACCCGCAGGCGTGCGCCGCGTGCAAACACCAGAGGCGGAGGTGCACGCCGGAGTGCCGGCTGGCGCGCTACTTCCCGGCCAACCAGCCGGCGCGGTTCCGGAACGCGCACCGCCTGTTCGGCATCAAGAACATCCTCAGGGTCATGGCCTCGGCGTCGGAGGAGCTGCGCGACGACGCCATGAAGTCGGTCGTCTACGAGTCCGACGCGTGGGTGATCGACCCCGTCGGCGGCGCCGCCGGCATCGTCAAGGGCCTCAGCCAGGAGCTCGCCCGCTTGAAGGCCGAGCTCGACGCGGTGAAGGGGCTGATCGAGCTCCATCGCCGTGCCGCGGCCCAGCAGCAACAGCAGCCGCCCGTCGCCGTCGCCTCCAATGGGGGCTTCCTCCCCTCGCCGCCGCCACCGCCACAGGGGCAGCAGCAGCTGCTGTTTCTGCCGCCGCCACTGCCGACGATGATGCTACAAGATGGCCACTGCGACGACGAGACGGTTGAAGATGATTACCTCGTTGGTCCACCCGCCGTAGATGCTGCTGCGGCGACGTCGACGGCGCCGGAACGCCGTGGGGACGGACATGCGCCTCCTGCCAACGTCAAGGAAGAAGGCAATGTCGACCATACCTCGTCGATGAGCTTCCGCGATAGATGAGATTGTCACGACCGGTTGTCTCAACTGCTGCATATTTGCCCCATTTGTATGTGATTAGCCTTCTAATTTTTTTATTAGATGCTACATCTTTGATTTAGCAAGATAGCTCTATGTTTTTTTTTGAAAAAAATAAGTAGTCGTTGCCGGATCCATGTTCTAACAAAAAAAAAAGAGTAGTCGCTGGACCGAATCTATGTTTTGGAGAAAGAAAAGTAATCACCGGATAGTTCACGGGTCATCTCTTATGTCAAAGTCTGTATTTTCAGACGAGAATATCCTTTATTAGTAACACAGTTGCTCTCTTGCTAGTCATAAAAACGGTCGTCTTTAGACTTTTTTTTAAGTCAACAAGCTTGACCACCTAAAATCCTTTTACATAAATCCAAAATAAGTAAAATTATTTTATTTTAACAAATCAAATTTATTATTTTCATATCTATGCTCAAAATCTATGTTCTAAACAATAATTGTGGTGAAATTTTAAGTTACTTTTGTAGACCCACGCGTAATTAGCAAACACCAGTCTACTCGATCGGTTTAGCCAGCCGAATTGCCACAGCCGCCTCTGATCCCTTTCTTTTAGGAAAATTTGTAATGATAATTGTTATGCAGTGGTGTCCAAATTATTTAAGAAAAAAAATGGTTTCATATCTCTAATGTTTAGTTTTGTACCTTCATTTTTTTATTTGTTGGCTTGTCGCACCAAAGTTGTGTGTTAATTCCCGCATAGTTCCACATTTGTCTTTATTCTTTATACTTTGTTATTGACAACATGTTTGGTTTAGATTATTGAGTATATCATAAACTAAATATTGATATATAATATAATTAATAAATAGCTTAAAATAAGTGGTTAAAATACAGTAGAACAAAGTTTTTTGAAAAAAATATTTTTTTTAAAAAAAAGTTGAACAAATAATAATAATGAATAAGGCCGACATATATTGCTGATCAGTATTCACCGAATGCAGGTTGCGGTCCTTGCGTTGCTTGACTCCTTGTGGATCTGAGCTCCTTGTGGAGCAGTGGAGGAGTGCTGACCGTTGTTGACGCCATCAAGGAAACACAGCTTATAATTACCCTTTATAATGGGAAAATATGTAAAAGTACCGGCCGATTGGGGATGAAACACTGAAACAGTGAATAACTTGACTCAGGTTAATGGCAAGTCTTATGTAGCGTAAAATATAGAGGCAGAATTTTGATGTTGTACGGATTTTTGTTTTATTTTAGGGTATTAGGGTTGTGAGAGTTTTGCGCTAACTCTACTCCGATCCACATCAACATTACGCAATGCTGATATAAATTATGACAGATCCAAAATCACTATTATACAAACATGCAAATTAATATAAATTTAATCTACATAAAAACAACAAATAAAAATTTAATCTACATTAAAAAATAAATTCTATTTGTGTGCATGCACAGTACTATTATTATTTTTGTTGCTTGGTTTTATTATTTTTGTTCCTTTCATTGTAGACTGAATTTATCCTTCATGTTTACCCCGTTTGAAGTTGATTAGATAAAGATTAAGCTAGGGCACAAAAAAACAAGAAAACCATTAACATTAATTTAGTTTTAATTACTATAAACTTAAAAATTAGATTTATTTTATATTTTAAATCAACTTTAATACATATATATAATTTTCACACAAAATATATCATTTAGTAGTTTGAAAAATATCCAAATCAAGATAACATATGTATCTTAATTACACCAGAATGGACTTATTAATCCTGTCCCAATCAATTTACCATTTTTTTAAAAAAATTCTATATAGCTAAGTTATGCAAATAACGGGTGCGGCCTTGTATGTGTAAAAAAAAAAAATCGATCCCATTAAATTTCTCCATTCAATTTGGCCCAAATTCACCTCAAGCACGTCCTGTGTTATCTGTATATATATCCCGACGCATGCAGGTGCACGCGGCCGCATATTTCGCCGCGAACTCTCCGTTCCGGTGCCCCAACTTACCAATCCGACGGAGACCCAGCTCTCGTCTCGCCGCCGATCTCCATGGCCCAACCTTGGCGCCCGTTCGTCGCCGACATCTCGCCGGTCGCAGTGGCCGACGACGACGACCCACCGGCGGCGTGCGCCGCGTGCGCCCACCTGGGGCGCGCGTGCCCGACGGGATGCCCGCTGGCGCGCTGCTTCCCGGCGGCCGGCGACCAGCCAGCGGACGGCCGGCTATTCCGGAACGC
The DNA here is from genome assembly GCF_000147395.1 of Oryza glaberrima. Classification (NCBI taxonomy): domain Eukaryota; kingdom Viridiplantae; phylum Streptophyta; class Magnoliopsida; order Poales; family Poaceae; genus Oryza; species Oryza glaberrima. The sequence goes on from NC_068326.1 coordinate 19,959,730, forward strand.
GTTCCGCCTCTTCGGCGTCGGCAACGTCGTCGGCTTCCTGCTGGCGGCCGGCGGGGACCCGGGGAAACGGCGCGACGCCGCGGTGTCCGTCGCCTACGAGGCCGACGCGCGGGCCGACGACCCCGTGCGCGGCGCCCACGGCGTGGTGATGGACCTCGAGCGGGAGCTCGACTGCCTGAAGGCCGAACTCGCAACCGCGCAGAGCGCGCTCGCGCGGCACCGCCAATACGCCCAGCCGCCGCCGCCGCCGCCGCCGCCGCCACCCGACGCACTCGATCGAGCTCGAGCCCTTAACTACTTCTGCCATGGATGCTGCGGCGACGTCGACGGAGCGGCCTGAGGAGGGCCGCGCTTTGATCAGATCAGATGCTTGATGCTTCGCCGGCCTTGTGCCAACGAAGAAAATCTTAAATTCAGACGTGCTGCTACAATTATTAGCCTCTGAATTCATCAGAGTTTAGTTTATTGTAGGTTTATGTCCAGATTGCATTAACAGTTTGGCTCCTAGGTTTTGGAAATACAGTTTGGCTCCTATGTTTTGGAAATAGATTACTAGTGCGTCGTTAAAGTAGTCTCTTGTTTCAGCATTAGTAGCAAGTAGCCCCTGAATTCAGAGTTTAGTTTATTGTAGGTTATCTCCAGATTGCATTAATAGTAAATTACTAGGGCGTCGGCAATCTTCAAATTGAACCATCACAATGCACCTATCGTCGTAGCCAGGTGCGGGCGAACCCTCCCCTCCTCTCCCCCGCCTCGCCGCCGCCGGATCCAACTCCCCCCCCCCCCCACTCGGCCCCTCCCTTGCGGCTGGAACCAACCCGTCGCCGCCGGATCTGGTCGGCGAGCTAATGGCGGCAGAAGACGCGGGCGATGGCGCGGCTGGCCGGTGCGGCCGACGGTGAGGCTGGCGGTTGTCGGGCAAGGAGCCGTGGTGGTCATGTGGCGCCGGTACCCAGATCACCCTCACGGCTGGGAACGGCGTTGGTGAGGTCGGCGGCTCTCGGGGACAGTGCGTGTTGGTGTGTGGTGGAGGTGGTTTGATAGTTGCGCTGTCGGTGAGGCCGTGCCCACGGGGAGCTCCGAGGTTCTTGCTCGCCAAAGGGTCGGTTAGTCAGGGCTAGTGCGGCATTCTTGCAATAGTTGTGTGTGCGGATTGGTTAGGTGTGTAGGAGCGGACAGGGAACTGTAGGCGAAAGTCTTGCCGTGCCTTTTGGCCGGCTTGACGATGGGGACACCCTTTGGCACCGTCCCTCTCCTTGGAGACATCGTTATGGTGTGTTCCCTCTTATTCTTTCACCACTGTGCTCCAGGTGAAAGCCTTGCCCCAGTTTCCAGGCGAACGGCAGCGACGATTCACGTCGCGTCCCTGCTGTGGGTACCGTTTGGAGAACCTTTTCATGCACATCTCTGGTCGTGGAGTTGGCGTTAACTCTAGGGATTTCTACTTCCACACCAACGCTAAATAGGCCCGAAATATTCGGCGAGGCCTTCGCTTTCATGGATCCGCTTCTTGCTTGCAGCTGGCAGCCAATGCCTTTGTTTGAGTTTGCAAGGTGGTGTCGAAGTTGCTTTGTTGTTGAGGCGCGATGAACCTCGGCAACGGTAACACGGTGCAGTCTCTTTCTAGGTGTGCTGGTGCTAGCAATAAGCAGGAAGTGGTAATATGATGGTTTTGGCTGATGTCCGCCGTGGGAAGTCGGAGCTGCTTGGTCGTTTCTATGATGAGCTCGACAACGACGATACAAGTTTGTGGTGAAGTCGGAGGTGCTTTGCTTTTGCAAGCTTAACAACGATGACATGCTTTCAATATGAAAGTCGGACCTGCAATCGCTTTTGCGCAAGCTTTGGCACTGATGACTTGCATTTGGGCTCCATCAATGGTCTACTATGAGTGGGTTGTAGCGTTGAGTTGTTGTGCGTGCTGTGAATTTGTTCGGTCGACAACTGTAGTATTTATTTTTGGGGAGCTTGGCAATACTTTCTCAGCACGATGCTTTTTCTTTATCGTAACCCGTTTGAGTTTTTATTCCTGCTTATTAAAAATATAATTGGCAGCCACTGTCTGCCGATTTAGTTTCAGAAAAAAAAAAGACTCGAGCAATTTGCTGCCGATCGATCTCGATAGCATCAACTGTTCTTCCGTATATACGATATAGCAACAAAATTGAAAGAAGAGGTTGATTTATCTAGCTAGCTGGTAATAGTATGCAGCTGGACGGAACATGTGAACAGGGTTACTGCAACTGCAATATTGCGGTGGATTTTGCAATGCCGGCCACTGCTACGATACGAGAGAGATGGAGAGCTCGAGACGAATTAATAAGAGGGAATCCGAGACTCGAACGATCCGTACGTACGTCGTCGCCCTATTCGGAATCCAACGCAGGTGCCCTTACGCGGCCGCATATTTCGGCCAGAGCTCCATGCATCTCTCTGTGTATTTGCTCATGTGCCACCGGAGCGAGCCGATCGATCGACCAGCCTAGCCTAGCCTCGCAGCGCGCCGAAATTCCAATCTCGATCGAGATCTCATCGGCTTAATTGGATCGGCGGCAATTATACTTATATATATATATTGGTTGATGACTGATCACCCGCCGTGCGCTACCGGTACGCGTGCCTCCTCGTCGGCGCGCGGGGGTCTTCCGGTCCCTGGTGGCGCGCGGAGGAGGTCAGCCCGGCCGGCGAGGTCGCTTACGAGGCCGACGCGTGGCCCGCCGACCCCGTGCGCAGGCGCCCACGGCGTGGTGAGATGGACCTCAGCTCGACTGCCTGAAGGCCGGTGCGGTGGTCGTAGGCCGCGAAGCCGTCGCCCGGGGAGAAGTGGGAGGTCTTTCTCACCGTGATCGAGCACCCGCTCCTCCGCGGCGCAGTACTCCTCGCCCACGATCTAGCCATTGCCGCGGCGCGCGCTAGCTAGCTAGCTGCTTGTTGCTTGCTTGCGTTGCACTGTCTCGCTCGCGTCGCGTGCTTGTCTGCCTCTTCTCCCACCTCTCATACTCTATCACCTCTCTCTCTCTTTCCCCTCTTCCTCTCTCTCTTGTGGGCGCAGTCGGGAGCGGCAGTGGCCGGGAGGCAGGCGGTGGCCGGCGGCGGGCGTGGTGAGGGCGCGGCTTGCGTGGCAGGGAGGCGGGCGTCGACCGAGCGAGCGAGCAGCCATGGCGATCTCGCCAGCAGAGACGGCATCCACCCCGCGCTGGAGCAGTAGCTCGACGATCTCGGCATGCCCCTCGCAGGCAGCGATGTGCATCATCGTGCTCGACCCCTCCTCCGAGATCTCCAACCACACCTCCACCACCGCCCAATCCCCGCCGAAATCTGGCCGGAGAGGAGGTTGTGAGCCAGGCGAGCGCCACGAGCTTCTGCAACGCTGTGATGGCGACCAGGATCTGGTCGGCGAGCTGGTTGTAGGGCAATGACAGCTCGGATGGGAGGTAGCCCGCAAGTGAGGAGTTGGCGAGCACCACGCCGGCAGGCGACCCTGCCGTCGCCGTCGTCGGTGCAGGTGACGCTGGACCAGCCGCAGGGGTCGTTGTCGGCTTCCCTCCACGTCGAGAGCGTGCCATTGGGATCCTTCGACATGCCCGCACAACCTCGCCACGCCCGCCGCGCCCTTGCCGTGCCCGCCGCCGGCTGCCGGCCACCGCCGCTCCTGATTGCGCTCACGAGATAGAGAGGAAGACGGGAAGAAGGGAGAGAGAGAGGTGCACTACTACAGAAAAGGTTTGTGCAGACGGCTGGAATCTATCTCCACATGCGGTTGGCCAGCCCGCATGCGCGAAATCGTCTGCAAAGATCAACATTAGCGCATGCGGCCGGCCTAGCCACATGTGAAAATCGATCTTCGCATGCGGTCACTTAAGACGGCTGCATGCGAAAATCGATCTTCGCATGCGGCCGATCTAAGCAGTCGCATGCGATAATGCATCTTCGCATACGGCTCGTCGACCCGCCCCCCGGGGGGGATTTTTGCAGGCACGGACACAAGTCGCCCGCATGGAACCAAATCACCCCATGTACAGAAAAACCATTTCTGTAGTAGTGGTGAGAGTACGGTAGGTGGGGCCCGCTCAAGGGTCTCCAATATGCCAGCGACTGAAAGGGCAAGAGCGACATTTTTCCTGCCCAGGCCCACATGTCAGAGCTGCCAAACGGTTAAACCCAAACAAATAGCAACCGAATGGTATGGAGGGCGCGATAAAGTTTGACGTGGGCAGAGAGGGAGGCTCAAACTTTTTAGTCGCACAGAGGCAGACACCATCTTTCTTAATGGCACACAAAGAAAAACCTCTTTTGGCCTTGGGGTTCGTGTGATTTTGGAGGTGGTTGTGAATTGCGATTGCGACGAGAAGCTGGAAAATGTTGGGGGATGGGGAGAGAGACATGTGGAAATAGACAAGGTGAACAGCCAGCTGCACAAATTTTCGTGGACAACACTACAACTTGGGCCCACATGTCGGTGGCGTAAGTGGTCTAACTTGTCAACTCGGAGAGAGCTCTTCACTCTTTGTATATGAATTGCTCTGGTCACCTCAGCCGGCGAGCCCACGTGGCCACGGCGAGTCACCCACGCCCACCGACTTCGACTTCTCTCACCTCCCCTCACTTCCGGTGATCCCACGCCCACACCCACCGACCTCTCTTTCCATCCCCTTGCCATCGGCGAGCCCACACCAACACCCGCCGACCTTGCCTTCCATTCCCTCGCTGCCAGCCACTCCCGTAATTGCCCAAATCGCAGTCGACATCGGCGACAATGGTGGACAATCCGTCCCTTGCGCCCAAGTCATCTCCACTGCCGCCGCCTCCCGCCGCAGCAGTAGAGGCCGCGATGCGCCACCTGCAGGGAGCAGAAGACGGGGTGCTCGCTGGAGTGCCTGCTCGCGTCATACTTCATGGGGACGAGAAGGTACGGCTCCTCAACGCGCAGCGCCTCTTCGGCACCCGCAATATTCGCCATTTTGTCCAAGCAACTCTACCGGAGAAACAAGATGATTTGATGAGTTCAATCAAATACGAGGCCCAAGTGTGGGCAAGGAATCCCCAGTCCTGCGCCACCGGCGTCATGTGGCACCTAGAACGCAAGGTTGAGCGCGAGCTTGCCAAGCTCTCCAAGCTGCGTCAAAAACTGGAGATGTGCAAGAACCTCGCCGCCAAGAAGAGCATCCCCGAGACTAAGGACGTCGGCGTCCGCCAGGTGACATCCAAGGAGCAGGAGCAGGAGCGCCAATATCAGGCATGCCCCGCGCGCATCAGCGCATGGACGCCACGCTTGTTTGTTCACCGGAGTGCCTGCGAGATACCCATTTCCCAAACAGAAAGCCGCATAGCTTGTATGCAGTTCTTCGGTAGGGCCTTCATGGCATTCGCCGGACAGATCCAGGAGGAGGCGATCAACCACGAGGCAGAGGACGCGCACTATGACTTCTTCCCCCTCCAAGCCCATCTGGTGCTCGACTCTCCCCGCAACCCCCACCCACTGGGGAGGCCGCCATTGACGCGCTCGCACAATGTGCACGGCTAGACTCGTTGGCCTCAACAACACCGACCACGATGGAATGCCATAGGGACGGACGTGTGCCTCCTACCTACGTCAAGGGAGAAGGCGACGTCGACCATACGTCGTCGATGAGCTTCCCCAATAGATGAGATTGTCATGACCATATCAACTGCTGCATATGTGCCCCATTTATATGTGCCCCATTTGTATGTGGTTAGCCTTCTATTTTCTTCTGATTAGAGACTGCTACAACATCTTTGATTTAACAGAATAGATCTATGTTTTTTTTTTCAAAAAAAAGTAGTTGTCACCAGATCAATGTTTTGGAGAAAGAAAAAAGGGAAAAAATAGTAGTCCCTTTATGATTCGCGGGTCACTTTTTTTTTCTGTTAAAGACTATTTTGAGAGAAGAATGTCCTCCGTAACATACTTGCTCTCTTCCAGCCCAAAACCACGTTCTAAACAATAATTATGGTGAAATTTAAATTACTTTTGTAGACTACACGTAATAAGTACTCCCTCCGTCCCAAAATATAACTACTTCTAGCCTCTAGAATTTGTCGCAAAATATAACAACTTCTACACCAATATTTTCTTCTCAACCAATCACAACCTTCCACCATTCAATTTTCTCACCTACCTTCAATTCACATCAAATCACAACCCTCTACTATTTAATTCTATATATTTTCATATAACCGTGTCCAACTCTAAAAATGCTTATATTCTAGGACGGAGGGAGTAGCGCAAGAACCTCGCTACAAACAAGTGAATCCCCGAGGCTAAGGGCATCGGCGTCTGCCAGGTGACATCCAAGGAGCAGGAGCAGGAGCGCCGCGCGCATGGATGCCACGCTTGCCTGTTCGCCGGAGTGCCTGCTGGATACCTATTTCCCCGACGGAAAGCCGCAGAGCTTGCACGCAGTTCTTCGGTAGGGCATTCATGGCATTCGCCGGACTGACCAGGAGGAGGCGATCAACCACGAGGCAGAGGACGCGCACCACGATTTCTTCCCCCTCCAAGCCCATCCGGTGCTCGACTCTCCCTGCAACCCCCACCCACTAGGAGGCCACTATTGCTGCGCTCGCACAACGTGCCCGGCCGGACTCGTTGGCCTCAACGACATCGACCACGGTGGACGACAAGTTTGGGCCGACACCCGACACGGCATCGCCGGCGGGGAGCACGAGCGCGTGCACGCCGAGACCTTCGCGCTGGCGCCGCAGCCGCACAAGCAACACAGACCGGCATACCACGTGGCCCGTTTCGACAACAACGACCTCCTCCTGGGCACCCACGCGGCCATCGACTTCTACGAGGTGGACGCATCAGCAGCTGTTGTTTCTGCCGCCGCCGCTGCCGCCGATGCTACAAGATGGCCACTAGACGATGAGATGGTTGAAGATGATTACCTTGATGATCCACCTGCCATAGATGTTGCGGCCTACGTTACCTGGATATGGCAGAGAAGCCATGTATCTGTATCGGATGCGCGAATGGATACGGATACGTATCCCGCACGTATCCACCGAAACAACCGCATCACACCCGGCCGCAGTGAAGCAGAGCGCGCTGGCGCAAGCTAATGGGTGCACTAGCTAGCACTCAGCACCTCCGCCGCCCCCACATAGCACCTCCGTCGCTAGGCACAGCACGGTCACCAGTGCATTTTCCTTCGTTCCAAGTGTCAATCAAGTGCTACCATGGATTTTGGAACTAGAACCTCAAGTGCTAGTGCATGTGTATATCTAGCAATCCTGGTGGTAGCGCGGCTGCTATTGACGCTTACAAATTTATCATGAGACTAATAGAACATCAAGTGCAAGCAACATCTTGATCTGGTGGTGCTTGGTGGCTTGGTGCTAGCGTCATACCACCTATTAGACGACGCTTTAATTGATCTTGTAAATATGATGCATCAATTTATTGATCTTTCATGTATGTGTTCATGTGTTGATTTTTCTCTGATTTGTTGGCAGCTGGCAAGTTAAATCAGCTCGCCAACTTGAATTATCTAGAGAGGAGAATTGGAGAAGATTGATAAGGAATCGGATGCAAAGAATGCTATCTATGGATTATTTCCTTACAAAGCTTCACTATTTATATATTTTTAATTATATATATAAGCGTATCCCCATATCCTTACTTTTAGAAAAATGACGTATCCACGTATCGTCGTATCGCATATCTGTATCCGTATCCCCGTATCTGGGTAACATAGGCTGCGGCGATGTCAACGGCGCCGGAACGCCATGGGGACGGACGTGCGCCTCCTGCCGCCGACAAGAGAGAAGGCGACGTCGACTCGTCGATGAGCTTCCGCAATAGAAGAGATTGTCATGACCGTCACAATTGCTGCATATGTGCCCCATTTGTATGTGGTTAGCCTTCTATTTTCTTCTCATTAGAGACTGCTACAACATCTTTGATTTAACAAGATAGATCTATGTTTCTTTTTTTGAAAAAAAAGTAATCATCGCCGGATCAATGTTTTGGAGAAAGAAAAAAGGGGAAAAATAGTAGTCCCCTGATGATTCGCGGGTCACTTTTTTTTCTGTTAAAGACTATTTTGAGAGAAGAATGTTCTCCGTAACATACTTGCTCTCTTACAGCCCAAAACCTACGTTCTAAACAATAATTATGGTGAAATTTAAGTTACTTTTGTAGACTACGCGTAATAAGTACTCCTTCCGTCCCAAAATATAACTACTTCTAGCCTCTAGAATTTGTCGCAAAATATAACAACTTCTACACCAATATTTTCTTCTCAACCAATCACAATCTTCCACCATTCAATTTTCCCACTTACCTTCAATTCTCATCTAATCACAACCCTCTACTATTTAATTCTATATATTTTTATAATTACCGTATCCAACTCTAAAAATGCTTATATTCTAGGATGGAGGGAGTAGCGCAAGAACCTCGCTGCCAACAAGGGCATCCCCGAGGCTAAGGGCGTCGGCGTCCGCCAGGTGACATCCAAGGAGCTGGAGCAGGAGCACCATTGTCATGCGTGCCCTGCGCGCATGGATGCCACGCTTGTTTGTTTGCCGGAGTGCCTGCTGGTTACCCATTTCCCAGACGGAAAGCCGCAGAGTTTGCACGCAGTTCTTCGTAAGGCATTCATGGCATTCACCGGACGTGACCAGGGGGAGGTGATCAACCACGAGGCAGAGGACGTGCACCACGACTTCTTCCCCCTCCAAGACCATCCGGCGCTCAACTCTCCTTGCAACCCCCACCCACTAGGAGGCCACTATTGCCGCGCTCGCACAACGTGCCCGGCCGGACTATTTGGCCTCAACGACATTGACCACGGTGGATGACAAGTTTGGGCCGACACCCGATACGGCATCGCCGGTGGGGAGCACGAGCGTGTGCACGCCGAGACCTTCGCGCTGGTGCCACAGCCGCACAAAGCAACACATACCGGCATACCACGCGGCCCACTTCGACAACAATGATCTCCTCCTGGGCACCCACGCGGCCATTGACGTCTACGAGGCGGACGCAGCAGCAGCTGTTGTTTCTGCCGCCGCCGCCGATGCTACAAGATGGCCACTAGACGATGAGATGGTTGAAGATGATTACCTTGATGATCCGCCTGTCATAGATGCTGCGGCGACATCGACGGCACCGCAACGCCATGGGGACGGACGTGCGCCTCCTGCCGACGTCAAGGGAGAAGGCGACGTCGACTCGTCGATGAGCTTCCGCGATAGAAGAGATTGTCATGACCGTCACAATTGCTGCATGTTTGCCCCATTTGTATGTGGTTAGCCTTCTATTTTCTTCTCATTAGAGACTGCTACAACATCTTTGATTTAACAGGATAGATCTATGTTTTTTTTTTGAAAAAAAAAAGTAGTCGTCGTCGGATCAATGTTTTTGGGAAAGAAAAAGGGGAAAAAATAGTAGTCCCCTAATGATTCGCGGGTCATTTTTTTTTCTGTTAAAGACTATTTTGAGAGAAGAATGTCCTCCGTAACATACTTGCTCTCTTATATCCCAAAACCTACGTTCTAAACAATAATTATGGTGAAATTTAAGTTACTTTTGTAGAGTACGCGTAATAAGTACTCCTTCCGTCCCAAAATATAACTACTTCTAGCCTCTAGAATTTGTCGCAAAATATAACAACTTCTACACCAATATTTTCTTCTCAACCAATCACAACCTTCCACCATTCAATTTTCCCACCTACCTTCAATTCTCATCTAATCACAACCCTATACTATTTAATTCTATATATTTTTATAATTACCGTATCCAACTCTAAAACTACTTATATTCTAGAATGGAGGGAGTAGCGCAAGAACCTCGCTGCCAACAAGGGCATCCCCGAGGCTAAGGGCGTCGGTGTCCGCCAGGTGACATCCAAGGAGCAGGAGCAGGAGCACCATTGTCATCCATGCCCCGCGCGCATGGATGCCACGCTTGTTTATTCGCGGGAGTGCCTGTTGGATACCCATTTCCCAAACGGAAAGCCGCACAACTTGCATGCAGTTCTTTGGTAGGGCCTTCATGGCATTTGCTAGACTAGACCAGGAGGAGGCGATCAACTAGGATGCAGGATGTGCACCACGACTTCTTCCCCCTCCAAGCCCAACTGGCGCTCGACTCTCCCTGCAACCCCCACCCACTGGGGAGGCCGCTGTTGCCGCGCTCGCACAACGTGCACGGCCGGATTCGTTGGCCTCAACAACATCGACCACGGCGGACGACAAGTTTGGGCCGACACCCGGTACGGCGTCGCCGGTGCAGAGCACGAGCGCGTGCACGCCGAGACCTTCACGCTGGCGCCACAGCCGCACCAGCAACACAGGTCGGCCGACCACGCGGCCCGGTTTGACAACAGCGACCCCTTCCTGGGCACCCCACGCGGCCATCGACGTCTACGAGGCGAACGCTCTCGCCGTCGTCGACCCCGTTAGCAGCATCCAAGGCGTGGGGGTCCTGGTCAACCAGGAGCTCGATCGGCGGCTCGCGCACGGTGCAAGTGCAGCAGCAGCAGCCGCCGGCGTCCAACTTCCAGGACAACATCCTCCTCCTCAGCGGCGACCTCATCGCGAATGCCGGCCATGAGGAAACCATCGTGTACGAGGCGGATCCGGACGCGCTCGCTGTGGACCTTGTCGACGATCGATCCGTTGGTGGATGAGGTCCTCACCATCGATGCCAGAGATATGGAGGCACTATTCGAAATTGATCAATCCAAGCCGTTTTTGAGGAACACCAGGAGAATCCGGAGCTGGAGAGGACGGAGAGGACCAATGTTTTAAATAGCGGGTTAAGGCATTTAGCGGTTAGCTTCTCAAACAGTTATAGCGGCAGCTATAGCGGGCTAAATGGAGCTATAGCGGCTAAATTGTACATGAGAACAAATAGCTAGAACCCTTCTTAAATAACTATAGCAGGAGATAGCAGTAGCTATAGCGGGAGATTTAACCCTGGAGAGGACGCTGATGCTCTCTCAGTCCCATCATACTGTAAGGCTGATGGGCGTACGTGTTTCACCCGTGAGATCTTATTGCCTTCTTCGTTTTTAATGTAAGTATCTCTTCATCCTCTTGGTTGCGTGTTTCACCCGTGGGATCTTGCCTTCTCAGTTTTTAATGTAAGTATCTCTTCGTCCTCTTGGTTTTGGTCACTGTGGTGCATTTCAGGGGTGTTTTGGACTTGATTGTTTCATTGGTTGGTCTTGTGGAATAAATAAACAAATTTTGCTTCTGATTTTATTAGACACAACAATTATTATTTCAGATTTTTTTTTCATCTAATGTCCATGGTTCTTGAGTGCATGGACAATTAAAATTATATACCTGTTGCAGGCCCGGTCATTTTGCTAGTATATGCACAAATTTAATACTACCTCCGTTTTTTAATATATGATATTATTGACTTTTTAACAAACATTTGATCATTCATCTTATTCATTTTTTTTGTAAATATAAATTTTTTTAAGACATGCTTAAACAACATTTGATAACATTTGATGCTAAATCAACTCACAATAAAATAAATAATAATTACATAATATATCTATTAATTATAAAGTTTCTATGCATAAACTTTTCTACATATAAATATTCTTTTTCTAGACCGGAGTAGCACGTTGATAAATTTATTATAAATTTATATGTACAGATTTCATAGGTATAAAATTTGCATTTACATAGTTACTCGTACAGAGTATCTATCTATAAAATTTGTATAAGTATAAATCGATGTATAAATATGTATATAATTTCTATATCCTTTAGAAAAAGTAGTGGTGGTGATAACGAATTTGTCACCCCACCTACTTCTATTATAAATTCTGCAAATCATCTCTTCAAATCGCTAATATTTAAACAATCAAAATCTAAATTGATATAGAGCCACATATAAAATCAAACGGATAGCCACATGCCACATAGTTTCTGTAGCAAAACAACGGGTAACACGTTTCATGGGAATTTTTGTTGTTTATTTTGTTTTACTAGCAAATATGCCCGTGCGTTTCAATAGGAGATGGCTATTGTGATTGACTATATCGCAGTGTGGAATGTAGCATCATTAGTTTTTACTCTTAGTTAAAAAGACAATAGGCAATTATGTTCTTAACTCTGTTTTCGTTCAATTATGATTTTGTCCTTGCTTTTTAACTAAAGCTCAAGTTTGCCTCCATTTCATCAAGATGACTTAGCCGTGTTGTAAATTTAACACTATTTTTTTCTAAAGAATTTATGATTGTGGTTTTGATTTGACAAAAGTGTGTTTTGACACGAATTTTTTCCCAGCCTGAATTTTCATATATTTTAAATACGAATGAACGTCGGATCGCCATTGCAGTGATCAGCCCAGCGTAGTGGTCCTGAGACTCACCGTTGGCCATGCACATGCAGCTGAATTTTCCCTTCAGCGTGTGCTAGCATGTGTGGTGGACTCGCTCCGCGCTGACGAACCTTGTCTTGAGGCACTCCCACACTTGTTTCGCCGTCTTCTTCTTTGCGACCCGCATGAGGAGATCCTTAATTTGGAAGCGCCTGGAGCAAGTGCGACCGGCCTCACCTTGTTGTCAAATGCCCTAATCTTCCATCATCGCCTGCACCCAGATCACCTAGCTTGTGTAGTTGGTTGCAGTGAGTTGCGGGTAGAGGAAAGCACTCCCCGTGCTGCGTCTGTCGTAGTGACGATCGACATAGCTCTGTTATCACTTGTTGCCTAGAACCTCAATCGAACACCTTATATCACTTGTTGCCTAGAACCTCAATCACACCTTGCGGGCAGGGACTCTAGTTGCCCGGCAATGCCAAAGAACAAAGAACAAAGAACTTAATTTGGGACCAATCTTTGTGACTTTGTGTGTTTTCTATTGAATGGAACAAGAGTTGCGATACAATTTGTGAGGAATAATGTTTCCTTTCCTTTTTGTAGCAAAGTCTAAAATCAGAATCCAGCACACGTGCATGCACACTAGCTCGATTAATCTGAAAATTTGGAACACCACGCACACACGCTCTGATCGCGCTCCCAGCATCTAGCTCGCTCCAATCCTGTTATATATATTCCGTTTTCCCTGGTTTCTTAACAGTGAATCCGACTCGGACTTCTTGATCGATCGTCTCTTTTCTCGACGTACGCACGTACACAGACCGAATCGGATTAATTATTTGTGGGCGAGCACTGTCTATATATATATCACTCCGGTGGCCCAAGCGAGCGAGCCGACAAGCCTAACTTGCCACAGATCGATCTCTTGCTGGATTTTTCAACGAAAACCCCTCGCTGACCTCACGCCGCGCGCAGCCGTCGTACGTACGTCGTCGTACTCGATCGTCTTCGACGACGGCAATGGCCGACCCGCCGCCGCCGCACCATCCGCCGTGCGCCGCGTGCGCGCACCAGGGCCGGCCCAGCTGCCCGGCGGGCTGCCCGCTGGCGCCCTACTTCCCGGCCGACCGGCCGGAGCGCTTCGAGTACGCGAACCTCCTCTTCGGCGTGGACGGCATCCTCTGCCGGCTGGAGGCGGCCGGCCCGGACACCGTGACCCGGCGCGCCACCATGGCGTCCATCGTCTTCGTGTCGGACGCGAGGGCCGCCGATCCCGTGCACGGCGCCTACGGCGTCATAAGGAACCTCCAGCAGGAGCTCGCCAGCGTCAAGGCCGAGATCGCCGCCATCCGGCAGAAGCAGCAGCAAGCCCAGCAGCCGCCGCCGGCGCTGGAGGACGGCCACTAACTAAGCCTACGCGCCGCCATCCGCATTTATATATGCATGCTGTGGAGACGGTTCAATTAGATTATGTTTTTCTTAGTAACTCATTAGATTGCTGCAATATTAATTATCTGAATTCAGAGTTTAGCTCCATGTTTCGGAAATCTATACTTTCTACTCCCTCCTTCCCTAAATGTTTGACACCGTTGACTTTTTAAAACATGTTTGACCGTTCGTCTTATTCAAAAACTTTTGTGAAATGTGTAAAACTATATGTATACATAAAAGTATATTTAACAATGAATCAAATGATAGGAAAAGAATTAATAATTACTTAAATTTTTTTAATAAGACGAATGGTCAAACATTTTAAAAAAAGTCAACGGCGTCAAACATTTTGGGATGGAGAGAGTATATAGTTTGTACCTACTAACAATTATTAGAAGCTAAAACTCAATATGCAAACACGGTATATCATCACCCACTAGCAATTACTGTTATTCTAACCCATTTAAAATCCCATGGAAGTATACCATATTTTCACTTACTAGCGAGTACTATTCTAGCCTATTTTAAATCCCATACAAGTATGACACAACATTGACAATATTATATTATAGAGATTGATAAGTATGTGTCGAATCATCTTCCTCACATTATTTTCTCAATGTTTCAACTTTCATCATTTCGATAATATTTAACATATACTCATCCATTAATCCCGCAGCAAAGCGCGGGATATCACGTAGTATATAAGATGGCTCTGTCAGTCTCAAGATATAAGATGTAGCGTTGGCTGAGACAGCATGGGGGCGGGAGGGGTCTTTAGACCCCCTACCCCCTAATAGACCATTAGAGCCCCCATAATACTCTCTAAAATTCTAATACGTATATTTATACTTTGTATTAGACATATAGCCAATTTACTTGAGACATGTTTCACCTTTTATTGGTCACTTTAGTTTAGCCCCACTATAATTTTATCCTGGCTCCGCCACTGAGATGTAGAGAGTCAATCGTTGGTAGGAGTGTAACTTTTAACCAATAATCACTACTATTATAAAAATTGAAAATGTTATTGTTGAAAATTTGGTACGTCATCCGTGTTTAAAACGGTTTTAGGTTTTAATTGAAAAATCGGTTTAATTGAATATGTTTCCGTATAAGAACTTTCGTTTTATTCGTAATTTTGGTTTTTTGCGCCCCTTGCCGTACGTGCTATCCGAATCGGTTTTAATTAAATATGTTTCTGTATCAGTATTTTGGTTGCATCCGTATTTTGGTTTTTTGCGCCCCTAGCCACATGCCTTATCCGAAGGGGGGAATCTAATGGGCGGGTTGATCGCTTACCCGCCCCATCCCCCTATACTCCTATCTATTCTTTCCTTTCATCATAAAATTCAAAAAGAAAACACAAAGTTAGTAAAAATAATTAGAAAAAAAAATCTAATACTCTCATTCATTTGAATAGACTTTATACCGTAAACTTTGCATGCATAAACATAGAAATATTTTACATATAAAATATTTGAATTCAAATTTAAATTTGAATCGGGTATATAAACTTTTGATTTATAAGCATTCACTTTACAAACTTTAGGTGGATAAACTTTGGATGTGTAAACTTTAGGTGTATAAACTTACTAAAAGAGGAAAATATAAAAATATTTGAATTCGAATTTGAATTTGAATTTGAATTGGGTATATAAACTTTTGACTTATAAATATTCGCTTTACAAATTTTAGATGTGTAAATTTTAGTCTTTTAAGTGTATAAACTTATTAAAAGAGAAAAAGAAGAAAAAAAACGATCGCTGGCAGCGAGCGATCGCCCCTTAGCCTTCTCGTATCCGAAGGGCAGATGAACGAGAGAGTTGGGGAACTCGGCACAAGGCACTTTGCTTGCGGCAAAAGAAGCTTCTTCACTTTATCCCAACCGATCATTGATTGGCGGCTATTTCGACTCCATCGGCTAGCGACTATTTGTCTATTTCTATGCCATCATCTGATGCTTGCAAGTGTACATGATGTGCAGAACGCAAGGAGATGTACTCATGTAGAGTACATATCTAATGACGTCTATTGCCTGATCCTATTAGTCATTAATGGATTTGTTTAAGCACATCTCAGGCGGCAGAATGTACAGCTAGCACAACCGAACAAAACGCTTTCTCTGTGAATCCTATCATCATCCACTGACTATGAAGTTTTGTTATCCTATCTTACTGTAAAATAACTCACTGGCTTCTAAAACTTAACATACAAAGATACCACATCATCATCCACTAACAAGTTGACACATCATCATCCACTAACAATCAATACATTTAATATCATGCAAACATGCTATATTATCCTACCTTACTATAAAGTTATAACCTACTAACTCCTAAAGCTTAACATGCAAAGATACCACATCATCATCCACTAACAAGTTGACACATCATCAACCACTAACAATCAATACATTTAATATCATGCAAACATACTATATAATGTATTACATTTTAGAGCTTTTAAAATGAAAGCATGTTAAATCATTAATCCCACATAATCCACATAATATTTTTTTTTTAGAATTACACAGCACAACGTTCACACTCACAACGCACGTACACTATCTTCATTATTTTTTTATAATATCTTATATACTTATGTAGTTCATCCTCACTTGGTTAATGCTAGGTATTTCTTTGAACCTTAATGTTCTATCTAATCTATTTGAGGAATAATCGTTTTTTGATCTTTATGTATATATTCTGTAAAACACTATTATAAAAATCGAAGATGTTTTCGCTGGTATTTTGGTACGTCGTCGGTATTTGAGTCGATTTTTAAATTCTTTCGCTTTTGAAAATACATAAGAAGTCCTAGAAGAAAACCTTTTAAAAAAAACTCGCATGCTCACTTGGGATGAGAGTCAGACTCCTAATTGCTTTTGAATTTTTGCTAAGCCATAAGAAAACAATATATAGGATGTGACCAACATCCCAACAAGAGATCTGAATTGGATATCAATAGTATCTCAAAATAAAATTCCTATATACTTTTTAGACAAAAAAAATATAACAATAATACGATTAAAATAGCCTTCACCCATTGCAACGCACGGGGATGTTTCCTAGTTAAATAAAAATACAAGAAATTAATGTGGCTCTCTTAATTAAATTCTTGGAGCGTGATAATTATACGAAAGCTACGATTTTTAAAAGATACTCCCTCCGTTTCAGGTTATAAGATATCTTGACTTTGGTAAAAGTTAAACAGCTTCAAGTTTAACCAAATTTATAGAAAAAGATAGTAATATTTTTTATCCAAAATAAATTTATTATAAAAAATATTTAATTATTAATTTAATAAAACTAATTTGGTAATGTAAATATTAATATATTTATCTATAAACTTAGTCAAACTTAAAGCAAAGCAGTTTGACTTCAACTAAAGTCATAACATCTTATAACCTGAAACGGAGGGAGTATTACACTATGGTTTGTCAGACTGGCATGAGAAAATCTTTATCTTAATAATTAAAAGATTCGTAACTTTCCTTTCGTCCCCTGATTTTCGTCCGTATTGCGCTAAATTCTCGTCCATACGATTTTGCATCCGATTTTCTTTTTAGCATCCATCCACACCTTTTTGGGGCGCCAAAGTCACTGGCGCCGTCGTCCAACGGGATCTGGCGCCGACCTCTTGTCGACATGGAGGGGCGGTGCTGAGGTGGCAGGGGAGCGCGCCAGCCACATTGGCGCCGCCCTCTCCAACATTTTTTTCTCTCTTATTCTCTCTAGTGTAGAAGAGAGAGATGTGCAACATTTTTATTTTTTTCACACTTAGGAGCAAATAAGAACCAACCCTGGAAAAAATAAACTCAAATGGATGAAATATGTGACTTGTAGATTTTTCCAAAGCTCTACCAAAAATAGGCGTCATTCGGGTGTCATTTCTTAAAATAGGCGTAACTTTCTCATACGGACTCGGAATCAGACAAATAATATATCTAAAACATCTTCAAAAAAAGTTATGGTCCTCATCGGTAACCCTACAGCTTTGGCTGATCAGCCAAAGTTAGCCTTTTCAGTTCAGCATAATCAGCCGTAAAAGGGTGTCCTGAAAGATTGGATCCACTACCAATCGCTGGTGCTTATTCAGCCCAATAAGCTAACCGATGGGCTTGTGCAGAATATCAGCGTCAGCAACAGCAAACCTATGAGGTCCTATATCCGAAGGAGATAATTTTGATTAGTTATTTTCAAATGGTGGGCATTATTCCTAGTAAGTTGTAAAAAGGGTTTATTTTTAAAATTATTTAAATTGAAAAATCGCGCCGCCATGGACAGCGCAACGCACGCGGACGATCTCTAGCGGGGGACACCTCCCCGACAACCCGGAGTACCCCCGTTCCCCGGCCTAACAACTTGTTGGGCTGGACTGGGCTGGGCTGGGCATCCTGGGCCGTCTGAATTATCCTCGTAACTTATTTTTTCCCTTTCTCGAGAGAAGAGAAAGCCTAGAACCTTTCTCATCTCCCCCACCCCTCACCTCGCCGTCGCTGCTGGCGAAATTTTTGCCTCCGCTCGCCATCGCCTCCGAACCTCCGCCAAAATTTTCGCCGCAGTCACCGCAGCTCTACCAAAAATAGGCACCATTCGGGTGTCATTTATTAAAATAGGCGTAACTTTCTCATACGGACTCAGAATCAGACAAATAATATATCTACGGACATCTATATATAGAAAAAGTTACATCCGAAGGAGATAATTTTGTTTAGTTATTTTCAAATGGTGGGCATTACTGCTAGTAATTTCTAAAAAGGATTTATTTTTAAAATTATTTAAATTCAAAAATCGCACCGCCATGGACAGTGCAATGAGCGCGGAAGATCCCCGGTGGGGGACACCTCCCCAACAACCCGGAGTACCCCTGTCCCCCGGCCTAACAACTTGTTGGGCTCTACTAGGCTGGGCTAGGCTTCCTTGGCCATCCGAATTATAATCAAAATTTTCCTTTCTCGAGAGAAGAGGAAAAGACTAGAACCCTTCTCGTCTCCCCCTCTGCTCGCCTTGCTGTTGCCGCCGGCGAAATTTTCGCCTCCGCTCGCCATCGCCTCCGAACCTCCCCAAAATTTTTGCCACCATCACCACAGCTCTACCGAAAATAGGCGTCATTCAGGTGTCATTTCTTAAAATAGGCGTAACTTTCTCATACGGACTCGAAATCAGACAAATAATATATTCACGGACATCTACAGAAAAAGTTATATCCGAAGGAGATAATTTTGTTTAGTTATTTTCAAATAGTGGGCATTATTTCTAGTAAGTTCTAAAAAGGGTTTATTTTTTAAATTATTTAAATCGAAAAATTGTGCCGCCAAGGACAGTGCAACGCGCGCGGACGATCCCCAGCGGGGGACACCTCCCCGACAACCCGGCCTAACAACTTGTTGGGTTGGACTGAGCTGGGCTGGTCTTTCTAGGCCATCCGAATTATCCACAAAACTTTTTTTTCCCTTTCTTGAGACAAAGAGAAAAAGCCTAGAACCCTTCTCGTCTCCCCCACACCTCGCCTTGCCGTTGCCTCCGAACCTCCTGCGCCGACCGTTCGTTCCGCACAGATACTCCTCCCACCCACCCACCCCTAGGTGCTTGGTTGGTTGGGAGTCGGGGATCTCGTGGAAGCAGCTGCGGCACGGCGG
The DNA here is from genome assembly GCF_000147395.1 of Oryza glaberrima. NCBI lineage: Eukaryota > Viridiplantae > Streptophyta > Magnoliopsida > Poales > Poaceae > Oryza > Oryza glaberrima. The sequence continues at coordinate 19,979,127 of NC_068326.1, forward strand.
CGGCGTGGTGGATTAGGGCTTCCTACCCAATGGCGTGGCGGCGTGTTCTTTCGCAGGTGCGTTCGGCTTGTCTCTTTCCATCGCGTGGTCCTCCTCTCGCTCGCGCGCATGGGCGTGCGGGGGTGGTGCGTAGTTTAATTGGGGGACTCGATCGATCTTAGCGATGTGATGGGGTTTTAGGTGGTGTGTTTTGATGGTTGCGGTCATGATGATGATAAACTTGGGAGTAATAACCTTAGCAAATTGCGCTTCATGAGGGTGCCTATAAATGTACTAGAAACGCTATATGCTCTCCCCGATTAGTTTGATGTTCTTTGATCCAACCAGTGGTGATCCTGTTTATGTTTGATTCTTGAGGCTTTAGACTAATCAATTTGAAGCAGAAAGGCCTCTTCATTTCATTTCACGGTCCTCTATCTTCTCTGTTGAATATCTGAGGATGGACATGGTGGCAACCTAAGTGAGAATCTGTAGGAGATCGCGAAATTTAAGTCCGGGAGCCCATATGTGGTGTGTTAGCTTGTAGTTGTAGGCATTCGTTTTATCTGGATTTTTACAATTTGATCCTTTTAAAAAACATATTTCGCAAATAGACCCCTAAAAAAACTTATCCTAAAAATGGTCCTTTTATGGGGCACCAGAGTCGCTGGCGCCGTCGTGCAACAGGACGGCGCTAGACTCTGGTGCCGTCCTCCTGCCGACATGGCGGGGCGGTGCTGAGGTGGCAGGGGGAGTGCGCCAGCCACATTGGCGCCCCCCTCCCCACCATTTTTTCCTCTCTTCTCATCTCTAGTGTAGAGGAGATAGATGTGCAACATTTTTATTTTCATTTTATTTTTTTCACACTTAGGAGCACATAAGAACCAACCATGGAAAAAATAAACTCAAATGGACGAAATATGTGACTTTTAGATTTTTTTTCCAAAGCTCTACCGAAAATAGGCGTCATTCGGGTGTCCTTTTTTAAAATAGACGTAACTTTCTCATACAGACTTGAAATCAGGCAAATAATATATCCATGAACATCTAAAAAAAAGTTTCATCCAAAGGAGTTAATTTTTTTAGTACTTTTCAAATGGTGGGCATTATTGCTAGTAAGTTCTAAAAAGGATTTATTTTTTAAATTATTTAAATTGGAAAATCGTGTCGCCATGGACAGTGCAACGCGTGCGGACAATCCCCGGCGGGGGACACCTCCCCGACAACCCAGAGTACCCCCGTTCCCGGCCTAACAACTTGTTGGGCTGGGCTGGGCTGGGCTGGGCTTCCTGGGTCGTCCAAATTATCCTCAAAACTTATTTTTTCTCATTCTCGGGAGAAGACATAAAGCCTAGAACCCATCTCGTCTCCCCCTCCCCTCGCCTCCGAACCTCCCCCGCTGACCGTTCACTCCACACAGATACTCCTCCCACCCACCCACCCCAGGTGCTTGGTTGGCTGGGAGTCGGGGATCACGTGGAAGCGGCTGTGGCGCGGCGGAGGCGTGGGGGATTAGGGCTTCCTGCCCAATAGCGTGGCAGCACGTTCTTTCGCAGGTGCGTTCGGCTTGTCTCTTTCCTCTGCGCGCACCTCCTCTCGCCCGCGTGCGCGTGCGCCTGCGGGGGCGGTGCGTAGTTTAATTGGGGGACTCGATCGATCTTAGCGATGCGGCGGGGTTTTAGGTGGTGTGTTTTGATGGTTGCGGTCGTGATGATGATAAACTTGGGAGTAGTGACCTTAGCAAATTGCGCTTCACGAGGGTGCCTATAAATGTATTGGAAACGCTGCATGCTCTGCCCTATTAGTTTGATGTTCTTTGATCCAACCAGCGGTGATCCTGTTTATGTTTGATTCTTGAGGCTTTAGACTAATCGATTCGAAGTAGAAAGGCCTCGGTCCTCTATCTTCTCTGTTGAATATCTAAGGAATAACATGGTGTCAACCTAAGTGAGAATCTGTAGGAGATCGCAAAATTTAAGTCCGAGAGCCCATATGTGGTGTGTTAGTGTTGGCGGCTGTTAAATGCTGAATATATACCACCAACATCTGCATAAAGTCCAGATAATAAAACATCCAACATAGTGATAGGTGTTAAATATCATATATTCCATAAGTGTTGGTGTATATTTATATGCAGGTGATAAATCCAGAAGATGGGAGGAAAACTAGACTAAAGTGAAGAAATGGTATATCCATACAAGAGGTGGGCTTTAGACTTTATCAAAATATCAGAAGATCAGCCCAAAACTCGCAGAAATGGGTAAGGCAGAACATGAGAAGTCCACGGGCTGAAACTGAGGGCCAGGCCAGCCCAGGTTCGGCCGAACACCCGGTTCAGCCAAACCCTGATCAACGCCATTGATCCTGGGGTTTGGTAGGGATGGTCCAGATGCACTCCTGTTGGCGGTTGCGGGCACTTTGGACAATTCTCTTTCCAATAACCGTCATACACATGTCCTATAAATAGACTTCACTTTCTTCACTTTTTCACACACTTTCAAGCTTGAGCTGAATTATAAGAGGCTCTATTGTATTTTTTGTATACTAGAATTAGGAAGAGAGTAGAGTAGAAGAAGTCGGAGGAATTCCGGAGCTGTAGGTAATCTTCTCCTTTTTTTTATTCTGTTTATTACTCTGATATTAATAGAATTATCTTCTTGAGTAATTTAGATTTATCTTGTTAGAACTATTTCTTGGTTAGTTCCTAATCAGCATATGGGATTATTGACCACTATAATCAACTAAAATATAGTGATTGCTTTAGTGAGTTATAAACACTAAATTAGATATTAATTGCTTAGACGTGGTGTTTAGGTAATTATTATCCAGTAATTGTTGCGTATCCCACAGTCCCACAGTACGTTTGAGGTGGGTGTAGAGGTGGTGACAGCCCTTAAGAGCACTTAAGTCCTCCGTGTCCAAGTACGGAGTAGAGCGACATCTGGGAACAGCGGGTTGCCAATGCCTGAAGTATTGCGTTACGATTAAAATTAAGCTTTTCCTAGACATTATTTCTCAATAGGAAATCCTCTCTACCATTTGCTTGGTGTCCTTGGATGAGCTGGAGAAAGAGTTAATCACACACGTTCCCTTGGATTCGACACCCTTGGAATACTCTGTAGGGGAAGTGCTACATCGGTATATCCGTGCGCTTGTAGATTATATATGTGATCGTAAGAAATACCAACAGTTAGCTTGTAGTTGTAGGCATGCATTTTGACCGGATTTTTTACAATTTGATCCTTTTGAAAAACTTATTTTACCAATAGACCTCTGAAAAAATTTATCCTAAAAATGGTACTTTTTGGGGCACCAGAGTCACAGGCCCATTGTCCAACGGGACGGCGCCAGAGGCGCCGTCCTCCTGCCAACGAGGCGGGCCGGTTCTGAGGTGGCAAGGGGAGAGCGCCAGCCACATTGGCGCCCCCCCCGGCCATTTTTTTCTCTTCTCCTCTCTAGTGTAGAGGAGAGAGATGTGCAACATTTTTTTTATTTTCTTCACACTTAGGAGCATGTAGGAACCAACCATGCAAAAAATAAACTCAAATGGACGGATTTTTCCAAAGCCCTACCGAAAATAGGCGTCATTCAGGTGTCATTTCTTAAAATAGGCGTAACTTTCTCACACGGACTCGAAATCAGGCAAATAGTATATCCACGGACATCTACAGAAAAAAATATATCCGAAGGAGAAAATTTTGTTTAGTTATTTTCAAATGGTGGGTATTATTGCTAGTAAGTTCTAAAAAGGGTTTAATTTTAAAATTATTTAAATTGAAAAACCGCGCCGCCATGGACAGATCAACGCGCGCGGACGATCCCCGGTGGGGGACACCTCCCCAACAACCCGGAGTACCCCTGTCCCCCAGCCTAACAACTTGTTGGGCTGGACTGGGCTTGGCTGGGCTTCCTAGGCCGTCCGAATTATAATCAAAACTTATTTTTTTTCCTTTCTCGAGAGAAGAGAAAAAGACTACAACCCTTCTCGTCTCCCCCTCCCCTCGCCTCGCCATTGCCGCCGGCGAAATTTTCGCCTCCGCTTGCCATCGCCTCCGAACCTCCCCAAAATTTTTGCCGCCGTCACCACAGCTCTACTGAAAATAGGCGTCATTCGGGTGTCATTTCTTAAAATAGGCGTAACTTTCTCATACAGACTCGAAATCAGGCAAATAATATATTCACGGACATATATAGAAAAAGTTACATCCGAAGGAGATAATTTTGTTTAGTTATTTTCAAATGGTGGGCATTACTGCTAGTAATTTCTAAAAAGGATTTATTTTTAAAATTATTTAAATTCAAAAATCGCGCCGCCATGGACAGTGCAACGAGCACGGACGATCCCTGGTGGGGGACACCTCTCCAACAACCAGGAGTACCCTTGTTCCCTGGCCTAACAACTTGTTGGGCTGGACTGGGCTGGGCTGGGCTTCCTGCGCCGTCCGAATTATAATCAAACTTATTTTTTTCCTTTCTCGAGAGAAGAGAAAAAGACTAGAACCCTTCTCGACTCCCCCTCCCCTCGCCTCGCCGTCGCCGCCGGCGAAATTTTTGCCTCCGCTCGCCGTCGCCTCCGAACCTCCCCCAAAATTTTTGCCACCGTCACCAAAGCTCTACCAAAAATAGGCGTCATTCGGGTATCATTTCTTAAAATAGGCGTAACTTTCTCATACAGACTTGAAATCAGGCAAATAATATATTCACAGACATCTACAGAAAAAGTTACATTTGAAGGAGATAATTTTGTTGAGTTATTTCCAAATGGTGGGCATTATTGCTACTAAGTTCTAAAAAGGATTTATTTTTTAAATTATTTAAATTGAAAAATCGTGCCGCCATGAACAGGGCAACGCGCGCGGACGGTCCCCGGTGGGGGACACCTCCCCGACAACCTGGAGTACCCCCATTCCCCAGCCTAACAACTTGTTGGGCTGGACTGGGTTGGGTTGGGCTGGGCTGGGCTGGTCTTCCTGGGCCGTCTGAATTATCCACAAAACTTTTTTTTCCCTTTCTTCGGACAAAGAGAAAAAGCCTAGAACCCTTCTCGTCTCCCCCTACCCTCGCCTCGCCGTCGCCGCCGGCGAAATATTTTCCTCCGCTCGCCGTCGCCTCCGAACCTCCTGCACCGACCCTTCGTTCCGCATAGATACTCCTCCCACCCACCCACCCCTAGGTGCTTGGTTGGTTGGGAGTCGGGATCTCGTGGAAGCAGATGCGGTGCGGCGGCGGCGCGGGGGATTAGGGCTTTCTGCCCAATGGCATGGCGGCGCGTTCTTTAGCATGTACGTTCGGCTTGTCTCTTTCCTCCGCGCGCTCCTCCTCTCGCTCGCGCGTGCATGCGGTCGTGATGATGATAAACTTGGGAGTAGTGACCGTAGCAAATTGCGCTTCACGAGGGTGCCTATAAATGTATTGGAAACGCTGCATGCTATGCCCGATTAGTTTGATGTTCTTTGATCCAACCAACGGTGATCCTATTTATGTTTGATTCTTGAGGCTTTAGACTAATCGATTTGAAGCAGAAATGCCTCTTTGTTTCATTTCACGGTCCTCTATCTCCAACGGGATGGCACCAGGCTCTCTGGTACCGTCCTCCTGCCGACGTGGCGGGGCCGTGCTGAGGTGGCAGGGGAGCACGCCAGCCACATTGGCGTCCCCCTTCCTCGCCATTTTTTTCCTGTCTTCTCCTCTCTAGTGTAGAGGAGAGAGATGTGCAACATTTTTATTTTTATTTTATTTTTTTCCACTTAGAAGCATATAAGAACCAACCATGGAAAAAGTAAACTCAAATGGACGAAATATGTGACTTGTAGATTTTTCCAAAGCTCTACCGAAAATAGGCGTCATTCGGGTGTCATTTTTAAAATAGGCGTAACTTTCTCATACGGACTCGAAATCAGGCAAATAATATATCCACGGATATCTACAGAAAAAGTTACATCCGAAGGAGATAATTTTTTTTTAGTAATTTTCAAATGGTGGGCATTATTGCTAGTAAGTTCTAAAAAGGGTTTATTTTTAAAATTATTTAAATTGAAAAATCGCGCCGCCATGGAAAGTGCAATGCGCGCGGATGATCCGCGGCGGGGGACACCTCCCCGACAACCTGGAGTACCCCCGTTCCCCGGCCTAACAACTCGTTGGGCTGGGCTGGGCTTCCTGGGCTGTCCGAATTATCCACAAAACTTATTTTTTCCCTTTCTCGGGGGAAGACAAAAAGCCTAGAGCCCTTCTCGTCTCCCCCTCCCCTCGCCTCGCTGTCACCGCCGGTGAAATTTTCGCCTCCGCTCACCGTCGCCTCCGAACCTCCCGCGCCAACCGTTCGCGGCCTAACAACTTGTTGGGCTGGGCTAGGCTGGGCTGGGCTTCCTGGGTCGTCCGAATTATCCTCAAAACTTATTTTTTCCCTCTCTCGGGAGAAGACAAAAAGCCTAGAACCCATCTCGTCTCCCCCTCCCCTCGCCTCCGAACCTCCCCCGCTGACCGTTCGCTCCACACAGATACTCCTCCCACCCACCCACCCTAGGTGCTTGGTTGGTTGGGAGTCGGGGATCACGTGGAAGCGGCTGCGACGCGACAGCGGTGTGGGGGATTTTGGCTTCCTGCCCAATTGCGTTGTGGCGCGTTCTTTGGCAGGTGCATTCGGCTTGTCTTTCCTCCGCGCGCTCCTCCTCTTGCTTGCATGCGCGTGCGCGTGCGGGGGCGGTGCGTAGTTTAATTGGTGGACGCGATCAATCTTAGCGATGTGGTGGGGTTTTAGGTGGTGTGTTTTGATGGTTGCGGTCGTGATGATGATAAACTTGGGAGTAGTGACCTTAGCAAATTGCGCTTCACGAGGGTGCCTATAAATGTATTGGAAACGCTGCATGCTCTGCCCGATTAGTTTGATGTTCTTTGATCCAACCAGCGGTGATCCTATTTATGTTTGATTCTTGAGGCTTTAGACTAATCGATTTGAAGCAGAAATGACTCTTCGTTTCATTTCACGGTCCTCTATCTCCAACGGGACGGCACCAGGTTCTCTGGCGTCATCCTCCTGCTGACGTGGTGGGCGGTGCTGAGGTGGCGGGGGGAGCGCGCCAGCCACATTGTCGTCCCCCTTCCTCGCCGTTTTTTCCTGCCTTCTCCTCTCTAGTGTATAGGAGAGAGATGTGCAACATTTTTATTTTTATTTTATTTGTGACTTGTAGGTTTTTCTAAAGCTCTACCGAAAATAGGCGTCATCCGGGTGTCATTTTTTAAAATAGGCGTAACTTTCTCATACGGACTTGGAATCAGGCAAATAATATATCCACGGACATCTACAGAAAAAGTTACATCCGATTCTTCCTAGCCTTGCCGGGTTTGGATAAATTATAACCTCCAAATTCCACTTACAAGATTGTGTTTTCGAGGTGAGGAGCTTTTCGGTAGAGCTTTGAAAAATTCTACATGTCATATATTTCATCCATTTGAGTTAAACTTTTCTATGGTTAGTTCTTGTGGGTTCATAAGTGTGAAAAAATATCAGAAAAATAAAAATAAAATAAACAAGTTGCACATCTCTCTCATCTACACTAGATAGGAGAGGAGTGGATAAATTCTACAAGTCACATATTTCGTCCATTCAAGTTTATTTTTTCTATGGTTGGTTCTTGTATGCTCCTAAGCGTGCAAAAAAATATCAAAAAAATAAAAAAAATAGGGGAGGGGGGGCGCTAGCCACATTGGCGCGCTCCCCCTGCCACCTCAGCGCTGACCCGCTACGGTGGCAGGAGGACGGCGCCAGCCTCTCTGGCGCCGTCCCGTTGGACGACGGTGCCAACGACTCTGGTGCTCAAAAAGAACCATTTTTGGATAAGTTTTTTAGGGATCTATTTTCGAATAAGTTTTTTAAAAGGACTAAATTGTGAAAAATCCATGGATAACCCGCAGGTTATGTTTAACTTGAATAACTGGCATGTAGTCTTCCATGTACTAAATATATGCCTAGATAAATTGGTGCATTCCTCCTTTTTCTTTCCCAGCGTTAATAAAAGCTATCAAAATTGGCATAATTTTATTATAATTTATTGTAATGTTTTTCTGTATGCAGCACCACCGCTTTCAACTCGGGATAGAAACCAATATAAACCTGAAAGATGTCTTCCCTAGTAAGGAAACCTGAGACCCGATGAAAACAGACATGGGCTCCGACAGAGCCCAAACTTTAGCATTTTTTCCTATTTTGATCTTAAGTGGTAAAGTGGCAAATAAAATTAAAGAATCCATCTCACTCTAATGACAAATTTATAAGTCCAAACCTAAAAGAAATATTTGGCTAATTGACAAACGTAAAATTGGCAAATAGTTAAATCCCCCTCCCCCCTCCCCCTCCCCCTCCCCCGCCGCCGCCCTCACACAGGGTTCTTAGTTTTCCTTGTGGGTTTGGGATCTCATCGCGGCGGCGGCGGCGGCGGGATTCCGGCCGATGGCGTGGAGGCGCGTCCTTTCGCAGGTGCGTTTTTCTTCCGGCCTTTCTCCCTCCTTTTGTCCGCTGCGCGTCTCTCCTCGCCTCGTGGGTTGTGGTCGGGGAGGAGGACTCGATCTTGCGCGGTGGGCGCGGGGAGGCGGGGGAGTTGGTGTCGTCTCCTGTTAAGAGTAGTAATCTTGGGAGATGTTCGCGTGGGTGCCCGTATTGGATGGAAGGGTTAGATGCTCCGCGCCGCGATTAAGCTGGCTGTTTCTTCACCTGGATTAGCGTGATCCTGTTCGTGCTGGATGCTTTGTGGTTTTAGACTAAACCGTTAAAAACAGCAACGCAACCTTGTTTTCATGGTTTGGCGTTCTTTCGCGTAGTCTAATTGGGGGACTCGATCGATCTTAGCGATGGGCTGGGTTTTAGGTGGTGTGTTTTGATGGTTGCGGTCGTGATGATGATAAACTTGGGAGTAGTGACCTCGGCAAACTGAGCCTTCACGCGGGTGCCTATAAATGTATTGGAACGCTGCATGCTCTGCCCGATTAGTTTGATGTTCTTTGATCCAACCAGTGGTGATCCTGTTTATGTTTGATTCTTGAGGCTTTAGACTAATCGATTTGAAGCAGAAAAGACCTCTTCGTTTCATTTCACGGTCCTCTATCTCGGTGTGTTAGCTTGTTGTTGTAGGCATGCGTTTTGTGGAAAAAGCTAATTTGAGCATATCGGTGCTGCAATGATTTGCTTTATTGCACTGTATTTTCTGTTTCTCTTCTAGTTTTTATATGCATTACATTAAATGAGTATCCGTGCTGCAATGATTTGGTTTATGACGCAAGGTTGCTTCTTTTCTTTTTTCATAAAAGCTTGCGAGGAGTCGACCAGCATCCACAATCTACAATGAACTGATAACCTCCAGACCTTCGTGGCTGCTTAGAGGTGACGTCAACGGTGGTATGTAGTCTTTGTATAAAGCTCAACCATTCTAGTCATGCAGTAACACTATCCTGCAACAGCAACCTTCTAAAATTATGGTACATAAGAGGTTATGTCTAACTTGAATAACTGGCATGTAGTCTTCCATGTAAATATATGCCTTGATAAATTGGTGCATTCCTCCTTTTTCTTTCCCCTTTCCTGTGCTTTAAGAAAAGCTATCGGAATTGGCATAATTTTGTTATAATTTATTATAATGTTTTTCTGTACGCAGCACCACCACTTCCATTTATGCTTGTTGTGGAATAATTTCTTTGCACTTCCTTTATTGAGTTGTGCTTAATGCAGGTGGCACACTTAAAAACTTAAATGAGAGGTATCAGTCAAGCTTTGTTGGTAGCTTAGCACGCAGGGTGCAAAACCTCGACGTTCCAAGTGAAGCCTCTCTGCTGAAAGAAATATATAAAAGTGACCCAGAACGTGTCATACAAATATTTGAAAGCCAGCCATGGTTGCACTCCAATCGTTTAGCACTTTCAGAGTATGTTAAAGCTCTTGTCAAGGTTGATAGGCTGGATGATAGCACCTTGCTTAAAACACTACGGAGAGGTACCGATATCCACAAACACCTTATCTATTTCACAGCTATGAAGCATTACATCTGCTGCTTTTGTTGGGCTATATTAGTTTTCCTTAATTAAACAGTGAAGGGTTTAATCAGTTTGGAAAGCACTTGTATTTAATGGTGCTAACTAACAAATTCCTTGTGGATGTGACTTATTACGAGTATAATCTTTCAGTTTGTCATTAAGTAGTACAAGGGAATTACAGGATATTATAACAGTAAACAATTCTCTATATGATAGCATATAGATGTTGCCTCGAAACCTTCATCTCGTGTAGTGTGATTTGTATATCTCCATGGCCCATGGAAAGAAATTACAACATATATAGCATATAACAAATTCATAGATGTTCGTCCTGACGTACCATATAGATTTTGCCTTGAAGAAACTATCAGACTCTACTTTAGTTCCTATTACTTTAACTTGTAGTTCTTCATGGCCTGTAACCTTGTAGTATCTTAATTTTTGGTCATTGGCTTTTACAATAGTGGCATAAATCATAATCTTGCGCTACATGTTCTGTACTTACAATGGCAATCCTATTTTTCTCTTTGGTATTTGATTTTGTCTTCTCGAGTTTGGGTTCAGAGAAACCTATTTGTTGTACATGTTGAGAGTATCTTGTATGCCATTGACTAAACTACTTTTACTTTGAAGCCTGTGTATGTTTCCTTCAGTTATTAATGGTGACTATTTGATTAAACTGGCATAAAGCTTCATTGATGTGTTATCCGTACAGGTATGGCTGTTTCAGGAGGAGAGGGAGAAAGAGTTGGTAGCTCTTCTGCATTAAAGAGTGCTGGACAAGCGACAAAAGATGGAATTCTTGGCACTGCAAATGCACCCATTCACATGGTGACATCAGAAACAGGCCATTTTAAGGATCAGATTTGGCGTACCTTTCGAAGCCTTGCACTAACTTTCCTTGTAATTTCGGGCATTGGGGCTCTTATAGAGGATAGAGGAATAAGCAAAGGTTTGGTTTTCTGAAATATCTGAATGACTAATTTTCTAGACCTTTACTGGACTTCTTTGCTGTGATTCTGATCGATGAAATTTGTGTAGGTCTTGGTCTAAGTCAAGAAGTTCAACCAATCATGGATTCTAAAACAAAATTCAGTGATGTAAAGGGTGTTGATGAAGCCAAAGCTGAACTTGAGGAAATAGTTCACTATCTTCGAGATCCCAAGGTAATTGTTTCTGGACACCTGTTGTGAAAGATGGTAAAATTTGTCTGGCTGCTTGGATACAGAGTTATGTCAATTTATATGATGTGTCTTAAAGGGTATATTTCCTCACTTGACAATGGTTTTAACAGTTACTTATTTTTAGTAATAAACATTAATATGAGGTAATTTCACAAAAACCACATGCTTATAGTCCAAGTTGCAGAAACCTCTGTAGGTTTAACACTTGGCACTTAATCACTATAAGTTTCATAAAACTGCAGTCTTAACAAATTTAGCTATTTTTGCACGTGTGGTCCATCTGCAAGCTGGCCTGGATTATTCTTTTCCATGCTATGATGTAAACTGTTCTGCAGGAGATTCATCTGAAATGTTGTTTTTCTGAATCTTGAGGTGTTGATTTTGTTGATAGTATCAATGTCCTGGTCCATTCAAAACTTTTGCTTGATTTTGTTGATAGTATCCAGCTTGTTTATCCTATTATCTGGGTCCTATAACTTTGACTTGGCACTATCAAGTGCATGGCTTTTTCAATTGCTTTCTTAAATCAATGTTTTGTGATTTAGACCATATCTGTGGAGATAATATCGTGTTATGTCAGTCTCTCACAGATATGTTGTGCACTTTAATGCATATATGATCTATCATTTCATAACTGTTTTTGTCATATACTTGTGCTATATGGTGATCAGAAGTCACAAGCTGCCTCCTTCTTTTCAGCGTTTTACTCATCTTGGTGGAAAACTGCCAAAAGGTGTCTTGCTGGTTGGCCCTCCTGGCACTGGGAAGACCATGTTAGCGAGGGCTGTTGCTGGGGAAGCTGGTGTCCCTTTCTTCTCATGCAGCGGTAGTGAGTTTGAGGAGATGTTTGTAGGTGTAGGAGCTAGAAGAGTCAGGGACCTTTTTGCTGCAGCTAAAAAACGTTCTCCCTGTATCATATTCATGGATGAAATTGATGCAATCGGTGGGAGCAGAAATCCAAAGGATCAACAGTACATGAGGATGACCTTGAACCAGTTGCTTGTCGAACTGGATGGCTTTAAGCAGAATGAGGGAATAATTGTCATTGCTGCGACCAACTTTCCTCAGTCCCTAGATAAAGCACTAGTGAGACCTGGGCGCTTTGACCGGCATATTGTTGTTCCGAATCCTGATGTTGAAGGCCGGCGGCAAATCCTAGAGTCCCATATGTTGAAGGTAATTCTTGAGAACTTTTGGTATCATGTTTGTCCAGACTAAAATGGAATGTCTTATAGTTATCCTTATACACATATGATTACAGGTCTTGAAGAGTGATGATGTGGATTTGATGATCATTGCCAGGGGAACACCTGGATTCTCAGGTGCAGACCTCGCTAACTTGGTAAATGTGGCTGCTCTTAAGGCTGCCATGGATGGGGCAAAAGCCGTTACAATGAATGACCTTGAGTATGCCAAGGACCGGATCATGATGGGCAGTGAGCGCAAGTCAGCAGTTATTTCTGATGAATCCCGGAAATTGACGGCGTACCATGAGGGAGGGCACGCCCTTGTTGCCATCCACACTGAAGGTGCTCGCCCTGTCCACAAAGCCACCATAGTGCCCAGGGGAAGGACCCTTGGGATGGTGTCCCAACTCCCAGAAAAAGATGAGACAAGCTTCTCACGGAAACAGATGCTGGCATGGCTGGATGTCTCCATGGCAGGACGGGTGGCGGAGGAGCTTATTTTTGGGGATAGCGAGGTAACATCCGGTGCATCGTCCGATTTCCAGAACGCGACCAAAATGGCAAGAGCAATGGTTACGAAATATGGCATGAGCAAGCAGCTTGGCTTTGTCTCTTACAATTATGAGGATGATGGAAAGAGCATGAGCACAGAAACAAGGCTTCTGATTGAGCAGGAGGTGAAGAGCCTGCTGGAGAATGCCTACAACAATGCAAAGACCATCCTCACAAAACACAGCAAGGAGCACCACGTTCTAGCCCAAGCACTTCTTGAGCACGAGACTCTCACCGGAGCCCAGATAAAGAAGATCTTGGCCCAGGCAAATAGCACACAGCAGCAGCAGGAGCATGCTGTTGAAGCTCCACGGAAGACGCCAGCTGCGCCGTCGTCTCCAGCTGCGTCGGCGGCTGCAGCGGCGGCGGCGACGGCGGCCGCCGCAGCAAAACAAGCTGCGGCGAAAGCCAAGGGTGTTGCTGGTATTGGATCTTGAGCGCGTGGAACATCCACCGATTGGCAGCATAGGAGTACAATCTAAGTAGCAGCTAAGGTAGGAGATTTGAGCAAAATGTGTAGTGTTCACCTGCTCTTCTGCGCAAGAAATGTCTTTTGGTTCGTTCTCACCAGGTCAGAGCTGTTTTGTTGCTGGAGACCTTCCCTTCCAGGCTCCAGCGAGGGGCCTATCTAGTGTTGATATATTGTAGTAATAATTTGATAGCTAACCGTAGTCCATGTCCTTTGTTTATTTATCTTTATTTAAGAAACTGACGACTATTAAAAATAGAGGGGACATAGGACCAATATTCAGGAAATATTATTAAGGTTCAGGCAATTATATTGGACTAGTCTAGGGTCGCACGTATAATTCGAGTTAAATTATCGGTTGATCGATTGTTCAGTACTTCAGTTGATCATGTATATGAAACACTTGCTAAAACGGGGTCCCAAATTATCAAAGCATTGGAATTTTTTTTGAAAAAAACAAGAAACAAATTTAATGTATAAACTGTAGCACAAAATAATTAACGAAACATCGTAAGACCACAAGTGCAACATTCCACAAAAAAGATGGAGAAAAGTACTACTTTAATCCTTAAGATTATTTTCCATGCGCAATATTACTATCCGTTCTCGTCACGGCCGATTACTATCCGTAGTTTTGACAATGAAGCAAAGTGTTGTTGGGAAAGAAAAAAAAAGATATGACTTAGACCACACTCTATTGTCTTAATCATAGACTCATCTTATACCTGGTTGCATACCAGTACACCAAATGATACATGTTTTTTTTTCTTGTTGTAGATTTTTCTTTTAAATTATTTATCCGATTTATAATCCACTTACACCATTGTGTTCGTTGTAATTAAATCTTTATAACAAGATCTTAGATGACTATATTTTGATAAAAGAAATATCTATGTTGTAAATTACTTTTATTATATATATAAGTTACTTTTATCATATATATAAATTACTTTTCGATTTGATTAAATTACTTATTATACAATCATAATGTTGTGAGTTGTTTATTTTATTATCTTTTTTAGTCAATTTCATAATTTGTGCTGATTAAATTTAATTTTTAGATAGACTCACGTTTTTACCTCCATAACAGATATATTTTTAATGTCATGACAAAGTTACTTCTTTTTTATCTTAAGTTACTTCTATAATATATGTGAATTACTTTTAAGCTTTACTGGAATTACTTTTATATGTCTAAGAAGTAATTTAGTGAAATCTAAAAGTAATTTAGATATACTATAAAAGTAATTTGTATTTTTTCATCAAAATATAATTATGTGAGATCTTGTTGTAAAGATTTAATTCTTACGAACACAACTGTGTAATCGGATGAGTAGTTTAAGAGAAAATTTCATTTAAAACATAGGTGATAGGATTATATTTTGGCAAAATTTGCTACAGGACACTCAAAAATTGTGTAGTTAGCTGTGATAATTTGCCCGATGACACTCTAAAAGTGTGGTAATTTGTTGTATGACACTAGGCGCATTAAAATATAATTTCTACTAAATTGATGAGAGAGAAACCACGTAAAATGACGGTTTTGCACCTTCTCTCCCCCTTCTCTATTTTTTTCCTCTTCCTCTCGTTTCTCGTTGACTCTCCCTATCTCTCTTTCTCTGCTTCTTCCTCACACAAAGGCAGCATAGCAGGGCGAAGTGGCGCGTGAGTCGAATGCTGGTTGGCGTTGCACGGTTTCCCGTGCTCAGCGTCCTCGTCATCGTCATCGCCCATGCCACCGCCCATGTCGTTGCAAGAGACGACGTCGAGGTCGTCGCTTCCAGACCAGCTCATCTTGTTCTCCACCTCTGACGCGTCCCTCGCCTTCATGCGTCCTCCTCCTCCACCGCCACCATCCCAGGCTACCACCGCATCCACTTGCCATCGAGCGAGGAGACCCGCCACCGCCACGCCCTCCTCCTCCTCGCTGCTCCCGCACCGCGCAGCAGACGGGTGATGAGCCCGGCGACAGCGGCTTCGATGGCGGAGGTGGTGAACAGAGGTGGCTGCGGCTTGGCAGCAGCGATCAGCAACGGCGGCGTCGGCGAGCGTGGCTGCCGCGGCTTCGACGACGGCAGATGATGAGCGGCGCTGAGATGCGGGTGCAGGCAGTGGGGATTAGATAGGGCTAAGGGCAATTTTGTCTTTTTAAAATTTCTCTCCCATCTTTTTGATTAAAAAATGATAAAATATTGTCTCAGGTGTCCTACAGTAAATTACATGATTTTTGTGGTGTCCATCAGCAACGACATGATTTTACAGTGTCTCACAGCCAATTACACAATTTTTGTGTGTCCCGGGGCAAATTTTGCCTTATATTTTCTACTTACTTGATGGGGACTAGTACTACAGTTAAGACAATCTACATAGGGTCTCTCGTTAGTGCTAAAACGAGAGGCCTCTTGACATAGATTTTGCCAAAAAAAAAAAACTTACTCTCGTTTTAATTCTGCGTATGCACTAGTACAAAACAAAGCCGTACCACACCACAGCAAAGGAACACACTTTTTTTCTCTTCTTCTTTACAGTGCCCCAGGGAGGCCTAGCAGAGATTTTTACCACGTGTCTCAACAAATAGCCACATTTTAAAAAGCAAAATTGGGAAAATAAAGAAAGTCGCGAGGGCTGTTGGGCTGGGATGATGGGCCTATGGGCCTGGAAGCCCGTCCCAGAGTAGAAAATATCGCAGATTCTTATCACGAAAGAAAATCACCACATATTATATTATTATATTATTATTATTATTTTCGGGCAAGAAAATCACCGAGAACTCCTCCTCTCTCCGGTCGGTGTCCCCCTGCGCCGCGTGACCGTCAACTGACGTGGCCCATCCCTCCTCTCTTCCCCCCACCTCGCCGCCGGCGAATTCCTCGCCTCCGCCGCGGCCGAGCCCCCGCCGCTCTTGGGGCTTCTCTCGCTTCTCCAGCGCAACCCTCCCCCCCCCCTCCCCCGCCGCCGCCCTCACACAGGGTTCTCTTGCGGGTTGGGGATCTCATCGCGGCGGCGGCGGCGGACTAATAAGGGATTCCGGCCGATGGCGTGGCGGCGCGTCCTTTCGCAGGTGCGGTTTCCTTCCGGCCTCTCTCTCTCTCTCTCTCTCTCTCTCTCTCTCTCTCTCTCTCTCTCGTGGGTTGTGGGTTGTGGTCGGGGAGGAGGGCTCGATCTTGCGCGGTGGGCGCGGGGACGCAGGGGGCTGAGGGGTGGGGGTTGGTTTCGTTTCCTGTTAAGATAAGAGTAGTAATCTTGGGAGATGTTCCTGTGGGTGCCCGTATTGGATGGAAGGGTCGATGCTCCGCGCCGCGATTGAGCTTCTGTTTCTTGACCTGGATTAGCGTGATCCTGTTCGTGCTGGATGCTTTGTGGTTTTAGACTAATCCGTTGAAAACAGCACGGCAACCTTGTTTTCATGTCATATGGCTTGTCTTTTATGTTTCGATATTTATCGGATTGGCATGACAATCTCTATGAGAATTTTGTTGGAGATAGCTAAAATTGAGTCCAGGACCCGCTTAGCTTGTAGGCATGCGTTAATTGGAGCTTGTAATCATCAAAAGGGGACTGCAATTGAATAAGGATTGGTGCTACAATGGTTTACTGAACGTAAGGTTATGCTGTTTTTCTCATCACAGGTCGCAAGGAACCGATCCGCATATGCAATCTGCAATGAAATAATAGCCTCCAACCCATCGAGGATTCTTAGAGGTGACACCATAGCAGGTATGCAGTCTTTGTATTATATATGCCAACTCAATCATTTTAGTAATGCAATAGTGGGTTCTAAAATTGCAAGTTTCAAAATTTATGATAGATATGAGGTTCAGTCTTGGATATCTGGCATATAGTCCTCCCCATATTAAACATATACCTTCATTGGTGTGTTCCTCCTTTTTCCTTTTCTGGAGATGTCTTTAAAGCTGTATTATCATATTACTTTCTTATGAGCAGTGCTATTGTTTCCATTTCCTCCTGTTGTGATGAATTTGTTTGCACTTTCATATTGAGTTATGGTTTTTGGGGTGCTTAATGCAGGTGGAACACTTAGAAACTTACATGAGAGGTATCAGTCAAGCTATGTTGGTAGCTTTGCACGCAGGATGCGACAGATGGACTCACCAAGTGAAGCCTCTCTGCTGAAAGAAATATATAGGAGTGATCCAGAACGTGTCATACAGATATTTGAAAGCCAACCTTCATTGCATTCCAATCCTTCAGCACTTGCTGAGTATGTAAAAGCTCTTGTCAGGGTTGATAGGTTGGAGGATAGCACCTTGCTGAAAACATTGCAGAGAGGTACTAATACCGACCAACACTTTATCTGTTTCAGGACTATTCTGCTGATTTTTGTGTGGGTTATGCTACTAGTGTTTATTTTCCTTATTTGAAGACTGGAGAATGCTTCATTAGCTTGCCAAACACTTCCAATGTAGATCTGTTGTCATGTTAGTCTTACATTTGGTGTCATGATTGTTCAGTTTGTCATTAAGCCACACAAGGAAATTACAATATAACAGCAGTAAACAATTCTTCATATGCTAGCACATATATGTTACCTTCAAAACTTCATCTCCTACTGTAGTTCAGCTTACTGTAATTTGTAATTCTTCAAGCCTGTGGACTGTGGTTACCGTAGTTCAAGTCTTACAAGGAAATTACTACACATTTCAGCAGTTAACAAAATCATGGATAATCATCTTAATATGGCATAGAAATTTTGCCATGAAAAAAAATCATCCTCTATTAGTCTATTGTAGTTCCAATTATATTTTTTGTAGTTCTTCATGGCCTGTTGGTTATCATGATGTTTGGTTATTGATTTTTACAACTGTGGGATGGGTCATAATCTTGACCCACCTATTCCTATCTTACAAGGGTAGTCCTATTTGATTTTGTCTTCTCAAGATAGGTTGAGAGAAACTAATTTGTTGTATAGTACTGTCCTTGTCTGTTGTTGACTAAACTACAACTTTGAAGCCTTCTTACAGTTCCTTCAATTAATAATGGTGATTCTTTGATTAACTTGGTCTAAAATTACATCCTTGCTTCATCCTTACAGGAATTGCTGCTTCAGCAAGGGAGGAAGAAAACCTTGGTAGTGTTTCAGAAAATCTTGGTAGTGTTTCAGCATTTAAAAGTGCTGGTCAAGTGACAAAAGATGGAATTCTTGGCACTGCAAATGCACCCATTCACATGGTTACAGCAGAAACAGGTCAATTTAAGGAACAGCTTTGGCGTACCTTTCGAAGTATAGCGCTAACATTCCTCCTGATTTCTGGCATTGGAGCTCTTATTGAGGATAGAGGAATAAGCAAAGGTTTGAATTCTGAAAGATCTGAATGGCTAATTCCTTGTTTACTGAACTTATTCCTGTGTAGTTCTGATTGATAAAATATGTGTAGGCCTTGGTCTAAATGAAGAGGTTCAACCAAGCATGGAATCTAATACGAAATTCAGTGATGTAAAGGGTGTCGATGAAGCCAAAGCTGAACTTGAGGAAATAGTTCACTACCTCCGAGATCCCAAGGTAAATGCTTTTGAGCCCCTAGTCTTGAAAACTGGTAACATTGTCTAGCTGTTTGGATGCAGAGTTATCTGAACATGTTTCTTACAGGTTTGTTCCCCCCATCTGATAATGGTTTTATATTGCAGTTTTTGTTAATAGACATTAATATTTAAGAGGTTCAAGCCCAGTTGTCCAAGTGCAATGGATTAATTTTGACATACTAACGATGTAAAGTTTAAAACTGTTCTGCAATAGATTTATCTCTGACTTTCTTCATTGTACTGAATCACGAGGTATTGATAAGCTAACTCAGTTTATCTATCAATATCCTGATTGATTCAAAACCTTTGTTTGATTTCGTTGACAGTTTCCAGCTTGTTAGTTCTATTACATGCACGCTGTTACTTTATTTGGTAAATGCATTATAGATATACCTTTTCAATTTCATTGTTAATTCTAGGTTGTTTAGCTCACTTATTATAATTTAGATAGGGGTAAATTTCACATTGGACCATATATTTGACCAAGGTTTCACAATGGACAAGGACTAAACCAGCATTTTACCACATATCTTAGCATTTTTGGTAGTTTGGACTTTGGACTAGGGTTGAGCACATCAAGGGAATATGTGAGAAAAAAAGCTAATCCAAACAATCATTTTAGTGTTTCATAATAGTAAGATAAATATATTTAGAGAATTCCGTCAAATGGTATTTTAGCAAATCGAAAAACAAGTTTTTTCAACAGATCACAGGAAACAGTGATGTGAACATGTTCTAAAAAGGGCACAAATTAATCTACACAGACTCACAGAGGAGCAAATGAATAAAAACGAAATATAAATAGAACTTATTGATTAGATACCACTAAAAAGAATGAACAAAACATACAATGTGTTACCTCCTATTTTGGTATTCATCCATGCTTAACCACATAAAGTTCTCACATATTCTCTTGGTATGCTTACCCCTAG
This sequence comes from Oryza glaberrima, assembly GCF_000147395.1. NCBI lineage: Eukaryota > Viridiplantae > Streptophyta > Magnoliopsida > Poales > Poaceae > Oryza > Oryza glaberrima. The sequence continues at coordinate 19,998,994 of NC_068326.1, forward strand.
TACAAACTAATGCAATAATATACATGGTGTTATGTGAAAACATTGATTAATCCCTGGTACATTATGAAACTTTGGTCAAAATATGTGGCCAATGTGAAATTTACTATTTAGATAATGTGTGGAATTGATGTCCGGTTATGTCACATATATCTGTTTATGCATCGTTAAGCCCATAAATGGTGTGAGGATTTACCCCTCATTTTCATCACATGCATATGTTATACGGCAAATGACAAGCTGCTTCCTTGTTTTCAGCGTTTTACACGTCTTGGTGGAAAACTGCCAAAAGGTGTCTTGCTGGTTGGCCCTCCTGGCACTGGAAAGACCATGTTAGCAAGGGCTATTGCTGGGGAAGCTGGTGTTCCTTTCTTCTCATGCAGTGGTAGTGAATTTGAGGAGATGTTTGTAGGCGTAGGAGCTAGAAGAGTCAGGGACCTTTTTGCTGCAGCTAAAAAACGTTCTCCCTGTATCATATTCATGGATGAAATTGATGCGATCGGTGGGAGTAGAAATCCAAAGGATCAACAGTATATGAAGATGACGTTGAACCAGTTGCTTGTCGAGCTGGATGGCTTTAAGCAGAATGAGGGGATAATTGTTATTGCTGCAACCAACTTTCCTGAGTCCCTAGATAAAGCACTAGTGAGACCTGGGCGCTTTGACCGGCATATTGTTGTTCCAAATCCAGATGTTGAAGGCCGGCGGCAAATCCTAGAGTCCCATATGTCAAAGGTAATTCTTGAGAACTTTTGGTATCATGTTTGTCCAGACTAAGATGGAATGTCTTATAATTATCCTTATACACATATGGTTACAGGTCTTGAAGAGTGATGATGTGGATTTGATGATCATTGCCAGGGGAACACCTGGATTCTCAGGTGCAGACCTTGCTAACTTGGTAAATGTGGCTGCTCTTAAAGCTGCCATGGATGGGGCAAAAGCCGTTACAATGAATGATCTTGAGTATGCCAAGGACCGGATCATGATGGGCAGTGAGCGCAAGTCAGCAGTTATTTCTGATGAATCCCGGAAATTGACGGCGTACCATGAGGGAGGGCACGCCCTTGTTGCCATCCACACTGAAGGTGCTCACCCTGTTCACAAAGCTACCATAGTTCCCAGGGGAATGGCCCTTGGAATGGTGGCCCAACTCCCGGATAAAGATGAGACAAGCGTGTCACGGAAACAGATGCTGGCAAGGCTGGATGTGTGCATGGGAGGGCGGGTGGCGGAGGAGCTTATTTTTGGGGATAGCGAGGTGACATCTGGCGCTTCATCTGATTTTCAGCAAGCAACTGCAGTGGCAAGAGCAATGGTAACCAAATATGGTATGAGCAAGCAGCTTGGCTTTGTTTCTTACAATTATGAGGATGATGGAAAGAGCATGAGCACTGAAACGAGACTCCTGATTGAGAAGGAGGTCAAGTGTTTCGTGGAGAATGCTTACAACAATGCAAAGAATATTCTCATCAAACACAACAAGGAGCTCCATGCTCTAGCCAATGCGCTGCTTGAGCACGAGACGCTCACCGGTGCCCAAATAAAGAACATATTGGCCCAAGTAAACAACAAGCAGCAGCAGGAGCATGCTATTGAAGCTCCACAGAAGACACCAGCTGTACCATCATCTACAGCTGCATCAGCTGCAGCGGCAGCGGCAGCTGCAGCAGCCGCAGCACATCAAGCCGCAGCGAAAGCGAAGGGTGAAATCGCCGGTATCGGATCTTAGCAGTCACCAAATGATGTTGGATTGATTGACAGCTCTTGAGGATCACGAAGAGTTTGCTAATGCTGCTGCAGTCATCAATAGAACATATTGATTGTGTGTAAGCTGTTATTTCGTTTCATGTTCCTCAAGTGTGTGGTAAGAAAACATAAGAGAAATTATAACATTGTAGAAGGCACATTTAGACTGTGCTTGATATGTGAATTTTTGTATCACATGGCCACACACACGGAAATACTGTTTACATCCTAATAATTTTCAGCTACCTTAGACGTTGGATGGTTATACCTAACAGAGAACCTGTTGTATTTGTCTAGAATGGTAGCTCCAGAGTCCATTTCTTTAGCCCTGTGATGCTCCCTTGTTGTACTGTATGTTCTGCAAGTTGACAAAAGAAGTTTTTCTGTATCTTTGCTGAATTGCCGTGCAATGACAAACAGTAATGTTGGGGCCAGATACTCGCCAATTGCAGGTATTCTGTCATTAATCAGTTTTTTATTCCTGAAAAACAAGTATTACTTCTGTAACAAAATTGGGAGAATTGCCATGGTTTCAGTTCATTGATAGACAATGCTGCATCAATGGCAGCTGAACAAACATTTTGTTTCCTATGCATCAATGGCAGTTTTCACTTGCTCTGCTCCTTTGCCTTCAGCGCCTCGATTACAGCAGAGAAGTCCTGGTCTGCAAGCCCAAGCGATTTCGCGACCTTGTACAGCTCGTTTGCAGCTGCGACTGTAGGAATAGACTGGGACACCGATTCTGCCAGGGCCAATGCGAGCCTCAAATCCTGCCATGAAAAATCCAGTTTTTCGCAGTGCCACAGAAATCAGACGAGATGCAATTGTTGCTGGTTTTTAGTGCTGGCAACATTAACATGCAATTAGGGGCTACCTTCTGCTGATGCTTCAGAGGAAAAGCAGTAGGGTATGCAGCTTTAACCATGGAAGGGCCCTTGAGGGAGAACATGGGAGCACTGATAGCACCTTGTGAAATAACCTGTAAAGGATCAATGCATGGTGTGTCCTAGATTAGATTCCTGTACTTGGGTATTTACCACTGAAGCACTGTAAGAGCTAACTAACCTCGACAAGAGTATTGGGGTCTAGGCCGACTTTTTCGCTCAGGAGCAGTCCTTCTGAAAACGAAACCATCATGCTGCAGTATTTTGCCAAGATCAGAACTCATTCATTAATAAGTATCAACAGACTACAGGAGTAAGGTTGCTAGAATATTGAATGTGAAGGACTTCTTTGGTACCTCCCCATGACCATATTAACAACGAGCTTCATGTCTGCACCTTTGCCAATGTCACCGAGGAAAAATCTTGACTGATTTCAGAGTAAGGACAGCGTAAGTGCATTTCCTGGCTCAATATGAGGGCCTAAATGGAGTACTGATTGTAGATAAAAGAAGTTAACCTTGCCCATAACATCAAGGAGGGATGCCACTCTATTGTACAAGGACTCATCACCTTACACAAACGTATGGACCATTTCAGGTAACATAATAAGGAACATGACAGCTGCACACTGAAATCTCACAATTACAAAGCTTGGAGGTGTCAGGTGGAAGTTTACCTGCGGTAAGAAAGATGAGCAGCCCATCTTCTGCTGGCTTTTTTGAGCCTGAAACTGGAGCCTACTGAAAAGGTATCGAGTTAGCATTGGACCAACAGTACAAGAGCTGAAATCGCATCGCTAGCGACACATCGAGACAACACAATCAACAGTTGAACACATGACGAGTAGGGTACGATCAGTGGCAGGGACCAGAAACTACCTCAAGGAAAGATGCCCCAGTACTTGTAATGTGCTTGCCAATCAGCTTGGATGTAGCAGCGTCAACCGTCGACACATCGACATACCTGTGACAGAAAACACGATATAAGAGATAATGCTATCTAGGCCAGCACATTCTTGATGCTCCAGGCTTTCTGATGCCTTCTCACAGCAAAGATTACCCTTTCCCTGGGGCCATCCCCTGTGCAGCTCCATTGGCCCCGCATGCAACCTCAACCTGAGTGGAGGTACAAACCGTTAGACGAATGATTAGATCTGCCATGTGAGCTTTCACAAACACGAAATAGTATTGCAGACTGAAGAATTTTCTGAAACGAGGGCATATACCGCGCTCTCCGGATCAGCAAGCATCGCGAAGGTCACATCGCAAGATGAAGCAACATCGGCCGGTGAAGGCTCGTACCTGTAGGCAGGCAAGGCATCCTCTTTGTATCAAGCAAAGTGCTGCACATATCTTTTTGTCAAATAGAATTATGTCTTTTTTTTTCTCTCTCTTTTCTTTTCCCTGTCTCTCTGTTTGGGTCAGCATGAACAGTAATGACAGCAAATTTGTTATAGCTGTAAAGCCTCTGTGCTCTACAAGTGGATTACTTCTGAGTGGAATTTCAGGAAAAGAGCATATGTCATCGAAAAGAAAGTAAAGAATCACAAACGAAGAGCAAATTATGAACAATCTCCGTTTGTGCCTACCAATCCAGAGCTGCACTGCATTGCATTGCAGTGTCCACTGTCCAGCTCCAGAATTCCTAATCATGGCGCACACTATTGCCTCACCCATTCAACAAGCAAGCAAGCAAAGCTAGCTAGCCAGCTAGATTGTTGATTCATAAGGGGAAATGGAAATGGAAATGGAAATGGAAATGGAAATGCAACGGGTGGGGATGGCATACTTGGCGCCGAGGCTGAGGAGCGGGTCGCACTTGCTCCTGGTCCTGTTCCACACCGTGACATCGCACCTGCAGCAAGAGGAGACAAAACAAGCACACAACTGTAGAAGCATCAGCAGAAGCAGAAGCAGCAGCAGCAGCCATGAACACCATCGAAACCGTACAAGCAGAAGCTGACGAACTAGGCTCGAGACGAATTCCACAGGAGAGAGAAAAAAAGATATGTAGAACAGTAGTAACAGCTACTAGTACCAAGAGCAGAGTGAACAAGGAAGGAGGAGAGCAGTTGCGGATTAGTTTACCCGGCGTTGATGAGGTTGGAGGCCATGGGTGCGCCCATGATCCCGAGGCCGAGGAACCCCACCTTCCCACTGAACCCTCCTTCCCCGGACGGCGACGACGAGGAGGCGGAGCAGGAGAAGTCGAGGCGTGCTCCCCTGCCTCCGCCGCGTAGGCGCAGCGTGGGCGCCGCCGCCGCCGCCGCCCTCGCGCACAGGAGGGAGGCCGCCGCCATCGCCGCCATGGATGCAGGAAGGGGGGAGAGAGAGAGATAAGGAAGGAGGCGCTGCTGCTGCGAGTGCGATGCGGGCGCGCAAAATCTCGTCTCGCGGCGGTGGTTTGGGCGCGACGCCGCCGCGCGGCTGCAGCGATGCGATGCGATGACGGTCTGACCCGACCCGGTCGAGCCGTGGTCCGGGCCCGGTCTGAGGCTGGCTACGACCTACTCGACCCGTCGTACGTGGTTCGTGGATGCCTCTGCGTCACACACGCACTCGCACTACTGCAGTTCGATCGCGTCATCTTTATCCTCTGCATAGCCAACAACCACACAAAAGTGGCAATTCATACATGCCAAAATTTGCTACAGAACATCGAAAGATTTTTGTGATCTTTGCTGTGAGACAACCGAAGATCGTGTATTTGCTCGTAGACACTGTAAAAAAGTGGTAACTAGCTGCTGGACACTCCTCTCATTATTTTATTATTTCCTGTCAAAATAGAGAGAAAAAATTTGGTTAAAGACAAATTTTCCCATGGGCCCACTTGTCAATCTCTCTTTCTCTATTGTTCTTCTTCCTCTCTCTCCGTTCATCTCTTCCTCTCTTTCTTCTTCCGCCAGCGAGGACGACGAGGCGGCGGCGTGCTTGGACGCGACAACCTGCAGTGGGTGACGCCCTGCACGATGGCGCGGGCGCGGCGCACGGGGTCACCGCTCTTGAAGATGCCCGAGCCGACGAAGACGCCGTCGCAGCCGAGCTGCATCATGAGGGCGGCGTCGGCGGGGGTGGTGACGCCGCCGGCCGCGAACTGCACGACGGGGAGGCGGCCCAGCTGCTTGGTCTGCATGACGAGGTCGTAGGGCGCGGCGATGCGCTTGGCGTAGGCAAAGACCTCGTCGTCGTCCATGTTGCGGAGCGCGCGGATTTCGCCCATGACGGAGCGCACGTGGCGGACGGCCTCGACGACGTTGCCAGTGCCTCACAGACGTGGTGCGCGGCTTCCTCGATGACGCTGATGATGTGCTGTTCGGGCAGCTCGCCGCAAAGCACGCGACGACGCGGCGGCGTGCTTGGACGCGACGACGCGGCTGGGCCACGGCGAGGTGACGAGGTCGATGAGGTGGGCGGCGTGGGAGCGCGACGCGAAGAAGTCGAGCCCGCCACCGCCGCCGCGCACCGCGCCGACGCGGAGGGCGTCGCCGGCGGCGCCGTGGGCGATGCGCCGCCGCCGCCGCCCCGCCGTCCGCCGTCCGGGCCGGCCGCCGTCGCCCTCTGCTCCACTGCGAAGAAGAAGAAGAGGGGAAAAGAAAAGAACTGAGAGGAAGAACACTGTACAGGGGTATTTTGGTACTTACACAACTCTTTCTCTCTCTATTTTGATCGGAAATAATAAAATAATGAGAGAAGTGTCCAACAGCTAATTACCAATTTTTTACATTATTCCACAATATTTAACCTTGTACGACACATTTGGGGAAAATTTTCCTCCGTACAAACCTATCCACCAGAGTTTACATGAGAAAAGAAGAATTTTGGATGATCAGTTTTGAATTTAAACATAATTCAAACCATCATATCATGTGTTGCTGATTCATGCCTTCAAATCATCAATTCACACATTTTGGTTGGGGTTTTCACCACGACGGCTTCTTCTATTCTCAAGGTACCACCTCTGTAAATATAAATGCATAAGTAATAGACATGTTCTTCAATACACAACTTTTGCTGTTGATTTTTTTTTACAGTATATTATCAACAACTATGAATTGGCATCATGTAAAATTAATTCCAAATATGAATCTAATGCTATCAGGCAAGGAATTTACATGTAAAAACGTAAACTGAGCGTCAACTTGACATGAAACAACATCCAGTGAAGAAAACTTGCTGCTTACTTACAAATATTGAGAATTTCAGAAATATTCCCTCCATCCTAAAATATAGTAACTTTTGGTTGGATAGGAGAACATATCCTAGTACTACGAATCTGGACAGACCACCTATCTAGATTCATAGTACTAGGGTATATCTCATCCAATCAAAAGTTGCTATATTTTAGGACGAAGGGAATATATGTTTTTGGACGGAAGGGGTGCTGCTGTAAGAATGTGAAGAACTACTACATTGTGTTCTATTTATTTCTTTTATCAGAAAACCATTATACTACACGATTTCATATTTCTTCTATTCAAGGATTGATCATACATGATTTCCTATTCATCTATTCCAGGGTTGATCTTCTAATCATGGAGACAATTTACATCAAGAAAATATTTGTGAGAATTGGATTCATATATTGTTTGACTCTTCTTCATCTCCATGTGATTATTACTTGTACCATTAGTATGTTGTATTTTAATCTCTTTTGTGGAGTAGGCATATGCTCCGGCCTTCCTTTACTTGGGAACCGGGAGAAGTGGGACTTAAGACAAATCATTGCACTGCATTGGAGGGATAGGTCTGAATTAGCTTTGCAAATATTCTTCCTCTTTTTACCTTTCTATGCAGAATATGGCATGTGCCTTCTTTTTCTTCTTTCTTTTTTTCAGTATACACTAGTAGAGCTGAGTGCCACTCTGGTATGTGCTGATGTGCAAATGGAGTACCCTATCTTTCTGGGAAAAGTTAAAATGAAAAACTTTACTCCAAAATCTCACCACTCTGTAGGATTGTTCATTGTGTAGAAATTTCAAAGTAAATGGTAGTATTCAATCCCTTCTTTCAAATATCTTCAAAGATTTTTTTTATTCTTATAGAATTAAAATCCTCCAAATTTCCTATATTTTTCATAGGACTCAAAGTGGTTCTTAGGGCCCCTTTGAATCGCAGAAATAAAAAAAAGAAAGAATAAGAAAAACACATGATTCTGATAGGAATGCAAGTGCAAAATGCAGGAATAACCATTTGAAATGTAGGAATTGGAAGAAAGAGATAGACTCAAAGGAAAATTTATCAAGAGATTAGAGTTCTTGCTAAATTTTCTCCAAAATCTCTATAGGATTGTCCATTCCATAGGAATTTCAATGAATAGGATAGGATTTGATCCTTTATTTCAAAGGCCTTTATAGGAATTTTTTCTAAAGCATTAAAATCCTCCAAATAAGTTCTTCCTCCAAATCAAAGGGGTTTTTAATGAATTAAAGCTCCATGAATCAAAAACAAACATATCCATTGCATAGCATTTGGCCGCGTTTATTCAAATTCAAAGGCCTGTCAAGGTGGAGCCTAAAACGGACGAGACTCCCCTGACTTTGTATAGTTTGCAGTTGTGGCAGGGGATCTGTTTCCGTCTAAAAACCTATGTGATATGACCTCTTAGTTATGTAATCTTGCAATACTTAATTAGCAACCTTATAGTTTTTAAAGCTTCATCTTAATTGAACAGGATATTAACACACACACACACACAAAAATTGTAACAAATAGAAGACGTCACCGTCCCATTTTGATAATACGGTGCTGTCTTACAATACACATGGCGTGGACTATGGTACACGCCGCACCATACACAGGTGTCCTCCACAGGAGAATAGAACGGTGTGATTGTGACATCAGCACATGAACTGCAGTGAGAGAGAAGATTTCTAGATCCAATCCATGGGCGACGTTAATTAATAAATTGTCTAATATATGCAAACCCATCACCATTCTGATGCTAAAGTTAATTAACAAACATGTTTGCAACGTACATGTTGGAAGGGCACAGCCAGGGGTTAATTAGCTAGGTGCCTGGGTTTTAGCCGGTCGACCACGTGATTCCTCCAAAGTTTAACCCCGGCCGTCAAAACAGGAGCTCAATGGGTAATAATGTACTACATATTTTAAATGCACGACGCCGTTAATTTTTTATCAAACGTTTGACCATTCGTCTTATTCAAAAAATTTATATAATTATCATTTATTTTATTGTGACTTGATTCGTCATCAAATGTTCTTTAAGCATGATATAAATATTTACATATTTGCAAAAAAAAATTGAATAAAACGAATAGTCAAACGTTGGTTGAAAAGTCAACGGTGTCATATATTAAAATACGGATGGAGTACTAGATAGTCTAAGCTTCCTGGTTATTCCTTAATGTGCAGACTGTCGCGCGGAAATTTTGCAAGGCATTCGTAGGAACTAGTTAATTAATTTCCACGAAAATCGGCCTCAAAACTTAATTAGATGCATATTATTTATTTTTGTAGTTAGATTAGAGATATAACAATTACATATTTATATATGTATCGAAAGGCATTGTCATATTGTTATAATTCCTACTATAGTTATATGTTTGAGGCCACATTGATGAACATCTTTCATGACATAAGAGCATATGAGAACTATGGCAATGTTTTCGCCACTAACAAATCAAATCTTCATTTCCTTTTTGTCCTTCCTTTGTCTAGGGATTTTGGCGTGGGTCGACATATGAGTAATAATTAATTCATTTTAGTTCTGACTAGATGATGTACATTTTAGTTTTAATATAAAAAGTAAAAGTTAGTTTATTCAGTTAAACTAGATTAAACCCGCTCTTATCCCTATCTTTGCCAAAGATGATCTTGTGTTTGTGCAACTCCAATTGCAAAAAGTGAGATGCACATAGCGATAAACAAGACATCATCATTCCTTATCGGCAAAAACAGAAGGTCCCCTACAAGATAAATTTGGCTTGTTGTTGCCCAAAAAACAGTTGTTATCTTACACATTTCCATTTCTCTAGTCCTTTTCGAACCATACTAGTACTTCCGTTTCATCGGGAGTGTTTGTTTCATAAGGCACAACAGGAGGACACGAAAAGAAAACAAAGCAAGCTACTTTTAATCACATTACTGTTGTATTTACGTACACCCTTCATCTTAAAAAAATAAAAAACTACTGCCTAAGCCTCAGGAATTGATTGTTTTGGAGATGGAGTTAATACATAAATGGAATGTTTGCTTTGTTGCAATAGCACAAGCATTAAGTATTAAAACAAAGAAAATGCAGCTAAAAACTCTTTCTCCCACCTTCGAAAAGCCAAATGACCATTCCAAAGAAAAAAAAAATCTAAAAGCTGATTCTTACCGCTTGCCTATGCATATAAAATACTTTCTCTTGCTATGAACAAATCTTTTTAATGAAACACCGTAAAAACGCAGATGTTCCACGAGCTTCTCATTATCGATGGATACATCGTCTACCGCTAAAAAAAATTAGCTATAAACACGAGCATTCGTGAGTTGGTTCCAAAAAAAAAAAAGTCTAAACTTACGCTCAATTCGCATAAAGCAAATCTCGTTATATGAAAAGAAAAAAAGAATGGATATGATTGAATCATGAACACCCCCCCCCCCCCCCCCCCCCCCCAATGTGGCATTCGGCAGCAAGATCGGAGGCCCAATACGTGTCGCGCCTGGAGGGCGTACGCTGCGAGTTCATCACACTCGTAGTAGTAGGTACAGAGGAAAACGGCATCCGGGCCCACCTGTCTGTCACTATCCCATGCTTTCTCGGCGCCCGTTGGCTACGAGTACCCACAGGACTGGAGGGAGTACAATATAAGCCACTTGCTGATGCTGCAAGTTGCACTCCTTTTATCGTACTGTACCACATTTGCACATGTGTGTGTATTGCTTAGCGTGCCAGAAAGAAAGCAGATGGGAGAAAGAATGGGAGTAATTCCAGCAAAAATCTATATAGAGCTTGTTTCATTATCTAAAAAAAAAATATAGAGCTTGTTTGAGGGCTACCAGCCTCTAAGAATTTGAAAATACTGGTTTTCTTAACTTTGGTTTCAAGTTATTTTTAAAATTTTACAACTAACAATTTCTTAGAATCTCTAGAAAAAAAATTAAACTGTTTAAGAGAGCTTCTGATTCTGAAAAAAGATGCAGCAGCCAGCAGCTAAAGCTCCCCCAAACCTGCCTATATAGTCCTGGTCTCCTGGATGGTTTGCAAGTTACTAGTAGTACACGCTTCTCTTAGACACATACTATAATAACAGTGTAACAGCCGTTCGACAATACTATAGTAATTTTATGTTGATGAGATAATTCCACATTGCTGAGTGTACGGTACAACCCCCAACACCAGAGCTTCTTCGGAACACACGGATGAAAAAAAAAAAGGGCTCATCGACTTATCCTTATGCTTTCAACCTCTTAAATTTGAAGTTTTTTTATCGAAGTTTATTTTCCAGCCTTTACTTTTAGATCGCTAAGAATACGTATATAAAAGTTTTATTCTTAAATTAGTTTTTGTTTGCAAATATACCATTTCTCAGGCTAGTGCGTGTTTTTGACGTCAACAGATGGCTCCACTTATTCTCAGCGAGGCGATTCAATTCCTGCAAAAATAAAAATAAAAACAGAGAGAGGATTCCCCTACAACAACATATCCCCAAGCTCAAAGACATCTGAGAAGCTGAGTGAAGTATACTTCCATTAGATGACCGTTACGTTTTTGGTCCATGTGGTGGTGGTCTTAGCAAATTGCACCCCCCCCCCCCCAAAACCCAATGCCCCCACCCCCAACCACTACCCCCCATTAAATACCCCCATCCATCCATCCATCCATCCATCCAATCTAAAGTACTTAATCTGGAGTAATCTAATCATCTCAAGTTACTCCATCCACAATTAAGTTCACAGAGAAAAAAAAAAGGTTACTCCACAATTGTACTATCACCAGCGCACCACCACCACTACCACCCTCTCACACACAAACACCACTCATCACCTTTGCTCACAGTCCCGATAGCAGATCAAAATTCACTCACAGACGGTATCATCAGATTTCACGTAATCCGCTAAGAAACCAATAAAACCCCGATCAATTTTGTTAAAAAAATAAAATTCAGTTTAATTTTTTTTAAAAATTATTTAAAAAAACGAGTGATCTGTGTTTCGCCCAAAAGCCTGCTCAAGTGCTCATCACTCTCTCTCTCTCGTCCGATGGGAACGAGTGACGTCTCCCACTCTCTCTCATCGCCCCGACACACGTCCTCCCCACCCTATACCCTTTTCTCCCCCTCCATCCGTACCCGCCACGCCACTTACAGGTGGGCCCGAGCCTAGGTGGCCCCCCTACGTCAGCCTGCCAGCTAAGGTACACCTGTTTCCCAGTCCGGTATTAGCTGGAAGCCTGGAGGGGACGCCCCAAAAAAAGAAGGAAAGAAAAAAAAAACCGACTCCGTGATGAGTGACGCCACCGACACGCGCGCTGCGTAATTGCGCCATTAAACCCCAACCCAAAATAAAAAATAAATAAATTGCAAGCTTACCATTTACTACTTCTACTGCTAGCTCACTCACTGAGATGTTTTTTGGTTAAGTTAGTTCTTGAGAAGAGAATTAATTGTGGTTTTAATTACTGTAATAATTATGGAGTAGTCCAGTACTAGTCCTATGCAGGAATTGCTGTTGCTGTATCATGATGAATCATTGAATCTGTAGTTTGGGGGAAATTGGGAGGAGAATTTGGGGGGAGGAATTGAATTGGGGAGAAAAAAAAAGGAGAAAGTTGATGAGCTGAGGAAGTGAGTAAAAGAAAATCATATAAACTATACTCCAATAAATCCACATACACTGTGAGAGAGAAAAAAAGGTTGAAAAATTGAGAGAGAAAAAAAACAAGAAGAAGAAGAAGGAAGAAGGAAGTCTTCTCTACCGTCAAATCCGTCAAAATGTCCAAATCCAGATCTTGACCCGGAGCTTACACTTGGCGTCCGTCGTGCTCGACGAGGAGGAGGAGGAGGAGGAGGAGGAGGAGGCCTTGACGACCGACCTCACCGGCGACGGGGCGGCGGCGACGACGATCGGTGGAGCGGAGGGGGTGTTCTTGGCGAGGGCGGCGGTGAAGCCGGCGCAGAGGACGCGGACGTTGATGCGCTTGGACTTGAAGCGGCCGATCTGGAACCCAACCTTGGAGTCCATCTCCACCGACATGGCGTGCGACTTCCTGGATCTGAGGCCGTTCGCCACCAGCGGGTCCACGGTGGCGGCGGCGGCGGAGGCGTCGCCCTTGATGACGGTGGTGTTGCCGGCGGGGTGGACGAACCCCGGGACCGTGCCGTCGCCGACGTCGGCGCCGTCCGCGGCGAACGCGGCCGCGATGTCGCCGTACGCGAAGGCGATCTTGTCGTTGGGGTTGCGGGCGGTGACGGTGAACTCGATGCGGGAGGTGACGGCGTCGGAGTCGGACACGTTGAGCGCGGCGAGGCGGAGGGACGTGACGGCGAAGGTGGGGAGCTGCGGGTGGTACGCCACGTAGAACACCCCCGCCGCGATGGCGCCCAGGAACACCAGCCCCACCACCACCAGCGTCATCCACAGGCAGCACGCGCAGCACCACCCGCGCCGGCTCCGCCTCCGCCTCGCCGGCGCCTGCAACGGCTTCGGCCTGTACATCGGCGGCGGGGGCACGCGCCCTGGCACCATGGGCGGCGGCCGCGCCGCCCCTCCCCCTCCCCCACCCCCAACCCCTCCTCCGCCTCCGTTCGCCACCCCGTTCGCCGCCCGCGCCGCCGCCACCGGCACCGGCTTCGATGCCGGCACGTACGCCCGGTCGCCCATTCTCTCTCTCTCTCTCCTGCTGCTGCTGCTCGCGCAGCTCCGGCTTGGGGGCAAATGGACGAACACCCAGCGAGCGAGCGAGCGAGTAAAAGGAAGGAAGAAAAAGAAGAGGAGAGAGAGCAATAAGTGGGGTGCATTTATATATGTGCACTGTGGAATATATTTTTTTCGCTTTTTTTAATTCATTTCTCTCTTGCGAGTCTTTGCTGGTCGCCAGCTATGGTCACGCACTATTGTTTTGGGTCTTTCTTGGGTTTTTTTTTTTTTTGCAGTATAAAGTTTTCCTTTTCTGTTCTGATTTAATTTTTTTGGTTTTTTTTCATTGTTTGTTTCTTGGCTTTTGTGAGTTATTATCAGTGTACTTTGGTTGTGTGGAAAATACCTATTAGAAAAGATTGCCTCTGATAGATTTCTGATTTTTTTTTGTGGGTTGGACTTTGGAGGTGTGCTAATAATATTGTAGGATATCACACCAACCTAGTAATAATACCAATTATATCGCAATTATGCAATGATATTGTTAGGCTTATCTCGAGCCGTTTGTCAACTCTCTCTTATATGTAATCTATTCGTTTGATGTAGCTTTCATGGAGTAAAATTGTAGTGAGAAAGGGGCCTTTTAGCCAGCTGTTAGCTTGTTTGTGCTCCAACAAGAGTACTTTAAACATGACTGCTTTTGAAAATAAGTCTTATCGTTTCTACCTGAATTTTGTCGATTTATTTTAAAAGATAATGAAATGCTTTACATCTGAACTTTATAACTTTGTGGATTTTGGTGTAATTATTTTCTTTTCAGCTGTATAACTCTATAGTTCTAATATGGACGTGTAAAAGTCAAACTTTTAGCACATTGTGTGGAAAATCTTACTCCCTCTGTCCCTAAATATAAAGGATTTTGGTTGGATGTGACACATCCTTTGTTTAGATTCGTTGTACTAGTATGTGTCACATCCAATCAAAATCACTTATATCTAGGGACGGAGGTAGTAAAAGTTTAATGAAAGGAATAGTGGTGTATAGGAATATAGTATGGGTCTCATCTTTTCACTAATACTTATGCTTATCAGCTAAAATTTGAATTTTCAATCTTAAATTTGGAGTTGATTTTGGGGGTTTTTTTATCGAAGTTTATTTTTCAACCTTTATTTTTAGATTGCTAAGAACACGTATATAAAAATTTTATTCACAAATTATTTTTCACCGAATAAGCGAAACGATGGGTCCATACATTTTCCGTCTTCATAATATTTGTTTGTTGCCTCGATCAGTGTTTGTTCGTAATATTTGCATACTGAAGGCAGATCAACACAAAGTCACAGTATTTTTTGCACTATCTAGTCTTTTTTTTTTTAGATTTTGTGTTTCCTTGATCTGTTGGCACAGTGGGCTATGGATAAATATTTTTAATGAAACAAAAATAATACTAAGCTCAATTAGCATATGCGTGTATGTTTAAATGAAAACTGTCTTCTCAATTCAATGTCTGCTCTATACAAGAACATTAGCCACACCGCATATGTGTAGGAAAAAGTCCCTTTTGTTCCTTCCAATTATTTTGCTGGCTCAGTAAACACCTAAACTATTTATTTGGGTTCATTTTACCACCCGAGCCACTGAAAGTGGCCCTCTTAATTTACTTCAAATGAGATTTTATTTTACGGATTTCATGAAGATCACATGCGAATTTATGGCATTTTACCATATATCTGGTTTCACATGTCCAACATATTTTTTGTGTCAAAAAGAAAAGAAAAATGCTATTACTCCCTCTGTACTGAAATATAAATACATAGTACTTTGGAGCAAACTAAGATGTGTTTTTTAATGTAGTTGGGGGATAAATTGAGAAAAAAAAAGTAAATTTCACAAAACTACGTATATTTCGATCAAATCGTCAGAAAACTATAGGTTTAAGACGATGCATCGCAAAAGTACAGATTTAACGATAAATTTATCACAAAACTACATATTTAAAGTCAAGTATCACAAAATTACATATTTCATATTGAAGTTACCACAAAAATACAGATTTAATAATGAAGTTATCATAAAACTACATATAAAACTACATATTTTATAGTTTAAATTCCTAGTACTATGTTATGTTGGAGTTATAAACATTGTAATTTTGGGATAAATTAGCATCATACCTATAATTTTTTCATAAATTTACTAAAATCTTTATTTTTATGACACTCCTTCCTAAATCTATAGTTTTGTATGAAATTTCACTAAAGTGCAGTTTTGTGATACAAGATCCTAAATTTGTAGTTTTACAATAGTTCAATCAAAGTATATGTAGTTTAAAAAAATTACTTAATAAATGCTTCATCCGTTTCATATTACAAGACCACTGCCTACGTTCATATATATGTTAATGAATCTAGACATATATGTGTGCCTAGATTCATTAATATCTATATAAATATGAACAATGCTAGAAAGTTTTATAACCTGAAACAGAGGTAGTAGAATACAATGAAACACTTGGCAAAGCAATTAAAAGTGCCTATATAAATTACTTCCTTCGTTTCACAATGTAAGTCATTCTAGCATTTTTCCATATTCATATTGATGTTAATGAATCTAGATAAATATATTGTGAAATAATATAAATGTGGAAAATGTTAAAATGATTTTCATTGTGAAACAAAGGGAGTAGTGCTACTATATTAATTATTATACGAGCCAAATGGGGAAATGGCAAATGCCAATCATAGCTGATACAGTCAATGGTATGGCGTCGCGTACAGCTAGGCTATACGGATACGGTTATGGCTACGAACAGAAAAGAAGGTACTAGCTACGTACTAAAATATAAGTAATTCTTAGCACTTAAAATTTATCCTAAAATATAATAATTTCTCTACCAATATTCCCTTCTCAACCAATTACAACCCTCTATTATTTATTTTTCGCTTCTATCCTAGCTTTTTAACTAATCATAATCTCTTTTTATTTAATTCTATCTACTTTGTAAATAATCATATTTAATTATTTTCTGAATAACCACGTTTAATCTTAACACTTATATTTTGTAACGGATGTAGTAAGTACATTCATTACACGTCGCAGACGGTTATCCCTTTCTCCGGTGTAAGCTTGTGTGCACGTTTACAAGGGCCCCAATGTAAGCAACGAGGAGCGGATGGACGGCTGCGGCGCCATCAAGATTCGTGCAGGGGTGGGTGGGGACCGGTGGTTTAGCGGATAAGGAGGGGGATTTGGGTTGGCATCTACTGTGGAGGTGTAATTATCACACAAATGTTAGTGGGCTTTAGTTGTCTGATCGAGACAACCGGCCATCAGCTGTGGCATCGATTATGCAGTCCATGCTGTGGCGTGTGTACAGTGTGCGGCGTGACGAAAATTGTAATACTCCTACATTTCTACCGTTGTTGCGCTTCCTATATCGTTTGGGAGGCGTCACAAAATATCTAAATAAATAGTATAGCTCACATATATTTGTTTATTTCTTTTTTACACTATACTAGCAGTATCTCGTTATCAATTGCAATAATTCATGCTTTGATACTTGTAATTATGATCGAAAGTTCTCAACTCTCAACTCATAATGATAATCATTGAGAAATAGGTACTCCCTCTGTCGAAGAAAAACCCAACCTATTATAAGATGAGACATAATCTAGTACAATGAATCTGAATAGGAGTCTGACTAGATTTATTGTATTAGATTATGTCCAATTTCATATTACGTTGGGCTTTTTTTATGGAGATAGTATTGTCATATTGTGTATATATCCTATAAATCTTATCCGTGTTTTATACTTTCTCCGTTTCACAATGTAAGACTTTCTAGCATTTCCTACATTCATTTAGATGTTAATGAATCTATATATATATATGTATGTGTTTAGATTCATTAACATTTATATGTATGTGGATAATGTTAGAAAGTCTTAGGGCCTCTTTGAATCGTAGGAATGAAAAAACAAAGGAATAGGAAAAACACATGATTTTGACAGGAATACAATACGAAAAACACAGGAATGGCCGTTTAATTGGACCACAGAAAAAACGCATGAATCAGATGAGAGAGATAGACTCAGATGAAATGTTCCAAGAGGTTAGACCTCTTGCTAACTTTCCTCCAAAATGTGCATAGGATTACCTATTCCATAGGAATTTTAAAGGATTTGATAGGATTCAATCCTTTGTTTCAAAGGCTTTCATAGGATTTTTTTTCCATAGGATTGAAATCCCCCAAAATCCCTACATTTTTCCTACAAATTAAAGGGACCCTTACATTGAGAAATGGAGGGAGTAAATTATATTGCTGGGAGACTTCTACTTAACCAACAAGATGAAGACAACAATGTACCACTAAAACTCAAACACAAATTAAAGATATTATCAATAGACTCACGACGAACCGAATAAGAGGTTACAAACTAATCATGACGACGGTTATTTTCGCCTGTCTCTTATTAGAGAAAGGCAAGCACACAGCTCCTAAGCACAATGAATCCTTGGGGAGAGCCGGACCTGTCAGAGATCCATCCATCAGGCCGTTGTGGTTAGGGCCGAAATGAGCGTTACAGTCATTCGGGCTAGCTCGCTAGGGCACCATATAAGAATAAAGGCAATAAGCAAGTGGACAAAAAACACACTCACTATCACACACACACACATAGACACATATACTCCTCTTCCTCTCTGTCACACAAACAAGGTCATGCCAGGGATAACATTAAACATGATCCCATTGACAGAGTCTGAGGGGATTAAGCTTATGTTCATTTTTAATGAAGATAGAAGATAAAGTTAGAACACGACGCACAGAAAAGCAATTAACTGCGAAAGGACATGTAACTTAGTGATTGCAGTGACCTGAGTAGCACCCAAGGGTTCTGAGTTCAAATCTTCATAGGAGCGAATTTCATATTGGGTTGTTTATAGGGCTAAGTTCCCAATTTAAATGACTGCATATATCCTGTTGGATGTAGAGGCCGGATAAAAAAAAAACTCTTCTCTAAACAAAGAAAGCAATTAACTCATAATTAAAATATTTGACACCGTTGAATTTTTAGCACATGTTTGACCGTTCGTCTTATTCAAAAACTTTTGTGAAATATGTAAAACTATATGTATACATATAAATATATTTAACAATGAATCAAATGTATGGAAAAGAATTAATAATTACTTAAAAAAATTTTAATAAGACGAACGGTCAAACATATTTAAAAAAAGTCAACGATGTCAAATATTTAGAAATGGAGGGAGTAAGTTTTATTTCTTATAGACTTGGAAAATGTTTTTCTCTGATAATTTAAAGAAACTATCTACCAGTTTAACAATATGTGATAACGGATATGTGATAACGGAAATCAGGATAGAATCTGAAAAAGAACGGGTGACCTGATTTGGACAAGATTAATTAGCATAACACCAAGTGGACAAACAACCATAATATATGTGCTCACCTTTTCTTCTGTCTGTAGATGCTGGATGCCTCTCCTTTTCTATTCCTCTGAACCATCATCATTCGTTCTAGCCTAGTACAGGCAGCTTGATCATGTTATTAGCTTTCGCAAAAACGACCTGACCTTGCATGCCGGGCACTACGCCAAGAAATTGCTGTGACAATGTGACATTTTTCCACCACACAAACCATCTTTATTTTTTTTTAGGAGAGGTGATGTCCTAATCACTCAAAGCCTATCCTGCTTTGCCCGCTAATACTAGTACTACCACCACGCAAGAAAGAGGTCACTCTCAACATTCCAATACATATTCTCATAATCTAACAAAGATTTCATCTTTAATTGTAAGCGCATGATACCAAGCACATACATGCACACACGCACAGTTGTCCTGTTCGAAACATAGAAAATTTTCGACATTCGTAGCAAGAATTCATATCTACATGTATCATAGTTCCCGCGTTCTAAAAAAGACCTACGGTCACGTTTAACGGAGGTCGGTTCGGTGCTAAGCCTTCGTCTTGATTGTGTGTTGGTGACATCAGTGCGTGGTGGTGGATTGTTTTTTCTTCTTCTTTCCTAGTTACTGTTTTTCAGCGCTCTAATCTTATAATTTTTCCCTACCATTTATGAATCATCGATCGCGCTGTCTGGTGTTAACCTTAAAAAAAAAACCTCATTAAAGCATTCATTATATCTCGAAAAACCGAATATCAGAATTGCGTGGCTTGTGCATGATTCTGATTATCTCCAATTTTTTTCCCCTTTTTCGTTTTGCCGGGGTGGATCGATCGAGACGCGTCACCTGCACGATGCATGTAGTATGGAGTTGTTTTCTTCTTTTCGTTTTTGAATTTTGTTTCAAGATGATTTGGAGCATGGCATGGCAAATGGTAATGGCCGTAGGAGAGAGAAAGGAAAAAAAATATACGAATTGAAGAGAGCCAATTGGGTGGTTAGCTTGTCGTATATCGTATGCGAGAGTCGTCCCGGCCCACGTACGCACGTCGACGACGGCGGCGCCGCCCGTAGATCGATCAGCTGGCCGTTTTGTACGTATTCCGAACAACCGGTGTGGCCGCTGTATCTGTCTCTTGTCTCTCTCTCTCTCTCTCTCTCTCTCTCTCTCTCTGCAATCAACTGACACTAATCAATCAAAGATTCATCCCCGGTTGGTGCCAGCAGATAGGCACCGAATCAGCGTAAAAAGGTTATAGTAGTGAAGATTTAAAAGAAGTTCATCAAGTTGGTGTAGTTTATAGTTACTGCATTTTGCAGTTTCAGAGATCTCTATTCTTTCTCTGCTACCCCTATCGATCGATCGACAGATTTCTAAACTGAGGAAATTCTGACAGATGGGGGGAGATGAAATGAAAGGAAAAAAAAGAGAGGAAGGTATAATTACTTGTAGATGATATGGTAATTAAGGAAGTGATGCATGCAAAAAACAGAAGTACTAGATAATGCCGGAATAAGCTGGTGGCGTGTGTCCATCCATCAGTTGTCGTGCACAGCACCAACGGCCCAATTTGAGAAGTCACTAGATGAGTAGTATACTCTACCTATACATATACAAATACAAACATGGGGTCATTTCTCATGCATATATAGACAGAGAGACATTGGCTAATGCCTAATGCTGCCGCTGGCTAGCTAATTTATCTGATAATTAATACCACTATTATCCATTTATAGAACAAGTTAGTGAACCTCTCTTGTTGGCATGATTAATTCCTTTCTGATTCGGTACTTTCCTCTAATTAGAATGGCGTGTGATTCTTTTGCGCATTTGTGGAAGGAACTGCAGATACTGGAACTAACAACAGTGTGTTATATACTATCTCCGTTTCAAAATATTTGACGCCGTTGACTTTTTAGCACAT
Source organism: Oryza glaberrima (assembly GCF_000147395.1). Taxonomy (NCBI): domain Eukaryota; kingdom Viridiplantae; phylum Streptophyta; class Magnoliopsida; order Poales; family Poaceae; genus Oryza; species Oryza glaberrima. Next base: position 20,019,780 of record NC_068326.1, read on the forward strand.
GCTTGACCGTTCGTCTTATTTAAAAAATTTAAGTAGTTATTAATTCTTTTCCTATCATTTGATTCATTGTTAAATATATTTTTATGTAGGCATATAATTTTACATATTTCACAAAAGTTTTTGAATAAGACGAACGGTCAAACATGTGCTACAAAGTCAACGGTGTCAAACATTTTGAAACGGAGGAAGTATAATATAGCAGAAACAAATATAGTAATTAGTATAAACAAAAGTCATAATGCGTGTAACAAATGATCGATCAGACACGGTGGAACAATACTCTACTGCGATCCAAACATGAAAAACTAGCTAGAGTGCACTGATTATTCATCATTTCACCTGGTCCCCAAGCTAATTCCGGCAGCATATGCATGCGTTACTCACTTGCGATTATATTACAAATCCAATCGATTTCAAGCATGAGGGCTGGAGAAAAAGCTAAGGGTGACGACGAGACGAGCCGATGACCAACGGATCAGATCAGAGAAACGGACCAATGCAGTCGCCTGCATCTGCAAATTCTGCATCGCTGCAAATCTGAAACGCATTTGCATTACACCCCCACCACTAATCTTGAGCTTGGATTCACATCAGAGAAAAGGCTGGTCAGGTTAATTAAGCTGTTCTTGGTCCCTGCCTCTGCCTCACCACGGTCACCACAAGATGACATCAGAGCAAATAATCCAATGGAGAGTTAAGTAGTATGACTGCATATGAATATGATACTGTGTGTGAGTTGCAGTACAACAGTACAACAACAACACTGGTCACTACTAACTCACTACCCTGACAGCATTAGCTTTGCAATGAGGTGGGGGGAGGCATTTACTCAGTTTTCTCCAGCTTTTATAGTACTCGGAATGTTTCATTTTGTTTTGGCTACCTTGGAGTTTGCATCAAAGATGAGGGGGACCTTGATTTGGCAGAGGCAGATGCAGATGGATGGATCATGGATAGATGGCAAGTATGGCAGGGTGAGCTTGGACCGATCAGGGTGTGCACAAGCCAACCAAGCAGGCCGGGCGTCCTGCCTCTTTGGTCCCTAAGGGGTAAGGACCTGCAGCCTGCAGGCCCAGGGTGGCTTATCTCTCTTCATTATGTGAGGTACTGTATCTTACTAGGGATTTAGGCCAAACATCTTTGATCTAAGCCTCACCACGATGATCTCTACTGGTAGTAGAAAACAATCTGAACCATTGATCTTATTTGATAGAAGGGTTCAAATCTATTTATACTACCACCCCGGTTAGCGGTAATAGAAGTGTGAGGTATAATTTTCATTTAGAAGTAGCTACACATTTTTTTCCTCTCTTTTTTTTGGCTTTTTCGATGGAATATGAGCGATGCCAATGCAATGAATGATCAAAGATTGATTTAGCCAAAAAAACATAAATAACAAAGAAACTCCTAATCATTGTATTAGTGAATTTCTAATTTAACCATAATAATACTGGTAGTGTAATACTATCAGTAGAGAGCACCGGAGCATCGCTCTTAGGATCTAGGGTATTAGGATTTTATCTCTGTTAAATAAGGTAGTACAAACTGTTGAAATAGGATTGTTTTGTTTCATGTTCGGCGAAAGATGATATGCATCTCATGTCTATTTTGCAACCTTACTTCCTCTTGCAATATTTTTAAATTTACTTAGTTCAATGCCTAAACACATACCTAATTCCTCTGGGTTCTCCAAACTTTTGAATGTTTTCGTGCCCACCCTCACTGGCTCAGATTGATTCAAGGACCGCTCACGCAATCGATCCAGTGTGAACCGGTTGGTTTTCACGAGAAACCACTGAACCGAGGACTTCTAAGAGCAAGGATAATAATATATCTCACTTCCTATTATTAGCCTATCTTAAAGCCAACATATATAATGGATTAGCTATAAGGTTGGCTATAATTTTCTCCTCCTCTATCTATCTCTCACCTATATATTTAATGTATTTACCTAGGAGCTTGTGTTAAGCTAGCTCTTGCATGAGAGCCAACATCTTTGATTTTTTATTATCTCTCTCCTCCACATAAACTTATAGTAGACTTATAGCTCACTATTATACTTGCTCTGAAGGGTGCAAGTTTGGGGGATCGATCCCTACTCGGTTGGTCGGAATGGCAACTCACCCATTATCAGGCTAAGCTCGTTGTTGTGGTAGCCAATAAATACTACTCCCTCCATATTTTAATGTATGACGCTGTTGACTTTTCAACCAACATTTGACCATTTGTTTTATTTAAAATTTTTGTGCAAATGTGAAAATATTTATGTCATGTTTAAAGAACATTTGACGACGAATCAAGTCACAATAAAATAAATAATAATTACATAAATTTTTTGAATAAGACGAATGGTCAAACGTTAGATAAAAAGTCAACGGCGTCATACATTAAAATACGGAGGTAGTAATTTAGTTAATATTTACGAACCATAGTGAAAGCGATGGCCCACCAGTTCGACCATCGGACCGGTGAACCGAGCTCTTCACCGGTTCAACGTCCGGTTCGAGTTTTTTTTTTACTATGCCTAAAACACTCCTGGGTCCACTTTTGAGCTAGGGATGTATAAATCCACTGACAACGTGTTCTTCTCCAATTCTTAATATGAATAGACTTGAGTATTGGAGTAGTCCTCAAGAATGCAGTTTGTTTGAGAAAATTGAAAACCTTACCTGGCAGCTTTGAAGCTTGATGTTAATAAAACCCAATGGCATTGTTCAGAGTTCTGTCTTCTGTCACATATGGCCTGTCAAATGACAGCAGAGGGATATTTTGGCGGAATAAGTTCACTTTGACTCCCTCAAAAGTGACCCGAATCTAATTCATGACCCTGAACTCCAAAATCAGATATCTTGACCCCTAAACTGTTAAAACCGGTGCAATTTGACTCCCTCAGCGGTTTTGGATGGTGGTTTTGCTGACGTGGCGCCTACGTGGCGATATTGACCGAGTCTTCATTCCAGTGGCGTTGACGTGGCACTTACGTGGCATTAGAAGTAAAAAATATGCGTGGGACCCGTTAGTCACTCACACAAAGAAATGTGGGCCCACTGACATGCGGGCCCACATGTCAGTCCTTCGTGTCTCCTTCCTTCCTCCTCCTCTCCCTTCTCTCTCTCTCCCCTTCCAAGCCGGACATGCGCAAGGGCGTGGCGGCTCACCGGGATCCCCGCTGCCGCGACCACATCGCTCTGCCGGCGCCGCCCTGATGTCGCCCACCCTGCTCCTAACAGTGAGCCGTGCCGACCACCTCCTCCCCCGCTCGCTACTTGATGCCGCCATCGGCCTGCTCCTGCCCGCCGCCATCCCCATTGACGCATCAATTGGGACCAAATGCGTGAGACAGGAGACAAGGAAAGGCAGCGCCCTGATGGTTCGGAGAACTCAATGGTATCCTGAGCTACCGCTACTGCCTTAGGCTGAGAAGAGGATGAGGAATCAGCTATCATAGACGATGCCTCCAGCAGAGTTTGTGCAGATGCTGCTTGCCCCTTCTCTGCACACCTGAAGTGGAAGAAGCAAGCTCAATGAATAGAAGAACAACTTACCACCGTGAGATGTAAGTTAGCTCACGAATGTGATTAAGCGTTACATGATATAGCAGTATAATTTGCAAAAGAGATGGATATCACAGCCGAACAAGTAACATATAGATTAACCAAAAATCATAGAAAGCTCCATCGACAATCACTTGGAACATAGGGAACGTAGCATGGAGATGGCAGAGAGTAAGAAGCACGGGATTAGGGATTGGATCGGTGACACCCAGCGGAAGTGGAACCGCAAGCCAGGCTGACTGTTCTTCCTCCTCTCGCTCTCCTCCCACCATCTGTGGCTTCGCCTTCGCAGCCGTGAAACCGACGGAGGCTTCGGGATGCGGCCGCGGCGGCGAGAAATGAACTTCGGCGAGGGGAAAAACTCGAAGCACTTATCGGTCGGATCCCCGCAGCGCGCGCAAGGTTGTGGTAGTTCGCCAAGATCCCCCTGTCGCAGCCACATCGCTCTGCTGGCACCACCCTGATGTCACCCACCCTGCTACTCGCGGTGAGCCGCGCCACCCACCTCCTTCCCCGCTCGCTGCTTGATGCCGCCGCTTCCTCTACCACCGCCGCCACTGGCCGAAGGGAAAGAAGAAGGGGAGAGAAAGAGAGAGAGGGGAGAGATGGAGGAAGAAGCAATGAGACAGGGAGGACTGACATGTGAGCCCCACATGGCAATGGCCCACATTTCTTTTTGTGTGAATGACTAATGGGTCCCACGCATATTTTTTAATTTTAATGCCATGTAAGTGCCACGTCAACACCACGTGGAACGAAGACTCGGTCAATATCGCCACGTAGGCGCCATGTCAGCAAAACCGCCCTCCAAAACCGCTGAGGGAGTCAAATTGCACCGGTTTTAACAGTTTAGGGGTCAAGATATCTGGTTTTGCAGTTTAGGGTCATGAATTAGATTCGCGTCACTTTTAAGGGAGTCAAAGTGAACTTATTCCTATTTTGGCCTCTTCAGCTGGGCCCGGTGATTGAGCCCATAGAGCTCATGAAAAATCAGTTTGGGCCGGCACTGATGGCTGGGAGCCCAACACTGAACCAGTATCTGCCTGGGCCGGCCTGGAAACTAGTTAAAACGTGCCAACCGACAAATGGCAAATGGGTTTGCTCACCTTCTACCACTACTTTTCTTTTCTTTTTTCTTTTCTTTTCTTTCTTTCTTTCCTTTTTTTTCTTCTGGTGAGGAGACTTGTAGCATTGCTTGGTGCCAAGTTTCCTTGCTTAAAAAGTAAAAGCCTTTGCCCTTCTCTTTAATTCATTTTTCCATTTTCTTTACTCCGAGGAGATCGACGACCAGACAGATATAGACCAGTTGCGTGACGGAAAGAGCGAAATGCTGATGCCTTCGCGGCTAAGAACGATGTTGCTCGTACGTACTACTCCCATTAATCTAACAGTATTTTTGGCTTGATAGTTAAACTGTTTCCTGCCATTCAAAATATATACATTAGCTTGAGAACTAAATTGTTTCATGTAATTTACTCATTTTACACGATATATATGCATGATGGCATGACTTTGTCAGAGAAGAAGAAAGATGGAGCTGTTGTATCTTCAGAAATAGCCGAAATGTCAAAAAGTCCATCCAAAATTAATCATCCGCATGAATATATCAAAACGATATTTTTCACCATGGTCCTTTTCATTAACAATTTACGAGTAGATGTTCTTTTTAAATATTTATTAAAAAACCTTGACTGGTAGGAGAAATACCGCCACCACAACTTCAATATAATAGAACACCTCAATAAAAAATGTCACAGGAGGACGCAAATATTGGCTCTTGACATGCGGATCCACCCCATGGTTCATTTTCAAGGGGAGTCGAACCCAGGAGCCGTTAGTTTGTACTAGAGCGCTACAGCCACTCGCCTACAAACATATTTATATTTTTAAGAGTTTACAATTATTGCCTCATGTTGCATAACATTCCTCCATGTTTTTTATTCTGAAAAATTGTGTGCGACTCTTGCAAACATATGGTTATTAGCTATATAGAGAACTGGACCACATGGCAGTGTTCTCTACAATGGACCAACTGCACTCAAGGAATAAAGTTATTTTGACAACCAACCGAAAACCTCAGACAAGTGCTGGATAACCCACTTTATATTCCTATCATTAGCACAAACAAACCTCAGACACTTCTACATTTTAAATTACCGCAAACACTTGTGATGTTGTCCCTGCTATCAAATATTGTAGTGTTGTTAATACTATTTAGCTTCATCGACCTTTTTACTTGTTAGGGAAGATGTAAGCAATAGTGTCAATTTAAGACTAAATATTTCTATATTCCTATTACAAAAGAGTTATCGGAATTGCTAACATTCTATCTATAGAAAATTCATCTGATTTTGGGTCACCAGATATACTTCATGATTTGTGCTTTAAGCTCTTTTTCTCCGGCTCCGGTGACCTCTTCTTCTTCAGCACAAGCGGCACCTTGAACTCAGGAGGAGTACCTAGCTATAGATTAGGTCCCGGTTTGAGGGTGGGGAAACCGGGAAGAGGGGAAAGTTCGCGGGCTTTAGAGGGATCGTCGTGGAAGGTAGCAGCTCGATGGCAGGCGGCGGAATAGGTGGGTAGTGATGCAGCGGCGCCGCCGCCGAAGCCGCGCAATCTGCAGTAGTGGGCGGTGCCCTGGCTTTGGCGATGGGGGCAAAACAAGCTTGTGGTTAGGAAGCGATGGCTGGTGGTGGCGGATCCAGTGATGGGGAGCCACTAGAGATGAGGATGACGATGGTTGGTCCTGATCTTTTTTGTATGTACTGCACGAATCTTACTTCATAACACATATTGTATGATTTAGGAATCAATATATTCTTTCTACAAAATATGGTGCCACTTTTTAGCAACTCTGTTTTTAAATCGACCGTCCCAAGAGTTATCGTTGAAATTTTCAATTAAGGGTCTATTCACTTTGATGCCATTTTCAACCATATTATTTTTTTTGGTAAAGTTGCCAAAAAAATATATATGTTTAGTTTGTTGCTAAATTTGGTCAATACATAAGAAATCCTGCTAAAATTTTAGCAATATTGCCATCTTGCTAAAATTTTAGCACTGCCAAAACTTGGTAAGGTTTATTTTGCTACAATCTGAACAGACCCTATGGCTCTGTTTGATTCAGCTTAGGATAATTATAATCTGGATTATTATTAGTAAGTTAAAACAAACAGATATCTTATTATGATAGATTATTATAATCTATAAACTAGATTACTATAATCTGGTAATCCATTCTAAAGATGCTTTTTTAGATTATTGGGTGGCTAACAACTAGCAAACAGCTAATAACTTATTATATGCCGGTTTATTATAACCCAATTTATAGTAATCTAGCTCAACAATTTAGATTACAATAATCTTAAGCTAAAACAAATAGGGTCTAAGAAAGTTAAGGCTTCAGTATACTCAAACTGCTTTTTAGTTCATGCTAAAATTGAAAGATTGGTTGAAATTAAAACGATGTGACAGAAAAGTTGAAAGTTAATGTGATGGAAAAATTGAAAGTTTGAAGAAAAAATTGGTAACTAAAATCGGCCTTTGTTTACAAACTCCCCTGTTCTAAACCCCGTTCAATAGTACTCCTACTGAAGTGCTGAAACTATTAATTAAATCTATAATAATCTAAGAACTACTCCCTGTCTTAAAAAAAGACAAACCCTGGTTTCCGTGCACAACGTTTGACCGTCCGTCTTATTTGAAAAAATTATGAAAAAAATTAAAAAGACAAGTCATGCATAAAATATTAATCATGTTTTATCATCAAACAACAATAAAAATACGAATTATAAAAAAATTTTATATAAGACGAACAGTCAAAATTGGAAAAAAATCCAGTGTTTTACTTTTTTTTTTTTTTTTAAACGGAGGAAGTACTTGAGTTTAAGATTGTTGATGTGCGCGTTGGGAGATGACGCACGGTGTAGCAGCTCTGCACGTGCAGGTGTTGCTGATCACGATAGCCTTGTCGTCGCGAGAGGACGCCGCGCCCGTTAGAAATTCGCGTGCTGCCCAGAAAGCTTAATTTCCACTGTATTTGCGTACACACATGACATGATGCTTTGATCTGATCCGATCTGGTCTGATCGCACTCATCGCCTCATCGGGGTTTTGTCTGCACACGCCCGTCTCCTTTGCTTAACTGCTTTTATTCCCTCGACTTCCCTTTTTCTCCCATGCTCATGTGCCTTGTCATTTGTCACTGTGCTAGATGCCGAGGTTTACAGTTTGATTCCTCATGTTTTAGTTCGGTTCATGAATGTAGAACCGAAAAAGTTTTGAACATGCATAGAGAGAGGAAGTGAAGACAATAAAAAACGCTACGAGGCTAGTGTAGTTAGAACTCACCGAGGGTTCGGCAGGAGGTGTTATGGACGCGTGATCAGTATCATGTCATAGCAACTATAAGAATGAAGCACGAGAACCCGTGGATCACGATTCACGACAACCACTTGGCAGCCGGTTGGCTGACTCAATTCCTTATGGAGTAGCGGCCTTGTCGTCGATCTGGGCCAATTGTCTCTCCTCACATGACATTGTTGGGGTCTCCAAAATTTGATGGGGCCATGATGATGCGACTCGATTAACTTCGCCACATTGGTTGTTGAATGAGCGTGCATTACGTGCCAAGTGACGAGCGTCTCATGTACACCAATCCACAAATAAATCAAGAAGACAACAGCAAATTTAGACATCTCAACAAAATAAGAACATTCATAGTTGGATAAGAAGGGCCTGTTTTTATTGAGCTATTGTTTATAAATAAGTTATAGCCCGATTTAAATTTGAAGGTAACTACTAGATTTTAGATGTCCTGTAGATGATTTTTTTTCATAGGAGTGCATGTTTACACAAACAAAAAAAAATCCAAAAAGGCTACAAAACCCTAGCCTCGATCCCCACCACCGCTTGCACTTGAATTTTGGCTAACAAACAAAATCCCAAAAATCTGTGAAACCCTAGCCCCGATCCCCGCCACTACCCGAAGCCCTTCACAGTTGATGTTGTCATCGCCGTCGAGGTCGAGGAGGACGCCCCGAGAAGCGCTGATCGCCGTGCTCATCACCGCTGGCCGCTCCCATCTATCAAGGAGCCGCCTCAGCCGGATCTGGCCGTCGTGCGGTGGTGGAGGAGGAAGAGCCGAGGCGTGCGATTGCCACAGCAATCCCCACCGCTCCTAAGGCCGACGTGGCCTCTTCAGTCACACAATTGATTGGAAACAGTTTCGCGATCGGACGTGCTACACACACAGACAGAATACACAGTGATATAGTGCGCAGGGAAAAGCGGGCGTGCGACGTACCAAAGCAGAAAGGGCGGACAAAAAAAATCACAGAAGTCTTCCATATTTTTAAAAATAGATATAGATGTCCTACGTATATATAGACCGTACTAGAAAAATATAACTTGTAAGTAGCAGACTATAACTATAAACTAAGGGATATTACATATTTGCCACTAGTTTGAACCAGTATTGTGAATTTACCATTGCAAAAAAAATATAATTGCATATTTGCCATAAAAAGGGTTAGAACCCAACATGCCTGCCACTGGATTGACAGATTAGACTAACACCGTTAGATAATAGATTTTCCTAAATAGGATAAGGATCGCCTGATGCATGCTGCTGTAGGATGCCTTTCCTCATTTTTCATCAGCGACAAAAAAGAACTAATTCATCGTTTTTCTTTGTGTGTGTGTGTGGGGGGGGGGGGGGGGACGAATGAACGCAGAAAAATTGAACGAACATCAGCTGCTGCTACTATGCTGCCGCTGTTGCCACCGCCTAGCCGTTGCAGCAATTACCACCTGACACTTGTGCTGCTCCCTCGCCGTCGCCGCCGCCGCCCCCAGGCCACTTCCCCGGCAACTCCCTGCCGCCTGACGCTGCTGCTGCCCCTACTACCCCCGACCACAACCGCTACTCACCAAAATATGTTTCCACGAGCTCCTCCATTGTCATCTTAGGTTGATGTGCTTTTGATTTGGAGGAAGTGATGAGGGGATTTGGGGATTGGGTTATTAGAGAGAGAGGTCCCGGTTCTTCACGGTGGAGTGAAAAGCAAAGATCGGGAGAGTTGGGCAGCAAGAGGATCAACATTGACTAAGAGCATAATGGTATTATCATGTTTATTTATTTTTTATGAATTATTTCTGTCCTCTTATTTGCATGAAATCAAATGCATGACAGTGGCAAACGGAAACAATGCAAATCAAAACCAATGGTAAATTTGCAGTTTATGTTTCTTTTATGGCTATTCAAGTTAGGGGGTGAAAGTAGTGATATACTCCATATATTTGTAATTTCTCCCTAAACTAACGGAGGCTATTCAGAAGATTTCATTTTTATACACTTTGGGATCGCAACCTCGCAAGCAATGGACGACGAATGTTTCCAGCCTGTCGGTTTGACCGACCAGCCCGTGCGCGGCGCATGCCCTGGTTGACAGCGTGTTGTGCAAGTGCAACTCGCTTTAATTTGGCTGGTCAAAAAAACTCAAAGCTCACCTTTCTGCTTAACCATGAGCAGCAGCTAGCATTACGGTAGTAATTAACGGCATACTACTTAGTTGTAGTGTTATTATATTAGCCCCCGGTTACGTGGAGAAGGCTTGAGACCAAAGAGAGATGATTAGCAAGCAATTGTTTATGCAGCAAAGTTGTCAAATAGAAGGGAGAGGATTGCAACAAACTATGCAAGGATCGATATGATGGAAAATGGATGGATTGATTGTATGGTCCCCCTGGTAGTACCGTCATCAAAAGTTGTTTCATCTCTCTCTCTGCAGCCTCTTTGGTGCCCAGGCCAGATTTACTTGCATAGTATTAGTATAATCTACCGTTGGCTTTTATGGGGGATCGAAAGGAGGTGGTTCAATCATTAATCGCTTGAGATCTATGTAATCATTCGGACAGCTGATCATGCCATCCAATTTTGCACTACAACTTGCTAGTCCTAGCTAGGCCATATTTGAGAGGTTTAGGTTGTGTTGTATTGTATGGGCTGGGAATCTTTTTCTTCGGGTATATACGGAGTGATGGACTAGCACATGATGAATGAAGTATTAGCTTAAAATACACTTAAATAAGAGATCAATATGTTTATTTTCTAAAAACAACTTTACTATAGAAATTCTTCTTTTTGTAAAAAACACACCGTTTATCAATTAGGGAAGCGTGTACGCGGAAAACGATGATAGTAGTTAAAAGGGAGAGAAAAACACACCCTAGGCTACGATTTCTTTCAAAATTTTTAGCTCATCAAATAATTTGAACTCTCAACTATATTTTAATTATATAGCCATAGAGTTCAGAAAATAACAATAAATAAAGAGCTTAGAAACCTAATCTTTTAGATTGAATTCAGTTTTGAATGATATTTTGCCTAATCTCTCTATTTAGTATTTAGGTCCTATTTGGAAGCTTAAGATTTGTAAGAGTCTTTTAGTTCTGTCTTTTAGTTTTTTTTTGAATTATATAGTATAAACCTAACTTTTAGTTTTCAGTTAATTTTCTAAATTTTATAGTTACAGAATCTTTGAAGCTGGCTGAGAATCTAGATTATTTTGTGGACAAAAAAAATTCTGACAAAGATAAAGCTGCGAGAGCCTCTCCAAATCATGTCATCTTCCTTAATTTCTAGAAAAAAAAATGTAACCTTCGTTGATTAATTATAAGCAGTCGCCAGCCCAAAGCGTGGTCGCAAAAAGGAGTTGGGTTGACACGTCATCCCGTGGGCGGCGCCTGGGTGGCCGCCTACCTTTCGGCTCTCCCTGCCAACGACCCCGATCTTTTTTTTTTTTTGCCTGTCACGTCTTTTCTATGTACATCTGATTTCTGGCTTAGGTCACTGACGTGTGGGCCCAGGACTGCGTGGGTCCCATCTTGTCGGTGAGAGGTTCTCCACTCGTGCCATGCCTCCCGGGATTTTCTGTGCCTGGCGTGTCACCGGTCGTACGTGCCATGGTCTTTTTTTTTTTAGAACAGCCATGGTCCATTTACATTGGAATTAACGGATCATCATAATAGTGTGCTGACCAGCAATGGAGGTTATTTACTACGAGAGATTTAGTAGAAAACTGATTTTTTTCTACGTTATTGTTGTTCTATGTATGTTGCTTGTGGTTTTTTATTTTTTGAGGGAAAAAATGTATTTCAACGCAACTAAGTGCTTGTTTTAAGTCACCGTTTACTCAAAAGCGTTGTGATGATTACTTGTGTCATTTATATTGTGAAATACTAGGTAGATTATCCCTCATAAATATTTTGATGTGATTTATTTGGAACGAATGATTTAGAAAAATTATTTTGTAGGACTTGGTTAGTGATATTTTTTTATCCTTAAAATGCAGGTCCCAAGAAATTTATTTGAATGGCTCAACACATTAACATGAGCTGTGGTCTTGTTCTCTTTCTAATTTAAGCAAAATGCAATATCAAAATTCTCATATTTTCCCTGCAAGGCACCTAAACACATAAAAGTTGTGAGGTTCCTAAATTTAATTTTGATTCAGCATGTCATGGTATTTCAATCATGTTTTTTTTAAGAATCCTACATTTCAAAAGAACTTATAGTGCTTGCTTATTTGAACCAAGGTTTCCTTACGGTCGATTATTGCGGTAATCAGGCTTACCGCAAAAAAAAAGATTATTGCGGTAATCAGGCTTACTACCGGGATAAGATAATAGAAGCTGCTTAATATACCGATCAAGTTCAATAAAATTTTAAACATACTTTTTTATAAAATTTATTCAATTTCGCTTGTTTATTTCAAGTAACGGATTGGTTACCATTGATATCACTAAGTCCGAGTAGTGATAACCTATCCTTATTCAGTCCCAGAAACACTAGTCCAAGTTTTTTCGGTATAACTACATCCCCCACCCGTGTGGCGATTCTAGGTACATTTTCCCGGCATCCTCAGACCCTGGGTAAATTATTCAATTCTAACTAAATTATATGATAAAAAATTAGATAATTAGTACGTATTGGACCCTTATATTTTTTTTTGGGTTCGTCACTGTCTCTACCCAATCCTATAATTCTTATGGGTGTGTTTGGTTGCCTGCATCGGGTTGGCGCGCATCGGACCATGCCAGTCAGTCTCATTCTCATGAGCCTATACACTGTACAGTGTACACTGCCATGCACAGTTAACTGATGAATGATCACAAGTAAACATCCAACCGTATCTACTGGCCGCAGGAGATCCCCTCATCCCTTGCTTCCTATCCTGTGGCCCTCAGGTCGGTGGGAGTGGGCCCACGTGCCACGTCACCCGCGGTGTGAATGTGTCTACGGATCAAATTTCTTTCCCAGACATCCCAACAAAATACACGGAGTTACCCCGTATGACAAATTGACAACCAGACTGACAAAATTTATAAATAAATGGTGCCACTATTTTACATAAACTACCAGCAGTAATTTTAACACAAAATTGACATGTTAAGAGTAAGCCAAGATGTTTGGCAGCCACATTAATACGCATGGAATTACACGTGTACGAGTAGGCCGTCGCTCTCTCTATCATCCAACGGTGTACTTTATTTTTTTTTCAAAATAAAAAACGGTATACCTTATTATTCATTTTTTAAATTTTCCAAATCCGAAATCAATCGAAATCAACTAATCATACTGTTCATAAACAGCTTTTCGAAAATTACAATTACCCACTTCTCAATAAAGAGCCACCCATCACCACCACCAACACGCACGCACGCCTTTCCTTCCTTCCTCCCTCCCCTCCCTCCTTCCCCCACCCGCTTCCCTTGCCGTCGCCGCCGCCGCCGACCGCCGCGGGAGGGGAGGTCCCCGGCGCCATCTCCCAGGTGCGCCCCCTCTCTCGCTCTAAATCTCCCCCCTCCCCCTCCCTGATCCGATCGACGCCCCGGATCGCTCTCCTGCTTCCTCCTCCGGGGGCTCCGATTTGGATTTCTCCGTTGGTACTTCCCCCCCGTCCTTCTCGTGTTTCGCTGCGGCGGCGGGGATGGTCGGATCGACGGCGGGGGGGGGGGGGGGGGGGGGCGCACGCTGTGCGGTTCGTGGCGGCGACCTCGGTGGGCCCGGGCCGATTCAAGCCTGGGTGCCCTCCCCCCCGGTGCGGGGGTTTAGGGTTGGGGGTGGGGGGATTGGAGCTCGATTCGACGCGGAGCTCGCCGCGCTCGCTTGGATCGCCCGCTAGATCGGCCGGAAAAGCTCGAGCTGTTTTATTTTTATTTTTTTTTGAAGCTTGCTCCCTCTCGATTCCGTGATCTCGCCCGCCGTACGATTTGGCTAGGCTAGGCTAGGCTAGGGTTAATGATGCTTTGGGGGGGGGGGGTGGCACTATCGCCCTAAGTGGCCGTAGAAAATCCAGTTCATGCGATTACCATTGAGTGATTCGTGTTTTACGGTAACGAGTAGTATCACTTGGGGTGGTTGGATGCGAGATTGTACAGTGTGCGATCTGTAGTAATAATTAAGTAGAGCACCCGACCAAAGGGAAGCTCGCACCCATCAATTTGCTTCGCCTTAGTAAGTACATTAAAGTAAAATTGGACTTCATACAGCTCTGAGCTCTCTCCCCATTTAATGCTTGTGGTTTCATCAATATTTCAGTCGGTTTCTTACAATGCTAGTATGCTTGATGACGGTAATTTTGTATGGTATTGTGTAGAAGCACTATTTTTTTTTATTATTGATATCCCACCAGCCAAGCAATTTGCTTAACCTGTGTTTATTTTCTAGTATCATTTGGTTCTTACAATAATCTTTCAGGGGTTGTGCATTGGAAAACATGTTCTACTCATTTGCTTTTGGTTATATCATTTTCTCTAAAGAGCTTACTAGTGATTTTTTCTATTACTTGTCTTGCAGAAATGGATGCCTGTTTTTCAACACAGCTTATTGATGGAGATGGCGTTTTCAATGTTTCTGGATTGGAGAACTTCATGAAGGAAGTTAAAATGGGCGAATGTGGGCTTTCATATGCTGTTGTGTCAATAATGGGTCCACAAAGTAGTGGTATGGTGTTTTTTTTTTCCTTTCATCATTTGCTCTATCTGTTTTCAATGAATAATATATTTTATCCCAGCGCCATTGTTCATCAATTCCTTTTTACATTTTTTTCCAGGAAAGAGTACACTTTTAAATCACCTTTTCCGCACCAATTTCAGGGAAATGGATGCCTTCAAAGGAAGGCATGTTCTTATTCCTTTCTAGCCTTTAGTTCATGCCTTTTCTCATCAGAAACTTTATTGGCTTTGATGGAATTGGTTCTTATTCTAAATCAAGTTCACTGCCATTTTCTGAATTCTTCAGGTCACAGACTACCAAAGGTATATGGATGGCGAAGGCCCATAATATTGAACCATGCACTCTTGTAATGGATTTGGAAGGCACGGATGGTCGAGAGAGGGGAGAGGTAATAAAAAAACAATTGTTTTTCCTGATCTGTAGTTGATTGGATTAGATGCCAGTATTAGTGTGACGGGTACATACTTAAGTTTGCTTTACCAATTGTTTGTTGAAACGGAGATTTTTGTGTATCTGATAGTACAGAGTTAAGGAGTGTCCTGTACTAGCAAGGCACCATCCAAATTAGCTAAGCTAATAAACTTAACCCTCCCATTGATTTCATATTTGCATATTTCTGACGTGTAGTTAAACAAGATATGTAGTGGCATAGCTTGTGAAACAATCTTAGTACCATCCATTGCATTTTGGCTTCATCATATAAGCCCACAAGATTAAGCTAAAATTTCCTCATGTTGATCCTTTCAACTGCTAATGGGCATCAGGGTTATGTGATGTTTGTTATTTGTTGAGTAACTTGCTCTTGTTCTCCCACCACCTTTTTCCTCTCTTAATGAAATGATATGCAGATCTCCTGCATATTCTAAAAAAAACTTGCTCATGCTGGGTATTTTGATCTAAGTTTCATAAAACACTTGTATTTACTTAATACCATCTTTGGGAAAATTTGTCATAAAGCACTGCATCTGTGATTTTTCTACCTTCCTGCCATTGGCCTTGACTTATTTGTAAACAACAAATGACACATTGTAATAATGATACGTGGACTTTTGGTCCGTGGAGTTAAAATATCAGTGAACTGCCTTACATATCTACTATATGTTTTTTCCTCCCTCATACTTTGAGATTCTTTCCTAACTGCTGGAGAGGTCCATTGGAGAAGGCGTGGGTCTTAGATGCCTTTGCTATTTAGTAGAGTCTTAATCAAGAACATGCTTTGGAGAGCTGGTGTTTTGTGCTACAATATCTTAAGTGAAATTATGTGATAAATTTGGTGTTCTTGGGTCAAATTACATGATGAAAAGGCACTTTATTGTTTGTTACTTTTTGTTTTTGGTTTGACCTTTTGCCTCACAATAACTCTTTAATTTACTTGTGATGTTTCAGGATGACACAGCCTTTGAAAAGCAAAGTGCACTGTTTGCTTTGGCTGTTTCAGATATTGTGTTGATCAATATGTAAGTTCTGCTGAATGATGTGCGTTGGACCTATTGTTTCCTAAATTGGACAGTGCAATGAGTGAACTTTTAATTATTTTCTTCCATAGGTGGTGTCATGACATTGGTAGAGAACAGGCTGCGAACAAACCTCTTTTGAAGACTGTTTTCCAGGTCAGTTTGTTAGTGCTACAATGTGGGCTTATTTTCTTTGATTCCTGATTCTTCAGTGGTGGAAGATACTATAATATCATTGTGTCTTTGTCAACCTGAATAGGTTATGATGAGATTGTTCAGTCCACGTAAAACGACATTGTTGTTTGTTATTCGTGATAAATCAAAGGTGAGGGCTTGCTAGGGTGCAATTTAGGCTGTTAGTTTCCTGAGAAACTACCAGCAGTCCTACTATGAACTCCAAATCCAAATCTATGTACTGCAACTAACATGTGCCCATTTCGGTTTACAACAGACACCTCTGGAAAATCTTGAACCGATTCTAAGGGAAGATATTCAGAAGGTATGCATTTACTTGAGAGCCCTTTTCCTGTCTGCTTGACCTTTCTTCCATTTTAAATACACTAATCTTTTCGTCTTGCTGCAGATATGGGATGGTGTCCCTAAACCCCATGCCCACAAGGAAACTCCACTGAGTGAATTTTTCAATGTAAAATCCACAATTCAATATTTCTAGTTAATGTTATATTCTATATTTTCTCACTGCCAAGTCTGTTCTCCATGCAGGTCGAAGTTGTGGCCCTATCTAGTTATGAGGAAAAGGAGGAGTTATTCAAAGAGCAGGTTGGCATCGTTAAGCATTAGTTATGAATCTGTGCTTGTTACTGATCTTCTGGAAATTGTATGACTGATAATAAATTAATTTATTTAGGTTGCCAGTTTAAGAGATAGGTTCCAACAGTCTATTGCTCCTGGTGGACTTGCTGGAGATCGGCGGGGCGTTGTCCCTGCATCTGGTTTCTCTTTCAGTTCACAACAATTTTGGAAGGTCATTAAGGAGAATAAAGACCTTGATCTACCAGCTCATAAAGTAAGCATCCTTGCCCCTTTCAGTAGCGAGTTATCAAAATTATGCATGCTGACATCTTTTCCGCATTTAATTCAGGTTATGGTCGCTACTGTACGCTGTGAGGAAATCGGTAATGAGAAAATTGCCAGTTTTACAGCTGATGAGGTGATTGCAATACATGTTGTGCTTGACCTACACTAATTTGATTGAAGAAATCAGCTGATACTTTATATGTTTTGTATTTAAAAGGAGTGGCAACAATTTGAGGAAGCTGTTCAACATGATTACGTGCCTGGGTTTGGGAAGAAGATCAGCAACCTTCTTGACAGATGCTTATCAGAGTGAGTTCATCAGTACCTTTTGACCAATACTATTTTTTTTAATTCCGGCTATGATATTCCCAAGATTTGCATAACTCATGGGGGACTAGTCGGTTACTGCTCTTTACTATTCATACTTTATGGTGTAGGCTAGGTCAGTTTGTTCCCCCGCGATGTTGATTCTCACCAACTTTATCTAAGCCAAAAGCATAATAACATGTTTTTGGTATAGTTCTTGGAACCAGCCAATTACTCTAAACCAGTGGAAGCAGGCCCTTATTTAGACTCGTGTTTCTTTTTGCTCTGTGAGAATCAAACTTTTCTTGTCAAGATGGATCAAGTGCTTGCCCAAAATGACTAAGCAGTCTTGAGCTTGGAAACCAAACAACTTTCTTTACAAAAAATAATTTGTACAAAGCACATCAAGTTCAAATGGAACATCGAGAAAACATATTAAATTTGAATTGAGGTTGTAGAATGCACACCAGATTCAAACAAAATTTGTATATAAAGCACATATTGCAATTTTACCTGGTTTGCTAGGCAAGAACAAGCTATGATGGTTTTTTTTCTTTAAATTGTAGGTATGACATGGAAGCTATTTATTTTGATGAAGGTGTCAGAACTTCGAAAAGGCACCAACTTGAGTCTAAACTTTTGCAGGTTCTTCCATACTTCCTATGAGCTTTTATGTTTGTTTTATCCCATTATAAGTGCCGTCCTCTCTGCACATGATGTTCAACCAAGAGTTGAAATAGGGCCAGTATTAGGTAAGTACCATCGCATACAGAAAATACAGTTAGTTGTAAGAATGACATAAGGGCCTGGGCAAACGTGTCAATGATACGTGATGGCATTTTCCAACTTTGAGATCTTTGCCATGGTACCAATCAAGGTTCAATACCATCTTTGTTTACCGTAAATTTGATCTGGAATACAAATCGCAATGTTCATTTCTTGATGACCGATTACAATATCTTCTGAGATAAGTCGAAGAGGGAAAGTGTTTTACAGCAAACTGAAAATTTAATATCAAATCCATGAACTTTGTATTCATTTTCCCGCTAAATTATTTTTTAGGTATATTAGAAAAAAAAATACTGATCCTGTCTCATGTTCTACTATTTTTTTAGTTGTTCTTGTTCCATGTTATTAGTGCATTTATTTACTGATATTATTATCTTGATTTGTTCTTATACCAATGTTTCCTTGCCTTTTAGCTTGTCAACCCTGCATACCAAAATCTTTTGGATCATTTACGGACTAGAACTTTAGAAGCATTTAAGGAGTCCTTTGACAAGTCCCTAGAAAAGGAGGGTTTTGCTGTTGCTGCTCGTGACTGTACTAAGGTTTTCTTGGAGAAGTTTGACAAAGGATCCGAAGGTATGTTTTCAGAATGTTACTTGCATGATATTTTAATCTGGAGAATACTGATCCACTGTTCTAGCTATGTTGGTTACCGGTAAGTTAACCCCGGGTACTTTTGGTTTTATTGCCTGAACAAGTGGAAGCTAGCTAGGTCATTATAACATAAAAAACAATCCAGTTGACATCTTTCAATGCTAAAAAGTCACAAAGTGAACTCTCCAAAAGCAATATATGTTTCGATTCAGTCATCTGCTGAGAGCCCAATTCATTACTAGCTACTCAATATTTTCCTGATGGATCCAATTTCATTATGAAACCTAGTTTTGGTATCTAAAAAAGGACCAGGTACAATTCTTGTTTTTGCATGTGAATTGCACCCAGCTTAGGCAGGGATGAAGCTAGGATTATGAAGAAGGTGGTTAACTACCAAATGAAATAATAACGATTTGCTGCGTTGATGTTTCTGCTTTTTAAACTATAATATTAGCTGGTAATGAACATGGATTTATGAGAAAACTCTTTTGTTCAGATGGTATATGTTGCACTCCTCCTTTTTCTGCACAAATGAATATATGGAGTATCTGATGACAATGATATATTTGTGTATCCATTGACAGATGCTGCTATCCAACAAGTGAAATGGGACCCATCAAAAATTAAGGATAAGCTTAAGCGTGACATTGAGGCGCATGTGGCATCAGTTCGTGCCAAAAAACTATCTGAACTTTGTTCCAAATACGAGGTTGCTTATGTTTATCTAATCAAATGGTTGGCAAAGTTATCAAGAGAAACAAGCCATTATCTAATTTGAGATGTGTTATTTTAGGGACAACTTACCAAGGCACTGGCAGAACCAGTTGAAGCTCTTCTAGATTCAGCCAGTGAAGAAACCTGGCCAGCAATTAGGAAGCTTCTTCAACGCGAGACAAAATCTGCTGTTTCGGGTTTTGAATCTGCCATGGCATCTTTTGAGCTTGATGAGGTGACTCAGAAAGAATTACTTTCAAAGCTGGAGAGTCACGGAAAGAGCGTTGTTGAATCAAAGGCAAAAGAGGAAGCTGCAAGGGTCTTGATTCGGATGAAGGACAGGTGAGCTGCACACCAAATGTTGATTCAAATGATATGTGTTTTCAGAGACTAATTGGATGAAAAACATGAAGGTTCTCAACACTATTCAGCCGTGATGCTGACTCAATGCCAAGAGTGTGGACCGGAAAGGAGGACATAAAGGCCATTACTAAAACTGCTCGTTCAGCTGTATGTCAAATGCTAATATCGTGTCTATTTGAAACACAAATGGATTGGTTCTATAACTAATCCATCAACTTCTCCATTTCTGCGTTACAGTCTATGAAGTTGCTTTCTACAATGGCTGCAATTCGATTGGATGAGGATGGTGACAACATTGAGAACACCCTGTCCCTTGCTCTAGTTGACACAGCAAGGCCAGGGACTACAGATAGGAGCATCCAATCGTTCGATCCACTTGCCTCTAGCTCATGGGAAAGGGTAAGGAAGCTGTGTGCTATGTTTAATGCTGTCATTTTTGTCTGCCCAAGCGACCCTTTGTTTTTATCCTTTTCAGTAACTTCTTTTCAGCATGAACCATATGTTTTGCTAAGTAAATGTCATTTGCACAAGCAGGTTCCAGAGGAGAAAACTTTAATTACACCTGTCCAGTGCAAATCTTTATGGAGGCAATTTAAGGCTGAAACTGAATATACTGTCACTCAGGCCATAGCTGCTCAGGTATCCTGTTAATTGAAATCTTTAATTTTCGTTTGGTACTTGAAACATTGTGGAGTGGGATTGACCTATTGGGTATAAAATGATGTATGATTGTATGCCTAACTGTTTTACTTTTTCCTTCATCAGGAGGCAAATAAGAGGAACAACAACTGGCTGCCACCTCCATGGGCACTTGCCGCAATGGCTATCCTTGGATTCAACGAGTTCATGACATTGTTAAAGTATTTCCTTCTGTCTACTGAATCATGCATGAGCATTTGATAAGCTATTGCAGTGTTTGACCGTACTGAGTTCTCTTTAATGGCAGGAATCCCCTTTACCTGGGAGTCATATTTGTTGTTTTCCTTGTTGGAAAAGCCATGTGGGTACAGCTAGACATTGCCAAGGAGTTCCAAAATGGATTTGTAAGTATTGAAGCCACATTGCCATTAGTATATATTTCAAGCTTCCTAAAGAGTTTCTCTCCTGATACTTGTTTTTATGCCTGCAATGTTGCAGCTTCCAGCCGTCCTATCACTTTCGACGAAATTCGTTCCCACGATAATGAACATCCTGAAGAGATTAGCTGATGAGGGGCAGAGACCTGCAGCCCCAGAGAGGCAAAGAGAGATGGAACTCCAACCAAAATCCACAAGGAATGGTTCACACAGCAACGTGACATCGGCAGGGTCATCCAGCATAACCTCTTCGGAGAGTGGACCCGAATATTCAAGCCCGATTGCACACTGATCAGTTCATCTATAGCTTTTAGCTGAAAACCCCAGCAGTTGTAGTTTCAACGGCTGAGCCTTTGGAGACCGAAGCGCCTTGCAGTTTTTGTAAGCTTGCCCTTCCCCATCTGATGTACGGAGATTCAATGGCCCCAGCCAGAGGTTATTTATGGGATTTTGGGCCCAGGGAGTTTGTTTGTAAGAAACGCTGTAGAATATGTTTTATTTCATTTTTTTTTTGTAACAGCTTATATGATGGTTGTATAGAAGATTTGCGGTTTTATCATCTCAACCCAAGGAGGCCAGGGGAGCACAGCAGTGCATTCTACACTACTATATACAGTTGATTGCATGGACACGAAAAATGTATGTACATGTCTTGAAACTGCAGTCCGATTGCTTTTGAGAATGACCCGTTTTGCTTAAACAAGAATGTATTGCGATTTTGTGAGCTGTTTGCAAATGCTTGAGTACAGTTTGAACTTCTCCTAGGTTTGAATTGTTTCTTGCCAGGCGTCGTCACTCTTCAGATATGAACTTCACCTGGTACATCTGATTCACAAGTGCCTTCTAGTTGTCACAACTGTGCTCCCTGGTAACTTACCTGTTAAAACTAAGCATAATCCGCGGTAAGAACTATAGTAGCAAATTGGTTTGCTGCCGTCCACAATGATGCCATATTTAATATTTTCCCCGTTGTGCACAAGTGCACCATGTCAGGATTAGCAGCGTCTTTGTTTCACAAATTGAGGTAAGAGTACACGACAAGCCCTGCCGGCCAATAATTTGCAGATTCCCGAATGAGACCATCCCATCCCATCTCTACCTTTGAGCTTTGGAAATCTTTTGCCTCATTATTCACACGCCAAGTCCTCGTCACCTTTTGCTGGCTCCGATCCTTGCGTGCTCGCAGGGCAGGGGTTCCTTTACCTTGCCTTTCTAACATCTCGAGTAGTAAATCTTATGTCCCTCCCCAGTAACATGCATGATCAGATTCGATCCACACGTACAGAAACAAAAATTACAAGTAATTTTTTAATGCACTTGCAATAAAATTTATTGTGTTTTTTTCTCCATGGGTAGATCAAATTTGACCGTTCATCTACATTATATCTTACTTTTGTGGAAAAATTTCACAACCGTTTGAATCCCTCGGGGGTTTAAAATCTACTTCCCCTCCATTTTTTTTATATGATATGATTAATTCAACCTTGAACTTTGAAAACATTATATTATAAAAAATAAAGGGAGTATTATATTATGAAGACAAAATTTAAAAATATTATTATATTATAGGATGTATTTCTTCTCAAATCAAACCATGCAAATTTCATACAAGTTAACTAGTTTGGTCATGCGCTTCCTAAAAGCGGTGCACATTTTAGAACTTGAGTAGCATTCTGCACATGGGGTCGGTTGCTCCTAGGGAGATTAATTCAATTTAAACCGGTGCTACATCGCAGTCAGTTCATATTTTCTCATGTATAATCCCTTTTAAGAACCAACTGTTTCTTCCGTCTCAAATTATCCTTGTCCTTTTAGCACGCCGAGTGAAGGAAGAAGAGGCAAAAACACCAAGAAATTGGTTGCTGGAGACAATAAGGATTGCCGTGAACTGTTGGTTAATCAAACCACTAGCGAAGTATATATATCTAGCTCAAAAGTTAATGCTTTTTAAGCCCTTATATATTCATTCTAAGCATGCAAGTTTCTGTTTCCAGCTCTAATCCAACTATTCTCGTATTCGAATGAGACACAAGCATATCGTTGTCCATCTCAACTTTTGAGGTTTGGAAATCTTTTGCATCCTTAATATTCAACCTAAAGTCTTTCTGTCGCCTTTGTTGTCCCCTCGGTCTCCTCCAAAAGGGGTTTCATATTCTCTTTCCATTTCTTTTTGAGGGGTTTATTTGTTTCTTCAAAAAGTTAACCGAATTAATAGGCAGTCCACTGATGTACAATTTGCAGATAAAGGATCCATGTGTGTTGTGATCAAACATCAAACTACTTATAGTACTTATTTTGATGATATAGATAATAGAGAATTCTCTTGTGATTATCTCGACTCTGAAGTCTGAAGGTCAGTCAGAACTACTAGAAAACATGGGCCGTCTGATTATCTTGCCGTTATGTTTCTTTCCTTTTTTTTTTGATAATCCAAAAAATAATAACCATCTGAGAGGGGCAGCCAGCGGGAGGATTTCATGAGCAAGAAGGATGCGCCGTCGAGCGAGAAGACGCTCTGATATGAGCGAGCGAGCGATATCTTGATCTGATCCATCTTACACAAGAGAGATCAAGATGAAAACAAAACTAAATGTCGAACTTACCCCTACTCATTGAGTTTGTAAAAATATATACTAATATGCTCTAGGAACGAACGGTTCAAATTATTTCTACGGGTATTATAATACTACTGGTAAAGAACACTGTACCGTTTCTCGAATGGATTTTGAGTTGTCCTTAATTTATGTATAGATTTGTGAAGATTGTAGCTATCTCATACATTGTACATGTCCCAATTTTAACTTGTAACCGATGTGTGGTACTGAGGGTCCCCTGTTAAGAAAGAATGAATGGTCATCTCAAAGATGAAGGGGCTTGACACTCTCTGCCATTCTTGTATACTCCGTTTAATAAAAAACAAATCTAGTATGTAATGCAACATTTCCTAAATATCTAGACAAATCTTGTTCAAATTCATACTACTAAGATATATCACATCTCATACTAAATTTATTTTTTATGGAACCACTAAGTAGCCGAGATCAATTTACACCCTGATTCATGAGGGAGATCCATGCCATCTCATGAAAACATTCTTTTTTGAAAAAAATAATCCATTTTACTCTCTGAATCATCTCATTGGATAACCTAATCCCCTAAACATTTTCTTGGGTCATTTTGCACCCGAACTATATATTGAAACGGTTCACCTTACTCCCTAACCAATATTTCTCTCTATATAAATCGTATTTTGCAACAAAATTTGGTAGTATTGATAGATGCATTATAACCTACCTCTCAACATTTTTTGGAATTTTTTTTACCACAGTTTACATTGTTTGGAATCACTTAGACTGATTTAAACTCAAGGTTTCAAATTTTAAGCAAATATTCACAAATTATTTTGAAAAGTATTTTGGAACTTTTATAATGATGTTATATATGTCTCTACAAAACTTCTGCTTAAATACAACTTGTATAAAGAGAAACTAAAAAGAAAAATACTATTAATCTGTAACGTGAACCTTTTTAATAGTTTAGGGGGTTAAATAAACAAAAAAAAAAACAGGGCTCAAAGTGATTCAATGAAAAAGTGAAGGGGAGTAAATTGGACCCTTTCTTTTTCTTTTTTGAAAGTTAGAAATGATGCTATTTCTGTTGACAAAACGAATTGCCTTCTATCTTAATTAACTTCTAACGCCTACTGGTCTGTTTGGATCTTTTGCCCAAGTTAATCTAGCTACGCTACGTCAGCTTGCCCATCGTTTGGTTCTCTGCTGACCAGAGAAGCTTATTAATCACGCATGGGTTCACGACGGTTTATCCTCTCGCCACATGCTTGCCGTCGCGGGAATGATTCTCCTCTCCTCGTCCGGCGAGAATTTGTCTGCGGTTAGAGGCTTAGATTGCCATCAAAAGCAAGGAATTTTCTACTGCTATCAAACACCAAGCCTTGCTTAGCAAGGCTACACTCAGGGGGCATCCAACGTGGTTGCTGGATGACTCAAATCCTATCTACCCCGCTGGATTATTATTGAGAAAAAGGGAGAGTGCAAGGGGAAGAAAAGGGAGAGAAAAATAGTTTTTTTTGAGAGAGAAGAGTGTTTTTTTACCCATACTCTATACCCAATTTGATATATGGAGCCATTCAAATTAGAAACTTGGACCCGCAAACAGCCCAATCTAAAATTCTCTCCTATGAAGAAACTTACGATCTTGAGATACTACTCAGGTCACTGCAACTACTAGCGTAGCTAGATAGCTAGAGTAGGTGGGTTAGAGGAGGAAAAATGAGACGAGTCTCTTTTCATTCTTTTATTGGATCTGCCCAACCCTAAATCCAACGTTTAGCTT
Source organism: Oryza glaberrima (assembly GCF_000147395.1). Taxonomy (NCBI): domain Eukaryota; kingdom Viridiplantae; phylum Streptophyta; class Magnoliopsida; order Poales; family Poaceae; genus Oryza; species Oryza glaberrima. Next base: position 20,045,041 of record NC_068326.1, read on the forward strand.
AAGATCAAAATGTTCCCTTTAAAATTAACCATAGTAAAAGACCGTATTGCATATGGTGAAAACTACTACTTCCTTCATCCATGTCAGCATCACAACCGATGAAGAGGAACACATTATTGCCCCCATCAGTTTTTTCTGGTCTTGTAACTCTCAAGAGCCTGACTCGGTCATATTACCGGTAAAAAGAGCACACACATGAGGGCGACTTGTACATGTCTAATAATATTTCAGTCCAAAGTATACAAATAAACAAAGGAAAAAAATCGATTCATTTTCTTTGGGAGGTGGGATTCTGGTTTAGGCCCTACCTGTCATTGTCACAGCTAACCAGAGCTAATTGATTAATTAGGAAATTATAAACTGGTATGATTAGGGTCAGAACGCCGCCAGTCCGCACGTAGAAAATTTCAATTTGAACTAATTTTCCATGTGTACATAGGAAGCGTAAATATAGACAGTATACCTAAATTACAGGCTTGATGATTGTCTGTGTTGGTGTAGAAACTAGCTTTGGATTGTTGCACAAATAAACCATACGGGAGCACAGGTTAATTTTGTAAGGCTTGAATAATTTGTATATGTGGTTTAGTACATAGGTTGGGCATGTTTAAAGGTAAAGCTCGATAGCCCAATATACACTTTTAAGCAATATACGTTAATTTAAAGACTATATATCCTTACAACAGTGAGACAGTAAAGACTAACAATTTGTCTAAACAACCTTTTTTTCATATATGTTTTCTTTTTCCTACTTTTTTCGCTGTTAATTGTCGCGACGATGTTTATCTCTCCTCTCTCCTATATCAATAAATATTTTTAATTAATAAGGCTAAATGCTCTCTATTAATAACTATTGCACATGCCCAAATAGACGCATCTTCCTATGTGCCCTGCACGGTGCAACAGTTATTTATTTATTTTCTTTTAAAAAATATTTGAAGGGACTCATTGAGCTAAGACGAGATAGTGCATGTTAAGCTTGATGGGGAATGGTAATAGTACATAATGCACAGATCGATGGTTGTGATTAAGGCAAGAAGTATTGAATGTTTCTTGTTTTCTAGATGACGTGACTTGATGCATACTAAGCTTTATAAACATGTTCTAATTATATCGTAGTAAGTAATATAGGATTCCAAACATAATGGTCTGAATTTCAGACGTGTCTTCCTCTGACTGTTCTATTTCCTAGTTTTAAGTACATCTCTATACCCCACGTCTCCAGACTCCAGTTACTTATTCCGAGGGAGCGAAAAATTCCACTAGACATATTTCCATCGTTGCATAAACACCTATACCCGGTTCCCAATTGGTACCAACAAGGGTCCTGTACTTCTGGGTGGTAAACTATGGAGCGGCAAGAAGTTGGGCACTCCTGGCAACAAAATCTAACCTCTCATTAATTCCCCTCAATAGAAAACAATCTAACCACTCATGGGCAGAAATATTTATTTTTAAAAACAAACTCTCAAATGATTTATTTGAAAATTTAATTAAAAAGTTTCAAATAAAAAGATCTGAAATGATCCTTCAAGGTCATTTCACTACTACATAAAGGGTTTTTGCGTGTGGGCCGAAAGGCATCTTCTTGTTAGGAAGGCCGGCCCGCACGCCTGAGGCTGTGTTCGTTGGGGTGGGTTGGAAACAAATCTACTTTGCACGAAAAATAGAGTAGTCCATTAGCGTGTGATTAATTAAGTTTTAGCTATTTTTTTCAAAAATGGATCAATATGATTTTTTTAAACAACATTCGTATAAAAACTTTTTGCAAAAGACGCACCGCTTAGCAGTTTGAAAAGCGTGCGCGTAGAAAACAAGGGAGAGGGGTTGGTAACCCTTTGAAACAAACTCAGCCTGAGAAGGTCTATGATAATCATATTTTCACGTGTGGGCGGCCCAGCCGCATGGGAAGATGCATTATCCCGTGTGGTCGACTTAAGGCGACCACATATGAAGATCAATTATCCTGTACGGTTGAGTTAAGTCGACCGCACGGGATAATAGATCTTCCCATGCGGTCGTGTTACCGCACGTGATAATAGATCTTCCCATGTGGCATTATATATAATTGCCTAGCTGTTTGGGAATATGTCGTCCTATATTAACCGGTAGCAATACCGGATTATCGAATGGTATGCGTACTACATATTGGGATTGTCGTTAGTCGTACGAATTAAGAAATCATATTATATATGACATAAATAAGATAGTAGAATGCGCATATTCTCATAAAAGATAGTAGAATGCATCTTCGCGTGCGGTCCATCAACTGGCCCTGGGGGACTAGTTTTTCCAGGCGCGGCCACTTATGGCCCACCTGGAACCTACCGGGGGTCTCGTACAGAAAAACCGTACAGAAAAACCGTTTCTGTAATAGTGTTTTGCCATCTTCTGTGTCGCATGCAAGCTAAATAGCTAACATAAAAATCTGAAAAAGATGGAATATAACATATTACATTTGCATATATTAGTATGCAAGACATCATATTTGATTTATTCATGGAGAAACAAAAGGAGAAATCAGACTACGAAAAGCAAATTCATTCAGTGGCGGACGCAACTTTAAAATATAGATGGGGCGGAGAACGAAGATATTCACTTGATAAGAGCAATCAAATACAACACATATCGTATTTATAGTTCAATCGTATAATTGTCTCAATCATTGTTTGTGGCGTGCGTGCGTTGTGAAGAGACGAACTAATCTGTTGAGTGTTTACACCTTGTTATGCCTAATTTTGATGGCCTATGACTACTTTAAGAGATAGGGGGGGGGGGGTCTTTGGGGGTGTGGGGCGACACGGGTCGTAGTTAGGACGGTCGACATACCCTGCCTAATGGTTAGATCCGCCTCTGAATTCATTGGTCCATGGTGCACAAAACACATACAAAACGACTTCGATTGCTGCAAATGGTGCACGATCGGCTTGAATGGCTAAGACGGCGATAAGATCTAAGAGAAAGACTGATCTAGAACTCAGTCGCTGATGGACTTAAAAATCAATTGGCATAATGACCATCCACTAATTTTGTAGATTCTATTTGTTAGTTTGAGAAAAACAAACGCTATATACCACTCGCAAGCCGCTACGTAAAAATAATGGTCATATATATTTTCACCAACCATATATAGAAGTTTAGTAGTAGGTGTTATTTCTGCTTGGCTAGTGTTACAAAGTAATTTTCTTGTTTTCTAAAGAAACTGTGATTTTATAATTCACAGTTATTGAACATGTTACCTCTGTAATAATGGGAGCTATCTAAAAACTGTTGAAAATATAGTCATATATCGGCATATTTTAATCCAAAATATTAAGACAATAATCATGGCATGAACAATGTGGGGTTATCTAGTGATAAAATGTAACATAACCAGGAGCATGCTTAGAGTATAATAAGCATCATGAACATACCAAGAACGCAATAGAATTGCGACTAACACGACCAACAGAGGTATCAGAGAATGAGTTAACAGTAGGAGAAAGATATACCCCGAGAATGTCCCTCCGCTGGATTGTGAGGTAGAACTGCCTCCGTTGACGTTGACGTTCGCAGCGGCTCCGGCTCCCGGCGCGCCATCTCCAGGGACGGCGGCAGCGGCGGCGGCTCCAGGTGCAGACATGGTGGACGATGAGACGACGACGAACAGAGCAGAAGTCGAGAGCAGTCGTGCGGAAGCACTCCCCAAAAACCTAATCACCCGCCTACCCGGTGCAGATCTCAGGCTCGTTCCGATCTCTCGTGCGCGCAAGCGATCAGAAGCGGGGAGGCAGAGGCAGCATAGGCGCGAGGAGGAGGAAGAACACCAGAGATGGAAAGCAAGCGAGCGAGATCTGATCGGATTAGCGGTTTCCTTATATTGCAGGAGTGATATCCGCCAGTTGCCATAGTAACGACGCGATACAATTGGAATTGCCCGCCACGCCTCGCCTCGCCACGGCGCGCGCGCGTGTGGCTTTTCGATTCCCACCTCAACCGGTCAACAGGGAGCCTCCAATAACTCCCTATTTAAATTGAGATACTCCTCGTTTAATTCCTGAGGTGGTATTATTATCCTTAACATTTATTATGGGCCTTTGAGATTTAATAGAATAAATCGGGTCTAGCCCAATTATTCTAACAAAAACTACAGCAAAAAGTTTTGGGGAAAATTGCCCCAAAGTTTTTAGTTGGAGACCTTTCAAATTATAGCTTTATATAGTATGACTGTAGTATAATTATATAACTATACATTATAATTTTTATATAATTTGTATTAGGAAACACATAGAACTTATATATAACTCTTGCCTTATTTTCTACATATACCACTTAAAATGTTAGTAGCGGTAGTGTTCTTCTGCCACACCACCCCTGCTACTAATGTTTGGACACCGCAATATATACTATTATATTACCCTCGAATAAGTCATCCCCGTTATATTGCTAGCCCTTCCTAAATTTCGAAATCACAAAACTGTTCAATAAAAAAATCATAAAAAGTACTACCTGGACTAAATGTGTGCTTATTCGACTAAATAAGCTACAAACTCAATTTGTTTTTGGTTACAATGCACAAGCTCTTAGGTTTACTCTATCTATCTATCTATCTCATAATATAGGTATGTTCAAACTTGACACAATCTTCAAAACTAATTTTTTAATTTATAATATCTCATATATTATAAGTTTTATTGTAACAAAATTATAACCATCTTAAAGTACATTTAAATGTCAATAGAATGATATTAATTTTAGCAAATAAAAATTTAATTTACATTATAATAATTGTTGGTCAAATGTTTTTAAAGTTGAATATCGAAATATGTGCACATCTTATATTATGGGATAGAGGGAGCATATAAAAACTACGATGCAATTACACTACAGTTGTTGCTGAATTACACTATATTGACATGTAAAAGTTTTTGAAAAAAAAAAAGCTTACGATGGTAGTTTAGCGATTTCGACAAGTGGCCTGGTTGTAACTTTTCCGAAGCAAATAACGAAATAAATTTCATTATTAGAAAAAAAGAAAAACACGAAGACAATTTTCAAACGGTACAAGTACAATCCTCAGTCGTCGTATCGGACGAAGTCCTTCACCGGTGAAGCGAACAAGGGGGACAGATCCGGAGTACGTACATAAACCCAAGGTACGTGCACGCAAATCACCAATAGAAAATCATGCACATAATATACGTATACTATATACTCCCTCCGTCCCTTTTTAAGTATAGCCATTACTTTGTGACCAACTTTGATCGTCCATCTTATTTATTTTTTTTTAAAAAATAAAAACATAAATCATGTATAAAGTACTATTTATGTGTTTATCATCTTATAACAATAAAAGTATTAATTATAAAAAAATTAAATAAGATGGACGATGAAAATTGCTCACGAAAACGGTCACGCTAAAAATTGAAACCGAGGGAATATAATATAAAAGAAGAATGCAACAATAATCCCTCGCCGTTGATCCGTGCCTTGTGTGCCTCCGGATTTGACCTTTCCTCGAACCTTCTTCTTCTTCCCCCTCCCGTCGCGTGCCCTGCTTCCTCTCTCTCATCCACCCTACGACTTTGACCGCGCGGCGCCACGGCGACTATTCAGATCGACTCGACTCGACCAGGTTCTCTCGTTTTTACTCCCACTTGCATCCCCTTGCTCCCATGGCCGAGCTCTCCTCTACCTGCATATATAGGCTGCCTCCCACTCTTCTCCCCCCCTAGCTCACCTGCGCTTAGGCTTAGCTAGTACTAATCATCATTAGTGTATAGCTAAGCTAGCTCCATTTCTTGCGCTTCTTGGTTTTGTCTGGGAACTATTGTATAGGTCTATATCGATCTCCATGGATGAGGTGTGGTGCAGCCTGGACAGCATGCCGGCCGACATCGCCGCCGGCATCCACCAGCCGCCGCCGCCCGACCTCCACGACCCCTCCTTCTGGCCGGCTTTCGCCGAGTACGTACCATCACGATGTCGTCTTCTTGTTTTTGTGTTCAGAACTTCAGATGTTTGAGTTTGTAGCTGACTCTTCTGTTTCTTGTATCTCAGCTGTGCTGCGAGCTTCATCGCCGGCGGCGGCGGCGACAATGCGTGCTTCGACGAGCTCATGGCGGGAGGGTCGTCGGGTGACACTAGGATGGTGGCCATGGACGACGGCGCCGACGGGAGTGGCTTCTTGGTGGGGGACGCCGAGGCCGAGCACCTGATGCTGTCGTCCTCGTCGCCGTCGTCGCTCTCCTCGGGCCGCTCCCTCTCCATCGACAGCGCCGGCTCCATGTCCTCCTTCTCGCTCGACGCCGCCGCGGCGCTGGCGATGTCGACCCTCGCCGTCCCGCACCCGTACCCGCCGCCCGTCGCGCACGGCATGTTCGCCTCCGGCGCCGGTGGCGGCGGCGGCGGCGGCGCAGTCGACGACCACGAGGACGCCATCATGCGTGCCATGATGGCCGTCATCTCCTCCGCCTCGGCCTCCCCCTCCTCCTCGGGCGGCTCCGCCTCCTCGCCCACCCCGTTCAGCCGGGACAGCGGCGCGCACCACCAGCCTGCAGGTCAGCCAGCCATGGCGGCGCCGCAGCAGCCGCGTGGAGGGAACGGCGGCCACGTGGTGGTGAAGAGCAGCAGCAGCGGCGGCGGCCTCGCCATGCCGATGGATCAGAAGCCCGGCGGCGGCGGGCGGGGACGGCAGCAGGAGGAGGCGGCGGCGGCGAGCGCCACCAACAGCAGCCAGCTCTACCACATGATGTCGGAGAGGAAGAGGAGGGAGAAGCTCAACGACAGCTTCCACACGCTCAGATCACTCCTCCCACCTTGCTCCAAGGTAGTCTAAATTAAACCCCAACTCACTCCATTTCATCTCAATTCTACAAAAAATATCTAAAAAATTTCATCTCAAATTCTACATTTATATCTTAATTATGGCCCAATGCCTACATACATTAATTACTATCATTTTCTCACTACCTTAAAACACTAACTAGAATCTATATCTCTCAATTAGCATCCATCTAGGTGTAAATCTTCAACTCAATGTTCATTATCAATACATACCAACTAGGCATGCATGGTGGATATATTCCACTCACTCAACCGAAGGGATGAAAAGAAACCCCGACAAAATAGAGTAGGAGCCATCTATCACAATTTTACGGAGTAATAGATTAATACAATACACCATGTTATAATTCTTATAAAATTATTTGTAACCATATAGGTGATGTTTAATTAATTAGCTGATTAAGAGGAAATCGATCCCCTTAAAGGATTATACGAGTTTCCCATACCAAACTTGCAATAATACTATATGTAGACCGTCCATTCAGAAAACTAATGCATATATGCCAATCGAATACGGATTAATTAACACATTCTTTTTTATATTTGTGATTGGGTGACAAAAATAGTTCAAATTGGGTAGACAAGGCTCCTTTTGTTTTGGTTTTTATAGAGACAAGAGGGATCGAATCGATCCTCTCTGTCCTTTTCATCTTTTTCGACTTGGAAGAAATGAAGTGAGAGTCTTGGCAGTACAAAGGACCATCCCGCTGCGCTGTCAAAAGCAGTGTTTTTTTTAACTACAAGACAACAAACATTGACAAAAGGAAGGTGGTTAGAAGGCCCGGCCACTAGGTTAGATTCTTAATCAAATGTTTACACGCTGAAATGCTGGAAAGGAACACAGAGGGAACCTTCCAAAAGAAAGTACTTAATGAGCCAATTGCACGAGAAAGGGATAGACTAGCTAGTTTTTTCATGCATAAAATAGTAGGTCATTTAGTGTCAATAATTAGTTTTGGGGCTTTTTGGCATATGCCACCTTAACAATCAAAGGTTATCCTTAATTTTTCCTTAAAGTATGATTGTGAGGGAAATAATTGTCAGTCAGCCGTACCCGCAAGTTATATAAATGTTTGAAATTAAAGTATTAAATATGATGATTTTAATAAAGAAAATGTGTTTTGATGGTTGTTGTAAGTTGTAACAAACGCGAATAGTATTTAATTAGTTTGAATATTGTCAAATTGCACATTGAACCGTTAAACGTCTACAGGATTCAAACAATGAAAAATAAACAAAAACTCTTCTTATGCGTCGGAGATGGAATATATATAGTGCGGTCAAACAAACATAAGAAATTAAGAATACACAGTTTCATGGACTCCAAGTTGATATTACAATACCAATTCCTCTTAGAAAAGTAATTAGCAACACGACAATTAGCTCTTAAATATACGACAAAGGATATGCTAAATTTAGTTCCTTCAGTGCTTTAAAAAAGATTAACTGCAGATACTATGGCAGCAGTTAAACATTGCCAATTTGTAAAAAAGAGGATGGATTTTAATTGAAGGTCAAGCATAATGGCTAGTCAACCAATTTTGTTTTCAAGCTATGGGCATATCAGCAGAGGAAGGCGATTGGAAGGGTCTCTGCTTGCTCTGTAATCTAGCTGGTCCACAAATTGGCAAGTTGATGACAAGGGTAGCTGTCAGGAAGAAGACAACAGGAAAGCAATTTCAAAAGCCCTAATTAGATTGATGACGAATCGTGGCGATAAAACTTTAGAAAAAAGTCATATAATTTGCACAGCTTTACACAGTATTTGAGTGGTTACCAGGAAACAACCTGTTTCATGGAAACGGAAGTGACAACGTGAGCTGTCCATATCATTCGAGCAAACTATATTATTAGCTCCTACTCCACGATAATGACAGATTTTCTACCTCGATCCCCACGTAGATTATTGGATTAGAGTTGCACTCACCACCATCAGAGATATTAATATCACAAAAGCAATTATTTCTCGTTTCCTCATTAAAAGAGATATTTAAACTTTATTTTCTTTTCTCGTATCGCGCTCTGATACTATATTAAGAGTTAATAATTTAAACTACGTTTATTATAAAATATTAATTAAAGTTTGATAACTCATCGATGCAGAAGGACAAGACGACGGTGCTGATCAACGCGGCCAAGTACCTCAAGTCGCTGGAGACGGAGATCACGGAGCTGGAAGGGACGAACACGAAGCTGGAGAAGCACATCGCCGGCGGCGGCGGCGCGGCGGACGCCGCCATGAGGGCTCGCCGGGCGCAGCAGAGGGCCAAGGTGCAGATCAGCAAGGCGGCGGACTCGCAGTCGCAGCAGCTGGTGAACCTGACGGTGATGGTGATGGTGGAGTGCGACGTGGTGGAGCTGGTGCTCCACATCCTGGAATGCCTCAGGTGGATGAAGGAGATCAGCGTGCTGTCCGTCTACGCCGACACCTACTCGCCGCAGCTTCTTCTCAAGGCCATCGCCAACATCAAGCTCCAGATCATGGTAATTAATTAATTGCAATTACTCACATTTCATTCATCACTACTCATCAAACTACTCAGCATCAAATCATTTTTGTATACATCTTCCAGTAATATTGCATTTAGGACGATCTTAGCTAAATGGAATGGAATGATCGATGTGCAGGGAGGAGATTGGAACGAGGCGTCGTTCCACGAGGCGATGACGAAGGCGGCGAACGACGCGACCATTTCCTGCGCCCCGCTCGCGATCACGGCAGCACAGTGATTGCTGATTAGTGAGTGATTAGCAGCGAGCGGCGGCGGTGGCGACCTACCGGTTAATTCAATCCATCCTCATCGTCCTCGCGCGCGTGCAGTCATGGTTGAACGTTGAAGCAGTAAAAAAAATATTTATGTATGGGGGGCGATGGGTTCGCTACGTCATAACCGATCTCAATAGTTGGAGGAGGAAAACGAGGACAATTCAAATGCTTCGAGAGTGGGGAAGAATATTGTTAGATATATATTAGGGTTTGGTTATTCATTCCTTTTTCCGTCTTAAAATATAATAAGTTTTGATGATGTATAAACATGTATAAATATATAGCTAAAAGTTATTATATTTTAGGACGGTGATAGTAATTACGTAGCATATTTTTCAGGTGTGCCCTAGTTGCAGCCGCAAGCTAGGTTGCAGACGATGGTGCTTTAGTAGCGCTAGCCTAGCTAGTATAGGTATATGTATATGTATATCTCTATGTATATACATGCATGGTGGTGGTTTTGAGTGATTGTTAATCTGGTGGTATATTGGTTGTTCGGGCAAATGTTGATGTAGTACATATAAAGAATAGTACTTCGTTAGCTACTTTTCACTATTCAAATTTATAATTTTCACCATTCATCTTTTTTTTATGTAAAAATGAAATTCTAAATACTTAAATATATAGGTGCACCTTATCGAAGTGTAGTAATTACACACCAACTATAAGTATTAAACTTCTGTTTAATTATCATAATATATCGATTAAAATTTTTAGTACTCAAAGTTATAACAATCAATAGTAACAATTATATAGGAATAGAGGGAGTGTTATATATACTAGATAATACCCCGTGCGTTGCAACGGAACATTTGTATACAAAAGAGCTACCATTTGTAGAAAAGAATGTAACATGAAAACGACATAAAAAACATGAGAAAGAAAAATAACTGTGACCGGAAAAAACGCGTGAGAAAACAACTGTGACTGAAGTTTCATGACATGCATATTTTACTTGATAAATCCGACATGCCTAGCAAATAAAATAACAATGATGCATATAGTAGCTATTATATTAGCGCTTTTGTGGAAGAGATTATTTAACAAACATTTTGGAAAATCAACATAATCGATGCATGTAAAACGGTGAATGCAAGTGGAGCAACTTGTTTGACAACCTTATGCGTAAACGCTTGGGCAATAGTCTTTTGGTAGGCAATTTGATAACCTGTAGTACAATACTTTTGCATCAGCAATGTCCTTTCATAAAGAGCATGGTAAAATTATATAAGATGCATAGAAATATTATTTTAATTACTAAATTTATACACAAACTTGAAAAATAAGAGTATATGGGCATCAACTACCACTAAAGAATGAACAATCACCAAATTATATCAACTGGGTTGAAAAATCATTGAACCTGTCTCCAAGGTTTAGCATAGCTCCAAGGGATTAGGGAAGCAAACCACTCCTAACGGTAGTGCAATGAGCCTTGACAACGGTGAGAGGTGGGGAGCTTACATGGACCATGAATCATCCCACCCGATCATATACTAACACTTAAAATTAATTGATTGCTCTATTGATTTCTAGTAGTGCTATTGCTTAACCGCTTAATTGTAGGTCAACTCGTTTTCTTTTCAACACTTGGGTAATTAACTGCTTGCGTAATTAACTTCAGGACAATTCGTTTTCCTAGTGTAATTGAAGAAGCCGGAGGCTTTTCACATTCATGGTGATAAGGTTTTAAGCATGATCCACGAGTGTTAGTGTTAGTGCGACGTAGTAATGACAATGTAATATGATGATGTACCTAATAGTGCACTAAACGCATGTGCCTCAATGTTAGTGGTACGTGCTAATAGCAGTGTAAATATGATAACATGGCTAAACTGAGGATGCAGTAATTAATCGATGAAATCTCAAGCATAAATTGAAAATCTAATGGCCAAACTAAATTGCGATGATGTGGCACGCTGTGAGAAGAGAGAATTAGAGTTAGTGGGGATGAACTTTTTACATATATAGGATATGCACATTAGCCACCACTAGCTATAGCAGCCGAACTTTGCAGTGGTTTTACATTTGTCATTCGTGTTGATCCTCTTTTAGTTACCTCGTCTATAAATGTTTTGGCCTTTCTTCAAGGAAGCGGAATAATATATAGTCGGAAAGAGGTCATAGCAAGTGATCTTGTAACGACGATTTTGAACAGTTGGATTAACACAAACATCACAACAGTTATCTTTTATGGATGAATAATTACCCTTTCCGATTATGACCGTACGTGAGTTTATAATATGTTTCAGGAAATAAAAATCCTTTCCGATTAACATGTAGATGATATATAAAATCAAGAATAAATATATGACCGGCTCTAAAACCTAAACCAGGGTGTCGGGAAGAACAGATAGAGCAGGAAATAATAATAATAATAAGGTCTCTTTTGATTCTCTCAAATATTGCTCGAATCTATTTTCAATCCCTCAACCATATATAAAACCGGGAATATCGCTTTCCCCAAGTATAAAACCAATGTAAAATAATTCCCTCATCTATTTTTAAGGTGGTTTCAGCTGACGTGATATCCAAGTGGCAAAGAATTTTTTTAAAAGGATGTTGGGCCCACATGTAAGTGACCACATCTCATGTTCTTCCTCCAGCCTCCAGCTCTCCTCTCTCCCTAGCAGAATGCCAACGCCCCTCCACAGCAACACCGACCTCCGTCACTGTTGATGGCTCCATCCTCCTAGCCCACCACCACTACCGGCAATAAGGAAGAAGTGCCTCCAAGAGAAAAAGCTCATAGGCGCGCACGATGGTGTACCCGAACAACAACGTCAAGTGCTCGAGGAGAATACATCGACGCTGACTCCATCTAGATTGATGCCGTCGGTGGAGAGAGGTCAAGCTCTAACTAAGACTCTATGGCATCCATTGTGGAAGGATGGAGGGGGAGAGGAGGACGGCCATGACTGCTCGAGGGAGGAGTGGAGTTGGATGGGGGATAGAGATGTGGAAGAGGTCGCCGATGAGGTCCTCTCAAGAGAGGTTGCCACGGTAGGGCGTGGTGTCATCGCGGGGATCCGCCACTACGCGATGACGACGTTTGCTCTGACCTGCCGATGTCCCTCCCTTGGCAAACGTCAGACGGGCAGCGAGCACAACATGGTCAAGGTTGTTGTGCAGGAGATCGCTGTCAGGGAGTAGGCAGAGTAGAGGTCAAGGTTGTAGATGCGATGATCAGTGGCAAAGCCAGCTACGAGCCATGCCTGGGGCTCATTTCTATAATCTTTACAAATTCATATTATTTTTCTTAAACTTATATAGAATTTATATGGAGTTTTGAACCCATGCCTAGGTTCAAGCCCTAGCTGCCCTAGGCCTGAATCCACCCCTGGTAAGGATGGTCCTCATCAACGATGGTGCATGGAGATCCAAGAGGTGCTAACCTTTGCCCTAGGCGGCAACGACATGGAGGAAGCCCTCGGAAACAACGCATGTCTATCTGGCTGATTGGTGGAGGCAAGCCTGCGCGCCATCTTTGCTGCCTCATGGACGTTGAAGAGAGAGGCGTATGGAGGAAGAGACACGTGGGCTTGATGATTTTTTTATTATTTTCTGGTAGAATTGCCACATAAGCACAATGTTAGCATGTGTCAACCAATTCAAATATGTCACGTCTAACAAAAACCAAGGTAAAAACTACAAAAGGAGGAGGTACATTAATCTGGTTTTGAGATGGAGGAGACGATACATCCGGCTTTACGGTTGAGGGTTGCGAATGAGAATCGGCTTATCGCGGGAATCCTAATGGATTTTTTTATCCAAAAAGGAAACCAGACAAAAGTCCATACATATTCGGCCCATCTGATCTGGGCCGAGGCACGCGAACTGGGCCAGTTTTCATGCCCCCGTTCGCAATCAACAATTTTGAAGGTCGAACTTATAGATGGCCAAAAGGCCCGAGGCCCGACAGCCCGACCCATAGCACAACATTTTGGCCCGGCCCAAGCACGGCAAGACCCGACGGAGGTCGGGCCCGTGTTGGCCCAGCCCGACCATTGGGCCGTGCCTGGGCCCCTCCACCAGCACGTTGGGTCAGCCCGGCACGATGGGCCGGCATATTATATGGACATATTATATGCGATCGATGAAAGAATAGGGATGTAAAATAGACTTTGTTATCTATACATATGTTAGCCCAAAGAGGAGGGATGGAAAATAGACTTATTTAGCTATACATATGTCAGTCCAAAGAGGAGGGATTGAAAATAGACTTATTTTAGCTATACATATGTAATAGCCCAAAGAGGAGAGACGAAAAATAGACTTATTTAAAAAGGCCCGATAGGCCACCCTTGCCTTCGGGCTGGCACGGCACGGCCCGGCACGAAGTGCCGATCGGGCCGTGCCCAGCCGTGCCTGGGCCGGGCCGTGCCGGGTGGGCCTTTTGGCCATCTATAGTACTCGAACTCGAACGTGCATTCCCGCGCGTAGCCTGTACACGCATGTAGTCGGAGTCGGAGTCCGACTCCGAATCCCCTGTCCATGTTGACCACAGTATAAGGCCCGACCGCGAACGTGTCGAGCGACCGTTTCCTCCCATTCCCTTTGGAAATCGATCGCCGATCGGCTCGACCTCGTCGCTCGATCGCCGGTGTGCCATGGGCGCGCTTCGCCGGAAGGCCTCTTCCTCGCTCGCCGGCCCGCTCGCCGCCCAGCGGCGTGAGCGCACCGGAGAACCCGGCGCCGCCGCCGCCGCTGCGGCCAAGAACTCGGCGGTCACCCTTGCCTCCGCCGACGACGACTCTCACCACGTCCCCGCTACGAGACATGGCGACGTCGCCGGGCTGATCGGGGTGGTGGTGCCGTTCGGGAGCATGGAATCCTACGACCGCCTGAGGCTCATCGGCGAGGGCGCGTGCGGCGCCGTCTTCAGGGCGCGCCACGTCGCGACCGGCGAAACGGTCGCCGTCAAGATCGCCCACAAGAACGGCGGCGGCGGCGGCGGCGACGAGGCGCTGCTGCGGGAGGCCGAGATGCTCGCGGCGTGCGCGGGAACCCCGCCGTCGTGAGGCTCCGCGAGGTGGCGCGCCACCCGGAGACCAGCAAGCTCCACCTCGTCATGGACTACGTCGGCCCCAGCCTCGCCGACCTCCTCACCCACCGCCTCGACGGCGCGCTGACGGAGGCGGAGGCGCGGGGCGTGATGCGGCAGCTGCTCGCCGGCGTGGGGCAGATGCACGCGCGCGGGGTCATCCACCGCGACATCAAGCCGGGCAACGTCCTCGTCGGCGCCGCCGACGGCCGCGTCAGGATCTGCGACCTGGGCCTCGGCGGGCCGGCGTCGGCGGCGCCGCCGCGGACGCAGCTGGTCGGCACGTTCTGGTACATGTCGCCGGAGCAGTACCTCGGCGGCGGGGAGTACGGCCCGGCGGTGGACATGTGGGCGCTGGGGTGCGTGATGGCGGAGCTCCTCACCGGCGAGACGCTGTTCCCGGCGGACACGGAGTACCACCAGGTGGTCCTCGTCGCCGGCGTCCTCGGCGTGGCCGACGAGGCGATGGACGGCTTGCCCCTGGGCGTCACTACCAGGCCGAGCCAGCTGCGGCGCAAGGTGCCCGAGGAGAAGCTCTCGCCGGCGGGCTTCGATCGTGCTCAACGGCTTGTTGCAGTACGCCGCCGGAGACAGGCTCACCGCCGCCCCGGCCCTCGACATGCCATGGTTCTCCAAGAAGCTGAGCTAGCTAGCTAGTAGCTACAGTGATCAAGTGTAGCATAAAAATCTTGTAGCGGAGAATCATACACGCTGATAGAGCGCTCCCAGTCGTCCTCGCGCGGGCGACCGGGGGCGAACCCTAGCCCCCGGCCGCCGCCACACCCCTCCTCTCCCCGGCCTCGCCGCCACCGGAGCATGTCGCTAGAAACCGTGCGGCCGCTGGGATGACTGCGGCGAGGCTCCAACCCAGGCAGCGTGGCCGCCTCGGCGCGAAGGGGCGGCGCGGAGCTTCGGGAAGGCCGCAGCGGCGGCGAGGCGAGGGGCGGCGGATTCGGCGCAGCCACCACCGGATCCAGCGCCCAGCATCGGCCACGAGGCGAGTGGCGGCTGGATCCGGCGTCTCCGCTGCCGGATCTGAGCCGTGGTGGTGCGGGAGCACGGCGGATGCAGCGACGCCGGTGGCGCAACGGCCGTGGCTGGTCGGCGGAGGTGCGGGAGCGTGGCGTCGGCGGGGAGACACGGTGTCGGCGGCAAGCGCTACGGCTGGGGGCGCGGGCGGCCGCAGCAGGTGGCGCGACGGCCGTGGCTGACCGGCGGGCGGCTGTGGCCGGCAGCGCGACATGACGGCCGTGGCTGCCTGGCAACGGCGAGGCCGCCACGGCGGCGATAGTGCCGGCAAGCTAGCGGCTGGTGGAGGGGTTGAGTTGGGCGGCGGTGGTTCTGGTGGTGGTGGTGACAGCGTCACGGTGGTTGAAGGCGTCAGGGATGGCGATGGCGACGGGGATGGCGTCGGCCGAGGGCGCGAAGGCAGCGGCTTTGGTCCCTACGCGGCGACGGTGCGGTGCTCGGCGGCGACGGCGGCGGTGCCCCCAGATCCGCGCCTCTCGTCCGGATCTGGAGGGTGGCCGGCTGTGGTGGTCGGCGACGGCGGCCAACTTGCGACGGCTAGCGACGACAGTTGGCGACGGCGGCGACGGTGGTGGCCGCGGCAGTTGGCAGCGACGGCGTCGGCTGACGACACGAGCGAAGGACTTGGCGGCGGCATGGCGGAGGGCGACAACGAAGCAGCCGCTGGCAGAGGCGGCGATTCACGGAGCCGGTGGCTGGTGGCCGCGACAACGGTCACCAGAGGCATGGCGGCCTTGGACGGCTAGCCGAGGGCGTGGGAGACGACTGCATTTGGCCGGCGCGGCATCGTTTGGTGGAAGGGTCGGAGACCGGCTTGGCGCAGAGAGGCGCAGCCGATGGCAGTGGAGGCCGGCTCGACGCGAGAGGCGTGGGCGGCGGAGTTGGAGGCCAGCTTGGCGCGAGAGGCGCAGCCGATGGAGGGAGGCCGGATTGGCGCGAGAGGCGCGTCCAGTGGAGGAGGCCGGCTTGGCGCGAGAGGCGCGGCTGGCGGTGGAGGAGGCGACCTAGGTGTGAGGAGAAGCTACCGGTGGGTGTGGCGCTGTCTTCAGCGCACGAAGGCTGGCCGTCGGGGGACGCCAGTGCAGGGGTCCCACATGTCGGCAGAGCTAGTGTGGTGGTGGAGCATCGGTGTGTCAGCCGTGGGTCTCACCCCTCAAGGGTGATTGTCGGGCGTAAGCCCAGTCTTGGCTCCTTTGAGTCCCGACGGACGACGGTGGCGGTTTTTCCGTCGCTTCTCTTCTTGAAGACGTCGTTTTGGCATCCCCTAGGGAGCGATCTCGGCTGTGTCCCTTTGTTGGTCTAGTGTCGGCCGGTCACGCTTAGCGGCGGCCAGTCCGGTGCTAGCCTTCTCCTGGGCTTGTGTGTTGGCGATGTTGGTGTGTGGGTGGTGGTATTTTTTTTCTTTTTCCTGGTTACGTCCCTCCAGGGTTATAATCTTGTTATTTTTTCCTGCTCTATCAATAGAACTTCACACCGTCTCGTGCGAGGCGTTAAAAAAAAATTCTTGTAGCCTGTGCATTGAGTTGCCTACAAATCGTATGCTCTCTCTGGTTACTTTATTGTATGCTCTCTCTGGTTACTGCACATGCTTACTTAGATAATCTAAAACTGGTGGTTACATTGAACTCCTGTAACTAAACCAAGTTCATTATCGCCTTATACACTGGTCCTAAACAAAATTAAGGGTTTAAGTAAACAAAAGGGCTTTGAACCAGAAAAAAAGAAGAGTGCGTAGCCCAGTGGTTATAAGAGTCTCAGTAGCATCTTAGGTCCTGGGTTCGACTCCCCATAGGAGTGAATTTTCTAGGATTTAACGGTATTGTGCTTTCAGCGGTACATGATGTACCCCTAGACAGCGAGGTAACTGTGGTGACTTCGTCAATCTTTAGGATTTGCCGGTTCTAGAATTTAACGGTATTGTGCTTTCAGTGGTA
Source organism: Oryza glaberrima (assembly GCF_000147395.1). NCBI lineage: Eukaryota > Viridiplantae > Streptophyta > Magnoliopsida > Poales > Poaceae > Oryza > Oryza glaberrima. The sequence continues at coordinate 20,062,640 of NC_068326.1, forward strand.
CGCGACGTACCCTTTGACAACGAGTTTATAGGGATGAGTGTGTGTTGTCATGTGTTGTACTGTATAATTTAAAAAAGAGAAGAAGAAGAAGAAGAAGAAGAAGTGAAGAACTAACGCACAAGTGTACCTGTTGGACAGTAAAAACGCACTCAGCTACAAAATATCGAAAGCCGCAACAACAATCTTGATGACTTCGGTGAAAATAAGATAGATCCAATCATACCCTATAGCTATGGCTACAACGCTTAAGAATAAATTTAATATTATAGGCAACCATTATCTCAAAAAATTAACACATCATCTATATCTTACCTATATCTCTCGTATGGTTTATTGGAGCTTGTGTTACAGCTAGCATTAATATCTAATATCTAACCCACATATCTCGTATGGTTTATTGGAGCTTGTGTTACATTTGACTATAAATCTGTAGCCCGCTTTTCTTTTCAACTTATAAAGCTCACCTCATCTCCTCTCTCCTACACATAAGCACAGATATAACGTGACAACTTATAAAGCTCGCCTACATCACCTTATTGTGCTTGCAAAAAGGTAAGAATGGATATTAAGATAGATCACACATCTATATATAAAAAAAGATTCTATTTTAAAATGGGCCCCACCATACCCTAAAGACATTCTCATCCTCTAGTGTGCATTTGTGTTTTATTATCTTATTATTTTATGGCAATTTTTGGTATTTAATGTCTTGTGGCTAATGTTCATAATGTACATGGCTAGTTATAAGAAGAAAATATACGGTGGAAACCACATATGTGGTGGAAACTTGAAAACTACCGTTGGATCGAAAAATGGACGTCCAAGATTCGTCCACATTATTACGAGTAAAAAAATTTACTCATGAGTAAACCCGTAAGTAAAATTTTTACTTGTACTGATGACGTGAACGAATCTAAGATGTCCATTTTTCAATCGAACGATAATTTATAAGTTTCCACCACACCACTTATATGTGGTTTCCACCACATATTTTCCCCGTTATAAGGACTTTGGATGCTACTACCAGGTTTACAGCAGTGATATAAGTAAAGGAAACGGCGGACCTTGATATAGCGCGTGAGCCAATGGGTATGGAGGAGACTGCTGCTGATTGTCGTGTAAAATTTGTAAGCGTGTCTGGCCCTTGTTAAACTTTCACAGGCACCGGTGTTTGTCTTGTCTCTCTCTCGGGGAGGAGGCATGGATGAAAGCACTGGGTGTACATGTGGCGAAGTTATAGATGGCCAAAAGGTCCGAGGCTCGACTGTCCGGCCCATGGCACGGTATTTTGGCCCGGCCCAAGCACAGCACGGCCCGACGGAGGTCGGGCTCGTGCCGGCCCAGCTCGACCACCGTGCCGTGCCTGGTCCCCTCCACCGGCACGTTGGGCAGGCCCGGCACGGCCGGGCCGGCCCGGCACGATGGGCCGGCAACTAGGCCCGATACACAAAAAAAAATAGGGGAGTAAAAATAGACATATTATATGCCATGGACGAAAGAATAGTGATCTAAAATAGACTTTTTTTATCTATACATGTTAGCCAAAGAGGAGGGACAGAAAATAGACTTATTTTAGCTATATATATGTCAGCCTAAAGAGGAGGGACAGAAAAACAGACTTATTTAGTTATACATATGAAATAACCCAAAGAGAAGGGACGAAAAATAGACTTATTAAAAAAAAGTCCGATGGACCACCCATGCCTTCGGGCCGGCACAGCATGGCCCAACAGCTGGTGGGCCATGCCTGGGCGGGAAGTGCAGCCCATGGGCCAGCACGGCCCGGCACGAAGTGCCTATCGAGCCGTGCCAGCCCGATGGCTGCTGGGCCGTGCCGGGCGGGCCCTTTGGCCATCTATAGGCGAAGCATATCCTCCGCAGACGGCAGTAGCATGCCGAAGAAATACTTTCTCTGTTTTAAAATGTTTGACACCGTTAACTTTTTAGCACATGTTTGACCGTTCGTCTTATTAAAAAAATTTGTAAAATATGTAAATCTATATGTATACGTAAAAATATATTTAACAATGAATTAAATGATATGAAAAAAAATAAATAATTACTTAATTTTTTTTGAATAAGACGAATGGTCAAACACGTGCTTAAAAAGTTAACTGTGTCAAACAATTTAAAACGGAGGAAGTAAGTGATAATAAGCACGATACGGGTAGTAGCCTCCCATGGACAGATGGACTTACTCGAGCACTTGTGACACGTTGAGCTCATTCACATGGGTTTTAAGATGAGCATAGAACATAGAACTAGAAAAAAAAGCGACAAAGGGGATCAGCTGAGGATGGGCTAGAACAATAAATTTTCTTCTAAATATACACAAAATTCCACTCGAGGTATCTGGGCAGGTCTTTTGAGATTACAAAAATGGATGGAACTTATATAGAGTTCCTATATTATTTATACAGAGGGCCACTAAAAAATTAATAACATACAACAAACACAACAGTGCAATTGACATTTTCTTTACATGGACATGGGTCCTGGTATAACTTAGATACTCGTGGTGGCATCCCAAAGCCGAAGAAGTCCGTTGCGACCACCGCTGCAGATTCTTTTCCGATCCAGGTCCGATGCTACACATCTCACCTGTCAAAAGCAAAATTGAGGACTTAACAACATAATATGCCAAATTAAAGGAGAAACACAACGATGTATAACTAAGTTTGTTTTTGTTACAAGCATTTTCTTTGAACTTCAACATGACAGACTTCTCAGAAAAACATGCATTTTGTCCCTTGCGAACTCAAAAGCAACTTAGCCATGAGCCCATGAACTATTAAATCCTACACTTTGCGCTCTAGCTTTCTTGTAATACTCTATTCGTCTCATAGTATCAGGGATTTTGGAGGGATGCTACACATTTTAGTACTACAAATCTAAACATAAGCCTGTCCAGATTCATATTACTAGGATATGTCACATCCCTCCAAAATCTCTTATATTTTGAGATAGAGGGAGTATATCAGTGCACACTATTGTTAACCTCACAATTTAAGCACGGTACGGACTTGCAATGATGCTTCAAAAAGATTAAATATGAACATCATTTGTTGAATATGCTTATCTTCATGATCAAGCATGAGAAATATATAATATATATATATATATATATATATATATATATATATATATTCGAACTGGCATGAGAAATAATTGATTATGTAAACAATTGCCAACACAAGGCCATGCTACGGACATAACTGATAGTGAGAAACAGTTTCATACCATAGCAGCAGTTTTCTGGGGAGTTCTGTAAAGCTGCCATCCTGCAACTTTTGATCCTGTATTTGAGAAACCCCCGAATCTTTCTTGCGGACGATGGAAAAGAGACATAGAGTTGTCAGCAGCACCTATTCCTAGCCAATGATCACTGGCACTAATGGACAGAACAGATGCCGAGTGAAGCGTAAGGTTCTTGACACATCTTATTCCTCCTACAAGAGAATGAAAATGCTGGACTATCAATCACCAGTTCACCACATGTATAATTTGATATCTCTTTTATGCACTAACAGGTGGTAGATCATAGTACTGCATGTACGAATTTCAAAACCATAACAAAATAAGATGAGGCTACCACCTACCATTGAACAGATACCAGTAAATGTAAAAAAGAATTGTGTATCTTTTTTAATTAAACAAAGAATTATGTATCTTTTTTAATTAAGCAAAGAATTATGTATCTTTTTTAATTAAACAAAGATGAACAAGTAAGCCCCTAGCCCAAAGTCCAGCTCTATTCTGTTCCCTAGGCAGAATTTTTAGCTGCCCTTATCCCCTAATCAGTCCCCTCCAGCTAGCATTGTTCTACCTCAAGTCTTCACTGTCTTGATCTGTCTACAGCTAATGCAGACTCCATTGTAGACAAGTTTCATAGAAATACAAACACATGGTTACCTGTGTTCAACTAGCTGATGGGAGGTGCGGTCGTAATACACTAATACCCCACCACCATGGTTTGAGTCCTCTTCAACTCAAGGTTGAGACGTTAGTGTTTCTACTTTAAAAAAAAATACACCTAGTTCTAGCTAGTATCATATTCTTTCTTGAAGAAGTCATCCCATGGGTACATACAAGGCATGCTTCTTGTGTGTACATAAAAGGCACAAGATCAGAATTTCCCAAAAGAGCACCAAACAACAAATGCAGAAGATCTCACCTTCATTTTCCCAAAAACGTATAAGCCCATCAGAGGAACCTGGGATGTTAATTAAGGATCAGACTCATTTGACATGAAGAGCATTATTTGATGATGAATACTGTAGAGTACAGTGGATATGTGATAGAGCTCAGCTCCCCAGTTTTAAAATAAGCAATGGTCACATACCCGTGATGATTCCTTTATCTGAGGGTGAGTACTCAACACAGAGTATTGGGCCAGCATGGCATGCTAACACAGCGTCACATGTTCCTCGGGTAAGAGACCACACCCTAGCCGTCCAATCATCACTCCCAGTTATTATGGTTTCACCCGTCATCCTCATTGATCTTCAATCAACCAAAATTTGTGTAAGCATCTGTAGATTACGGGTGCAAGTTGCTCCGACCCACCCACCCATAACTGCGGTTAGACATTACCTTATCCACTTTGTGTGCCCTTGGAGCTTGAACATCTGCTTACTGGAACGAATATCCCAGACATGTGCCACCCTGAAGATGGAATTATTTTTTTTTACATTAAATTGCAACCCAAGTTGCTCAAGTGAATTTAAAATTGAGTGAAATGCACTTTGGGACACCATTTATTACTGAAATTTCACTTTGGATCACCCTTTACTCAGTTTTTTCACTTTGGACTAGGTAAATTTGCCTTTTGTTACACTTTGGACCACCCCAAACCAACTTCAGTACATCAACTACCTCCAGCACATCGACTCTAGCACGCTGGCGAGCTCTTCTACATATATGCAAACCCTATCTTTGCAGGATAAGAGACTAAGCATGGCTAGAGAAGATAATTGGGGTGGCCCAAAGGTGGAATGCAAACTTACTTGGACCAAAGTGAAAGTCTAGGCAAAGGGTGGTCCAAAGTGAAATTTTGGCAATAAAATGTGACCCAAACTGCAATTTACTCCTTTTTTAAAAAAATTAATGTATCTTGAAACATGTTGGAGTTAAGAAGATGTACATACACATCTCTTCCAGCAGCTGCTAGAATTCCAGTTGAGTCATCATATTCCATACAGAGAACTGCACTTTGACAACGACCCACAGTAGCAACACAAGTATCGGTACGTACATCCCACATCTTGACAGTGCCATCATGAGATGCAGTAAGAACACGTTCTCCTGAGAGCATCCGGACAGAACTAACCTGCAGCAGTGTCAAAAAGTGTAAGACTGGATAAGGATATTTTGGAAGCGAATGTTATAAGTAATGTTTGGTGTAGCAACATCCCGCTACCCCATTTTCAATTTGCACTTGTACATTTCAAAAGAATATCTAAAAATATATATATAAAGAAAGTTTGCACACAAACATTTGGGTAGAAATATGAACATATATATACTAAAATGATAAATAATCTCTTATATTTTATCAGATAAAGACAACTCTCTGGTATTTCTTGTATCTAACATATGTCATATTTTCCATACTTTTTTCTATTTTGGAGGCAATCCATTAGTTGTCACTTACGACATGTCAGTGGCACAAAGACTAGAAAAAAAAATATTGTCAAAGATTGCCATGGCATGGGAGGATTCTGACCGGTGCATCATGACCCTTAAGTTCCTCCAAAAGTTTAAAAGTTTGCTTATCCCAGACTATGACAGATTGATCATCAGCTCCAGAAACAATTTTACCACGATCTGAACTAATTGCTCGAATTGTCCTACAAAAAAAGAAAGTACATTATTGTCATCAAGCTGGATAAATAATGGATGGGAAAATCCTGTGGAGAAAGTCAAAGAAACTTAAATTCACTACAAATCGCTCACTTCTTGAAAGAGACAAGACAAACAAACAGTAATGCCATTCATACACTATTGCACTTCATAAGAACTTTACAATTCAAGATGATCCAACCTATTTTATGATACTGCTCTATGTAACATTCTGTGCAATAGAGCTAGAACAAATTTATTTGCAGAACTCAACTACTCATGCTTAGAAATAAATGTAGACTTCATGATCCAATGCACAGCCAAAAAACCAAGAAAATTTGGCAAATTCCTTGGTTAAGTAGGATTTTAGATCTAACACAACACACTCGACAATGGAAAATATAATGGATAATACCACTAAATACAAAGCTAATTTTAGAGCTGCATCTTGGATATGCACATTTTCTGTCAAGGAAGATTTCTTACAGAAATCTTTGGACTTAACTCGAATTGGAATATCCAAAGTAGTAGAGTCCAAATCAAATGGGCACTTACAAGATGGTTCAAGTTCATTGATGTACAAGGCCAAAATTGACAGAAATCATGACATTTAATTAATTTGTCCACAACTATTATTATGTCCGAGATAAGCAGATCTAGTTAGTTCACAACACAGTGAACTACGATGGTGATAGTGCATATTTCATTGAACTGGTTAACTTAGATGATTTCTACCTAGTGTGCCCTTTAAGTGTTGTCCGAAGTTCAGAACCACGCAAACTTGGATCCCATATTTTTACCTGTAAAATGTACATAAACAAAGTATCAGTAAAATATCCACAAGAATTTTTCCTGAGCAACAGATTTCCTAGTAATGCAGCATTAGCTACAAGCTGTATAAGTAAAGATGGAGCATACAAAATATAATAATATAGAATGACTAGAAATGCTATAAGCCTATAGCAGCATAGTCCATATGAAGTATACATGAATCTCATTTAATTTCAAGATGTAGAGGCTTTGATAGTGATGCAATTAAGGTCCTGAATAATCATTGCACACTAACATGCACGTTAAGCAATGTTAACGATACCAAACAAGCTGTAAACTGGCTAATTGTACTTACATTAGAACACAAACAGCATTGATAAATTTACAAAGATTAAGGTTGCAGAATAGATGCATGTATTTTCACAGGAATTTATAGAAGCAATTTCTAAAACGAAATTGAATATACAGATAGCCCCTACTACACATGATTCACAACCTGGCAGTAACCAGCCAAATACAAGCTAGATTAGCCCAATTTTGTTTTCTCAAACTATGGCCAGTTTACTGGTTTAGGAACAATCGAACATGAAATTCATGTTTTGATACTTTTTAATCGAAACTAAGACATCAGCCAGTTCTTATCTTCAAACCCAATAACAGATTTTAGAAATACAATTCGGGCAGTTTTGTTTCCTCCAGAAATGTGACAATCTGACATGCCACTACCTTGGCAGCATGCTGATCTTTGCTTCATTTCTCGGCAAACCAAGTTTTTGCTTGGAATGAACCACAGACTTGCATGGTTGTGGCATGCCATGTTCTACAAGTAACTGGCCAGAAACAAACAAAGTGAACAAAAAAGTCAACAGCAGGCATTTTACTAGTCATGCTAGGTATATTTTGGTCTCGCAATCTGGTTTAATGTGCTCCCTCCATCCCAGATCAGAGGCATAGTGGAAAAAACTGGACCGGACCGGCAGTTTGACCGGAAAAAACCGGAACCAGAGGTTAGCACGGTTCGGTTCAATAGAAAGACCAAACATGTAATCGAACCGGTTTGAACCGGACAATAAACCGCTGGCAGTCGTACCGGGCTAAGACATGAGAGGGTGTAAATGGGCCACACGAAGGCCCATTTAGTTCTTCAGCCTGGCAAGACAATGATTTTTTTTTTTTTGCAAAAAATGCCTTGCAAAGGCGCGCAGAGGGGATTCGACCTCCGATCGCTAGGATAGAAGCCAACTGCCATGACCATCGCACCTCGTGCCGTTGTGTGCAATAATTAAAACATACATGGTAGATGACTTTACTTTATTAAACCGCGGTTCGACCGTCCGACCAGCCGGTCCGACCGCTGGACCGGTGAACCGAGGGGTTCACCGGGTCATCCACCAGTCCATTTTTTTCAATTATGATCAGAGGGCGTCTAATTTTCTGGCTGGTGTCCCAGTATACAAGGCACATCTTCAATTTGATTCACTATCTCCCAATATTACCCTTTCCTGATGCAAGCATGCAAACTGCCACAGCCTATGCGCACAGAGCATGCAAACCAGTGAAGCGATCAGATTAAATACATAACTGTGTGCTTAATTAGGGGCATAATAGTAACAAACTCCCTTAACGCGTTCTCTCCTTGGTCTTAGCATAAAAAAAGTATGCACACTGTAACTTGGGATGGAGGGAGTACTTCAGAACAGGTCGACAACACAAAAAGGCTTTAAATTGTCTCTTAATAAATTTGAGAAAAACTTATGGGCCAATACTACTCTAAAAAAACACACAAAGTAACACAATATCACATAATCTGGTATTATCAAGAGTGCCATGGTGAATGTCTTAATTTGCCTAGCAAAACTTTAATCATAAAACCTTTGCCTTTTCCATGCAAAGCTTCTTTTTTTTTTTGTAATATCAGCAAAATTTGGGAGAACACAACACGCTTAGGTACTCTAAACCCTTTCTATGTGATGGAGTGACTGATAACAAAGGGAACAACGATTTTGAGCAACAAATGAATGAAAATAAGGAACGAAACGCATGAAGCTTAGCCTAACCGTGCAATCTGTGCTTCCACTGATGAAAAAGCCAGCATCTTCACGATCACCAACAAGATCCCAAACCTCTTTCCTTGTTACACAATGAAGAGCAGTAATAGCACCTGTATGTCCTCTAAGGGTCCTCATATTTGTTTGAATTTTCTTTTGTGCAGCAGGTAGGTCAGTTTTGCCTGCAGTAGCACCAACCTTCACTTCATCTGAAATAATTGGGCGACATTCACCATATTAGAGAGATGTGGATAAAGTAATCACTAACATACTGTACTCGGGTCCTAAAAGCAGGAGAGGTAATAGTAGCAAAAAGCTTACTAGTTCGGTTGAAAGAGCTAGCCCTTAAGCTTCTGTCCCTACTAAACATGCTTTGCACCCAATTTCGACCCAATCCAGATGCCTCGGCAGGTTGTTGGCTTTCATCAGATACATCAAGCGCACGGGGGGAAGCCATGCCATATGATGGCGGTTGTTGTCCTTTCCCTGTAGCGACTCCCCAATAGCCAATGCGCAGTTGTTGCAGATGTGTGAGCAATGCTCTAAGTTTGATCTGAGGAGGGTTTAAGAATGGTTAAGAAAAGGTATTCAAAACAATCAAATTTTCAAAAAAAAAAAAAAATCTGGTGTTGTTTGACTCACGAGCTGCTTGTAACCCAAGTTGTTTCTCTCAGCTATTTTCTCAATCATATTCCAAGAATCAATATCAGATAGTCCCAGTCCGGCCTCCATTGTTGGTGGAAAATAAACAAGTCAGGACAGTTAAATGCAATTGTTTTACCAAGAGTATAAATAAGGTGAAAGATTTCAAGTACCATGTGAGTTGCCATGACAATAAGCTGTGCAGTAACTAATGTTACATAATTTGTTGACCTGAGAAAAAAAGAAGATATAAAAGATGAGATGATAATTATGCAATTATACTAAAATTCCTCAGTGTAAACGAGCTGTACTAAAACCTGACCAATAGTAAAAGGCAGAATATTTGATGCCATCAAAACATTTTTCGTGATTTAGTTCAGCCAACTTAAGCTAATATTTTGATTATATAAATTTCTTAAGTGTGGAAAATGAAAGTATAAAAAGGAAAAATCATATCTCCATGCTATCAGTTAGCATTCTTAAGCTGCACCAGGAATACATGCATGGTGTTGAGACAGACTGAACAAAATAAATACAGGAACATAAGAGCAGGCAAATCGCAACATACTTGTTCGAACAATTCTCCATCAAGTATTCAAAATAGCCATCCCAGAAACTGCAAGAGAAATGAATTGATGCGTCATATCAAAAGTGAATCTGAAACAGGTAACATGAAAATAAACCCAGAAAACAAAGCAAGGCAACCGCCGATTGGTAAAACTCTTCAAGTAGTGTAACCATGTGGAATATCCTATCATTAACAATTAACAGATCAAAAATTAATAACTGATACACCTTTAGCATGCTTTGGAGACAGCAGTATACACAAGCTAATTGAGTATTTGATCCAGAGACAGCAGTCAGCTGCACAAGCTAGTTGGATATGCATGCTACTATGACAGGTAATACTTATTTGAATTTATGCAAACTTTTTCCATCCTCTTCCAATTCCATAACTACTTAGGCTGTGTTCGCAGTGGCTTGTTCCCATCCAGGAACAGTAAGCGCAGAAAACGGAGCAGTCCATTAGCGCGTGATTAACTAAGTATTAGCTATTTTTTTCCAAAACTGGATTAATTTGATTTTTTTAAGCAACTTTCGTATAGAAACTTTTTGCAAAAAAAGCACCGTTTAGCAGTTTGAAAAGCGTGCGCGCGGAAAACGAGGGAGAGGGGATGGGAAAAGGTGCATGCGAACACAGCCTTACTCCCTCCATCTACTTTTGATAGTCATATTTCATCTTGGCACACAGACCAAGGATAAGTAATTCTACTTATCATCCATTTAAACATGCTACTACTCATTCCTCGTAAACAAGCGATTCATCAATATTTACATTTCTCGACGCCCATGTAGCCAATCTTGTGTGGAAGAATGGAGAGTCATGCATTAAATTCGAGAAAGTCATTAAGATGAAAGGTTGTTGAATTGAAATATGCCTATCAAAAATAAATTTTTCAGATTTGGAAATATGACTACCAAAAGTAGATGGAGGGAGTATTATGTAAGGACAAAACTGAACCTACAGTACCTCAAGTCGACTCAAATCACAAACACCCTCAGTTTCTTCAGCTTAGCATTGTAGTTTCTAAAGTAGCAAGATAACTTGAGATTAATAAGCTAAATGGCATGACAAGCTACCATGTTCTTTCAAGCTTAATGTGGCCACATTCATAGATACAGAGAATGACACGACAAATTGATTGCAAATCAGGAAATTAAGATAAATTTCAAAACAAATATGATCAAATTGTCTCATACAACATACCGAAGTTCCTCCCATACTGGCAGGGACAATAGATGACGCTGGACATAGTCTTGAACATTGTTTGGGTCCTTCTTATACATTTCAGCAGAAACTTCAAGAGCATCTCTGATGGTTAGCATGTCATTGCGGGAGTTGGCACGAGTTATAGCCGTCTTGAGCTGTATGCAGAGAGAATTATGAGATTGTTCAAAAACAACCAATATGACACACGGAGAAAAATAAGCACATTGAATTATTGATAGGTCTGCATGTATCCAAAACTTACTCTTGTAAATTAGAAAAACTTTGCATAGCCTCCATAGTGGTGAAGATGTATTTATGTGAATTTGATGTCTTTCTTTTTTTTAAAAAAAAAAAGAACAGCAGTACAAATATGACAATGACAATCGGATAGAGAAAAAAAAGCATAGCAGCTAGTGTACACCTGCCAGCTAAAATATACTAACATGAAACGACTACCTTGAACAGGTATTTACCGGTTCTAAGGGGAACAAAAGTGTCTATATCTAGCAGAGTGTGGGACAGTGAAACAAGAAATTCATCTCACCAGTTCTTTTACAGCAATAAACTGTTCATCAGTTAATCGGCATTGCCAACCCTAAAAGGTAGAGAAGTTAGTTGGATATAATGTGGATCAGAAAATGCCAAGGTATACATTCACTGATTGCTTATCCAGATTACCGAATGAATATGCTCTCTGATGCACTCAACAAAGCCACTACCCCCAATGCCTTCTGCGTCAGACTCAATCAAAGCTGCAAAGAGAAATAAAAGTTATGTTGGGAAATGGGAAGGTATGGCAGCCATAGATAAATAGAGTACGCAATGTTATGGTTTGACTGAAACTTCAAGATACCAAGAATGGTGCCATATTCAAATGATGAAAGGGGATCCTCAGTTGCTCCAAGTCTCAGAAGACGAAGCCACAGTCCCTGAAAATAAAAGGGCAGATGCTCGATGATATGCTCACAATTTGTGATGTGCAATATGTCAAGCATGAATATGTATTGTTTATGCATGAGCCAGTTATATGATGATGGTAATCTCTTGCCTAAGATGGAATCATCTGAATAGCATTTTCTATTTAAAAGAGGGGTTTTACCTTTTTGGAGAATATTTAGAAGGCTGGACAACATATGGAACTACCTGAATATCACTATTTTAATTCGCAGGCTATAATGGCCCTATTACAGTTCTGAACCTCTGACGCTACCTGTAAACCACTTTCACACTATCACAGCTATGGTTTTTATAGCAGTGATGGCAGCCTACGAGAATATCTAGAGAAAAAAGTTCCTATTGCATGTCTCCTGCCACTAAGCTTGACAATAATAGGGCATGTGGCTTTTGGCTTAACAAGGGTTTAAATGATATAAGACTCTTCACTAAGTAGTTCAAAACAAACAAATCAATAAAGGTGCGATGTAATTACTTCATACTTTGGAGTAAGTGCTGCAGCTTCCAATTCCAACTTGGCTATGGTCCTCTTTCTTGTTTTATTTTTAATCATCAGTTTCACAGTATTTTTTTGTCAGAATATAATAAATATAATAAATCACTTAAAAAAAATAAAGTATGGCATCCAATGGCTTTAACCATGCTTTTGATAGTCCATAAAAGCTTCATTTTGCAAATACTTACGGAACATGATAATCACAAGTTAAAAGTGTTGCCAAGAACATATGAAACTCAATCGGTTGGAACAATTGAGATGAATCAGCTTATTACCTGAAGCTTTACTTTTATATCTAGAACCATCCTTTCTCTCTCCGCCTGTTGAAAAATAGAAAATAATATTTTGTAAAAACAAAATAGTTACCCTGTCATGCATGTAGAGAAACAATGGAAAGATTATTTCCCAGTATGTATGACTTACCGCCCTCTCTCTAGGACTCAAACTTTCTACCTTTGGACCACCTCCAATAGTTGGAATTGAGGGAGAGCTGAAAGTATACATTGCAGTTATAAATTTATAGTCAACGGAAAGAATAACAGAGGAAAATCTTGGCATGTAATCTTACTTTGGTACTTGCTTACTAGCCCCACTAGCTACTGCTAGAATTGATTTGCGTTTTTCTTCTTGTTCTTCTGTCCTTGCGTTTGTTGGAAACCTTTTATAGCAGAATCGTTTACCTGCTTCTGTAAACACGTGTGGTCAATTACTCAATTATCAATCCGAAAACACCAGAAATTACAGAATTATCAGCCCCCACTCCACAGGCATTATTAAATAAAACATGGACCTTGACGTGGAGTAGATTCGAAAATTCAATATTACAATGTTCCTTCATTTAAATAAACAAATTGAACACAAAAGGTCAAATACTGTTGGTTTCTCTAAAGAATTTTAGTTGGTTGTAGAACAATCCCAACATTATTCTAACGGCTTCACTAAGTTGCCATTTGCCAACATTATTTTAATCAGCAAAGTGATGCAGGGTAATGAAGGCAAACTGGCCTCTAACAGTAAACAAATGATGCTTAATGGGCATATATATATCCTTCAGTATTTTTTTTTGTATGACTGATAGTATTTGTTTCTAGACAGCACATTTTGGCAATTTTGACACACACATTTGGAGAGCATACCAGTGTAAAAAAGAAATCAAATAGAGATTAAGTACCTGAACCTCCAGTCTCAGAATCAGCTATTGTTATGATCTCAGGATCAGCAACATGAGAAGGAAATATTGCCAGAGGGTTTTGTCCTCTCCCAGTTGCATCCTGCAACTTATCAAGAAGGTTATTGGTGTTTTCTTCTGCATTGTTGCATCTTTCCAGATAATCCAAGAATCCTTGTGTCTCTATAAACTGCATAATCTGCCAAATAATCATGAAATTTTGTAGTTTATTAACAATGGATACAATCAAATTGACTTTAGAATATTAACATTAAAGTACCTCCAGGCACATAACATAAAGTTAGAGAACTCTAGTTAGCTATTTGTAGGATTAAGAATAATCGAGAAAAATAAATAAATACTCCTCAATCCTCATTGACTTTTACAAGGCGCAGTTTGACTCAGTGCAGTCTATAAAACTAAAACTTGACCATTAGTTTCTTATAATTTATTCTGTATAACACAAAATCATGAGACATTGCTAAACTAATTGAGTAATTGTTGATAAAAACTTATGAAGTTTGAACCTTGGGTGCACACTATATATCAACAGGTGTATGAATCATTATAGTACAACGGAAAATTTTCATGTAGCATCAACAAAGAAAAACCAGAATTTGTTTGAATCTGGACATGTTCAACAGGTGTATGAGACATTTTCATACATGAAGACCGCAGTATCTAATGTACCAGATGAAATCGAAGTGAACTCAAAATTTCAGAAGTACAGAGCAAAAAGAGAAAAAAAGATCCCAACTCCAGGTCCAGAGCTGAGACTAGTACCGTTAGAATTTATGACTTAAAACAGCTTAAGAAACTAAAAGTTGTCCAGGTTCACCTTTTATTTTTCATATTTCTTGAAATGTCTAATAATTGAAATGGTCATTGATGAAAGCATCACATTTAGATAATAATAACAAACAGCCAAAAAGAAACCAAAAGAAAAGGTAGAACAGGAGTAGTAAGCATACCATTGACATTGACTCAACAGGCTGATTAGTTGCACGTGAACGCTTTTTAAGAAATGCTTGAGTATTGAAACCACTTGGTGAAGCATTATCCTAAAAACAAAACTCAAACAAGTTACAACTCGAGCCTTTTAGACAAATATTTCCACCGTTACATACTATAAGTCATTTTAGGTTTGCCCTAACTCCCAAGTCAAACTTCTTCAAGTTTGACCAAGTTTATAGAAAAGCATAACAACATTTCTAACACAAAAGAAGTATATTATTAAAATATATCCAATGATGGGTTTAGTGAAAATAATTTGGTGTTCTAGATGTTGCTATGGTTTTCTAAAAACTTGGTCAAACTTGAAGTTTGATTTAGGGCAAACCCAAAAATGACTTATAATATGGAACAAGGTCAGTAGCTGGCAGAAAACATATTAGACATAACTTACAATGAAGTTACGGTAACCGCTCATAATCAAGGCAAAGAATCTTAAGAAAATCAACCTGCATAAATGCAGAACATCAGCTGATAAGATTGTTCCAATGATAATTTTTAACTGACAGAGAATGAAAGTCCCAGAATTTCAATCATGACTACCACAGTAGTATAAAAGCTCATGTTAGTCGCAGTATATTGTGTTAACTTGCAATAAAACAATGCATCGTGAAGAATCCTAAGCTCCCAATATGACATGTTGAGCATGCTTCCTTTTTTTTCCAATTTCTAATGATTTAGCATGATCTGGTTTTGAGGTTGTTGTGTTTGTGTAATTGCGAATAGTCTTTAACTCTTTATGCACACCTGCTGGTCCCATGGGACAAGAAAGAATCAAGTAAAATAGTCAAATTATTCACTTTTATGTGTATCTATGCTTGTGCAGGAATTGAATTAAACTTATCATATTTTTGTGTATGTTACAAGGCATGACCAATAGAATGCTAGCAAGATACTAGACCTACATTCAATTGAGCATAATTCTATGCTACTAGAATTAGACCTACCATGAAATTGTATTAATTTGAAACTATATGTATTTTGTGTAAGTTACTAGTCTTACGTCCAAGAAACGCTAGCAAGACACCAGGTCTATATTCAACTGAATGTTAGTATGATTCTGTCCTACTAGTACCAGGCCTACCATGCTTACGTGAACCGTGAGCATCATATAAATTTGAAATCATGCACAGTTACATGTTAAACAAAGTATAGTAAAATTACCTAAGCTGAAAATCATGTTCCTGCCCCCATGATTTTGTGCCAGTCCGGAGAGAATGGTCACCCATACTGCCAAGGTTGATTTTCATGTAATCAATACCCATTACATTGGGCTGTAGTAGTTTTAATATCTCACCACGCAAGAAATTATGTTCAGTCTCTGGTATTGGAGGGATTTCTTCTGAGGTTGTAATCCGATTGTATTCGAGGTCTACCACCACAACCTGGAATTACATCATTGTAGCTCATCAGAGTGGTTCAATATGCAATACAACAAGTAACAAGGTATTGAAAAGTTTACATTGATAGGCAAACACAAAAAATTATTGCAACATAGTCTGAAAAATGCATTCAGCATGTACAGCAAGCTATATTTCTAAGCATCTGGTCCATAGAACTAAAAGGCAAATCAACTTCTCTTGTTAAGGTCACTTTGATATGCGTAGTGAACATGTCAGGTGATACAACAGCAGATTAGTTTCAAGGAGAAATTGTCCACACATTTTGGAAGGTAAATATTGTGCTCCTAAGCTACATATAATAGTATGTGCACAAAAGTTCTTCAGATAGAGTGACAAAATACTTTCACTCTAAGAATTTTGTAAGATACCTTGCTCATTATCAACCTAGTCTTATTCATGAGAAGAATATTATGACAGTGTTTGCTTGTGAATAAATCAAGATATGGATTTAAACATGCATTCTAAAAAGTAAAGCAATTCAGTCAGCAAAGAATCCAGTTCGCCAAATCAATTGTGAGAAGGCTTATTTCACAGTGCTAAATGTAAGTAGTGAAATACTCCAAAATAACAGAGGCAAGTAAAAACAAAAGTATTAAATAATGGAACCAACTTACACCATCCATTGTCACTGTGGATGTGTCAACACCTGAATGAAGTCCCATCATGTAGGGTGTTGGAGCATCTATGTAATCAACCCCACTAGAGAAAATTATTGGGATGTAGACATGCTGCAGCATGACGAATAATTTGGGAGTAATTCACTCCATGATCAAGTAATGTAGTAATGTAGCAACAATGGGGACTTATGGGAACAAATACAAATGACTCTTTAGTTGCAAGTTTCAGCAATTGTCATCTGACATATTTGTGAAAACTGCGGAAAAACTTAGTAGTAAAAAAGGACAAATTTTGAATCAAACCTACCTGCCACCTAAGTGGGTATATTAAATGGCATATGGCTTCTGAAACTAGAGTCAACAGTGTATACCTGCATTGTTACGAATAAAAGAGAAACCCATCAAGCCTTAAATCAGCACAGGAATCAAGTTACAGCTACCAAAGTAACACTTGTTAAAATTCGACGCACTTATTTGATCGCAGCAATATCCTTCTTTCAAGCAGAACTGCAGTAAATAATTGTATTAATTTATCAACATCTAGGCACTGCACCAATGGCTGGAAGGATATCTGCAGTCACAGTAAGCTTAATTTAAGCAATGGATGCTTAAAAATGGATCTATCAAGCTTAAGGAGTGAATGGTAATGGGAATATAGTAGAGAAACAAAAGAACAATAGAAAAGGGGGGCCATACATCAGCATGAGGAAGCCATTCTTTTGGAGGAGCCTCCACAGAAAGAAGGCAATTCTCAATGGCAAATAAAACACGATTCTTTCCTGGTGTTGGTAATGGAACATTTGACACCAAATGTGATATTATGTCCCACAATGGCTTGCTGAAATCAGAGCACACAAAAATTAGACCATAAGAAGGTTCCAACCAGAATATACAACTTGCATGAACATTGAAGTTTACCTACAGCCGGCAGGAGAAAAACAAAGGACAAATATTTCTTCTAGGGCATCACGAAGGACTTGGAAACTAGGAGAATGGGACACAAAGCATATGCATTTATCAGCAAAAGAGTTTGCCGGAATTTGGTAAGCTTCAAGAATATCTTCACAAATTGGATCCCGAAATGCAATACAACTAACATAAATTTTTGAGCCATCTCCCTCTACAAGAAGTGAGAACAAAGGTAAGGGAGCAATCTATATACAGTAACCAATAACAGTTTTAACTAGAAGAATGAAACAGTCTCAAAAGGTTTAGGAAATATCAGCTTCAAGCCTTCGACAGGATCATCAATCTGAACAACCGTTGCATGCACCTGTCAAAACTATGGGATAACTCCGTGGATAGGTTGAGAAATCATTTGCATCCAACCCAGAAGAGTATATCCTTACTCCAGCTGGCAAAACACACTGCATTTATCACCAGTCAATGATAGAGGCTCAGATTCACAAATATAGCGAAACAATTAGATGCAGAGATAAACAGAATCAAAGGTATTACGATTGTCAGTGAGCAGTTCAAAAGTATTATTACAAGACCCATTTGTTTTTAATTGTTTTCTCTTTTGTACTGTATCATCTGGAAAATAATTCAAAACATTGACATGTTGCTATAAAATAGTGCGTACAATATCACCACGAATCACTCCCCCCAAGTTCATCTTTCTGCCAAAATTTCATGGTATTATCCATCGCTGACAAAACAAATGGCTAAACAGTCGCATTACATTTCTCATATTTTTTTTATTCCATACGAGGTTGCGTTGGTGTGCTGCTTTAAAATATATTACTGAAAACATTATTTCACCCAACACTGAAAAGTATTTTCGGTACAAATTATATGTGCTGGTATAAAATTATCTTACAGCAGCAGGGATAAAACCATGAATTGTACATGCTACAACAACATAAGCCCACATACATAACATTATCACAATCACAGCAATAGCATCATAATGGAATAAATAGTGACCTTCGATGTACAGCAACTCTACCCAAAGACATACTGAGTTCCTGCTTCCACCAGCTCACATAGTGTAAAACCAGACCAAGAACGAGTGCGTGCCCTACAAGGCCTGCAGTGGCAAGGCCACAAGGGATGCCTTTCAAGATATTTTGGTATTTTTTTCTTCCTTCACTAACATGAATGAAAAGAAATGTCCATCATGATGTTCATCTAAGAAGGAAGGAAATTGTTGAAGGGAACCCTCTATTGGTTAGCTAGTTTTGCCTCTAATTTGATTACTATATGACTATATATCACAGTATGCTCCACTGCGCTAGCACTAGCAAGTAGCGACCCTAGCCACTAACGCCTAAATCAAAACGATCGCTTCAACCCTACCAAATCAACAAAGTGACTAGCCAACCGATTTGGGCAAGCCAGTATCACGAATTCACCTCTAACGATAAAATTGTTTTCCTAATTACCAAGCACGCATACCGAACAAATGACAACAGCACACGCACATTTCGTCGCAAAACCACCAATTCGGCACCATTCCAACCACAAAATGGGGGGCAGCAAACAAGCGCCCGAAGCAGATCGAGATTCGAGGCGGTTGTTATAGAGAGGGGAGGGGGCGGGGGATCTGCGGGTGCTCACGGTGGGGAGCTGCGGCGGCGGGGGCGGGTAGAGCGCGTGGCTGGAGGGCGGGAGCTGGTCGAGGAAGGCCGGCATGTACATGTCGTCGACGCCGTGGTAGCCCTTGACGCCGTCCAGCGTCCGGATCTCCGGGCCCATCCCGCACACGACGAAGTACTCGAAGATCCGCGACGCCATCACCGCCGCCGGATCCCCCCGCCGGGATCGCCCCGCGCCCGCGCGCTGCTCACCGGAGGGAGGGGAGGGGAGGGGGCGCCACGGCGCGGCGGCTGGTTGTGCGCGACGCGAGAGCGCGCTCTCTTTCTCTCTCTCTCTCTCTCTCTCTCTCTCTCTCTCTCTCTCTATCGCTGCGGGTCTCCTGCGCGAACGGGTTGGGGGAGGAGGAGGATGACGAAGCCTACGCGGGTCGGGTGGGTCTCTCGGTTTGACTCGTTACGAAATCTCTCGGATAGATGGGGAAAACACGTGATTTTCACGAAAATTAAGGCCGAGTTTAATACCAAACTTTTTTCTTCAAACTTCCAACTTTTTTATCATATTAAAACTTTTCTACACATATAAATTTCTAACTTTTCCAATACATCATTCTAATTTTAACCAAACTTCTAATTTTAACGTGAAAAACACACCCTAATTCAATTTTCGTAGAAGAGCAGTACGAAGTTGATCTTTTAGAAAAAATGGATTGTGTAAAATTACGACGGGACAATCGTGAATGTTCGATATTTTAGGATAAACTCGATCAGAAGTTCTCATAATTAAATATTATATTGAAATAAGCTTATAAAAACTAATAAGTTTATGATATTTTTTAAAGCAGATTTACGCTACAATTAGGAATTTTGAAACTAAGAAATTGAAAAATTGTTAATATTCAGAATTTTAAACAGTTTGATTTATCCTTTTTATAGAGGGAGTACTTTCGTAAAAGAACACTTTATATCTATATCTCAGCACTATCATATCAAGGATGTGGTTGCGGGATCATTGGGAGTGGGGCATGACTCTACTCACTATTTACAAATCCACGTGCTCAAAAATATCATACACTCATACTAGTTTTCGTTTCTTTGAGCGTTTGTTAGAGAGCACATTTACAAATGTATGATTGCAATTTACGTGCTTTTCTTTTTGATAATAGGCGATTCTCAACGCTTTGCGGCGTGAATTACTAAACAATTTTCAATATATTTTTTCGACGATCAAGTTAGGAGTAAAAAGAAAAGAAAATAATAAAACGTGAGGGTTTATCACTACTTATTGTAAAACAAACAAATGATACATGTGATTTAATATGGAAAAATATTGATAAGTACATATTAAATATTATAAAAATGATAGATATATTTATTAAAATATTTGTGGGAATGATGTGAGAGGTGATGATTAGATATACTTGCATGTATATTTGTAGAATTAAATAAAGATTAAATTGCATATTGGGCCACCTTTCTTTACCATTATTTCAACTTGGACCAGGGGTAGAGAAACCTTTTCACTTTGGACCACCTATATTTATATTTACATGTTGTTTCATTTTGGGGCTCTTCTTCCACCTTCAACTCCATTGATCTTCTCTCCGCCCTACTTGAATTTCACACCACACTCATCCTCAAGCTCTACTGATGCCACACTATCTCGAGTCCTGCTGTTTGCCATACTCTACCTCGAGCTTGACCTCCCAACAATTAGGGAGGTCGATCTCCTTTCCAAGCACACGGAGGTGACGCCGACGGAGCTTCGACACAAGTACAACACTTATGGGTGGGCAGATTTAGACCGAACCGAAGAACCGAAGCGAAAAGACCGAGACCGAGACCGATAAATTTGGTTAGCTGTTCGGTCCCAGCCATCGAAAGGCCGAATTTATTTCGGTCATTTCGGCTATTGGGCTCGGCTAACCGGATTAACCAAATTGATCAAAATTTTGGCCCAATAGGCCTAGAACCCAATAAGCCCAGTAGTACTAACCCTAGATACAACCCTACCACTGCCGCACTCCCTAATCCCAATCTCCCATTCCCATCGCGCCGCATCCCCATCCTCTCGGCCTCCGTCTCCACCACGCCGGCGCCGCCTCCGTCGTCCTCCACCGCTGCCGCCGCCGCCTCCGCCGGCCTCCACCGTGCCGGTGCCGCCTCCGTCGTCCTCCCCCGCGCCGGCGCCGCCTCTGCCCTCCACCGCCTCCAGCCAACCTCCATCGTCGATTCGTTGTGCGCCGTGAGCTCGGTGGTGGAAGAGGCCAGCCATGAGTAGATTGCAGATTCAAGTCAATGGATTCAAGTCATGGCAGATTGACAGTATCGATTTGTTTCTTTTCTTTTCTAAATTGTGCTCAATTTGCTTCTTTTTTTTTGCCTAAATCGTGCTTGATTTGCTGGTGACACCAATTTGTAGTGTGTATCTGCGGCCTAATTGCTTGATTCATCGATCTTACTGATAATTTGATTTTTTTTTGTTGTTCAAACTTTTGTTATGGTTATTTCGGTCTATAACCGAGACCGAACCGAACTAACCGAAGACCGAATTGCTCAGTCTTGAGTTTTGTTGGAGACCGATCGGTCTTGAGATTCTAAAGACCGAATTTTTAAAAAGACCTAGAAACCGAACCGAATTTCTCCGTATGCCCACCCCTAACAACGCTGGTGATCACTTGTTGGCCTGCTCATGGTGATTCCTCTAGCCCTTTGCAGTCAAGATAGAGAGAAGAAACAGAGATAAGAGAGAGGGAGCTGGATGTGGAAGAAGAGGCCCAAAGTAATGTTGTATGCTTGCATAAGGTTAATAGATAATAATTGCTAGTGGGTGATGATGTGATATAGTTGCATGTTGAGTTTTAGGAGTTAGTTGGCATCAACTTTATACAAAGATAGGATGCGTTACAATATTACAAGGTGTATCCGCTAACATGTGACTATGGTATGTGTCTTCCTTATAATTTGAGAAAAATGAAATTTGCACTTTAGTAACTCCATGCTATTCACTAATGGGTTCTTTTTCACAACAAGTGGATCCTATTATCTTTTATACTAGGTGCTGTCATAGGTATTGTCCTGCACTTCATAACGAAAAATATTTTGCAAGATATAATTCAAATATCGTAGAAATAATGAATGGATATAAGTTAAGATACTGTGAAGATGATATAAATGTGATAATATGACTTGTTTGTATATTACGCTGTAGCTTGTAGAACATAATACTCTCTCGTTTCATATTATAAGTCGTTTGACTTTTTCCGTAGTCAAAGTTCTTTAACTTTGACCAAGTTTATAAAAAAAGTTAACTATATCTACAATACGAAATTAGTTTCATTAAATCTAGCATTAAATATATTTTGATATAATGTTTGTTTGTATTGAAAATATTACTATATTTTTCTATAAACTTGATCAACTTAAAAATCTTTGACTACAAAAAAAAATCAAACAACTTATAATATGAAATAGGGAGTAGTTGTTAACAGGTGATGGTGTGAACATGGTAAGATACTTGCCTGTGGTCGGGTTTATAACCATACTTCTTACATTTTTGGTGAATGTAACAAATTATCGAGTTAATCAAAGACGATATGATAATTTTAATTTGCTAGTCAAAATTCTCAACTTTACTGATGTCACTAGTAATTTGCTAATCCTGTATAAAGTTATATTTTATTTCATCCTATGCCATTTTTGTCTATGGGCAATTATTGGCCGGACTGTCAATTGAGTTCAAAGAGATCTTCTTGGCCGGAGAAAATGATATGAGGTGCACTGCCGGTTTGAACTCTAGAAAAATGATATGAGTTCAAACTGACATGAAGAAACAGTCAGTGGTCCGTTTGAACTCTAGAAAAATGATATGAGGTGCACTGCCGGTGGAAGGAGCTGCTGATGACACGGGTGTTTGACGCCATCAAGAGCCTCCGTCTTGACGTTCTCTCGGTTCAGGCATCAGCACCGGATGGTCTTCTCGGATTGAAGATACGAGCTAAGGTTGTCTCTCTCACTCGATAGAAACTCAGCATTTTATATTATTAATGCTCATGTTTTTTATGTGGTATACTTAGTAAGTTGTATCCATAAAAGTTATAAAGAACTGATCCCTTCATCTTAAATTATAGTAACAATCTAGTATCAAACTAAATAATAAATCTTAGTACGACGAATCTCGATAGACCATAATGTTCATATATATATATATATAATATATATATATATAGTAAATTTGTTTGGTGCTCTATGGTGCCCGGGCACCATTGTTGAAATTGAGTATATACCCAATTCAAATGAGTATGAAACTTTTTCAATTACTTAGGTATTAACATTAACTACTTTACTAACTAGTTTAAAGCAAGTTTGAACTAAATTTGAACTTGTTTTTGTTAGATTTTGATTCTAGGTATATAGCATCCATACATATAATTAGTTAGTTATGTAATCATTGACTGTGAAATAAAGTTAAATTTGAGTTGTTTTGTTGATAAGTATAGGTATGAATCAAATTATTATAACTAGGTATATACTCACAATTTGAAAATTTTGAAAAATTTGAGTGATTTTGTGCATTAGATACCATGGTGCCCGGGCACCATGGTGCCCCATACGAGTGTCCTATATATATATATATGTATATATGCACATATGTATATATATATATATATATGTATATGTATATATGTATATATATATATGTATATATATATATCGTAATAGGATGTGTCTAATCTAGTACTAATAAACAAATATTTAAAGCCAATATAATTGTATACCATGAACCAGCTATAACTAAGCACATATGGAAGAGAGCGAAAAAAAGAGAGAGAAATGTTGACTCTAATGTAAGAGCTAGTTTTATACATGCTTCAAGATATATAGATAGATCAAGCACATAAGTGAGAGGAGGAAAAATTAAAAAAAACATTATAGCAAATATATTGTACTCTCTCCATTCAAAAGTCTTTTGCATATTTTATTTTCTAGTGTTTTCTAAATGAGATAGACATATTTATAGTATCCATGTATCCAAGACTTAAATGAAGAAGTTGTCTGTTTGTTTTTATAATGCTAGACTAAACTATTGGCCGGAATATATTAATACTTATTGGTTTCATGCATGCGTATAATCCTTGGTATTTGTTATATGTAGGATGAGTTTTATTTTTCTTGCTCTTGATGGCAAAAGAATACGCTCTAAACTTTTGGATAGAAAGATAGTATCTTTTGATGAGCTTATAGCTTGTAGTCCCTCCATCCTAAAATATAAAATACAACCATAAGTAACGCAAATACAAAGAAAGAATTGAATTATCCTCTCGATTGGATCACCTTGATGCATGCATGTAATGTGATTGGAGGGCTTGATGGCAGAGGATTTAAAACAAATCAAATTTAGAGGAGAAAGATGTACTAGCTAATGTATACACGTATGCACGCCTTATGATATATGGAAAAATAGTGGCTTATATTTGGTGCAGAGAAATATAAGACAGGGGACCCAAATATATCATTTTGTCTAGCTACACCATTTTCATTTGCTTAGAACTTAGGTTTAAATAATGATAACGACAAAAATTAATTAGTTTATATTGATTTTATGGATTTTAAAAAGACAATAATTAATGACGACCTGAAACTCCGAAAAGAGTGTATAAAATGGAGCTTTCATTCATTGATGCTAACTGTGTTGGTATTGTTTTGCAGTATGCCATTTCTGCCGCCGTGGCGCCTGCGATGATCAGTGAAACTCTCCGGACAGCCGTAGCAGGCAACTAATGTTGACTGTTGAGAGCGTTGCGGCGTTCGCACGTTGGAAATATATATATATATGGTCCTAAAAATATGAAAACCAGATCGATATATATTGCTCTGCATTAATTGTATTGAAAATAAAGATTAAAAAAGAATTGAATTGAAAATAATGCTGGAAGCAGAACTACTCCAACAGGATCCACGCGATCTTAATTAATTAATTTGTTCCATCTACGTACTGCACAGACAACAGATAATGTATGTGTATAAGTTTAACGAATTACATCCAGCAGCGTGTCTACACTAGAATGTGATTGGTTATCTCTAATGGGCTTAAAGCCTCATCTCTTTTGGGTCCCCTGTCACTAAGCAAAGTTCACTGCTGTGAGAAAATATCTCAATCGGGCACAAAGCCGTCACGGATATATGTCATCTCAATCGGGCCAGCAACCAAGCCCGTCATAGATAAGATTGACCAAGCAACCCGAGTCAAACCAGATTAAGAAGTAGCCCGTCACGGATGATTAATATTAATCAGGCACACTACTAAGCCCGTCACGGATGACTAGTCATCTCAATCGGGCATTAAGGAAAATGCCGTTACCGATAGACTTGACCCATGTGTTGAGTCAAAATAGTCACGGGCAACCCCTATTTAGTTTTAATAGGGTGTTTTGTAGTAGTGATATTTCGTACAAATTTAAAATATAAAGGGCATTGATTGGTATGGGGTGGGAGTAGTACCCTTGGACTACACATTATTATTGCACACTATTGAAAATTAGTTTTAGACTATGATTCTGCTTAGCATAAGTTTTGCATAGAATTTGTAAAGGTCATTTAAAGTTCTGGTCCTTATTTTCACGTGAAATTTATGGAGCTAGGATGGTTTGGATTGTGTGGATTATGTTGTTATTGAGTTATTTTATATTTGCTTGTCGTGGATGTTCGTATTATAGAGGAGATCGACTTTGCCGGAATTTCTAAAAAAATTTTGGGAGTTAGTGGTTTTGAGTGTATTTTTATGTGACACTCTAGATACGTGGTTACCTGGAGTGTTACATGCCTGGCTTATTACGAAAAATTCATACCAACTTTTAGCAGTAAACCAAAAAGTTCTAATTAACCATTATAATTTTACATTTTTAAGTAATTTTAAACTTTTGTCCTCAAAACAACACCAAAGTTTGGTAATTAAGAGTTTAAGCCAAATAATATATTTTTACCTGGCCTACCAAACTTTGGTAATGACCAATTTTGACTTTGCTAGAATTTACTAAGGTTTATTATAATCAAACATACATAAATACACATATATATAGGTTTACAAGTGCAATATTGTTGAAACTATTTTTTAACAAATTTGGCCACGTTATTATTCACATGCTCAAAACTTATGTTTTAAATAAGAATTATGATAAAAATTTGTTTATGTCGATTTTATGTAAAACGACAATAATGACCTGAAACTCCGAAAGAGATGTATAAATGGGGCTTTCATTTATTTATGCTAGCTATGTTGGTATTGTTTGCAGTATGCCAGTTCTGCCGCCGCGGCGCCTGGGATGATCAGCGAAGCTCTCCGGACAGCCATAGGCAGCTAGTGTTGACAACGTTGCTTCGCACATCGGAGATGTATATAGTCCTAAAATGTGAAAACTATATATATATCGGTCTTCATTATATTGAAAATAATGCTGGAAGCAGAGAATTACTCCAAGAGGATCCATACTACAGACTATAAACAATAATCTGTATATACATAAGTTTAACGAGTTAATCCATGTCAATTTGTATGTTAATTACGGTTGTGATATTGAGGTTGATACGATGTGTTGCATTATGGTCACTTATATATGTTACTATAAAAATGAGAACTTATAATTCTTAGAGTTTGTTTATGGACTAAATAATGACTGTTAACGTTATGTACGGCTCATATGTGAAAGAGGCCCATGACCCATTATACAGGCACCCACGTGTGACGGGCCGAAAAACGCCTAGTTGAAGATTGAACCTCATGGCCACACCCATTATCAATGATAACTTATCGGTGATGGACTTACACTACTACGTAAAATGTTTGTTCAGACGGCACAAACCATTTACATGGGTGATTTTTCTCCTCTTACAAAAAAAACACTGTAATACATGCACATCAATTACCACCTGAAAAAAAAATATATTTACGCTGTCACTACATCATAAAATCCCTAACAAAGAATCAATCGGTAAAATTTTTCCCCCTCGACTGCGATCTATATCTTGAAAGTTTAAGGGCCTACATGACATGGCCACACAAGTTAATTAATAGACCGAATGTGCAATTTATTATGAGATAGGTTTAAATGTTAGAAGTTGTTATATTTGTGGATGGAGGAGTACCGTCCAAAAATAGAATCATTTCCAGAATTTTTTTAGCAGATATTACGGTTGAAAAAAAAAACCTTAGTGTCCCTTAATAAATAAGAAATATGCATGTGGGGGTGAGAGGGTGTGTGAGGATAAGATAAGAATTTTTTTTTTTGAAGGAACGTGTTTGATAGGACAAATTGCCTCACTCTAGCATACCTCAAGTTAATTAGATGCATGGCTTGACCGAGTTGCCCTTCGTTTCGTTCGTGTAAGGCAAAATTCCTCCTTCACCATCATATAGCTAGGTTTCACGTGCCAATTATATAGAAAAGAAAATTATAGCAAGCTAAGGCGGCGGTCGTTAAACTAGGGAGTATTGTAGCGCGTGCATATCTATTCTATACTACATAGAAGTAAATATCAAGACATAAAAATTTAAGAGAGAGATAAAAAATACTATAGCAATGCAAAGAGAAACGCTTAGGAATTTTCGGCTAGCTTCATAAAGTTGTGGGCTAGCCGATCAGGGTTCGAAGCCTCACCCTCTCCTATTTATTTGATATCAGGCCAATCTTTCTTTAATATATACGTTTTTTTTCTCTATAGCAACGCAGACACTGATCTGTTGCTGACTTGCTTCTTTTGCGATTGGTAGTTCGGGGTTATGAACTGGGACTAAGGAAGGTTTCTCCACCAGTGTTGAACAAAGAAGATGACACTGACAGATGATGGAAGAAGAAGACCACACCGGAATAAATGGAAGTGGAACGAACTGCATGCGGTAGTGCGCGCGGTCGATCGAAAGAGACGAAGACGTCGACGCGCTTGCCGTGGCCGCGGCCACCACTCACCAGACCGGAAATGACCAAGGCGCCCCTAGGCCTCTGCAGACTGCAGCGGTGGAGGAGATTCTTGGTTGGAATAACGGGTGACCTTTCCCTGGCAGCAAGCGCCCAAGTACCTAACACAAGGGTAAATTTAGTGTGGTAGGTCACAGCCTATGCCCATATGATGTTTTCTTCCATTCAGGGTCGGAAAAAGTTCGCTTAACGTTCCTCAAATATGGATTTTTTTATTTAAATATTTACAAAAATAATTTTCTATTTTAAAATTTTACAAAACTAGTCGCCCATCGCCCTTTGATCCTCTCAGAGGACGATTTATCTGACGTGGCAAACGACCATGGCTCTCGCCTAACGGCTGGCTAAGGAGGGGGAGCCATTTTGCAGGCAGCCCCCTTGCCGCCCTCCTAAAGGCTGATTTTTGGTCTAGGGGGCTGCCTGCAGAGTGGCGGGGAGGGCGGCCTGGCCTTTTTGCAGGTGGTTCTCTTGCTGCTCTCTGAGAGGACGATTTTACACTGTACAGGGGGCCGGGGACGCCAGTTTAAGGGTAGCCGCCTGGTTTTTTTTGCAGGCGGTCCCCTTGCCATCCTCCCATAGGGTGGTTTTATATTGTTGCTGCTATATTTAACCATTTGTTTTAAAAAATAAGTAAATCATCGTTTTGAAAACAACCAAAACAGGGAAAATGTTTTTAGATTTGAATGATTTGTTGTTGAGGCGGATTGGAGCCCTAGGGGGGAGTTTTTTTACATCAAAATATTGAATTGTTAGTTAAAAATATTAGGTAAATCATTGATTTGAAAATGAACAAAATAGGAAGAATTATTAAAATTCCAATGATTTATTTTGCACTCAAATTGGAGGCCAAGAGGTTGGTTTTACATAAAAAATAGGTATACTATCTTTTTGAAACGAACACAACAGGAAGAATTTTTTTTTTAAAATTGCAATGATTTATTTTCACCCAGATTGGAGCCCAAGGAGGGGGTTTTTTACCTCTACATTGTAAGTTACGTAACTTGTGTATAATTCTCGTGTACGTTGAATCATGTAATCATGTACACAATTAAGGTAGAATTTAAAATTATAAGGAATACAACGTATCGGGGCGTCAAAGGAACTTTGCAAATCGCAACGATACAATCACATTAATTTTTAATTCGTGACGCATACAACAACACACCATCATAAATAAACATAATAATAATAAGATAGTTAAGAAGTGCCAGGGATACATGATACAAATTTGTCAGTCCCGACGAATCGAGCCTGAGCTTATCTACCGACCCCTTCTACGTCGTTCAACTTGTATTACATTTTCATGCTACTTCAATCGCTGGTACTATATTTGTGTTTTAGACTTAGTTATCTTTTGGCCATGATATGTTGGATTGACATTGTCTATCTACAAAGTGAGTCCACACCTCCTTGAATTGTCCTGAGAAATAAACATAGTTAGTTAGTTAGGATAGTAATATTATGCAGATTCTAGCGATCAAAATTGGGAAAATGTTAGACGTATAACGAAATTGTTGTATACATTAGGGCAGACAAAATATCTCCTGCCAAATGTTTGTTTTGCAAATGAGGTAACCACCTGGCAGCGATCTCTACAACCACACTTTATCAAATCCCAATGTTACTATTCCTCACTTTATTTACTTCAATACAAATATTTTTTCTACTTTCACAAACTCCGATACAATCATCACTCTGGAAGTAAACTTATTAGGCCATTCACAGTGCTCCTTGTTGGCGTTCAGCCTTGGTTTCCACATAGGAGATTCGTTGCCACATACGCGCCTGATGTGCCCAACTTGAAGAACCCGTAGCCAAAGGCCTTGTTTAGTTGGGGAAAAGTTTTGGGTTTGGTTATCACATCAGATATATGGACATACATTTAAAGTATTAAACATAGTCTAATAACAAAATAAATTACAGATTCCGCAAGGAAACTGCAAGATGAATTTATTAAGCCTAATTAATCTGTCATTAACAGTGTTTACTGTAACAACACATTGTCATCATGGAGCAATTAGGCTTAAACGATTCGTCTCGTAATTTACACGCAAACTATGTAATTGTTTTTTTTTACACATTTAATACTCCATGCATGTGCCTAAACATTCGATGTGATAGGTGAAAAGTTTTTGTTTTAGGAACTAAACAAGGCCAAAGTGAGACACCGGTTCTTCATCAATATTTGTCAGACATTTGTCAGGGCGGGGCGAGTACTTGTCGAGCGGCGCGTTGGTAGAGGGCGTGACCCGTGCGACGCCCCGTGCAAGGCAGCAGCGGTCCACCGGCAAGGCCACCACCCTGAGAAGAAGGAAAGATGGCGGTGGTGGAAGAGGGGGCAGTGGATCTGGCGCCTAACCTCATAATCTCCATGCCTACGTGTATATGCTTTTTTCCTTTGGGCATGACATAGGGGACTCGGCGCACTGTGAAGTAGATGCCAGTAGCTAGGGTAGACATGTAATATGCTTATACCGAATGACAAATATTTCCACTCCATCCATGCATGGACTACTCCGATAGGATATATAGAGGCTGCAAGTGTAGAATTAATCACGATGCATCTAATAAAATAGTGAAATCAGCAAGCTCTCGTGCAAATTATACTGTGCCACGTCATGATCAAACAAAACTAGACTGTCCGATTTTCCATCTCGGTAGGTTTCTAGCCGTCAAATCTGGCGTGGAGCTAGACAGTTGATTCGATTTGGGATTTGGAGATCCGCGTCGCATGCAGCTGCCCTGCCCGCGAACAACGAGCTGGCGTAGGGACAACAACAAGTCCTTCTCTCTTCACAGAGAGCTACATCCATCGCTTCCAATCCTGCTGTGGCACTGTATACAGATGTAGAGCACTACGGACTCCTCTCAATGACCCACTCGCACGTAAAACACCAAAACGGCACAATCTGTGACAGCTCAAAGTATCTCATTCCAGATGACCTTATACACAGGGCGCAGATCCCGGCAAGGCGCTACAAGATCTTCTACTTGCTATGTTTTTAGAACCTGTGGAATCATCGTCATAGCGTAGTTTTCCGAAATGAAGCAATATCCTTGTATCACCTGCTAGTGAAATACATCGAGGATGCAACGCTCTGGGCAGAGAGGCTTAAGGTGGACGATCGAATTGTGGTCTCTGCCTGGAAAGACATTTTCTCTTCCTCCCTTCGATCTCTGAATTTGTAATTGCTATGTACCTTATCTTTCCGGTTTCCTTTTAATGCGAATACAGGTGGGGAAGGTCTCCCCCCCGGTGACCAATTCAAAAAAAATAATAATATATGACAGGGTCCAAATAAAACCCATTGTAGATGAGGCTATGAGACATAATACATCACTGGTCGAGAAACCTAATAAGCGACTAGTCGTGCACGATCACCCACAAATTTCATTTTGGGTTAATTTGATACATGCCATTACAAATGTGGCTATTCAGATAAATGCATTATAATTCATCTATTGGTAGCCGTGCCACTTATACTTTATAAAATTAGAATCATGCCACCGCCGTCAAGCTTTCCATCTTCTCCCTCATCTGTATATGGGATCCATCTGTTAGATTCATCTTCTTCCTTCATCCTCCCCTGTTTATTTTCAGCTCTCTCTACCATTTCTTCGTTTCTTCTCTCTGTGAACACAGGCAGAGAACAAGGAGGAAAGGAGCAGGGCGTCGGTGCTCCCAGCCACCAAAGCACTGGAATCTTTGGCTCTTTGAAATGTAGCAGCGCACCCTCCCCGACGAGCTCCGGAGTGACCGTGGATTGCTCCAGCGCTGAGGCAAGCTGCTGAGCAGCATCCAGGCGTTCACGGCCGGCGACGACTAGTAGACAAGCCCGGTGTCCGTGCTCGACATGGCGGCGTTCCTCGCTGACGAGCTCTAAGCCGAGGTGAGGCGCGCGCGTGAGCCCTGTGGCGCTGCCGGATACCGACCTGCACCTGAATGAGCTGATCCGCAGCGGTGGCGTGCACGACCTCGCCGCTGACCACCACCGCAGGCCAACGTCGTTGCAGCAGCAGCGTGGCCTCCCTAGCGCGGAGGTAGGCGACGCCGTGCTGCAGATCGAGCGGCCGGTGTTCAAGGACCTCGTCGCCGTGCAGATCATTTTCTTATCGTCGTCTTCACTAGAACAATGTGAAGAAAGAAGCGTCGCCACCTCCTAGCCACCGGAGCTTCAGCGCCCCCTCTCCTCTACCTGTGAAGAAAGAAGAAATGAGTATATATGGAGGAAGAAGATGAATCTGACGGGTGAGTCCCACGTACAAGAAAATGAAAAGCTGAGGAGGAGGCCTGTCACCGCGCTGTCGCCGGAGGATCTCGGCAACATGGAATGGTTCTACATGGTCTGCATGACCTATGCGTTCCGGCCTGGACAATGGTATACTTCTTTGATATATAGTATAATTAGTTAGTGGTACATTTCTTTCGGCCTAGAAAACTTCGATTAATTCCTTATATCTGAATGGTGCCACACAGATGGCGGTTAAGAAGTGTGTTATAACATATACTCACTCTCTCCCGAAAAAAGAATCCTAGAAATAGATGTGACAAAAAAAATTTTCTTTTCATGAGCTAAAGAGGGCCTAAATTCATTTGCAAGTAATCATGTACTACTAGGTAGTACTAATATTTTAAATCCAAGATAGTACTAGTAGCTAGTCAAGCATGCAGCTGGCAGTCAATTTTTTATGTATATATTGACAAAAATGATTTCACAGTACGTGTACGTACTGAATTGTTGTTACCGTGTTGGTCTGGTGGTGTATGCATGCACTGTCAGTTTGCCAGGTAAAAGCTTTGCAAGCAATGGATGTGCCTGGCTGTGCAACGCTCAGTCTGCTGATAGCAAAGCCTTTCCACGCCAGCTCTTAGCCAAGGTACGTACTTTCGTACTAGTACATTAAACCGGCCCATCCAAAATATACGGTTGTACTCCCTCCCTTCTAAAATATCTTAATGACGTAGGATAGTTGTACTCCTCCGTCTTAAAATATCTTAACGATGTAGGATAGAATCTGATGTGATACATTCTAAAACAATAAATTTGGATAGAATCTAGACATGTTGTGTTAGGATATGTCATATATATCTTATATTAGCTTAAGTTATTTTAAGATGAAGGGACTACGTTGATCGATCTAGTACTAACTTATGTGCATACATGCTGTGTCTCTTTGGATCGCCAATAATTTGTTGCAGAACGCTTCTATTCAGGTACATACCTATTGTACATGCTTCTTGAGGCCAAATTGATGTTCGTACGTCCTATATATATTTTATATTTCTGATCTGCATCAGCTAATTAATTAATTAATGAAATGAATATCGATCGGTTATACAGACAATTGTCTGCGTCCCCTTCATGAATGGCGTACTTGAGCTTGGGACCACTGATCCGGTAAGCACTTACTCATGAATTAATCTGGATATGAGCTAGGTTAATTATGCAGATTTATTATCTTAGATGGTACCAAATCCTCACCTAGATTACCTTCTTTTAAGGACGTACGGGGGAGTATAATCTTACACAACGTTAAATTATATATATATACTCACTCCATACTCGTAAAAGAAGTCATTTAGAACAATGTTTAAGCCAAATTTTGAGAATATAAATCATTAATAACTCTCAACACTAATTGTTGAGTTTGAAAATGTAAAAAATATATGAATAGTTTTGTCTTAAAAAATACTTTCATAAAGTACAATATATCATTTTTCAATAAATATTTTTATAGAAATAAGAAGTCAAAGTTGTATTTTAAAGACCGTGTCGGTGTCGATGTCTAAAACAATATCCTTTATAAGTACGGAGGGAGTATATAACATATGATAATATAATATATACGTGAGTGTACAACACTAGCTAGCTAGGCAAGCCTTAACTAAATTAATTTGTACATGCAAGAGTGTGCAGACGATAGGGTTTGCAAAGACGTTGCAATACTTGCAGGCCGCATATATATACTCCCTAGCTTCTTCATCTCATAAAAAATCAACTTCTAGCTACGAATCTGGACATAACGTATGTTCAAGTTCATAGTCAGAAGTTGGCTTTTTATATGACAAAGGGAATAGGCACGTTCAGCATAAGCGATGGAATAGAGTCTACAATATTAGGCCGCATAATGCGTTAGTTCTAGTATGCTTCAAGACCTCCTCTTTCTCTCTTTCTTCAAGCTCCCTCTTTAATTATCCACCGATTTGGTTTGAAGATGTCTCTTAATTTTCTCGACTTGAACAAGTGTTTTTGATGATTTAGCTACCTCAAAGAAACTACATAGCTTAGAGGACGATGTTAACATACGTTTCAAGTATTCAGGATTCTATTTTTGCACTTCCTAAAGAAAATCAAATTGTTGTCTTAGGACATAAATTCTTCTTCTTCGTAACCTTAATTTCCCCAGCCATATCTGTTGTGCATCCATCTGTGTTCCTCTAGCAATCATTTGGTCACACACGATTCCTACTTAACACAGAGATTATCACATTAGATTGATCACTAGCTTAGCTAGCTTTCTTGATGTGGATAGAGAGGGTGTTGCCAGCCGCGATTTTGATTGAGCAAAGATTGACTGTGCTGGTAGAGATTGACCTCTTGCGATGGATTGAAAAATAGGTATAGCCCTAGTCTTTGTGTAACTTTGGTCAATATATAGATAGCCCAAATGAAATCATTTTTTTGGGTATCGTTTGGCATTTTAAAATATAAGGTCTCATTTTGTGTTTAGTACTTCGACCGTACCTCAAATTCTTGGGATACGACCATGTGTTAATGTCATCGTATATTCACGAAATTAAATTAATGCACCAACTCACAGTTCACTGAAAATTAGTTTGCTCGTTAATTAGACATACTTCCCTAGTGTTGTGTCTTCTACCTTTAAAATCTAGCTTTTCATATATTTAAGTTACGTGGGAAAATTTGTTAGATTTTTTTTAAAAAAATATAATGTAGGAGATATTCCTACAATGTATATATTAAATATATAAAAATTAGAGTAAATTTCACAAAACTATACATACCATGACCAAACTATCACAAAACTACAAATTTAACTAGGTTTATCACAAAACTAAACATTTAACACCAAATTTATCACAAAACTACACATTTAAGATGAAGTGTCACAAAACTACATATTTAGTAACTAAATTATTACAAAACTATAAGTTTAGAACCAATTTAGTCACAAAACAATAATGTTTATAGCTGCAGCATAATAATGGAGCTAGGATTTAAACTCTAAAAGCTGTATTTTTGTGATAACTTCAATTTTAAATATGCAGTTTTATTTAACCTTAAATATGTAATTTTGTGATATATATGGTGTTAAATATTTAGTTTTGTGATACAACGGCTTAAATCTGTAGTTCTGCAGTAGTTTGATCAAAGTACCTATAGTTTTGTGAAATTTACTCAAAAAATTACAAAAAGAAAAATTGTATAGGTTTCACTACATGTTGTCTAGCCATTCTGTAATCTGTGGATGGTATATAGCTATGTTTTGTTATATGAATAACCAAGGTAAAATATGATCTAAATCTACATTTTACAAACTTAAAAAGGTGGAGACTTATATTTCTGAAAATCATGTGATTCCTTTCTCTACTAAAAAATGATTTTTCATGGCGTCACCCTATAATTTTCGCTGGAGGTTATATGCGAAAACTGCTACTAAAAATGTAACAAGGGGTGAGGGGTTACGGACCGCCAGCGAAAATCGGTTTTCGCTGGCGGCCACGCTAAGAGGTCCGCAATTAAAAATAGCTCTATTTTCACTGGCGGCTACGCTAAGAGGCCCGCCATAAAAAATTAGGTTTTTGCTGGCAGCCGATTTTCGCTGGCGACAGCTAACTTGCACCGACTGTGAAAAAAATATTCCCTCTATTAAAATCTCCTCCAATCTTATCCCTTCCCATTCACCTCTCCCATTCCTTCTCTTCCTCCTGCAGCCTCTCCACCTCCTGTCCTCCTCCAGCCTCTCCTCCTCCTCCTCCTGTCGGCGTAGGAAACCACGGCGGATTAGCCAGAACATGTTAACCCAAGGAATCTCACGATCCTAGACCATCGTTTCTTTTTGGTTGACATAATACTTTGTCCCAAGCTACCAAATGGAGAGGTCCTAATTAGAACCTCTCCAGATACGTACCATGCCTTTTTTATTATCAGTCTTCTTAATTGTTCCATCAGGAAGCTTAGAAAATGCACATGTAACTAGCGGAATCTTAAAATTTCGCTAGTTAGTATAAAGAAAGATCAAGTAAAGTAATTTAAGAACCGGGTGTAGAATGAGTCAAAAGAAGTTTAGGGTTCATGTGCACGGTGCACCATACCAACGAAATAGATCATGTGAATAGACTTTTTTTTCTCTATGTATAACCAAAAGATGTTGTAATAAATACCAACTTTCTTATTTATCAGTCGTCTATTTTTTTTAAAAAAATTGTCAGTCACCTACACTTACATCTATAAGGTGTAAATTAAACTACACGTACACAATTCATAAACTAGTAAAGTGCAAATTAAATAAACATTTTATTTTACTTTATTTATTAATTCAACAAACCCATATGTATTTTTATGCTTCTATACTACTAGGAAAATAATTTACGCCATGAAACAAAAATGTGTCATCAATGTTGAAACTGTAGCAATAGATACATGTTCCCACCATTTTAAAATCGTTGATAGTCATGGTAATAAATATAATGGTAATAGGTTATTGCAACGATTTTTATTTAGTGGAAACAAATTTCGATATTGCCACAAAATGGATGTGGCAAAAAAATCATATTGCAACACTTCACATTGTTGCAATAAATAATTATACCACTACTTCATATGTGGCATTAGTTCTACATGCCAAATAAAAAGTTTAAATATTAAACTATCATCATAACTATTTCTTTTTGATATCTTGTCATGGCTAGGATTTGAACCAAAACCTCTCCCCCACGCACGGTCTCCTTTACCAACATACCTACGCATTAATTTTATTATAAAATGCAAATCTTTTCATTTGAGCCTACTAACTGAGATTTGAATCATAGACTTGAGTATCTAAAAGATTTCATATAAAAAATTTGCCACCTATAAAATTGTAGATCTTGTGGAGAGCTATAATTTTCATATAAAATTTGTCCCAATCTATGTCCATATGGAAAAAAAAACTAAGTTAAAT
Source organism: Oryza glaberrima (assembly GCF_000147395.1). Lineage (NCBI taxonomy): Eukaryota > Viridiplantae > Streptophyta > Magnoliopsida > Poales > Poaceae > Oryza > Oryza glaberrima. Next base: position 20,100,057 of record NC_068326.1, read on the forward strand.
TGTGAGATGATAATTTTTTTTATTGTAACGCATTTGTTGATCATGGCAATATAAAATAGTGAAAAGTAACTTACCACAACCATGTACTATGCAAATTACCACAAAAATTAAAATTGTGGCGAGATAGAATATGTTTTTTTTTGCAACAATAATGCTTTTTTGGTGATAGCTCATTTACTATTCTAACAAAAATATTGAGTGAAACAACTATTGTAAATCATTGAAACAAAATAAAGGTATTTGTCATAAAAAAACTATTGTTGCAATAGTACAATATATTATCATAAATTATTTTTCATTGTAATAATTTGGTGGCAATAGCTCGATTATCTTGTCGTGAGGTCATTGGAAATTGTTTATATCATTGAGAATAAACAAGGAAGTAGATATTGTACATATTTTTATATGTTTAGGTAGTAACATTGGCCTCATAAAAAGAAGAAACGAACATAAATACAAGTTATTGGATATTATCTGTTGTTGAAAAAAGTAATGGATGGATAAGAAAAAAAACTCAGTGAACAAATAGCAACCAGAGACATGAAGAAATTAAGGCTCTCAGTCCACTGTATTTAATTATAATTTATACTCACAAGATGGTGTGGTAACCGTGATATCCCATATTTCCAAAGGTTCCGGAGGAACCAAATGTGGTAAACCGAATCACCACGGCTTTCTGGGAGTTTCAACTTCTGGCATGCTCAGACGAGCCAATTAGCTCTGGTACCCCTTCTTCCCCATCATCGCCGCTGACGAAAGAAACTGGAGACGCCAACACCGTGCTCATCGACGACCTCTTCCTCGCCCACAGCGATGCGATACCAGCAGGAGGAGATCAAGAAGATCATCAGCTAGGCAACGACCTCGGGCAACAACAAGCAGCCACCGCCATGGAGATCGACGATGATATGATCTACAGCCTGATCAGGAACTGGGATAACGACAGCAGCAGCAGCTGGATCGAGCTCCTGGACCACGTCGTTGTCTCTCCCGCCTCGTGCTTTGTGCCTTGGAAGAGAACGGAGCTGGACAAGCAGGCGGTGGCCGGCGGCGGGGAGGCGGCGCAGAGGTTGCTGAAGAAAGCCGTGGGCGGCGGCGGCGCATGGATGAATCGTGCCGCTGGTAGCAGCATCAAGAACCATGTCATGTCCGAGAGAAGGCGCCGGGAGAAGCTGAATGAGATGTTCCTCACTCTCAAATCACTGGTCCCGTCCATCGACAAGGTAGCTACCTAGCTTACTGCTTAATAATTTAGTAGTAGATCAACTTTTCATTGATATTTCATGACGAAAATTAAGTTACTTTATTACTCATTACTATGTACTGAAATAACTGTGTTACTTATTTCAGGTGGACAAAGCATCCATCCTTGCAGAGACGATAGCCTACCTCAAGGAGCTGGAGAGGAGGGTGCAAGAGCTCGAGTCCGGGAAGAAGGTGTCTAGGCCGGCCAAGAGGAAGCCGTGCTCGGAGACGATCATCGGCGGCGGCGATGCCGGAGCTGTTAAAGAGCACCACCACTGGGTGCTCTCCGACTCCCAGGAGGGCACCCCAAGCAATGTGCGTGTGATCGTCATGGACAAGGATGAGCTGCACCTGGAGGTGCACTGCCGGTGGAAGGAGCTGATGATGACACGGTTGTTCGACGCCATCAAGAGCCTCCGTCTTGATGTTCTCTCGGTGCAGGCGTCGGCACCGAATGGTCTTCTCGGACTGAAGATACGAGCTAAGGTTGTCTCTCTCACTTAATAGAAACTCCATATGTTATATTATTAATGCTCATGTTTCTTAACTAGTATACCTACTAGTATGCCGTATCCATAAAAGTTATAAAAAAACTGAGCACATATGGAAGAGAGCAAGAAAAAAAAGAGAAATGTTAACGTTGACTCTAATGTAAGAGCTAGTTTTATACATGCTCCAAGATATATAAATAGATCAAGCACATAAGTGAGAGGAGGAAAAAAAATAATTATAGCAAATATATTGTACTCTCTCCATTCAAACGTGTTTTGCATATTTTATTTTCTAGCTTTTTCTAAATGAGATAGACATATTTGTAGTATCCATGAATCCAAGACTTCAATGAAGTAGTTGTCTGTTTGTTTTTATAATGCTAGACTAAACTGTTGGCCAGAATATATCTAAGCAGTCATCTTAATACTTATTGGTTCTATGCATGCGTATAATCCTTGGTATTTGTTACATGTAGGATGAGTTTATTTTCTTGCTCTTAATGACAAAAGAATACACTCTAAACTTTTGGATGGAGGGAGTATATGTTAGCTCTAATAGTATCTTTAGATGAGCTTATAGCTTGTAGTACCTCCATCCCAAAATATAAAGTACAACCACAAGTAATGCAAATTTATAGAAAGAAAGAATTGAATTACCTTCTTGATTGGATCACCTTGATGCATATGCACGTAATGTGATTGAGGGGCTTGATGGTAGAGGATTTAAAGCAAATCAAATTTAGAGGAGAAAGATGTTATACATGCATGCATGCCTTATATTATGATATGTGGAAAAATAGTTGTCTTATATTTTGGTACAGAGAGACTAGTTAGCTATATATACTATAATAATATTTATAGTTAGCTATATATACTATAAAAATATTTATACTATATACTTGTCTTACTGATAAACTCTGATGTTTCATTTTTTTCCTTTCACGTCTAGCTTGATTGTTGAAAACATATATCGATAATTTCTCAGTAATTCCAGCCGCAAAGCACGAGGAATCACCTAGTATTATTAATGCTCTTGTTTCATAAGTAGTACGCTATATCCATAAAATCTAAAAAAAAAAGGTTTCAATCCCTTCGTCCTAGATTATAAAAATCTAGTATCAAACTAGATATCTTAGTATGACGAATCTAGATAGACCCTAATGTTCAGATTCATCATATTATGATGTGTCTAATATGATACTAATAAGCAAATATTTAGAGTTAGGATATATGGATTTAGAGCCAGTATAATTGTATACCATAAACCTGCTATAACTAAGCACATAATCCCATCGTCTCAAAAAAAAAAACAACATAGGACGAGATGTGAAGTTTTCTAGTATAATGAATCTGGACAAGGGTGTGTTCAGATTCATTGTACTAGAAAATGTCACTTTCCGTCCTATGTTGGTTTTTACAGGACGAAGGAAGTATGGAAGAGAGCGTGAAAAAAAAAGAGAAATGTTGACTTATAATGTACTTCCTCCGTCCCTAAATATAAGGGATTTTGGTGAGATGTAATACATCCTAGTACAACAAATCTGGACAGACGTGTCACATCCCACTATAATCTCTTATATTTAGGGACGGAGGGAGTAAGAGCTAGTTTTAGACGTGCTCCAAGATAGATGGATTAAACACATAAGTGAGAGGAGGAAAAAAAACAAAAAAAAACATTAAAGCTAATATATTGTACTCTCTCCTTTCAAAACTGTTAAGCATATTTTATTTTCTAGTTTTTATCTAAATGAGATAGATATATTTGTAATATACGTGCATCCAAGATTTAAATGAAGAAGTTGTCTTTTCGTTTTGCAATGCTAGATTAAACTGTTGGTCGGAATCAAGCCGTCATCTTAATACTCATTACTATTTGTTACATGTAGAATGAGTTGATTTTTCTTGCTTTTGATGACGAAAGAAATATGCCCTAGACTTTTTTTTTGGGCGGGGGGGGGGGGGGGGGGCTCGCTCCATACTAAAATATAAGGTACAACCACTAGTAACATAAATACAAAGAATTTAATTATAATTAAATCACTGCTGGAGAAAAGGGTTTTACCCACGGTTCGCAACCCCCTGTAGTACGGGTGAAATAATCGGGACTAAAAATCCATCTTTAGTCCCGGTTGGTGTTACAAACCGGGACTAAAGATGATAGTGGTCTAGGTTGGTCACTATATTTTTTTCTTTTTTTTTCATTGTTCCTTTGCTCACTATATTTTGATTTTCCAAATCGAGTTGCTCACTAGATATCCTCAATCATATCACCAAATCAAATTTGAATCACAAATTATAGATTCACATCACAAATCAAATACATAATAGATCAATCCAATGAATCACAAATTCTAAAAAAAAAAAAAATCTGGCGCTGCCGCCGGCCACCGCCCTCCCGGCCTCCTACTCCGCGCGCGCGGGTCTCCTCTGCCCGCGAGCGCAGTCCGCCGCGGCGCCCCACCGCCGGCCTCGCTGGCCGCCGCGCGCGGGCCTCTGCCCTCCCGACAGACTTTTGGGTTGGAGAGAATAGAGGACAACATTTTAGGTTCTAAGTTTTTCAAAGTAGGTAAATATGACTGTTCCTTTTTTTTCAGAAAACATATAGAATTAATCTTGATCTGATAGCTAGATTCTTTTGTATAAATTGAAAAGATAAAGGGCTTATTGTGAAAAAAAAAACTTATCAACTTTGTTTTAGCGGTAAACCAAACATGTAGAACCATTGTAATTTTACCAATTTTTAGTAATGTTAGAAACTTTTACTAGCTCTCAGAACACCAAAGTTTGGAATTAAGAGTGTAATCCAAATATATATATTTTTTACCTGGTCTACCAAACTTTCTTAATGACCAATTTTGAATTTGCTAGAATTTAGTAAGACTGAAATTTAAATAAACCAAACAGGCATACATATATATGCATACGTTCGTATATACCCATAGTTTCACAAGCGCAATATTGTGGAAACTTTATTGTAACAAATTTGGCTACGCCGTTTTCATATGCTCAGAACTTAGGTTTTAAATAATAATCACGACAAAAATTAATTAGTTTATGTCGATTTTATGGATTTTAAAAAGACAATAATTAATGAGGACCTGAAACTCCGAAAAGAGTGCATAAAATGGAGCTTTCATTCATTGATGCTAACTGTGTCGGTATTGTTTTGCAGTATGCCATTTCTGCCGCCGTGGCGCCTGCGATGATCAGTGAAACTCTCCGGACAGCCGTAGCAGGCAACTAATGTTGACAACTGAGAGCGTTGCGGCGTTCGCACGTCGGAAATAAATAAATAAATAAATAAATAAAAATATATATATATATATATATATATATATATATATATATATATATATGACACTTATATGGGGGCACCATGGTGCCCGGGCACCATGGTATCAAATGCACAAAATCACTCAAATTTTTCAAAATTTTCAAATTGTGAGTATATACCTAGTTATAATAATTCGATTCATACATATACCTATCAACAAAACAACTCAAATTTAACTTTATTTCACAATCCATGATTACATACCTAACTAATTATATGTATGGATGCTATATACCTACAATCAAAATCTAACAAAAACAAGTTCAAATTCAGTTCAAACTTGCTTTGAACTAGTTAGTAAAGTAGTTAATGTTAATACCTAAGTAATTGAAAAAGTTCCATACTCATTTGAATTGGGTATATACTCAATTTCAACAATGGTGCCCAGGCACCATTGAGCACCAAACAAATTTAATATATATATATATGTATATATATATATATTAAATTTGTTTGGTGCTCCATGGTGCCCGGGCTCCATGATTCAAATTGAGTATATACTCAATTTAACTGAGTTTGAAATTTTCTCAAATGTTTAGGTATTAACATTAACTACTTTACTAACTAGTTTAAAACAAGTTCGAACTGAATTTAAACATGTTTTTATTAGAATTTGATTTTAGGTATATAACATCCAAACATATAATTAGTTAGGTATGTAATATTGGATTGTGAAATAAAGTTAAATTTCAGTTGTTTTGTTGCTAGGTATGGGTATGAATCGAATACTTATAACTAGGTATATACTCATAATTTGTGTATTTCATACCATGTTGCCCGGACACCATGGTGCCCCGTATGAGTGTCTTATATATATATATATATATATATATATGGTCCTAAAAATGTGAAAACCAGATATATATTGGTCTGCATTAATTGTATTGAAAATAAAGAATAAAAACGAATTGTATTAAAAATAATGCTGGAAGCATGCAGAACTACTTCAAGAGGGTCCACGCGATCTTTATTAATTTGTTCCATATACCTTTTTCTAATATCACCGCTATAGAAAGGTTTCTAGTCATAATTTGTAACCTGCTTAGTTCCAGGTTACGAACTGGAACTATAAATCGGGGACTAAAGATGTTCATCTTTAGTTCCGCTTGTAATAATCAAGGCTAAAGATGATCTTTAGATCCGGTTGGTGGGACTAAAAGATTTTTTTTATTTTCATTGTTTTTATGCTGTTTGCACCTCGACCACAATCTCACACCCAAATCCCCACAAATCATACACAATCATCCAAAATACATGCCCATCCACAATCCACAAATCAATCATAAAACTATCCCCAAATCAACAAAAAAAAATCTACAAATCTAATTCCACACCCGCCGCCGGCCTCCCGCCTTCCGTCGGCTACAACGGCCAGCTTTTCTCCGGCGCCGCCGCCCGGCCTCCTCCCCTCCCGGATCTGGCGGAGGGGAGATCGCCGCCACCCTCGTGCCGCCCACACGCCACCACCGCTGCAGGCTGCCGCCCCTCGTGCGGGCCGCTGCCGCCCGGCCGCTTGCCACGCGGCCGGCTTGTTCCGCCGCTGCCGCATGAACACCTATCTCCCTGGCCGCCTCCCCTCCTGGATCTGACGGAGGGGAGGCCACTGCCACCGCAGGCTGCCGCAGCCCCCGCGGCCACCGCCTGGCCGCCTACCACACAACTGGCTCGCTCCACTGCCGTCGCATGCCACCTGGGCGCCACCGCCTGCCGGAAGGGAGCCGGAGGGCAGGGGAGGGGAGGAGGGGGAGGAGAGGGGAGGGGGCCGGAGGAGGAGAGGGGAGGAGATGGGGGTGAGTGAATGAGTGGGAGGAGAGGAGAATAGATAAGTTGCGAGGAGAAGGATCGAGGTGAGGAGTTAACTCGGGGAGGAGTACGAGGCGGCCAGGTGGTAGCGCGCGGCTCGGGGCCTAACAACCGGGAGTAAAAATAGATCTTTAATTCCGGTTGGTGTTACCAACCGGGACTAAAGATAGTGAAGAGGTCTGACACCGCCTGGCATGTTTTAAACCGGGATTAAAAATGATCTTTATTTCCGGTTGGTAACATCACCCAGGGCTAAAGATCAAAAAGTACCCCTGGTCTTTTGAACCGGGACATATCTTTAGTCCCGGTTCCTACTCAAACCGGGGTTATTGTGGATTTTGGCCGACCCGCCAAAGATGGTTTCTCCAGTAGTGGAATAGAATAAAACCATCCCAGCCTTTACTCCGAGAGCTACAACCAATTATTACAATGAAACACTCAACACGAGTGCATACCAATGAAACTTATAAAGGCTAGTGTAGCCATTAAAACATAAACAAACTTAAAAATGAAAACTTGTCAACACCAGATAAAGAGTGTACAATTATTGAATCCTATTTGTAAACCTCCATCATAAGTTGACAAAAAAAATTGCATAATTGTTGTCTTAAGATTACGACATGCAACTTTTAAAAACTTGCCATCAACATCACACCTTTGTAATTGAGCTTAGGACCGAAGCCAATGAGTTGCCCTGAAAAGAACCTGCATATATATCACATAGATGGTGAATTGTTAAAAACTACACCATTTCTACTCAACCATAAAACCCAACATATAGCAGATGCTACTATAAGTATAAGTTTCCTGGATATTTTGTCAACCCCAGTAGCCAATTTTCAAACATATGAGATATGCTATGAGGAGGGTATAGACCAAAAGAAAGCTGTACCATCCTCCAAAGAAACTTTGGATAATGGCATTCAAAAAAAGCTGATGAATAGTCTCATTTTTCATACAAAAAGAACACATTAAACAACCATTCCAATTCCTTCTTGCCAGATTATCCATGGTTCAGACAACCCCAGACAACCCATTTATGCAAGTACCACAAAAAGATCTTAATCTTTAGAGGTAACTTAAGCTTGCAAATAATCTTGTTTTTGTCAATATAACCATTGTTTATTAAATATCGAACAAAAAACTGACCGTTCTGATGAAAATTCCATCTAAAACAATCACTCTGTTGTGTCAACTGATGCACAATTAAAGCACACAATTCATGCCAATTTACTATATTCTAACCAACTAAAGCTCTCCTAAAAGAAACATTCAGCGGAACGGTTCTCACAACAGTAGCAATAGAAGAGTTTCTCCTTCGAACTATAGCATATAAAGATGGGTATTTATCTTTAAAAGCCAAGTTAGCTAACCATTTATCCTCTCAAAATCTAACTTGTTCCCCATTATTCACAATCCAGGAACCCACGTTTAAAAAATTATTCTTAACTTTCATGAGACCCAACCAAAAATGAGAATATCCCTGTTTCCTATCAACTTGGCATATAAAAAGATTAGAAAGATACTTCCTTTTCAATAAGTCCTGCCAAATCCCTTGTTCATTAATTAACTTATACTACCATTTACTCAAGAGACATTTGTTTTTAGTTTCCAGATTATGAACACACAAACCCCCCTTGTTCTTTGGGTTGGCAAATAATATCCAATCTTGTGAGTCTGTACTTTTTCTTATGGTCATCTCCTTGTTAAAAGAACTGTGACCTATAATAATCAATTTTTTGAAGAACCCCTTTTGGAATCTAAAAAAAAAGAAATCATAAACATGAAAGTACTAAAATAATCAAAACCAATCTTCCCCCAACTGATATATGTTTTCCTTTCCAACTACTAAATTTCTTCTCAATTCTTTATTTAATAGTTTGCCAATCTTTGTTAGAAAGCTTTGTAAAATGCATAGGAATGCCAAGGTATCCTCCTTGAAGGGCCTAGCTCGGCCCGCCTAATGAAACATGTGTGTTTAGGTTTTCATGCCAAGGATGTCCTCCGTTAGGTATCCTTTCTTTGTGTAACACCCCAGGTATTCTCTTACCTAGAAATGCCACACACTACGGTGCAGAAACCACTAAGTCCTAAATTCATTAAGAATTTGATAGAGTCTCCCCTGTAAATACGGTCATCCATGATAGGAAATTATAGGTTAAACTAATAATAATTTCATTCCTACAGTGCTACCCATCGATATAATCTATGGAAAGAAACTAATAGATATCTAAAAGTTTATTACAAGACCAAAACATCATATAGTTTAAGTATAATTATGGACCTAAGCAAAATAGTTTGATAGTGTGCAGATAGATGTGCATATATAAGGGTATTACTTTCCCGCCCATGCATGCCGATCTCAATGTGTACCTAAAACCAAATAAAACACAAGAGTGAGTATAAAAATACTCAGCAAGTAGAATATGGAACTAGAAAACACATATACACATCATTGGCAATAAAGCATGAACAGAAAGCTTTCTTTCTTTAATAAGAAACACATTTTCAAACACCAAAGTCGAAGAAAATAGTAGTTCTCATCCCGGGCAGGCATGAATTGAAATAGTAGTTTCCATCCCGGACAATAGTGAATACATCCCAGTATTTGCTGGCAAAGCCGAGTAAGCGTAATCAGCGCTTACCCATAGGAACATGAATAGAAATCAGATAGCACATCCATAACTCGCATGCAACATGAATAATTGAAACCGGAAACAAAGAACCAAAATTGAAACCATATTGCACATCCATTGCAAGCATAGAACTTGAATTATTTAACCAGAACCAATATCCGGAATATTGAAACAAGAATAACATCGTTAACATAATATAAATTTGAAATCTAAATGGCATGAACAACAGTCTGAACATAAGCAATCACATATCACATAAAAATATAACGGAAATAAATAAATAGAGCAAACAATCCATGAATCGCACAATTAGTTCGCCATGCACTTGCCTCCAATGAAGGGTTGGCATCATGCACGATCTGAAGAATCACCACCTAATCACAAATAAAACCTCAGTAAACACATTCAAACATGCATATAAAACAATGAAAAAGGTGAACCTACTGCACTATAAACAATATTGCTGCTTCAAACCTTTATATCTTGAAATATAAAAAGGTTATGACTGAAAATATATACATTTTGAAAATCTACAGAACAATACCTACAACTTTTATATAGAAAGCATATTTTTATTCTGCCATTTAAATGGTCTAATTTGCACTTGAAAGCAGGCTTTAGAATCTGTCCAGAATTTCAGAGGGCACACAAAAAAAAACTATATCTAGAGTTCTACTCATCTGATCAAAGTGTATTTTATCAATATGGAAAGCTCGGAGAAAAAAATCTATAACTTTGTCTATAGGCGGCCTGACTGATTCCTCTGACTAACCCCTCCAAAAACAGTTCAATCTACTACTATCTAGATTATGACATAATAACAATAGTTATCAAAAATTCATATCACCTAAACCACTTAAGATAAAATCACGCCCTTTGGTCAGAAAATAGATCTAAATATTACCTACAACTTCCTAGTTATACACTTTTTCAGAAAAGAACATTTAGAGACCCGAAACATCGAAAACTGAAGCACTGCAAATCTGCCCACATGCAGAACTGCAACAAACCGAACCGCAACACCTTCTCTAACCTTCCCTAACCACGAATTAAAGCAGTAAAGCCATGCTAGAACAACTGATAAAGCAAGGGGAAGAGCCTCACCTAGGGTTTGTTTAAAGAACTTGTGAGAAGACAATAGGGGAGACTATGATCTAACCCCTCCTTCTACTCCTCTCCTCCTTCTCGTTCCGTTTTTCCACTTCGCTTCTTGATCCAAGCTATGAAGGTAGAGATCTAGGAAGAGCAATTTATTGTAGAGGGGAGAGAGATGCGAACACAGGAGGAGGGGAGGAGGGGGCGCCGTTGGAGGCCGGCCAGGGAGACGGGTTCGGTCTCCCTCCTCTAGGGGTTTAGGTGGGGTAGGAGAGATTGGGTTGGTGGGCTTTGGCCCAGGTTGACTTGGCTCACTTCGAAAGGTATTTTTTTCTGCCAAAGAATTTATGCCAAACATCATTTTTTTTAATACAACTCAAAACCAAGAACCAAACCAACATATGTTTTTCTTACCTTTTTTCGAGATGTTACACTTTGTCCTCTCCTTTCCCGTCTATTCCTTTATTCGTGTTGTGTTTAAGTTAAACAAGTTCCCGTCACCCACCCTTATTAGTACACTACCATGTTATTCGTGTGAATCCTTTGAATAGCAAATTGATTCTAACCCGATTCCGTTTATTCGAATTCCCTTTCCTCAGATACCTTTCCTCTAAATTCCACTGTATACAAAACTCATTGAAATAGTCCCTTACTTCCAAACCTAAGACTTCAGGTGGATTTGTATTTCGAGCGTCGTTCCTAAACCTCTATTCAACAGCACAGTCTATCCATCATCACTTCTCGGAATACCACAATATCTCGCACACATCCAAATGCCAAATTACGATTCAAAAGTCCAATTACAAATTCAAACAAATGTCCATTTATACAAATATAAGGAAAATAGGAAAAGAATCTATTACATTTGGGCCATTCCTTTCTTTATCAGCCCAACACGGTTTCTTCCTTATTTAGAGGAAAAAGTACACTCAAGGTCCCTCAACTTGTCATCGAGATACAAAATCATCCCCCAATCACAAAACCAGATACCGTGCGTCCCTCAACCAACAAAACCGTTCGCTTTAGATCCTCGGTGGCCTTGATCCTAGTTTTATCTAACGTGGCGGCGAAGTCAGTATGGGACCCACGTGGGTCCCACATATCAGGCTATCCATGTTAGCCTCCTCTCTCTTCCCCATCCTCTCCCTTCCTCGTCTCTCTCTCACTTTTCTCCTCTTGTCCGACGGAGCAAGCGAGCCGTCGCTCGGCGACGACGACGCGGGAGAAGGGGAGTGCGTTACCGATGCAGTGGGCACGGCAGGCCCGGCGGGGGAGGAGCGCGGCGGTGGCTCCTGGAAAACGCGGCCTCGAGCTCACGCCCACGCGCTTCAACCGTGCCGGTCCCAGAAGGCTGTCGTCTCCGATGAAGGCGACGGCGGCGACGATGGAGACGCGCTACCGCCGCCGACAACGACGGAGCCGCTCCGACGAGCTACCACCGACAGCAACGACGGAGCCGCGCCCGCGCGCTCCTGATTCCTAAAGGCGGTGCCTGCTTCCGCGCTTCGTCGCCCATCACCTGATTCCAGAACCGATGGCTGCGGTGACGGCAGCCGTGCAGCAGCTGGCCGCGGACGGTGAAGGTGACGGCGCAGGCGCAGGCGCCCACGCCACGGGCCCGCGCGTAGCCGTCGGCGGCGTAGCTAGCCAGCGTTGAGCTCGTTGCAGCAGCCGACGATGTAGAGGCCGGGCTCGGTGAAATGAGGTGGTTGAGAAGCGTGAGGTTCAAGTCCCCGGGCACGGCGAAGACGTCGCTGATGCCCACCTGCAGTCCTGCACGAGGCGGTGCGCCAGGTGGCGGCCGAGTGTGGTGTCGCCGGAGGCAGCGGACGGCACCACCGCCTCCTTGGGAGATCCTCCTCCGCCGGTGGTCTCCATTGTCCTTGTTAATTCGATCGATCGATCGATCTTAATTACTCCGCATGCGGGCGTATATTTATGCATGATGAAGAGATGATGTGCGTGGTGGCTGTTGTAAATATGTGGTTGTCGATCGATCTTAATTACTTTGCATGCGGGATTTTTCGCCGCCGCTGTCCTCATCCGCTCGCGCCGCTCCTTCGATGGTGCCCGCGATGACGGTACCGGCTCCAGGAGGTTGTCGCCGACGGCGGCGGCGGCAATGACGACGAAGACGCACCGACGCGCTACATCCGCCGTCGCCGCTGACGAAGCCGCTCCTGGGCAGACGTGCTACCGCCGCCGCCGCAGCCGCCGACGCGCGGACGCGCTACCCCCGCTGCTGCCGACGCGCTACAGTCGTCGCTGCCGACGGAGCCGCTCCTGGGCAGACGCGCTACCGCCGCCGCCGTCGACAGAGCCGACGACTCGTCTGGGTGTGTAGGAGAGAGGAAGAGAGAGGAGGAAGGGAGAGGAGGCTGATATAGATAGTCTGACATGTGGGGCCCACATGGGTCCTACGCTGACTCAGCTGCCACGTCAGATAAAACCGGGATCAAAACCACCACCGAGGGATCTAATTCGTTTTGCGATTGGGGGACGATTTTGTATTTCGTTGACAAGTTGAGGGACCTTGGGTGCACTTTTTCCTTATTTAGGCCAGCCAACCCCAGGTCCTGTTGTCCTCCCTCTCTAGGCCGGCCCAGCTTCCCACCTCCTTCCTTCCTGGGCCGCAGCGACACGCTGGCCCCACTGCGCCTGGCCTGGCCCAAGGCCAGCCAGCACGCCGCCCGCCACCTGCTTGGCCAAATGCCGAGCCGGGCAGGACCGGTGCATCGAGTCGCCGCACCACCTCACGTCCATCCTCGTCGCCACCACGTCCCCGCACCCCCTGTTTGGAGCAAGTGCAGGGGATAAACAACGCTCCGCCTCCATAGCTGACCACCGCTCGCCGCTAGTCGTCGCCTCGGCCGGCGCTAGCGCAAGTGGAGTTGGTCCTGAAGAAGACCACTCCGACGCCGCCCTCCTCGCCATTCCTCTCCCATGTGTCCTCTGCGTGGGAGTTCTGCTGCCCCAGTATGGAGGTTGAGCTCTGCGTCGACAACGTCGGCTTCCACCGGCGCAGGTGATCTGCGTCGACGACGTCCCTGAAGAAGACCCCTCCTCCGCCGGCCTCCACCTCATCCCTCTCCATCGCATGGATGTCTCCTCCCCGGCACAGGTGGTCTGCTGCTCCGGTTTGGAGGCCTTGTAGTGGAGGGCAACAGTAGCAGCTTGAGAAGCCACGATTGAGACTGACGATGGACATGAATTGTGATTTTCAATTGATGTGAATTGAGAGTATGACTCGATACTGAATGTGATGAATGAGTTTTTCTTTTTCAATTTGAGACTGATTATTGTGTCAGTTTGAGAATGAGAAGATCGTATTGGGCCGTGTTTAGGTCGGTGCCGAAATTTCTTTTGACATATACGGACACACATTTGAAGTATTAAACATAGACTAATAATAAAACAAATTACATATTCCGTCTGTAAACTGCGAGATGAATCTTTTGAGCCTAATTAATCTGTCATTAACAAATATGGGTTACTGTAGCACTTATGGCTAATCATGGCGTAATTAAGCTTAAAAAATTCGTCTCGCAATTTACATGCAAATTGTGCAATTGGTTTTTTTTCCACATTTAATGCTCCATAGAGGTGTCTAAATATTTCATGTGACGGAAAAGTTTGAAGTTTGAAGAAAAAAGTTGGAAACTAAACACAGCCTTGTTGTGAATCTTTTGAGTTTAATTCAGTATATCCTGACAAATTGAAAGAAGAACAAGGTGCTGTCAATTTGTTGCAGTGAACATGATGGCTGAACATTAAATATATATTTTGTCCCAGGATGTTTGCTTGCAAAATGGCAAAAGAAAGCTGAACACATATACATCACTAAGTGCTGCCAGTTTGAGAGAAGGCTAAATTCTGCCACTTTGTAAGAAGAACTGGGTGCTGTCAATTTAAGAGCAATAGAAAGCTAAGCATATATATCCTGCTTGCTTGCCAAAAGGCAAAAGATACTTGACAGATCAACTCAGAGTATAAGATTGCCAGCAATAGAATTACTTCACCAGGACACAAAATCTCCAGTAAAAAGATCATTTGTGATTGGTCGCTGAAAATTAAATAAACAATTAAGATTTTTTTTGCTTGATTATCATCTATAGATTTGTAAACTAACTATTTGATCAAGATTACCGTCAACAGTTGCGTGAAGCTATCAATAGCACTGTAATCTTCAGACTCCTGTTTGTGATTGTGTTCCAATACCAAATCAAAGACTATAATTACCCTCCTTTCTGTCCATTTTAATAGTCATGTGAACTTGACAACCAGTTCTAGTTTCAGCTCGAGGGAATTTTGTTAAATGATCCCTTTTGTCCGGTAATCTATGAGTCTTGTTTGCACACACAAATATACATGATGTAACCTTGTCATCGGATGGCCTTTTGTTTGAATACCTTTTTCTGACCTCATAGCCTTTTTGCCCACTGTAGCAAAGCCAAAATGCCCAAGCTTCATCCAGGATTTGTAAATTCCATGCCAACTTTAGGTAGCAAACCGGGAATTAAGCTCTCTCCGTATATGGAAGGAAAAAAAAAAGTACTGAGTGCATAGATACGTTAACACAAAAAAGGCAGAGCATGACACTAGTGCAAAGATATATACGTTGACCTAAAAGATTGGATAAGCTTTGCTAAGATCACTGATTCAATATCAACACACATTCATATAGAACAACAATGACATTGTATTACATACCTATGTCCTTCCATCGTAGACAGGAATGTAAGCTTTGACAACCGATCTTAACAGGATTGTCAGCCAGCTGCTTGTTCCATGAGAAAAAAAGGCAAGCTTGATCAAGCAAAACAACCTGATAATGGAAGTTTGATCGCATCCAGTGAGCCATTCATGAGAAAGAAGGCTATTGTTGAGACTTACCACAAGATTGCCTCCTCAGCTCCTGACGCCAAAATGTCCACCTGCCTCTTCTTGCGCCGCCCTTTTCAGCATTCTCGTGCGTATTTCCGTTTGCTCGCACTGCAACAGGGCTAACCAGGCAGCTGGGCCTCACGCTTAGGTCGGTCACAGTGTGGTGAGCTGGACCGGGACTTTGTTGCGCCACGGAGGATTTTGGTCGACGTGTCGCGTGTGCCCGCGACCACACTAGGCGACTCGTCTCCATGCAGAGCCGCGCAAAACTTCGTCCCAGTGAATTAAAATAATCACTACAGTATCGTATAGCAAATTAAAAGTTTTTTTTTGCGTGTCCTAAGATCAAACCACGTTTTAGCGGTGTTCACCGGTAAAGAACATACTAATATTTATATTCCTGTAACAAATTTTATCAATTTTGTGAGACTACCAAAGGTATTTTCTTTGCTGCTATGTGGCCAGCCTGCCACCATCGTTATCTGGAGTAGACTACTCCCATATCTATGATACGATATGATCCATTCGTATTGTATAAGTTTAGAAATTAGAAATCGATGTGAGGATGGATGTCCGTACACGTCGATACGGCAGTTCTGTGGTTCTCTTCTTGGTATCCAGGCTCAATTGAACAAGGCCTTCGTGCGGGCAATCATCTCCTCTTGCCTTCCTTTGATCACTGTCCATATTCCTTCTGAGAGGAGACGTTGTCGCAAAAAATTCCAGCGACGAATAGACAATAAACTTGAACTAGTGGATGGGCGATCTATACCGTTCTTTTTCTTCTCTTACCCTGGCTGCACTAGCAAGCAGCGTAGCTCGTGCGGCGGCCGTTTTTCTCTGTTTCCCGATCAGCTTTCACCTTTACACGTAATGGGGAAGGATATCCACATGAACATCTCAAGGTACTCAAGCAGGACGCAAGCGACTGATATCAATCCTCGTCACCTCGTATAACAACCTAAGATGAACACTAGCACTAGCATGCAAGCTTTAACATTGCTTTTTTTGCGTCTATCTGTGTGATTACTGTACTTATTTTCAGCATCGTTTTCTGTCAAGAAGCATACGGTTGCACTGGAAATGCGGAGCTACCCCCATAAAGAGAAGTTTTATGTTTGAACTTAAGTGTTAAGTATCCATTATTTTCTGAAATTATCCACGGGTAAGAGCTCCAAACATCCTTCCTTTTTTCCCAAGTAATGTGTAGTTCTTCCAAGAAAAAAAAAGAGGAAATACACTTTTATTGAGCAACTTTTAGGGCTAACGCTCTAACTATTTTGGAAGGACCTACAAGTATAAAGTGTAGGATTGAACACAAGAACCAATCATATTACAGAGTAGGTGAATGGTATGAACACCATAAAACAAAACTTTTTTTCGGACTCAAACCTAATTGAAATTTGATCTCACCGGCAACAGTGCATCGGTGTGGCTGCTGTTTTACTACTTGTCCAACCGGTTTCCCTACGTCGGTTCGAAAGCTTATACGCCACTGCTGATTGCAATGCCCTCTGGTCCGACCGTCGGAACCCAAAATAACACAAATCAAAATACACATTGAAAGTAGATCAATCTTATTGCTTCTAATTGTCTTTACAAAGTGCAACTATAACACTTTGCTCTTAACTTTCAAATTCAAATCAAAATCGAGGCTAAGACCCTATTTTTCTCATAAAACTATTATGTAAAAATCGATACCGAGAGTCTAAACCTCTTGTTTATTTAATTATATCCTGATGTGATTGCACAAAACCATGAATTCAAAATGGATAAATACTAATAGATCACCAAATCATCAAAACCAATATACCAATTGTTCATCATAAAAATGATAATCAAAACATTGCATTGATTTCACGTGAAGTTTACTGAATGCAAAAGATTACAGCACACAACTTCAGAGATCAGATTTAGCAAGTACTATCAAATATGTTATGTTAAACCTAATCTGGTCCGTGCACTAAAGCAACAAGTAAAATTTGGAAGATATGGTACACAAATGAAGCTAGGAAAAACCTCAGGTTAAGGCTGTGTTCGGCAGTAGCTGTTCCTATCCTCTCCTCCTCGTTTTTTGCGCGCACACTTTTCAAACCACTCAACGGTGCGTTTTTTACAAAAAAATTTCTATATACGAAAGTTGCTTAAAAATCATATTAATCCATTTCTTTTTTAAAAAATAGTTAATACTTAATTAATCACACGCTAAACCCTGCTCCATTTTGCATGCCACTCCCGAAGGCAGCCCAATGACGTTGTGGTCTAATACGTGGTAGGTGCGAGTCAAATTTCTGATGCAAGACAAGACCAAAATGGAGTGTTTGCAAGACTCTGCAACTTAAAAATTTAATTCCTTCCGTAGCTAAAAGTCTGGAGCTGATCGATCAGCGCAATCTGATTGAATCGACGTGAAGGAACTGTCGAGCGAAAACAAACAAGTAGTAATATAAGAGCTAGCCACTTAGCCAGTCGTCATCAATTATTCAAAAACATACACTACTAAAAAAGGCAAATAGATGACGTCACTATAGGTGCCGGCACACCAAAAACCGGCACCTATAATGCCTTCCCCGCCCATGAGCCCATCCCTACGCACCACATATTTAAAAATCGGCACCTTTATCTTTAAATAGGTGCCGGTTTTTAAATAAAACCGACACCTAAAACCTGTGTCCAAGAAAGGTGCCGGTTTTAGACCCAAAACCGGCACCTTTAATTTTCTCCCTCCCACACTAGCCGTTGGCGGGCCCCACACATAGGTGCCGGTTTTAAGACAAAGGTGTCGGTTCTCAACCCAAAACCTGCACCTTTGTTTCATTAGTGTTTTTCATGTCCGACGGTGGGCCCTATACAAAGGTGCCGGTTCTTGGTATTCAAGTCAAAGGTGCCGGTTCTCGATCCAAAACCGGCACCTTTAATATTTTCCCTCCCACACTAGCCGTTGGTGGGCCCCACACATAGGTGCCGGTTTTTTTTATGACAAGACAAAGGTGCTGGTTTTTGGTCTAGAACCGGCACCTTTCTTCTAATAGCACTTTTCATGCCCTACACAAAGGTGCCGATTGGGAAGACAAAGGTGCCGGTTTTGGGTCTAGAACCGGCACCTTTGTTCCAATAGTGCTTTTCATGCCCCACACAAAGGTGCCAGTTTTTGGTCTATAACCAGCACCTTTCTTCCAATATTGCTTTTCATGCCCTACACAAAGGTGCCGGTTGGGAAGACAAAGGTGCCGGTTTTGGGTCTAGAACCGGCACCTTTGTTCCGACAGCAGTACTTATACTCCATCCCTTGCCACTCGAGCTGATTGAGCAAGAAGAGAGCGACGCCTCTCCTTCTTGCCCGATCAGCTTGAGGAGGGGAGGAGGTTTTGCTCTATTTTTTTGTGGTGTTTGGTTAAAGATTGAAGCCTAAAGGTAAATATTCATTATTTCTCCCTCCGTTTAACTCTTCGTTGTTGATTTGAATTGTCGTGTGCGTATGCATGTAAAATATGATATGGGTGTTGTTTTTAGGGATAATTCTTTTTATTTTTTTGTGTCTATTGTTAGATGAAATGCTAAATTTGTGTTAATGTTTTCTTCCACCTACGTCATGGCCGTTAGTCAAATTAATGGTTGTCAAACTATGTTAAGGCCACGAAAATATCCATTGATAGCTTGATTTATCTCAAATTTATGTTAGGGGTGCCCATCGATCCGCTAGAGGAGATGGAAGCAGTTTTGCTCGATTTTTCTTGGGTTTTGGTTGAAGATTGAAGCCTACAAGGTAAATATTCATTATTTCTCACCTCGATTCACACCCGCTCGTTGAATTGAATTGCCATGTGGTAATACATGTAAAATGCACTAGTCATTAATTTGTATGGATCCATAAGTCATTCGTAGATCTGTTCTCGGGTGCTATGCTAAATTTGAATTAATGGTTTTTTCAATCTATGCCATCATCGTTAATGTTTCACATTAGCCAAATATTTTTTCGCATTGACGAAAAATAGAATTTTTTTTTATCTTTTCGTTAGCCATGACTATCTAGTTAAGGTGACTTGAGTGTGTGCTAAAACCTCAATTTCATCGTAGGGTAAAATGGTCATTCCTCATTGTTTTTATTCTAATGTGCTTGTAAATTATGAAATCTTCATTGTTTTTTTCCTTCACGGTTTGTAATAAACGATAATAATCACAGGTACCCATTGGATATAATGGATCTAGAATGGATAACTACAGCGGATCGTGACTCTGTGGAGTATTTCAGGGGAGTAACGGCTCTCGTTGCCGTGGCCACTAGCACAAACTCAGTTGATGCACTAGAATATATTTGATGTCCATGCCATGATTGCAAGAAAGACAGACAACTTCCAGCTCAGCGGGTCCATTCACATCTCCTTACAAGGGGTTTTATGGACAACTTCCTTGGCGAGGAGGAGCAAGGGGAGGGAAGTGCCGGCAATTGTCACGGGCATGATGCAGATGTTGGCTACCAGGAGGAGGAGGACCAAACATGTGTCGATCACGGTGAACCAAATCTAGATCAGATGCTGCGCGACGGGGAGAGATTTGGCACTGATGATAGGGAATATCACAAGTTCACAACCATGGTGAAGGACTCAAAAACTCCAATTTACAATGGATGTAAGGCGGAGCACAGCAATCTCCAAGTGGTCCTATCGCTGCTTCACCTGAAGGCGAGCAACGGATGGTCCGATAAGAGCTTCACTGAGTTGTTAGAGCTCTTGAAAGAAATTCTTCCTACGGACAATGTCTTGCCAGAATCGACGTACCAAGCCAAAAAAGTTATATGTCCCCTTGGTCTTGACATACAGAAAATTCACGCTTGTCTAAATGATTGCATTCTGTATCGTGGTGAATTTGCAGATTTGGAGCAATGCCCGGTATGCAAGGCTTCCCGCTATAAGTGTGGAGACAGGGATGATGAGGGTGGAAATAAGAAAAGAGTGCCGGTGAAGGTCGTTTGGTATTTTCCAATCATCCCCCGTTTGGAACGTATGTATGCAAACAAAAAGCATGCCAAGCTGATGCGTTGGCACCACGAAGAGCGTAAAAAAGATGGAATGATACGACACCCAGCTGATGGGTCTCAGTGGAGAAAGATAGACAGGAAGTACCAAAAAGAGTTTTCTCACGACATCAGAAATGTGAGGATTGCACTAAGCACTGATGGCATGAACCCGTTTGGTAACATGAGCAGTCATCATAGCACATGGCCAGTGGCTGTTATTATCTACAATCTCCCTTACTGGCTCTATTTGAAGCGTAAGTACATCATGATGCCACTTCTGATTCAAGGGCCTAAACAACCTGGCAACGATATCGATGTGTACTTCAAGCCGCTGGTAGAGGATCTTCATACACTATGGACGGAAGGCGTGCGGATGTGGGATGCGTACAAGCGAGAACACTTCACATGTCGGGCTATTTTGTTAGGGACAATAACAGACTACCCAGCACTTGGAAACACGTCGGGCCAAACGGTGAAGGGCAAAAGCATGTGTAAGGTGCATGGCCCAAACAGGAGGCAAGTGGATGAATCACTGTCGGAAGACCGTGTACATGCGCCATCGGAGGTTCCTCAGGCGGGATCACCCGTACCGCCGAAATAAAGATGCTTTTGATGGGACAATGGAAATGGATGGACGTCCAATTTTTAGAACCGGAAGTGAGATCTTGGCGGAGGTGAAGTATCTCAGAGTTGTATTCGGTAAAGGGAGCGGAAGCACATGTGCATCCACATCGAGCGGTGAGACCCCTCTATTCAAAAAGAAGTCTGTCTTTTGGGATTTGCCATATTGGGAAGACCTGGATATTCGTCATGCGATTGATGTGATGCACGTGGAGAAGAATGTGTGCGAAGGCGTGCTCGGGGTATTGTTGAACACACCTGGCAAGATGAAAGACACTTTGCAAGCACGGAAAGATCTCGAAGACATGGGCATCAGGAAAGAGCTGCATCTTCAGGACAGAGGAAATGGCCACTACTACCTACCTCCGGCATGCTACACTCTTAGTGCTGCAGAAAAAACGAGTATGTTGGAATGCCTGCAGGGTATCAAAGTCCCATCCGGTTACTGTGCGAACATTAAGAGACTGGTTAGCATGAAAGATAAGAGGTTGGTTGGAATAAAGTCACATGATTGCCATGTTCTTATGACGCAGCTGCTATCGGTCGCAATCAGGGGTATCCTTCCAGAAAAGGTCCGAGACCCAATCATCAAGTTGTGCCAGTTCTTCAAAGCGATAAACCAAAAGGTTATCGATCCGGCTTCATTAGGTAAGCTTCAGGAGGATGCGATTCTCAACCTTTGCCAGTTGGAGATGTTGTTCCCTCTTTCTTTCTTCGATATCATGGTGCATCTGATTGTTCATCTTGTGGAACAAGTAAAGATCTTAGGTCCAGCATATTTGCATAGCATGTGGGCTTTCGAGAGGTTTATGGGCATCATAAAGAAATATGTTAGGAATAGATCGAGACCCGAAGGCAGCATCGTCGAGGGTTATGCAACAGAGGAGGTGGTCGAATTCTGTATAGATTACATGGATCTACAACCTATCGGTGTTCCTGTGCCCCGTCACGAGGGCAGGATGCTTGGAAAGGGAACATTAGGTCACAGGAGAATTTTTGCCCCTGATCGACAAACCATAAGACAAGCCCATTTTGCAGTGTTACGACAGTCAGCTTTGGTAGCTCCGTACGTGGACATGCACTTGGATGTACTCCACAGAGACAATCCCAGGAAAGGAGCAGCATGGCTCGCGAAGATGCATAAACTTCAATTTGGGAAATGGTTGATGGAGTACCTGACAACTGCAGACATCAATGGTGCCCTTTTTTCTTTATCTCGGGGGCCATCCAACACAATCCACACGTACCAGGGCTATGATATGAACGGGTATACCTTTTACACCAAGGCCCGGGACAACAAGAGTACAAATCAAAACAGTGGCGTGCGCATCGACGCCTACGATGACGGTGGCAACAAGTAGACTTATTGCGGTTTCATAGAGTCAATCTGGGAGTTAGATTATGGAGCCCTCAAAGTCCCTCTATTCCAATGCAAATGGGTCAAAATTCCAAGGGGTTTGAAGATTGACAAGCATGGAACGATCATCGTTGACCTCAATGATGTTGGCTATGAAGATGAATCATTCGTGCTCGCAAAGTCCGTTAAGCAAATATTCTATATCAAGGACCCATCACTCGTGAGGCCATGTCATGTTGTACTCGAAGGCAAGCGAAGTATTGTCGGAATGGGGAATATCATCGACGAAGATGACTACGATCAGCCCGATGAGCCACCGCCACCCACAACAGATGAGAATATTTAATTTCTTTTTTTTACCCTTTATACTCTTTTTTGGAACATATTAAGTAACATGCCTATTTTATAGTGAAACATAAATTTAAGAAAGAAATTGTTATTTATAATTAATACTGTATAAAGTTACATTTATATAACACACTTAACTCTACTTATTATAAAATTTGAAAATGTTTTTGCCTGTAATCTTTTAAGAAAAAAAAATTCCAATAGTCGAAGGTGCCGGATTGGTGTTAGAACCGGCACCTATTAGTTGTAGAACCGGCACCTATCTCCTTTTCTAAAATGCCCTCACTCTCTCTCTCTCTCTCCCTTATCCCTTCACTCTCTCACCATCGTCACCCTCCTCACCCTCGGCGGCAGTGGCGGGGGCGGCGGCGGCGAGCGCGGCGCGGCCCCCTCCTCACCCTATGCAGCAGCGGCGGCAGCGAGGGTGCGGGAGGAGAGCGGCGGCGGCCAGGGCTCTCTCTCCCTTATCCATTTGGCGCGGCGGCAGTGGTGTGGGAGGAGGGCGGCGGCTGCCAGGGTGCGGGAGAAGGGCGGCAGCTGCCAGGGCTCTCTCTCCCTTATCCATTTGGCGCGGCGCAGGAGGAGGGCGACGGCGGTGGTACGGCGGCGAGGAGGGCTCGACGGCGCGCGGCGGTGCGGCGGCTCGACGCGGCGGTGAGAAGGCCTCGATGGCGCGCGGCGATGCGACGGCTCGACGCGGCGGTGAGGAGGCCTCGACGGCGTGCGGCTGCGAGGAGGAGGTGAGCGGCAGCGGCGGCGGTAGATCCATCCCGACGGTAAGCCTATCCTCCTCCTCTTCTTCTTCCTCCTGCCTCCTCGACCTCCGCCTCCTGCTGCTGCTGCCAGGGGCTCTAATTTTGAGATTTTTTTTTGTTTACACTGAATACACACATGCACACACACTATGCACAATTGCACATCAAACATACATACCAAGGAATTCAGAGCTGGTTGAAAATTTAGGTCTAATTGATTGTTTGTCGTCGGAAAAGAAAATCTTATTACCATTTTGGTATTGTACATTGTGGGCTTTGGCAAATATGGTGAAAAAGAGGAGATATACCTTATTTTGATGTGAACTAGTGCAATATTTCTATGTTTGAGTAGATTCTGACGACTTCATGTTTGTCTTGCAAAGCAATTAGTTTTGCTCTATTATGAGTTTATGATGTAAAGTGAACTTTAGCATTTGAGTAAATTTTTGGTCTATGTTAGAGGTAGCATTTTAGGAAATAATGAACATATAATTTTCTGCTTCAATCTAGGAGTTATTTAATGTTACTTCCGTAATTGTATTATGTCCTTGTTTTGCCTCTTAATCCTGTAGATGCTGCACTGAATCTCTCATTCCAAGCAAAAACTATCTTCTTTCCAAGGTCATCATGGTTTAACATTCTAAATGCTTATCTTCACTGATTGCTTTTACATTTGGTTCCTTCTACTATCATGCTGCTTTAATTCTGTTTGTAGTTTTTAGAAGAGTTAGGCAGTGCTGAACTTTTTGTGGTTCTTGCAGCGGCAGCGGTGCGGTGCGGTGTCAAGGTGAAGTGGGGCAGCGGCGGCAAGGCAGAGGTGGAGGCGGCAACGACGGCCCGACGCAGAGGTACCCTTCTCCCCCCCCATCCATCCTCTATCTTATGGGCTGTCACAAAACAAAAATTCTGTATGTTAGGATATATAGAAAAATGGCAAGTCTAGCATGGTAAACCAAGTGGCATCTATGATAAATTTTGTGTTGAAAATTTTGTGTCAAAAGTGGCTCAGATTCTAAACAATCAAGTTGTAAATTTCATTAAATGTGTGGTTCAGATTCTAAACAATCGAGCTTTATACATTAAAAGTGGCTCAGATTCTAAACAATCGAGCTTTATACATCAAGGGGACTATTTGCTCTGTATAGCAAGTTGAGTACGTAATAGCAGTAAATAAGCAGCTAATTGGAATGTTTGGGATGGGAATTGCAGTGATCAGCGCTCTACTGTCTGGTCTCTGGTCCTCTTGTTGCTGCATCATTATTACTACTGATTTGTTGATTAATGACATGCTTGACCATTCGTCTTATTCATAAAATTTACTATTGGTTTATCCAGATTTGTTGCTTTAGACTGGGGTTTGGATCTGAAATTCCAAAGTTAGGGGATATCACAGCAGTTTCCTGATGATCAAATGTCTGTTTCAGTTTCCCATGAAAATTCTTATTGTTATTATGCTTTTAAATTGCCAAACTGGTTTTAGAGTATTTAGCCATATTGTAAGGCTTCATAATTTCTGAAACTCTTATGGTGCTGCCCTGAGTCCTGACTATGATTTAAAATATATGAAACTTGCTTACTTAGGTTATATTACTAGTATTAATATGTTCATGCCCTTAGGTTCTGTTTCCATGATCCATCATCTTCATTTCTTGTTTGGTAAAGGAGAAGTATATCTTGGCATGCACATCTGAACATTTCCCCAATCTTTCCAAACTGCCCATGTGAATATAACTTGCTGCTCGATGATGAAATTCATATGGTGGGAGATTATGTGTGGCAGTATTTCATTTATTTTTGTGATTTGTGAATTGTGTCGGATTAGGGTATAAAACCGGCACCTATCTCCTACTATTTAATTACCCGTCCAGCCACCTACCCACTTCACCCTCTATCTCTCTTATCCACACGCTCTCTCTCTCACTCTCTTTTGGTCACTAATTTTGAATTGCCCTTTATTCTCGTCTCTATTTATACTGCCACACATAATCGATGACGACCTAGTACACCATGGCATGGAGGCCACGCAATTGGCAGCCTGCCATATTTTGGCGAGGAGGTCATTAAGTTGGCAACCCGCCATCTCAGAGCAAATATGTTCCTGTTTTGTGCTTGTAGCAGTTTTGAGAGCACAAAATACGTTGTGACAGTGCTCACTGAAACTGGGTGGCCACACGAACCATCGACGGCGGTGACTCCCTATGGTAGGGCGTGTGGATGTATCGTCAAGGATTTCATTCCCATCAAGTATAGACATTGGAAAACAAATGATGTAACACAACTCGACTGGACGGTGCCAGATAACCTGAAGGAAGAATGTTGGCGAAAGATGAAGCTGATATTCACCTTTCCAAAAGGCCAAGAAGAGTTAGCAAAGAAGGGAGCCCTATTGAAGATGTGCACATTATTCAGAAAGTGGAGGACTGACTTGAACGCGAAGTTCGTCCAACGCAACCGGACCCCGGATTTTGAGAAACCCAGGTATCAGAAGTTGACAGATTACTGGGATGAGGTTGTGAACTGGAAAACATCTGAGGAGGCAAGAGAAGTGAGCGCCCTAAACAAGGCCAACTCCGCGCTGAACAAGTATCCACACCGACTTGGCCCAAGCGGATATGCTAAGAATATCCCCAAATAGGAAGAGAAGGAGGAACAACTGCGCCAAGCAGGTATAGTTGTCGAGACAGATGGATGGGGGACCCAGACAAAGCACTACGCGTATGCCAGGAAGGCTCAATTATCGGATTCAGGGGAGTTGGTCACTCAGGGACCTCGACAGCAAGAGCTGAAAGAAAAGATCACCGAGGCCGTTTCCTTGGCGAGACAGGGTAAATATGTGCCAGTAAGAGAAAAAGATGAACTCATAGTGGCACTGGGGACGAAAGAGCACCCTGGACACACGAGAGGCGTTGGTTCTGTTCCATGGAAGGAATGGTTCCCGGATGATGCACACATGTATCGGGCCCGTCCAAGAAGACCCACGAGAGAAGAGGAGGCCAAATGTATGAGATTAGAGGTGGCCCGTCAGGTAAAGGAACAACATCGACGACAGTTCGATTTGCATATATGATAGCCTAAGGAGAGGGATAGACAAGTACCAAACTATTTTTAGTGCACTAAATAGGGCATATAAGAAGTACCGTAGGTCCGGAAGATCGTATGGGAGATGCAAGATTGATGCAACTGAATTTCGGATCTTCGAACATAAATATATCCTTTGTCAACCAGAGGCCACCGACCTCTGCGGATTCTATGTCATGCGGTACATGCTATAATTTGTAGAGGATGGATACAATCACCGCAATGCTGAGGTATGACATGCTTCAGGTACCTAAGTCATAACATTGAGCAATTCTATTTAAGTACTAAGTAAATTTTTACGCGCTTCCATCCTTGTGTTGCAAAAATTGGGTCTCGATACAAGTGAAATTCTACCACACGTCTTCAAAGCTCTCACTGATGAGTTTTGCGGGTTCATCTGTCGTCATGTCGTAGACCCAACTGGCGAATACAACATCAACAAGGCCCCACAACGAGTGCAATCTTCTGCCCCTCCTCCTCGGGACCAAGTCGCGAAGAAATTATCTCCTAGGAAAAGAAAAACCAACTAGCTAGATTTATGTGAAAAAAATGTATTTAATTAGTGTTTATGCATGAACTATGGAAGTGTACTTTATGGAAGTTTACTTTATGTGTAATGCATTTGAATATTTGCTATTATTATGGATTCTATTCTTTTGTTTTCTATTATAGGCTCGATGACTTGAGGACAAGAAACTCTTAAAATCATATGCTCACCCCATGTTGGAGGTAAAATACAATCGCATTTATATTTTTGCACTTATGAATTCTTAGATATTGCATACTTAGGAATTTTTCAAATTAATGTTCACAATTTAGACATAGGAATTTTTGGACTTAAAAAATTTTAGACTTACAATCTTTTAACTTAGGAATTTTAAACTAGGTATATTTTGAGTTAGGATATATATGCAAATGTTTAGGATTTAAAGATAGGAATTTTTGGATTTACGAATTTTGACTTAGGCTTGTAGGTTTTTATATGTTGTGATGAATGGCTTGTAGGTTTTTATTTGTTGTGATGAATGTGAATGTGAAAGTGAAAGTGAAAGTGAAAGTGAAAGGTTGTGAATTGTGATTGTGATTGTGAATGTGAATGTGAATGTGAATGTGGAATGTGGAATGTGGAATGTGCATTGTGATTGTGAATTGTGAATTGTGAATTGTGAATTGAATTGTGGATTGTTGATTGTGGATTGTGGATTGTGATTGTGATTGTGATTGTGATTTGTGATTGTGGAATGTGGAATGTGCTATATGGATGTGGGCTGTATTTTTTTTTAACCCAACAAATAGGTGCCGGTTTTTAGGCTTGAACCGGCACCTATATGGCCCTAATAGGTGCCGGTTTTGACCTCAAAAACCGGCACCTATTTAATAGCCACGTGGCAATTTGGCTTAAACCGGCACCTATTAGGACCATATAGGTGCCGGTTTTGAGTTTAAAACTGGCACCTATTTGACAGCCACGTGGCATTTTGCTTTAGAACCGACACCTATTAGGACCATATAGGTGCCGGTTTTGAGTTCAAAACCGGCACCTATTTGACAGCCACGTGGCATTTTGCTTTAGAACCGGCACCTATTAGGAGCATATAGGTGTCGGTTGAGTGCAAAACCGGCACCTATTTCCTAATAGGTGCCGGTTCTAGAACCGGCACTGATGACAAGTATCATCAGTGCCGTCTCCTTTATGCCGGTAGGGAAAACCGGCACCTATTAGGGTTTCTGAACCGGCACCTTTTACCCTTTCTGTAGTAGTGAGACAAAGGTTACCAATATTTTCCATGCCATTTCTCCAGCCGGCCGGCCGGTGGCTTTCATTGATGCCGGGAGTCAGTCCAGGATGCTGCTTCACTGAAGCTGATGGGCGATACCGAGCTAACCATACGCGCGCGTGTCGTTGCGCTCTCCCGGAGAGGTTGTCGCCGGCCACCAGCTCCCCTTCTCCTGCACGAGCTAACTGTCACGTACTGTGCTGTCCCAGATGATTTTTCTCTGATCAATATTGCAGTCAGACCCGCCTAATAGCGGCGTCGGGCTGTCATGGATGCTTGTCAGTTATCATGTTGATCAATTGTGTACTCCCTTCGTTTTACAATGTAAGACTTTTTAGCATTTACCACATACATATAGATGCTAATGAATCTAAACACATGCATATGTCTAAATTCATTAACATCCAAATAAATGTGGACAATGTTAGAAAGTCTTATATTGTGAAACGGAGGAAGTACCATAGAAAAAAAGGGAATCAGATCTTGGACTGGTTTTACTTTTCTATATATGTTCAACACTCAGCCTCCGGAACTTCTGGTTGGAGACAGGCCAGCCATGAAGGCTTCGTTAGGATTGCCCAAGCAAGCAAGTCCACAGGAGTGACAAAGGGGCAGCAAAACTTGGTGAAACAAGACGAGGCAAGTCCAGATGAGTGCGAAGCGTGGTGAGGCATAGCGGACCAACCGAAACCACATGGGTGGCGAAATGCAGCGCCTAAAGAGGAATGAATTAGGCGAGGAGCCATCATAGGCTCATAGCTGAGGAGGTCAAGGGCGAGGAGCCACAAGCACATGGAAGCGATTTTGCTATATATTTATCATCAAATTTTCTGTTGAAATTTTGTCAAATGTAATTACCTTATATTATAAGTATAATTACATTGTAACTTGCTATGTAACTCTAATGTAACATTCACATAATTTTGAATCGTTAGATTTGCTTAAAAATTCATGCAAGAGGTGAAGAAAAAAAATCACAGTGCGAACATGGGTGATGTGATTTTGTCTCGTGGCATCCGCGTGGCATCCGCTTTACGAGTATAGCATGGTACCGTGGGATATTTAAAAACTACATACATGTTATTTTTATTTAAATGCAAGTTACAGTATAATTATACTAGAATCGTATTATATTTACATCTGACAAATTCAACAAATGTAAAGATAGTCCCTAAAGAATACCTTCATAAGGAGGCCGGCATGGTTAAGACCCACGGCCATCCCCACGGCCAACCCATGAAAGCCATGTAGGTAAAATAGGCTATGAAAGTCCTAGAATGTCCCTCTAAATATTCCTATCAACGGGTTAATTATGTAACACTCTAAACAAGTAAAAACTTAGGAGGCTAGGGCCACTTTGTCGATTTCTGTGATCGGCAATATATTTTATGAGGTGCGCTAGATCAAGGAGAGATGGTGACATAGATGATTATCCTGGTTCAGGCCCTCAAGGTGAGGTCATACCCTACGTCCAGTGTGGTGGATTATCTGTATCCGGTGGAAGCTGATCAAAAGAAGAGTCTCCAGGATTGCTGCCAGTGCCCTTTATATAGAGCTAGGGCTCCGGCACAGCCTTACGTGGCACGGTATCCCTTATAATCTAGGTACCTGCCACCTATGTACAAGAGACGGCATAGACTTCCTTATCCTTTATCTCCTTCTATGTATACATCTATGCTGCATGGGCCTAGGATACTCGGCCCACCCCATGCGGGATAGCCCAAGGCTTGTCGTTGGGTACCCGGGTACCGTGTACCCCACAGTAGTCCCCAAGTACTTAGCTTGACGAAGTCTCAGAGGTTGGTGAAGCTATCTGAGGGAGACAAGATTGGCTGAGTACTCATCCCCAACATTGCCGAGTGGTAGTTATTGTAGCCGAGTCCTTGTCCGACTGATCAGCCGAATAATCATCATGTTGAAGAAGTGTCGTATTTGACATAGAGGCGAAAGCAGTCTTCTCGGAGATGCAAGCCTCTAGGCAACGGTGAAGTAGCCGTCCACCACGGGGACGACGTCACCCGGCGGCGGCGAAGGTGGCCGGCGTGGAGGTATAAACCTCCAGGCGGCGACGAAGTAGCCGTCCAGCATGGGGACGAGGTCACCCGACGGCGACGAAGGTGGCCGGCATGGGGGTGTAAGCGTCCAAGCGGCGACGGCGTCCAGCACAGGGATGATGTCACCCGGCGGTGAAGTAGGCAGCTGGCGTAGAGGTGCAAGCCTCCAAGCGGCGACGAAATAGCCGTCATGCATGGAGACGACGTCTCACCCGGCAGCGGCGTAGGTGGCTGCCATGGAGGTGCAAGCCTCCAGGAGGCGACGAAATAGCCGTCCAGCACGGAGACGATGTCACCCAGCGGCGTTAAATGTGGCTAGCGTGGTGGTTTAGGCCTCCAGGCGTTGACGATGTAGCTGTCCTGCACGGGGACGATGTCACCCGGCAGCGACGTAGCCACGTAGGTAGCTGGCGTGGAGGTGTAAGCCTCTTGGCGGTGACGAAGTAGCCATCCTGCACGGAGACGACGTCACCTGGCAGCGACGTAGGTGACCGGCATGGAGGTGTAAGCTTCCAAGCGGCGACGAAATGGTGGCCAAATAAGGCAGCCCTCCAGGGCACATCTCCCTCTGGGGTATGGCTCGAGGTCTCAAGTACGCCCACCAGGACCTAGGCCTCATTCTTGATCTTCAGAAAATGCAGGTCAGTAGCTATACCTAGTAGGCCCCTTACGCTGAGGTAGAATGAGGTTAATTCATTGTAATTTTGGGTAAAGCAAAGCCGGGTAGCCTCCCGACTCCATACCGGGATGACTGGGGTCGTTGCGGGGTGGAGTTGAGTTGAAATTCTCACGGCGAAGTTGGGTAGCCTCCCGACTCCATGCCGGGATGACTAGGGTCATTGCGGGGTAGAGTTCACTTGAAATTCTTGCAGCGAAGCGAAGCGGGAAGCCTCCTGACTCCATGCCGAGATGACTAGGGTCATCACAGGGCAGAGTTGTCTTGAAAAACTTGAAGCGAAGCCGGGTAGCCTCACGACTCCGTGCTATGATGACTAGGGTCTTCACAGGGTGGAGTTGTCTTGAAATTTTGCAGCGAATCAAGTCTATAGTCTTCCGCTGTGCCACTAGGTGGTTTTGAGCCACGGGGCAAGCAGGTAAGGTACACCTGGCTTAGCCAGTCAAGGCATGGCCAGGACCGAGTGGGTCGCCATCAGGTTTTGAGCCTAGGGGTGTAGTAGTACCGCAGACAGCAAGGACTACCAAGCCCAAGAGCCCGAGGTCTTCGCTTAACCCCTAGATGGTTGCCAGCCACCTATGGGGCCAACGGGGAGTAGGTGGCCGGGAGGTTTTAAGCCTCCGGGCGTGGCAATACCACAGGTAACAAGGACCGTCAAGCCCAAGAACCCAAGGTCTTCGCTCAACCCCTAGGTGTTTGCTAGCCACCTGCGGGGTCGACGGAAAAGGGGACTCCTGGCTCAGCCGAGTAGGGCGTGGCCAGGCCCGAGTGAGGGGCTGGGAGGTTACGGGCCTCCGGGCATGGCAGTACCAAAGGAACCAAGGACCGTCAATCACAAGAACCTAAGGTGTTCGCTCAACTCCTAGATGGTTGCAAACCATTTCCGGAGCTGACGGAAGGGGAGGGCACCTGGCTCAGCTGATAAGGTCTGACCAGGGTAGGATGGGTGGCCTAGAGGTCGTAAGCCTCCGAGCGCGACCATACTTCAGGTAACGAGGACCGTCGAGCCCAAGAACCTGAAGCCTTCGCTTAACCCCCTAGGTGGTTGCCAGTCACCTGCCGGGCTGACGGAAAAAGGGACACTTGGCTTAGCCGGGTAGGGCATGGCCAGGGCCAAGTGAGTGGTCGGGAAGTTTTAAGCCTCCGGGCGTGGCAATACCTGTACTGTAGGTAACAAGGACCGTCAAACCCAAGAACCCGAGGTCTTGGCTCAACCCCTAGGTGGTTGCCAGCCACCTGTGGAGCCGATGGAAGAAAGGACACCTGGCTTAGCCGGGTAGGGCCTCCAGGCGTGGCAATACTACGAGCAACAAGGACCATCAAGCCTAAGAGCCCGAAGTCTTCCCCAATAATGAACAAATATCTCTAAGCATGATTAAGCATTCCTAATAACTTTAGCTAAAACCATATAATGTTCTACCTAATTGTATTATTAACTCATTTACAAAGGATAGGTAACCAATATTAAAAGGGCTATAAGAAAGGATATAGGTCAACTCTTCTCGGTGACATTCAAAAAAAATGCAATAGTTGAATAGAAACAATAGCTTTAAATGGATTCAACATGCTCAAAGAGTATTTAGGATATGTGTGACTTTCCTTGTAGGTCTTCAAAGACTTCCAAACCTTCTTGAGTGTAAACAGCCTCTTCGGGAACGTCAGAAGCTAAAGCAAATCAACAAAACTGTACAAAAATAAGCATATATAGTAGAGAAAATTCCCTTTGTACCCCTGAAAGTTCGCATAATCCCTTCTATACCCTTGAGATTTGCTCATTCCCTTCCATCCCCCTAAATTTCGGTTTGGATCCCTTCTATCTATACCCCTTCCGTCAGTTGACTGTTAAATTCATATCATAAAGTCCATTTTACCCTTTGGTATCAAGAAAATATAAATTTATGAAGTATATTGATGGTGTGTATAAATTTATTGTATGCGACTATTATATTTATGAGTTTATTTTGTGAGATATTATTTAACAAAAAACAATTTTTATCTCGCATACCAAGATTTATCTTATTAAAAAATTGTGTACTACTATAACAAAACTTGCTATATATACATTTTTTAATGGTAAAAATATTATTTTTTTTGTTTTATCTAAAATAAATTTTTTCATAGTTAAAAATTAATTTTGTTTTCCCTTCGCGAGGCGAAACTAAAATAAACTCATACATGTAATAGTTGCATACAATAAATTTATACACTTCATCAATATACTTCATAAATTTATATTTTCTTGATACAAGGGCAAAATGGACTTTATGATAAAAATTTAACGGTCAACTAAAAGTCAACTGATGGAAGGGATATAGAAGTGATCCAAATTGAAACTTAGGGGTATGGAAGGGAATGAGCAAATCTCAGGGGCATAAAAGGGATTGGGTGAAGTTTCAAGGGTACATAGGGAATTTTCTCTATATAGTACATGCGGATATATATTTTTAATGGATAGATCTTGATTTTAGTTGAATTTAGAGAGTTGAACCACCTATATCCGAGTTAGTTATAAATTAGTTACGGTGAATTAATTATAAATTTTCTAAGTTTAATCAGATTTAAACCTTAAGCAGATAATATTTATGATTTGTGATGCAATAAAGAGTTATTTTTGAATTGGAAAAGGGGATTATTGCATCAACATGGATTGAGTCCATGATAAACCAGGTGCATCGAAGCGATCTACTAAGCATGACTAAGCATTAGATCGGTTTGCCACACAAGTGCTGACGTGGTGAATGGCGACTGATGTGGCGCTGATGTCATCACCGGCGACGCTAAACGAGGGCACCGGTGGATTCAGCTTGACGCAAGGAACTCACCGGTGGATGGCGCGATGATGGGCGGCGAAGGACGGGCGAGGGCGGCGAGGTCGGAGCGGTGGCTCGGTTTGGGTCATCGTCGGTGGCGGTGTTCCGGCGGTGCGCAGCGGTGGCGAAGGGGTGAATGGAGTTCGGCTTGCTCTTGCGATCCCAACCGTGGCGACGGCAAGTTAAGGGGGCGGCTAAGTGCTGACGGTCGTTATACACCAATTTTGACCATCAATATAACTAAAATAAAGGAGAACTAGCTATACTTGCAATGCATATTTGTTTTAGAATAATCTATTTCCACTTGTACTTGTAGCATTATTTGTTGTAGGAATTGAGCAAATAAAATGAAGAGAAAATGAGGAAACCTCACTCCTAAGCAAGCCTACGGATAAGATGGGCCCACATGTCAGGTGTAACCGTCCCAGAAACCGTCATAACTACCACAACCGTCATAGGGACCCACCTGTCAGTGACCTAGAGACGTTTGGAGGCCTGCTAGGCTAGCCCATGCAGGGGTTCGGCCGAACCCTGGCAGAGTCGGCTCAGCTCGGCCCTCCATGTGGACGCTCCAGATCACTTCACAATGACGGCAGCGGGGCAGAATGGACAATTCGCATAGCTACATCCGTCATAACCACGCTATAAAAGGAGGAGCTCATTCACTCTCTCAACACACTCAAGCAAGCTCAAGATATCTTTTCTATACTTTAGTTTAGTATTCTAGTGCTAAGTGGAATAGAATAAAATAGCTCTCGGAGTCCTCGGAGTCTTCGGAGGAATTTCAATATGGCTCTAGTAGCTTTTCTTCTTTCTTTTGTAAGAATTTTAGAATTAATGAAATGTCATTCTTTATATACTCTTGATACTTTAGTTTATCTAAGTATCGTCTTTACTTTATATCTGTATCAGTACAGTCGTATAGTTAACCTACCAGAGAGGTACAGTGGTATGGGTTTAGTGTCCGAATATTCGGTTGCTCTATGTCATCTCGAGAGATGTAGAGTAGTATTTAATAATGTAAACGTAGTGTCTAGATTATTAAGTATCATTATCTGGGCATATGTGCTACGGGTCATTCGAGGTGGGCCGTTGATGTTGACAGCTCAATACGGGTATTCCTCCATGATAGTATATATTCCTAAGACACTTTACTGGGGAGGGTACTCGGTTGGACGGCCATGACAGATTGTCGTAAGAAACTCGGCAACCCGGGGTGGTCTCTCAAAGCACCAGTAGGGCACTGTTAGGGGGCACTATTTATTCTTCCACACTATTTATTCTTCCACACAGCTTGGGAATGATTAAATGAGATATATGAGTTCTTTGCTTCGTGCCACTCTACCAATATAAATATCTTAACCCCTGAAGAGACTATGATCATACAAGTGGCATGGATACATTATTAGCATAGTTATCTCTTACAATCTTTCCTTGGGATTAAATAAATACGATACATTGGAATACTCCCAGGTGAAATGCTACAATGGTATATCCGTGCGCTTGCTGATTCTTTCTATAAACCATATATACACCCAGATCATTTCTAGTGCCATTGCTGGGAATTTATGTTTCTAGTAATGTTGTTAAGAAATGGCAAAATTTGCTACCGGACACCGAAAAATTGCGATCTTTGCTGTGAGACACTCGAAGATCATGTATTTGCTCGTGGACACTATAACAAATTGACAATCCTCCCATTATTTTATTTTTTATGTCGAAATGGAGAGAGAAAGAGTTGTGTAAGTACCAAAATGCCCCTGTACACTATTCTTCCTCTCTCTCTCTTCTTTTCTTTTCCCCCTTCTTCCTTGCAGCGGAGCAGAGGCGCGACGGCGGCCGGCCCGAGCCAAGACGGCTCGGCCACGGCGGGGTGGTGGCTCGGCCACTCCCAGCTCCAGCACCTTCACAAACAAGGACGCGCAAAGCGAAATCGATTAAGAAAATAAAAACAACAATTTTGGTTGCATTTTTTTTTCTCAGCTCTGTTCTGACGTGCATGCCGTGGGCGTGGCCCATGGCTGTGCTCATTGGAGGTCTGCAAGTCATCTGGCTCATCAGCGATGGCCACGGCCTTCCTCTTGGCGTCCGTCCGTTGGAAGTACCCCGTGGCGACGGTGTCGACAATGAGCATGCCGATGGCAGAGACCATGGAGACCATGCCGGCGAACGGGAAGCTCTTCCACGGGCCACCGACGAGGCACAGTGAGCTGAGAGCCTCAAAGGCCGTGGGCAAGATGTGCACAAGGGCTCGTGGCGAGGATGGCGCCGGTGGCGAAGGTCTTGACGCAGAGGAACACGTCCATCTCCGGCTGGATCGCCGGGAACATGCCGCCCAGGGAAGGCAGCGCCGCCCCGACAGCGGTCCCGGCGGGGATGCAGAAGATGGTGATGACCTTGAGATGCAGTGCCTGCACCTTGTGCCGCCCCGTCGTGTCCGTCGCGCAGTCGCACTCCGCCGCCACCACATGCGCCGGCATGTAGCACACCGCCACCAGAAGGAAATAGGACAAACAGGATGGCTCGGCCACAGTGGGGCGGCAGTTGTGGCGTATCGCCGGGGTTCACCGCCGACAGCGACAACGCACAGCGGCATCCCGGCGCACGTCTCTCTCTCTCTTCTTTTCTTTTCGCTTCTTCCTCGCAGCCTGAACAGAGGCGCGATGTGCGCGGCCAACGCGGGCCACAGCGGGGCGGAAGTGGCGGCGCATCACCAGGGTTCATTGCCGACGGCGACAACGCACGATGGCTCGTCCACGGCGGAGCTCGGCGTCGGCGCAATGAGAAAGAGATGAGCAGAGAAAGAGAGGAAGAAGAAGAAAAAGAGAGATTGACAAGTGGGCCCATGGGCAAACTTGTCTTTAACCAAAGTTTCTCTCTCCGTTTCGACTGTAAATAATATTAAAAAATGCGGCCGGTGTCCGCTAGCTAATTACACTTTTTTACAGTGTCCATGAGCAAATATACGATCTTTGGGTGTCTCACATCAAAGGCCGCAATCTTTCGGTGTTCTGTAGCAAATTTTGCCTTAAGAAATACCAACAATAAGGCAGTGGCGCGGCACGACTGGAGACTAGCAGCGAGTGTGGTGATCGGTAGAGGGAGACTAGGGCGGTCTATATACATAGACACGGGAGGGAGAAATCGAGCTCCACACGCGAGCTACGGCGCCAAGAAAACCTAGGTTTCGGTTTGGGGAGATAAGCTCGATTCCGCTTCGGTTCCTTGAAGATAAGGTCTGATTCTTGGGGGAAACGGAAAAGGTGGAGAAGGGGAATATTTCTACTCATCTAATCGAACATGGGATGCAATAGCGGAGACGGAATCGGCGGGGAGACGGCTCCGAGTCGGACTCGGCCGACGGTGGCAGGCTGAAGGTGACCCCGACATGTGGGGCCCACATGTCAGCGGGAGACAGAGAGACAGACACGGGAAAGCAGACCAACTACAGGAGAGGGAATTTTAATTTCTTTTCCATTTAAATAATTCGTGAAATGATGTTTCATTTATTGAAAATATAAATAAGGGAAAAATCTAGAAAATACTTTGGCACTCAAAGTATTTATTAAAATTTTTATCTGGCCCAATTTATAAATCCAAGCCCTCGAACCGATCCTTTAACTTTTGAACTTCTCGACGATAGGCAGTCATATTATAATTAAAAAAGACTAGTCCTTCATGACCCAGTTCACAATCAGTTGAGAACCATCGTAAGCCACCAAACCACCGTTTTGCTAAAGACATAGCGAGGCATAGTTCCGTGAAGTAATGCTTCGTACTCGGCCACGTTATGAGATACTAGGAAGTGGATCTGAGAACATATCTCAATCATATTATTCATTGCCTTGAAAGTGATACTCAAATTATACGTGCAAGTAGTCACGTCCTATTATTAAATTATTCTAAATCAATCTGCCCGCAAATTAAATGACCAGAATTGATATCTGCTGTTGTACTGTTGCTATTACGACTGCGTGATAACAAATGTTTCCTCCGTTTCGTAAAAAACAAACGAAGTGAATGCAATCTCAGATCATGTGATCCAACATAAAAAATCGCTATGATTCGAAAGCTACGTGGCTAGCTTTCTCTACCACAATATTTTCGCACGGTACTACACAAATCAACCTGTATTAGAGCAGCTTTACTAATATCGGTAGGGCAAAAAAAATTTGTTCTGGAGGGTCACTTCGGATATACGGACATACATTTAAAGTATTAAGCGCAGGCTAATAACAAAACCAATTACTGATTCCGCCAGGAAACTGCGAGAGGAATTTATTAAGACTAATTAATCCATCATTAGCAAATGTATAATGTAGTACCACATTATCAAATCATGGTGCAATTAGGCTTAAAAGATTCGTCTCCCAATTTACACGTAAACTGCGTAATTGGTTTTTTATTTTGTCCATATTTAGTACTCTATACATATGTCCAAACATTTGATGTGATGGGTAAAAAGTTTTTATTTTGGAAACTAAACAAGGCCTTTGCTATATATCTATAAAAACATCCATGTCGTCTATATATAGCCCCTCATTTTCCCCTCAAAAAAATATAGCCCCTCACCATATATAGCGGTGGTCCTTACTATCTTTAGCAGTAACAATTGATGTATTCTTTTATGGACGTGGATCCCAAATGACTACGTAGTACATCCTCCACGTACGGCTGTTTAGGCATAAACCAATCCCCATCACGCTTTCTTCTCTTTCTCTACTACCTTATGCAGTCGTGCTGCAGCGAGCGGCAAATTTATCGTCGGCTCACCTTGTCTCTCTACCCTTCCCTCTAGCACGGCACTGAAGCCGCGACGTGGAGACATCACAGCCCGCATATACTGCAGATGCTCTCGCATTCAGATCTTACGAGTTACGAATGCTATACTGCTATTACAATTGCTTAACACTAGAGAACTGATTTTTTTAGGACGAGACCATCTTTAAGTGGCATATGAACCATTTATGCTTTCGTTTGCAAAAATCATTTTTCCAAGCACAATTCAAGATCCCCATGTGAATTATTTTTTACAAGAGGGTACCTTATAAGGCCCCATGCAAAAATAAGCCTATTTTCATATGGGGAGAAACCCGCATGCGAAAATACCAATTTTTATCTTCCACTCTTTCTTTCTTCCCTTCTCTCCCTTTCCCGCTAAGTTCTCTCTCTCGCCCACTCCTCACACTCCCTCTCTTTCCCCACACCTCACCCTCCCTGTCTTTCCCGCTCCTCTCCCCATTCTCTCACATCCACACTCCCCTCGCGATGGCGGTGGGCATGGGCTCCGGCGGCGGCGGCGCGTTGGATTCGGGTGACGGCGGGGGAGGGCGAGAGCGGCCGTGGCGGTAGGCTCGGGCGACAGCGGCAGGTGCGGGTGAGATGGATCCCGTCGGCAGTGGCGATAGGAGGGGTAGATCCAATGCCCCTCCCCCTTTCGTCGAAATCCAGCCGTCGCTCTGCCCTCCACGTGTGTGGATCTGCCGGATGGGAGGGGTGGATTCGACGCCTCCTCCCCCACCCGTGTGGATCCGACGAGGATGAGGACGGCGGCGGCAATGGGAGGAAAAGGATGCGACGATGACAGGAGGAGGGCGACAACAACGACGACCGCGGCGATGATGAGAGGACAACGATGACGAGGACGATGATGGCGGCGATGACAACAGGAGGATTCTAGGGTTAGGATTTTGTGGAAGATTTTCGGATTTTTTTTTTGCGATTTTTCCTTTTGTAGTCGGGCAGCTTAAGTGCCCACATGCGAAAATTAGATTTTGCATGTGGTTGCTCTAACCACATGCAAAAATCCAATTTTCGCAGACACTTGGGTGCATGCGAGTCACCCCACCCATTTGCGAAAATCGATTTTAGCCCCATGGAAAACTCAAACCTTTAGCAGTGTAACTTCGGGTCATAATAGTAACTATACATGATTTGGACGCATGCAACCTTAGAATTTTAAATCATTAATATGTACAAAAAATATTAATTTTTATAATGTGATATTGATTGATTCATGCTGAAAAATATTTTCACATTTTGTTTAATATTTTTTATTAATATATTGTGAAAATAATTATAACCCATGGTGCATGGGACGCTATGTCAGTGTCCAAACGTCAAGTAGCAAAAAGGAATGGGGCAATATTTATTCTCGATTGAGGTTCCATATGCATGTACTCCCTCCAAATCTTAGGGTTGATCTACTAATTTTGGAATGGTGAAAGTACCACCCTTATGTATTAATAAGGTACCATTTCAAGTATAATAACTATAGGCGGGCAGCAAGACCATTTTAACAAGGTGTACACCTCTAAAACAAACAACATTTGGAATTAGAGGGAGTATACACGACTACAAAAACCATCGTAGGGACAGGCTTATAGGTGCCTTTTACCTCCGTGGAATAAAAAAGTATAGAGCCGGCACCTTTAAACACCCAATGAAACTGAGCCGTGCCACCAACGAATCTGAGCCAACCTAACCCAGTGGAGACTTGTCCACTCGATTTCTCTAGAATTCACCCAAGCCAGATTAGTCTTCGCCTCTATCTCCTTGCGCTCCTCTCCATCGCCCCCCTCTATCCTCTCTCTCGTGTGCTCTCCAGATCTAGCGCCGCTCCTCTCCCTCTCCGGCGGCGCCTCTCCCTCTCTGCTCTCTCCCTCATCGGCACTATACCCTCTCCCTCTCCGACACTGCTCTCGCCCTCTCTAGCGTCACACCCTCTCCCTCTCCCTCTGGCACTACACATGCTCCCTCTCCGTCCGACGCCACTCACTCTCCCTCTCCGACGCGCTCTCTGGTGACGAGGGAGAGGCCAAGAGGTGGCGACCAGTCCTAGGCGACCCCGACCTCGGCGAAGGCAGGTGGCTCGGGGGGTGGCCAGATCCAGCCTCCACCAACTCGGTGGCATGGAGATCTGGCGGCCCCTAGCTTGGAGACGGCAAGCGATGACCCATCCCTGCAAGCAATGGCACATCCTCCCACAGTGATCGGTGCAGTTGATTTGGTTTTTAGATTGCTCCATTATTGTTAATGTTTGATTCTATGATGTTAACTTGTTAGACGAATGTTTGATTATGTGATCTGTGAAGTGAAGTTGTTGACTCCTAATGTGAACTTGTTGATTCCCTAATGTGAACATGAAGTCTTTTTTTTGGAGTTTTCATTTTATTCTTGATGGCTTCCAACCATCGGCTCAAATGGAGCTGAGCCGGATAGTTTTTTTTTAAAACCATACATCTCATAGGTGCCGGTTATAAACCTGACACCTATATAATTGGGAAAATGTGCTAACAAATTGGTGCCTGTGGAAAAACTGGCCCCTAAAGCTAGTTTCTAACAGGTACCAATAAAGGTTCGTGTAGTAGTGATACCCTCTTCTCTTACAAATTAATTTGTCTTGGAAAACACACTTCCATATACCAGTTAAGTTTAATATTTTTATAAGCATATGAATATATAAAAAGGTAATAACAAACATGTAACTAAAAGACATAAACAATAATATGGAGGTCGGAAGCAAGCGAATATTTCTTCTTGGATTACTAGTGTGTGGCCCTTAATCTATGGAACATATATACTCCCTCCGTCCCAAAAAAAGACAAACCCTAGTTTCCGTGTCTAACGTTTGACCATCTGTCTTATTTAAAAAATTTATGAAAAAAAATAAAATGACAAGTCACGCATAAAATATTAATCATGTTTTATTATCTAACAACAATGAAAATACGAATTATAAAAAAATTTCATATAAGACGGAAACCCAGGGTTTGCCTTTTTTTGGGACGGAGGGAGTAGCTTCTATATAATTAATTAGTCTGGTAGTGACAGGTTGCAGAACAGTACTGTACTCGCAGATGCCAACAGTAGGCAGCTACGTATTATTCTGATAAATTTCCGACAGTAGAACAGTACTACTCCCTCCGTCCCATAATATAAGGGATTTTGAGTTTTTCCTTGCAACATATTTGACCACTCGTCTTATTCAAAAAATTTTGAAATTATTATTTATTTTATTTGTGACTTACTTTATTATATATAGTACTTTAAGCACAACTTTTCGTTTTTTATATTTGCAAAAAAAAAATTGAATAAGACGAGTGGTCAACGTTACAAGCAAAAGCGCAAAATCCCTTATATTGTGGGACGGAAGGAGTATTTCGCAGATGCCGATACTATTTTTAGTGTCTTCTTGGTTTGTTCCAAAATAAATTTATTTTGAGTAATCATTATATTGGAGTTTGTAAAAAAGTGAAGCATAAATGTATTGAGAGTAGACAAAGTGAGAAATAATTGCATTGAGAGATTTAATAAAATAGAAGTATTCCAGTCTTTTTATTGTTGTATTGGTATGTGTGAGATGGATAAAAAGTGAACTTAGAAGTCCTTTGATTTGTAAAAAACACATAAGAATTTTGGAAGTATTTCAATTATATAGGAAAATTTCCTATGAAGATCTTTGAAACAAATGATTAAATTCTATTTTATCCTTTGAAATTCATGGAATGAACCATCCTATAGAGATTTCGGTAAAAATTTAGTAAGAGCTCCAACCTTTTGGAATTTTTTATTTGAGTATATCTCTCTCATCTGATTTGTGCCTTTTTTTCTACTGTCCAATCAAATGACCATTTCAATATATGCTTGTTTTGCAATTGCATTCCTATCACAATTTGTGTTTTTCCTATTCCTCTGTTTTTTTCATTCCTAAGATTCAAAGATATCCTTATTTTGGGACGAAGGGAGATGAGAGTCGTCAATTATATATGTACTCGGACGGACGGATGCCCGGCCAGCTGCATCTCATGAGTTTTCCAGCTCCTTGAGATCTATCTGTGTTTTGGAGTTTGCTTCTTCTGCCTATATATATCTGTGATTTCAAAGGGATCTATCTATATCAGCTATATGTATCTTAATTTCCAGGTGTGCCCATATATATATCATTGCTTTATTTTGGGAAAGTGGAGAATATGTGTTGGGAGAGGTCAAAGTGATAAATAGTTATATTGTGATTCGATAAAATAGGAGTAATTAATTCTAGTCTTTGTCGTGTTGTGTTGGTATATGTGTAGGATAGAAAATGAACTTATTTTGAGACGGAGAGAGACGCAAGTCTTCAACTATATGTAAGTACTCGGACGGACGGATGGCCGGCTGAATTTCAGCTGAGTTTTCTGGCTCCTTGAGATCTATCTGTTTTTGGAGTTTTGTTCTTCTCCCTCTATATCAGCTATATATATATGTCTTAATTTCCAGGTAGGTGTGTATTATTGCTTTATTTTGTTCATTCCTCTACTTTCTGGGTGTTTTATTCTTCTTCTTCATCAATGAATCAAGAGAGAATATACTGGCCAGCAGTTTCATTCCTCTTGTAGTTAGTAGATCAGATGTTTATACTGCCGGCCAGAACTATTATTTCATGACGCGTGCAATAGTACTCACATATGTGTAGAGAAAAACTAAAAGTACTTCTAGCTAGCATGCACATACTCCCCACATCTCTGTATCATTCCTTGATCACATATATATGTATGGTACAAAGAATTCATGCCTGATTAACTTAATTAATCGTTCCTTGAGCATTAATTAGATCTGCTGCATGCGCATATATGTATATGCAGGAATAGCTAGCTAGCGCTATAGCAGCTTGCTTATAGCTAGTGTGGTGGCCTGGTGATGGCATCTGCTCCTTCAGCTCAGGAAGAACCCCTACAGCAAGGGACTATGCAATTCAGGAAACAGCTTGCTGCTGCCGTGAGGAGCATCAGTTGGACCTATGCCATCTTTTGGTCCATTTCAACTACTCGTCCAGGGTAATTAACTGGTCACAGACTCTATAATGGTGGCTATATATTCCATACTTATGCCATGTTATTATACGTATATATACGTTTGTAAGTTCATCTATCAGATTTGCATCAATTAATTACTCATATCATCATCCAATAAAGGCTCATTTGGAGCGCAGATTGGAAAACAATATGAATATATGGTAAGAACATAAGTGCAAACAGAGTATTGAAAAACATAGAAAAATATGAGATCGTCTGTTCTAACACAGGAATTAGGTAAACATATGAATATATCTTGCAAAACAACCTAAAGAATAAGGGCTGATCGATCCATATTTTGAACAAAGGGATTTTGGAGAAAAATTGAAGGATATACTATATTAATTCGTACGGAAAGAATTCCTATATGGTCCTTCATGACGAAGGAAATGGCTCGCCAAATTATAGGAATTTAGGATTTTTTTTATTTAAAAAATTCTTTGTATCTATCTCTTTCTTCTAATTACTGTGTTTTTCCTTTGCACCATTCAAACGGACATTCTTATGTTTTTAATTTGTTTTTCCATCCATAGGATTTAATGTGTCCAGGGCACTTGAATACTACTATGTTTTTTCCTATCACTATATTTCGAAAATCCTATATTCCTAATTTGGCGATTAATTATTGATTTGCCTTGGACTTAGCAAAGGAATAATTTCCTCTATTTTTGCTATGCCTCAATCATTGTATCCAAGCGAATGAATAGTGCCAAACCCTATAATAATTGAACTCCTCCTTGTTTCTTACAAAATTCATGCAAACAAAAGGAACCCTATGTGAGATATTTTTTCTTTATATTGATTGGAGTTTTCTTAATTAGAAGACCTTGTATCAAATCGTTGGTGGATAAAATAAATCAATTCTTACATTAATAAGAAACATAGAAATTTCTATATTAACCGAGAAAAAGATAAAACCATAGCCATCCAATTTAGCCCC
Organism: Oryza glaberrima; assembly: GCF_000147395.1. Taxonomy (NCBI): domain Eukaryota; kingdom Viridiplantae; phylum Streptophyta; class Magnoliopsida; order Poales; family Poaceae; genus Oryza; species Oryza glaberrima. Next base: position 20,144,812 of record NC_068326.1, read on the forward strand.
TCATCATTTGCTTGTTAGCATATCACTCCCATGCATGTCTCACAACCAATAATATATTATTCTACATGACGCGACACACATAGGCGTTGCGTGCCAGGAAACAAATGGTGCGTCACCCTGCCGTCCCCTTCTTGATATTTCCGTTTTCTCGCTCCTTCTCCCCCACACCTTCAAAAAGTAAAAAAAAAAACTACTCTCCGGTGTAGCGTTACTCCAAACATCTCCTGCCTCCATTCCCATGAGGAGCGATACCTTGTCCCCACGTGCCTCCCTCATCCCGTATCCTCTCATCTCAGTAAAAATTTTACTAGAAATTCCAGAGCAACAAACCTCTCTCTATATCAGTTAAATTTTTACTCCTCGCAATTTAGGGGCTCAAAAATACTTGTCATGTTCAGTAATATTTTCACTCTAGTATTTTTTTTCATTCCCTCATGGTGTGCTCATAGTAATATTTTTATCACATGTATATTCGTAGTAAGTAATATATTTACTCAATCTATCAATATGGGAAAAGGAGAGTAAAATTTTTGCTGATGTTGCAAATTATCCGCCATAGTAATTTATTTACTAACATTTTTATTCTGATTATTAACACATTTATTTCAATGGTGTCGGTTAAAAATGGAAAGTAGAAAATTATCAACCATCACAATTACTCAGCAGATCATCTGACTCTGTGAGTATAAAAACTACAAGGAGGAGACTTTACAGTGGATCATAAGATCCACCAGTAAAAAGTTACACAGTTAATCTATAAGTGGAAAAATTACTCAACAGGAGAAACTACTACTTTCAGCATTTGACTCCAGTACGTGGCTGGCTGCACATGGATTGAGTAAAAATTTTACTACGCATCTTTCAGTGGCTCTCATTCAATTAGGTGGCCCTTTGTGTTTACGTTCGCAAGTTAAAAAATTAGTGATCATCTTGATGTGGTGGGGGAGCTAGAGGACGAGGGGGGGCTTACGCTGGGTGTTGTGAGACATGCCATTTAGGTATATGGCAAGGTGCCATATACAGTAGTTCTCTCTCTGTGACTGTTTGTATAAATCGATCTATATAGGTCTTGTTTAGTTCGTGAAAACAAAATTTTTGGGTGTCACATCAGACGTTTGACCGGATGTTGGAAGGAGTTTTCGGACACGAATGAAAAAAAAACTAATTTAATTACTCGCCTGGAAACCGTAAGACGAATCTTTTAAGCCTAATTAATCTATCATTAGCACATGTAGGTTACTGTAGCATTTATAGCTAATCATGGACTAATTAGGCTCAAAAGATTCATCTCGTGATTTCCCTCCTAACTGTACAATTAGTTTTTATTTTTATCTATATTTAATGCTACATACATATATCTAAATATTCGATGTGATGTTTTTTAGAAAAAAAATTAGGAACTAAACCGGGCCATATTATTCCACATGTAGAGTCCTGACATGGAATGACGGGTTCTACAACGGCGAGATAAAGACAAGGAAGATAGCGAACAACCTAGTGACGGAGCTCACGGCTGACCAGCTCCTCCTTCAGAGAAGCGAGCAACTGAGGGAGCTGTACAGCTCTCTCCTCTCTGGTGAGTCTGCAGACCAGCAGAGGAGGAGGCCTATCACTGCACTGTCGCCGGAGGATCTCGGCAACGCAGAATGGTACTACGTTGTCTGCATGACCTACGCCTTCCGCCCTGGACAATGGTACATTTCTTTGATAATTAACTGCTGGTACCATAATTGTATCTTACTAAATGAATTCCCTGTAATCGTGCCATAGATGGCGGTACTGCCACTAGAATTAAAACTTCATTGAATTCCCTGTGCTCTGAATTATTGCGACAGAGATGGTGGTTGCAAATGCACGAGGACAATTAATAGAAAGCGTACGTGATAGTATATATTATCAGAAATCTATACCTAAAGTTATAACCTACTAAACACATAAATCTCAGCATACAAAAATAGTAATTATTAGTACATTCTAAAGGCTAATTATTAGTACATCAACTCACTATAAACCTAAACCTCAACTTGCATGTGCAGCAATTACATCTACATTATACATTCTAAACCTCAATATACAAACATGCTAAATACATTATCCTATATATTTATAATTAAAGTTCGTCATCACTAAATGCAATTAAAGCTATTTTCCTCTTCTTTCATTGTGCCACATCACCTGGATATATTTCATATGTTAGATCAAAGTTTAGCGCTCCAGATGGTTCCAAAGTACCTTTGATAAGGGCCATTGGATTAGGCTTAGTTGGTTCAGATTGTTTTACTACTATACATTATAGCGCTTGCATTTACTCCTTCTGTGCAGCCATAATTATTTCTATTTCATGCAGAAATCGATTGGCCACCAATTTTGGACTAGTGTTACTATATATCATGCATACATTCTATTAAAAAAAATACTAGTAAGACTTGATAAATTAATGGACCAATTTCTCAGTTCCTATATGTCATATTTTTTTCAATAAATCTGTTCAGGTTGATTCGATTCATGTTCATGTTGATTTGATTTTAGCTCCTATACCCAATATCTTTTAATTTCATTCCATCGATTTGCTTATGTTAATTTTATAGAGATTTCCGTAACAACGTGAGGGTGTTGTTAAGGGGTATCATCTAGTCTATATAACATACGTGTAACCTAAACTAAAAATAGTGGACACTTGAAGCAAACAGTACTACAGTGATTTGTACTAGACATTCATTCTCAATGGGTAATTTCTTTCCATTAACTGTAGTGTATATCTTTAACATATATAGACGCGTTTCATACACAAAAACCTAGCTGATAAACACAATTCTCATTCACCGACGGATTCGCTATTATATATCGATCCCATGTAAGTAGGCAGAGGTCAGATACACAAGCTAGCTCGTCAAGCATATGTTGGCAAAAGATTCACAGTGCGTGTACAGTGTACTGAAGTGTTGTTACTTCACTGATCTGGTGGTGGTGTACTCCCTCCGTCAAAAAAAACGAATCTATGACTGGATATGACACATTCTAGTATAACAAATCTGAATAAATGTATGTCTAAATTCATAATACTAGGATGTGTTACATCCAGTATTAGGTTGTTTTTTTATGAGACGGAGAGAGTACGTGAATGCATGCACTTACAGTTTGCCAGCATGCACTATTTATTGGTGTCGGTTTATATTATGAGCACCACTGATGGGTACTACTCATCAGTATCGGTTATTGGTAGTACTAAAGTAACGTGACGGGAAGTGTGGGCGGGTGGGAAACCCATTTTTTTTGTCCATCAAACACTGATAAAAAGTGAGAGTAGCATAAGGTGCAGTTGTGGGTTTTCGTATCCAACATTTGACCGTCCGTCTTATTTAAAAAATTAATCACATGTAAAGTACTATTCATGTTTATTCATCTAATAACAACATAAATGCTAATTATAAAAATGTTTCAAACAAGATGAATGGTCAAATGTTGGATATGAACAGTGTAAAACTACACTTTTTCTGGGACGAAGGTAGTATTGATGTGTTGTTGTGTAGCTTCCGCCCAGTCGGCTGGCATTCATACGTCTCACTCTTTATCTCTACTATTATAAAAATTAAAGATATTTTTATCGGTATTTTGGTACGTTATTCATTTGAGTCGGTTTTAAGTTTGTTTGCTTTTGGAAATACATATTCGTGTTGAGTCTGATTTTAAGTTCGTTTGCTTTTGGAAATACGAAAGGAGTCGCATAAGAAATTTTAAAAAAAACTTGCATACTAACTTGAGAAGAAAATTTGACTCCTAACTCCAGCTTATGATTATCTTAAAAAATATCCAAGCGAATTCCCAGAATGAATTTTACCCTAGTTAAATTGTATAACAATAATAAGATTAAAATAACTTTCACCCGTTGCTAATTATAAAAATTGAAGATGTTTTTGTCCGTATTTTGGTACGTCATCCATGTTTGAGTCGGTATTAAATTTGTTTGCTTTTGGAAATACATATCCGTCTTTGAGTATGATTTTAAGTTCATTTGCTTTTGGAAATACGAAAGGAGTCATATAAGAAATATTTTTTTAAAAAAAAATTGCATACTAACTTGAATAAAAATTGGACTACTAAGTGCAGCTCATAATTATCTTAAAAATATCCAAGCGAATTCTCAGAGTGAATTTCACCTTAGCTAAATTGTATAAAAATAATAATATATTGATCTGCTTGTGGTGTGCGTGGTGTATGCATGCACTGTCAGTTTGCCAGGTAAAAGCTTTGCAAGCAATGGATGTGCCTGGCTGTGCAACGCTCAGTCTGCCGATAGCAAAGCCTTCCCACGCAAGCTCTTAGCCAAGGTACGTACATTAATTAATAAATTAACCGGCTCATTAATTCATGGCATATGGTTGATCGACCTATGGCTGTGCAACTCGATCATGCATGCTCTCTCTTTTGACCAATATTTTTTTATATATGCAGCACGCTTCTATAAAGGTATGACATATTGTACATGCTTCGTCAGGTCAAATTGATGTTCGTACGGCATATATATTTATATGTATATTATTTCTGATCTGCATCAGCTAATGAAATGAAATCTCGATTGGTTATACGTACAGACAATTGTCTGCGTTCCATTCATGAATGGCGTTCTTGAGCTTGGGACCACTGATCCGGTAAGCACAACGTTAAATTATACAGATATACATACATATATGATAATATAGTACAGTATGTATGTATATATATACAACACCATCTAGCTAGGCAAACCTTTAATTTGTTACATGCAAGGGTTTGCAAGGACGTTGCAGTACTTCTTTTTTTAAAAAAAAACATAAGCATCCATCTATCTATCTATTGCAAGGACCGACATTGGGAAAGGGCTCGTAACTTAGTGGTTGCAATGACCTGAGTAACATCCCAAGGTTTTGATTGCAAATCTTTGTAAGAGCAAACTTTAGATTGGGTTATTTAAGGGGCTAAGTTCCCAATTTAAAAGGCTCCATATAACCAGTTGGATATGGAGGCCGGGTAAAAAAAATACCCTTCTCTAAAAAAATAAAAAAAATATATCTATTATATTATTAAGACAGTCTATTGTGGAAGCTAGAAATTCTCACATTAATCAGAGAAAAAAAATAAAATGTTGACTATCATATCATAGTTAGATTAGATTTTAACGGTTCAGATTGATTGCACAATATTAGAAATCTAGAGATAGGGTATAAGTTTTGGACTTTAGAGTCCTCCATATGATACAGCTGCTACTACAAAAAGACACATAGAAGCCGGTACTATAGGTGCCGGAAGTGCTAAAACAAGCACCTATAGGCTTTTTCCCTCCTCCAAACACAAAAAACTGGCACCTTCATATAACTATAGGTGTCGATTCTAAAGAAAAATCGGCACCTAGTTTTTAAGGAAAAACCGGAACCTTCAATATATTAAAGGTGTTGGTTTTTTAGAAAGCCGACACCTTCTATAACCGAGCCGAGCCGGGTGAGAGGCGGTCTAGCCTGGTGACTTATCCTCCTCCCTTATCTCTTTTCTCTCCCTTATCTCTTCTCCTTCTCCTCCCTAATCTCTTCTCTCCTCCTCTCCAACTCCCACCTCTCTCTCTCTCTATCTCTCTCTCTCTCTCTCTCTCTCTCTCTCAGGCGGTGGCTGCTAGAGGGGGGAGGCGGCGACTGGCTTGCCAGGGGGAGGCGGCAGCGGCGGCGGCGGGAAGGAGCCCTCCCCTCCGCCAGATCTGGCGGGAAGGGAGTGTCAGGGTCTCGACTGGGCAACACATGGGCCGCTAGGCAACCCGTCACCAAGAAGCCCAAGCAAGCCCAAGCTGAAACAATACAAGGGCAACAACAGCTTACAGGAGAGGAAGGGAACAGAACAGAACTGGCAATTGGCGGCTTCGGCCACGGCGGCGGCGGCGACCAGGTTTGGGCAGGAACCTTGTCGATCTCTCTCCCTCACTGCTCCTTCCTACCAGCCACTACACCCTTCCTGTCTCCCTCTATAGAACCTTCTAGAAGCTTGTAATACTCAGCTACTTTTCTCAATTCCACCTCAAATTGGTTTAGATATTGTTGCTATTTGCTTGGTGCATCGGGTTGCTAACAAATTGGTATCAGAGCCGTTTGGTCACTAGGAATTTGCTTATGGAGGTGTTGGGGAGGCAGCCATGCAAAAGAGAGGAGCCACTGGGTTAGGAAGGTGTTCATGAAAGTAGTGCCCACCACCTGTTCGACACAATGCCAAGTCCATTGGAGATGTTCGAGGAAGACATTCTTCTTGTCATGAACGAGGAGAAAGTAATTCGGGATGAAGCAGTGCATCTGTTACAAAAAGAGTTGAGAGATGCCCAATGTAGAATGGATGAGAAGCTAGATTGTTTATTGGAGATGTTCGGCTTGATGGGAGACAAGAGAAGCAAGGAATTCGAGGAGTTCAGTACCTCCACCAAGGAGCTCATTCCCATCACAGAGGCTGTTGCATCTCCACCATACCAGGAATCTCCCTCTTCAGCGCCCACCAAGTGCTCGACGACGTGCTCCGATGACGGTGTCACATGCTTGGTTGCGAGCCCAAGCTACATTAAGGAGGAGGAGCCTATTCTAGCCACTGCGTTGGAGCTGGGAGATAGAGAGAACAAGGCTCATGCACACTACATCTATAATTGTGACAGTACAAAGGTGATGCCCACCAAGTGTTCGACGGTTGGCCTTGACGTCAAGGGTGGCATTGGCCAAGCTGAGGTCATGTTCTAGGCCATGATGGGTGCGCCCAAGGTAGTTCCAACATCAAAAGATCCAAAGTTGTGCTTAGGGGATCATCATTGTTGCTCTTGGCCTAGAGCACACCTGTTGCAACCTTGGCCCCCTCCAACTGAAGCAAAATGGTTTGGTATCATTGTAGGCAAGCGATCTTCGTTGGTGAACCCGCTAAAAATAATATGTGTCTTATTGGTGCCACTAGTATGGGATCCAGGTGACGAAAGGGTTTACCTTCACAAAATATTAACATTGATGGATGATTGGTTGCCACCGCATTATTTTCATTGGAGATATATTTTGTGGAGCAATGAGCTGATATTCAATGTTGGAGTTAAAGATGAGTTGTCTTTTTTGGTCAACCTTATAGCAGCCACTAGCAAGGAAGTTTTCTATGTTGTTGGTGAACCTGAATATTTACTCTTGGGGCTATCAATTACTGAAATGGAAACAAAGGACAGTTGCTACTTAAGTTGGAGTTACTTGTTTCTTGCAAGAGAGCTAGTTGTGAAACTGAACAGTACCAGGCAAGGTGGTTCTGAGATCATTTCCTTCAAAGAAAACCATGTTGACAAGCTGAACCTAATTGGCATGCCACTTAATGTTTTGGGACAGTATGAACACCTTGAAAGGGACTTGATTAGATTAGTCATGAATGAAAATTTGGTTCCATGGCAATTGCTAACACAATACCTTGAAGTGGATCCATGGCCACCTCCTTCTCAAACAAAATGCAGAGGTCAAGCACTTGTGTATAAGTTGTTATTGGTGACACTGTTAAGTGAAAAACTAAGGTGGCAATGGATTGAATTAAAGCCATGGCCCCGACCTATTCACCAAACACTCAGCCAATAACCTGGATTTGTTGTCCCATATATCATGGCTTTGATATCACTATGGCCACCACCTGATTCAGTGTTCCTTTGTTGTTTGTTAATTGGGGGTAACATCAGTCCTAGGGGCCAAATACTGCTTGACAAACTTATGCATGGAAGTTCCAAGGTGAAGAAAACTTGGATGATATCTACAGTGATGCACTCAAGAAAATCCCAGATCTGTCTTTACACAGTAGTGGTGCTCAAGGGCTCATCTTGGATAATACTTCAGATTGCTTGTTGCCAACTAATGCAAATGTCATCCAAGGTGAAGAATGCATGTATAGCCAACAGAACACCAATAACTATGGAATAAAGTATGGAAATCAATTGCCTTTGTTGCTTAATCAGGTGGCTGAAACACATTTAGTGGATCAGATTATTGAGCGACACACATACTCTCTACAGTACACAAAACTGATAGCTACAGTTGCATGGCAAGTGCTCACCGAATTGTCTATCCATCCTCAGTTTCTTTCTAGTGGGCCAAGATTAGTACATGCATCAGAGGAGGTACATGAGGTTATACTGGTGGTGGAGTGGAATACATTTAGTGCAGTACTATCCAGATTCTCCATGGCCGGTTTACTTGAATCCAATCCAGGAAGGGACAATCATATGGTGGTAATGACTGGGATATATGCATGGTTGATCATGCTATGCAAAGCTTGGTTATCTGATGCTCCCACACAGATTGGTATGGTTGCTGTACTTGACAATCAGGTTTTACAAGAGGAACTTCAAACATCATTGGATCTAGGAGGTTTTCTTCATCGACTTGGGGACAAGCCGAATTTCAAGAAGAGAGGATTGTCAGGGTCTCGGCTGGGCTACACATGGGCCGCTAGGCAACCCGTCGCCAAGAAGCCCAAGCAAGCCCAAGCTGAAACAATACAAGGGCAACAGCAGCTTACAGGAGAGGAAGGGAACAGAACGTAACTAGCAATCGGCAGCTTCGGCCACGGCGGCGGCGGCGACCATGTTTGGGCAGGGACCTTGTCGATCTCTCTCCCTCACTGCTCCTTCCTACCAGCCACCACACCCTTCCTGTCTCCCTCTATAGGACCTTCTAGAAGCTTGTAATACTTAGCTACTTTGCTCAATTCCACCTCAAATTGGTTTAGATACTGTTGCTATTTGCTTGGTGCATCGGGTTGCTAACAGGGAGGTGTAACAGTCCTCCCTCCTGTACCGTGTAGCCAGCCCATCTGACGGGTAGGCCCGCTTACACATACCACTCCACTGAAAACACTATCAGAGATGATTACGTTCGCTTGCCCGATGAAATTGTGATTTCTTATGGGGATAGCGAGAGTTCAGTATACGAATTGATTAATCATATGTTTCCCTCGCTTGATGATGAAAAGAATGCAAGCTCTGCATCTGATGGAGGTGATGAAAATAGCTTTTTTCAGAGAAATAGTTTTTTAAGAAAGTTTTGGGTAGATTTGTGGTATAGACTAGACATTATTTGTTTATTGTTTTAATCAGTACTATTTAATATTTTTTTATAGATACAATATTCTCTTTCGAAGATAAGCAAGGTTGATCATTCGACTGTGCTTAAAAATATTATAGCTAAAGAGATATATCTAAATGATAATATCCAGAGCATCATATCATTAATATTTATATTTTGACCTAGATCTGTTTTTTGGGGATAATTTGTTTTGTAACACATGTTGTTCATAATTACATGGAACAACTTTACTAATTCCAAGAATATATTTATTTTCTTGAACTTATTTACAGTAAGTAATTTGTCCAAGTGCACCTATAGTCAAGTTAGTGGAGGATATGACATACATCTAGCAATTATGCCCGACATATTAGAATTCATCAACAATAATAAAATATATCATGAGTAGTTTAATGTGTATGTTATTGGATTATTCATTTGTAGCTAAAACTATTTGGCAAAGAAAAATCATATATATATATATATATATATATATATATATATATATATATATATATATATATATATATATATATATATATATATATATATATATATAGACACACACATACTGTCATAATCCTTGTTAGGGATTAAGGTGCTTGTATTATAGAAATATCATTGACTCAAAATATTTTTGATAAACTCTTTCACACTACCCTGTATTATAGAAAGAATTTTTCCAGGGGATAGAAAACTAGGGAGCATAGAGGGACTGCGTAAAATTTAAGGGACACAGATAATTTTATCTAAAATATGTTGTGAAATTATATAAAAATTATAATGACATTAATTATTTTATGTCGGTCCTATCTGTCGTGATTGTAATGTATTTATAGCATTATAATATAACTATTATAAGTCAACGGTAGTTGATTTAATTAGAGGAATACAACATGATATAAAATTGAATATATGATTCAAAAATAATTTAAAAGATGAATATTTAAATACCGTTGATTTGATATTTTGTATGATAGATCTAGCTCAACTATGTATGTTTAGAAGTAGTGCGTTTTTTTAGAGTAATTTTACAGTCCTTGAGGAGGTACTACTTTTTCTATTGTAAATTTGGTATCTCTTGGTATCAGGCACGCTGAGATATCAAATTTTACACTAAATTTTTGGTATCTTATGATGTCTTCTCAAGAAAAGTAAAATTGCTCTTTATCTTATGTTATAGAAAATCCTATGGGTGAACAGTACGTCAGTTTTATTTATTTCTTTTACAATACGTAAATACGTAGTCATGTGTTTTTTCTGTTTTTTTCCAGTGAAACAGTTACGAACTTTCTCTCTATACATGGGAGATTTGGTGGAAGGGATTAATTTTCTTTAATAGATCTAATATAATGGTGTATAATAATGGGTCCATCAGTTTAAATGAAAATTGATGGTGAGATGTTTTGTTTTTCTATAATTTAATAGAAAGTGCCACGTGGCGGCCTATGAACGTTTGTAGGAATCCATGTGGCTGCTTGAGAGTGTTTGTAGGAAGTCTAATGGACTTTTAGTATATAATAGATAGAAGATAGATAGATTGATAAGCATACATATTTTTTTGTTGTTTCGGTAGTAAGATTGGCCTCATAGAAAAGAAGAAAACAACATAAATACAAGTTATTCGATACTGATTTCTAGTCTTGAAAAAAGTGATTGATCAATAAGAAAAAGTGAGTCAATTGACAAATACTAGCAACCAGACAGGAAGAAATTAATTAAAGCTCTTATAATCCTATATTTAATTGTAATTATTATGTTGAGATTATAGGCATATAATGATTTAATCTATTCCATAAATAAATCATGACATTACAGATGAAAACTAGCATGAACGCATCATTAGATCTACACATGTAAGCTACACAGTATAACATGAACAGATCAAATATGCGCAACATATTGAACACGTACCGAGGTGATGGAAAGACCGGCTGCTTGGTCGAAACTTTTCGCAGGCGTCTACGAAGGCACGAAACACACGAGCGAAGAGGAAGGCGAGCCGTCGCGAACGAACAGGGAGTAGTCGCGCGAAGCGCTTCCCAAAAACCTTATTGCCGCCTTCTCCCGGTGCAGGACGTCGAAGGCAGAGGTTCCGGAGACCTGCTCTCCCGATCGCCGGTGCACGCCAGCGAGCGAGATGGAGTAGTCTACGAGCGACGGTGCAGTACAGAGTAGGAGGCAAACCCTAGATTGATTTCGCGTATGTTCCGTGAAGACGGCAGGTCGGTTTATATAGAGAAGGGTCGCTTGATCAGGGTGCCCGCACGATCTCTACTGCGCATAACCGAACCGGATAAGTCGCGCGTAACTATCCGGACTCCACGCTGTTTGCACGCACCGAATTTTTCGGAACGTTTCCAAAACAAAAACGAATCCGAATTTGCAGCAAAACAAAACTGCAAAAGGAGGCTGCATCTGCGCAAGGGTGAGAAGCCAATTTTTCGGACCATTTGACGCGTACGTCGTGCACGCGCGCCGCATGCCCTGCCCAGGCGAGCAAGCGCGCGCGTGTGTTTCCCCTCTTCTCTCCACCACACATGCTTCAAATGGCTAGGAGGGCATCCTCCCTTTTAAGGAGGTCCCCCTCTCCTAGAATAAGCAAGGTGGTACTAAACTCCAAATGCATGCCATCCCATGAGGTGGGCTTTTGTGATTTTCCAAAGAATTAATCTTCGAGTGGGCTAAGGCCCATTCATTAATTCCAACATATTATTCACAAGATGGTGTGGTAATATCCCATATTTCCAAAGGTTTCGGAGGAACCAAACGTGGTAAACCGAATCACCACGGCTTTCTGGGAGCTTCAGCTTCCGGCATGCTCAGACGAGCCAATTAGCTCCGGTACCCATTCTTCCCGATCATCGCCACCGAAAGAAACTGGAGACGCCAACACCGTGCTCATCGACGACCTCTTCCTCGTCCACAGCGATGCGATACCAGCAGGAGGAGATCTGCAAGAAGAAGATCATCAGCTAGGCAACGACCTCGGGCAACAACAAGCAGCCACCGCCATGGAGATCGACGACGATGTGATCTACAGCCTGATCAGGAACTGGGATAACGACAGCAGCAGCAGCTGGATCGAGCTCCTGCAGGACCACGTCATTGTCTCTCCCGCCTCGTGCTTTGTGCCTTGGAAGAGAACGGACCCGGACAAGGAGACGGTGGCCGGCGGCGGCGGTGGCGGCGGGGAGGCGGCGCAGAGGTTGCTGAAGAAAGCCGTGGGCGGCGGCGGCGCATGGATGAATCGTGCTGCTGGTAGCAGCATCAAGAACCATGTCATGTCCGAGAGAAGGCGCCGGGAGAAGCTGAATAAGATGTTCCTCATTCTCAAGTCACTGGTCCCGTCCATCGACAAGGTAGCTAGCTAGCTTACTGCTTAATAATTTAGTAGTAGATCAACTTATCATTGATATTTCATGATGAAATTTAAGTTACTTTTATTACTCATTACTATGTACTCCCTTCTTCCCTAAATATTTGACGCCGTTGACTTTTTTAAATATGTTTGACCATTTATCTTATTTAAAACTTTTATAAAATATGTAAAACTATATGTATACATACAATTATATCTATCAATGAATCAAATGAAAGAAAAAGAATTAATAATTAGTTAAATTTTTGAATAAGACGAACGGTCAAACATATTTAAAAAAATAAACAACGTCAAATATTTAGGGGTCAAATATTTAGGGATGGAGGGAGTACGGAGATAACCGTTACTTATTTCAGGTGGACAAAGCATCCATCCTTGCAGAGACGATAGCCTACCTCAAGGAGCTGGAGAGGAGGGTGCAAGAGCTCGAGTCCGGGAAGAAGGTGTCTAGGCCGCCCAAGAGGAAGCCGTGCTCAGAGACGATCATCGGCGGTGGCGGCGGCGGCGGTGCCGGAGCTGTTAAAGAGCACCACCACTGGGTGCTCTCCGACTCCCAGGAGGGCACCCCAAGCGACGTGCGTGTGATCATCATGGACAAGGATGAGCTGCACCTGGAGGTGCACTGCCGGTGGAAGGAGCTGATGATGACACGGGTGTTCGACGCCATAAAGAGCCTCCGTCTTGACATTCTCTCGGTGCAGTCGTCGGTACCGGATGGTCTTCTCGGACTGAAGATACGAGCTAAGGTTGTCTCTCTTACTCAATGGAAACTTAGCATGTTATATTATTAATACTCATGTTTCTTAAGTACTCCCTCTGTCCCATAAAATATATCGCATTCCATCTTAGATTCTTTTTTTCAGGACGGAGAGAGTAGTTCCTAGTACGCATTATTCATAAAACTTATAAAAAAACTGTTCCCTTCGTTCTAAATTATAAGAATCTAGTATAGAACTAGACAAATCTTAATACAACAAATATGTAGACAAATCGTAGTTGGACGATTTAAATGAGGTTGGTTTAGATGAAGAGTTAGTTGAAGAAGAAACTTTTAAACACTAGACGTTTGTCATATTTTAGGTTGGAGAGAGTAGAGGACATCATTTTATAGGTTCTAAGTTTTTCAAAATAGGTAAATATAACTTTCTTTTTTCCAAAAAAATATAGAACCTTGGTAGCTAGATTCTTTTGAATAAATTCAAAAGATAAAGGGTTTATTTAGAAAAAAAACCTTACCAACTTTTTGCGGTAATTAAACCGAACGTGCTCTGCTAACATGCTCCAATGACCACTCCATCTAGTATAAATCCCCCTTCAACTTAAAAAATACAATAGTGTGTGTCTTTTTTTAATCTCTTTAATAATTTATATCTTTTAAATCACATTGTTTTTAAAATCTATTTGCATCATTGTACTCCACTCAAAATATGTGACAAAACTAGATCATATTGAATATATTCAAACATTTTATTAATTTAAAAGTAATTTATTACATGTTAGAAAGTAACTTCCATATTATCACGAAGTAGCTTTTACATATTATACATGAATAATTCTCATTAGTTACTCCATCAATGTTATTTACAATCAATCAAAGGTTTTATCTTCGTTTATCATAGTACATGAAAAACAAAAGTGAAAGGGAAAAAACAATCAGTGCTTAAAAAAGATTAATACAAAGTTACTTCTGAACCATGCAAAGGTTACTTCCAATTAACATTAAAGTTACTTTTAAAAATTGTTAAACTTACTCATGCTGATCTATGTTGATTAAATTTAATTTCTAGATCGAGTCATATTTTTATCCCGACAACGAATTTACTTTTAATGTCATGACAAAGTTACTTTCCTTTTGTTTTAAGTTACTTTTATAATATATGTAAATTACTTTTAGACTTTATTGAATTTACTTTTATATGTCTAAGAAGTAATTTAGTGAAATGTAAAAGTAATTTAGATATTTTATAAAAGTAATTTATAGTTTTTTCATCCGAATATAATCCTGTGAGATCTTATTATAAAGATTTAACTGTTACGAACACAACAGTGTGATCGGATCATAGATTGGATGAGTAGTTTAAGAGAAAATTTTATTTAATGCATAGGTGGTTCCTATTTGCTTGATGAACTAGTAGTATATTTTCAGTACAGTAATAGCTTCAGTGGTGTCGCTCTGTAAAAATAAACTGAGAGGCTTCTCGGTTTAGATTTTGCGAATATAATTATACTAACTTTTAGTACTAGAAACATTTACTCACAAAACAACACCAAAATTTAGTAACTAAGAATATAAGCCAAATATGTATTTTTTACCTGGTCTACCAAACTTTGTTACTCACTCCGTCCCAAATTATAGACCACCCTCTTTTTAAGAAAAATCAAACTCGGTATCTTTTGACTAATAATCATACTAACTATATCTATACTAAGTATTATGCATGTTATATCACTATATTCATATTTTGAAGTACTTTCATGTGATGCTAATTTCATATTTATTGTGATTATAGAATGGAATAAAATACTAGTCAAAATATGTTATTGATGACCGTGTAAAAAATATAGGCCTTATAATTTAGAACAGAGGGAGTAATGACCAATTTTGACTTTGCTATAATTTAGTAAGTTTGAAATAAACCATACACACATATATATACGTTCATATATAGCCATATATAGTTTCACAAGCGCAATATTGTGGAAACTTTATTGTAACAAATTTGGCTACATCGTTTTCATATGCTCAGAACTTAGGTTTTAAATAATAATCACGATAAAAAATTATTAGTTTATGTTGATTTTATGGATTTTAAAAAGAGAATAATTAACGAGGACCTGAAACTCCTAAAAGAGTGTATAAAAATGGAGCTTTCATTATTCATTGATGCTAGCTATGTTGGTATTGTTTTGCAGTATGCCAGTTCTGCCGCCGTGGCGCCTGCGATGATCAGTGAAACTCTCCGGACAGCCGTAGCAGGCAAATGTTGACTATTCAGAGCGTTGCGACGTTAATTGTATTGGTCTGCATTAGTTGTATTGAAAATAAAGAATAAAAAAATTGTATTGAAAATAATATTGGTGGAAGCAGAACTACTCAAAGAGGATCCACGCGATCTTCATTAATTAATTTGTAACATATACTCCCTTCATCTATTATGAGGGATTATTCCTTTTTGGAAGATTAAGGATGAAAAAGAAAGACTACAGTACCCCTATTAAATGTAATTTTGGTTGTGGTGAGTGGGTAGTTGACGGTTACACTAGGTAGAAATTTGAATTAGAGTTGATGAATGTGATAAGTAGTATGACAAAATCCTTTATATCATCGGACTAGTAGAAATGATAGAGTATGTGTATAAGTGAGCACTGGCACAGACTACAGATAATGTATGTGTATAAGTTTAACGAATTACATCCAGCAGCGTGCCTATATAGTACAGTCCTTCTGGGTCACATGACCCTAACTCGCTAATTTATATATCAATCAATAGTCTGTACAGTACTCCCTGTTTGGATCAGGGACTAAATTAGTCCATATCACATCGAATATTAGGACATTAATTAGAAGTATTAAACGTAGACTAATGATAAAATCTATTTCATAACGCTGGACTAATTCTCGAGACGAATCTATTGAGTCTAATTAATTTATGATTAGCCTATATGATGCCACAATAAACATGCGCTAATTATGGATTAATTAGGCTTAAAAAATTTGTCTCGCGAATTAGCTCTCATTTATGCTATGTTTAATACTCCAAATTAGTATCCAAACATTCGATGTAATAGGGACTAAAGTTTAGTCCCTAGATCCAAACACAACCTTACTTCCTCCGTCAAAAAAAACTAAACCTAATTATAGTAGGATGTGTCACATCCTAGTACTAGTTTGACTTTTTTTTCAACGGATGGAGTAGATAATTAGTACTCCCTCCGTACTCACAAAGAAAGTCGTTTAGGACAATGTTTAAGTCAAACCTTGGGAATATAAATTATGAATAACTCTCAAATTGTTGAGTTTAAAAATATAAAAAATTATATGAATAGATTTATCTTTAAAAATACTTTCATAAAAGTATACATATATCACTTTTCAATAAATATTTTTATAGAAACAAGAAGTCAAAGTTGTGTTTTGGAGACCGTGTCGCTGTCCTAAACTACATCCCTTTATGAGTATGGAGGGAGTATATATTGTACCCCTAGTAATTTATGTTTTGTTTTCGGTTACATCCATGCATGTTAATTTGTACTTTACTTGAGTTGTGTACATAGCGTGTGTGGTAGGTTCATGTTTAAATAATACAGCACAATTATCTATATATTTTCAAATGTACACTAGTACAGATTATCTCATCTGTGACGGCCCATCACATGCCTGGACAACGTGGGCCGTCAGAACGAAGTCATCTCAATCGGGCCTAAATTTTTGCCATTGTAGATGTACTTGTCCGGGGTGCATATTCCTATAGCCCATCACCGATGACACTCATCTGTGACGGGCTCGAAGTTAGGCCCGATTGAGATGGCCTCCACTATCTCAATCGGGCCCAAATACTGAGCCCGTCACAGATGAGTATCATCGGTGACGGGCTCCAAAGAAGGCCCGATTGAGATGTCCTTAATGCCCATCACCGATGACTCTTATCGATGTCGGGCTTCTATTTCTGCCCGTTAGAGATTACTGTGCGCCCATTAGAGATGACATTTTTTTGGCCCGATTGAGATATACTTTGCACACTATATATACTCCAGCAGTCCGTTGTCTGTAGTTATCCCACTGTTCACTATTTTGGTGGGAGGTTGAAGGTGGCGAATTTTTGTAATTCTTTTGCAAACAAAAACATGAAAATCATAAAAGTAAGTAAAAGGGTACTAATCATTTCCTATTAATTTAGTAGTACTTATGTTATGAGATGTTAACTAATATTTTGTTCATTGTTCAGCGATGGATCGAAGTTGGATGTACACGACTGGCTTGAGGCGTCAGTACAAGGAGTATAGAGATGGCGTATTAAGTTTTATGAAAGCCGCAAAGGAGGATAGGATAAGAAGAAACGACAAGTACATGTGTTGTCCATGTAGCGATTGCAGGAATGAGATTTTGTTGGACGATGAAAAGGAAGTACACGCTCACTTGATACGCCGGGGATTCATGAAGAGATACACATGTTGGGTGAAGCATGGAGAGCAAGATCTGGGTACTGATGGTGCAGCTGCAGACGGAAGTGGTGCAGACAATCATGAAGAAGGAGATGAAGAAGAGCATGACATGTTTGTCCCATCTCCATTGAGCGGTGAAATGGTTGATGTGGACCCTGATATGCTGCAAGACATGTTACGTAACTTTGATGACCCAGCTATGAACGACAGAGATTCCATGAAGTTCAGCAGGTTAGTCAGTGACTCGGAGACTCCTCTATACGCAGGATGCAAGCCAAAGCACACCAAATTATCAGCAACATTAGACCTAATGAAGTTGAAGGCTAGTAGTGGATGGTCAGACAAGAGTTTTATAGAACTTTTGGGAATACTGAAGGACATGCTTCCTCAGGAGAACATATTGCCCGAGACGACATATGAAGCAAAACAGGTTATGTGTCCCCTAGGGTTAGAGGTCCGGAGAATTCACGCATGTCCAAACGATTGCATATTGTACCACAAGCAATACGCGGACTTAGATGCTTGTCCTGTCTGCAAGACTTCTCAATACAAGCGAAAGAAGAGCGCGGGGGAGCGAAAGAAGTCAAAGCGGGGTGGTCCGGCGAAGGTTGTGTGGTATCTACCAATCATTGATCGTTTCAAGAGAATATTTGCCAACCCCACACCCACACCAGGATTTGCAATTCCTGCCGCAGAGGGTCAAGCATTCAAGCCTACCCCGGAGACCCGAGTGCATGGGGCGCAGCTGCTAGCCAGCAATGCCAAAGTTCATATGGACTTAGTGAAGCCCAATTGGGTTGGCTACACTATCCCACACCCACCTAATGACGAGATTCTTACCCTTGGGGCTGCACGTGGGATCTTTATTCAATGGCCCAATCACAGCATTGAGATCAATATAACTCCAAGGCCAGCGCCAAGTTCTCATCCGCCGCCGATGCGTCCCCATCCAACTATTGTATCTCTCCATCCTGCCATTGAACAAAGAGATGAAGATCTCCAATTACAGTATGATACTGATTATGGGGACGACGGTATGGAGGTCGACAGCAGGCCGCACCTCCCCCCTCCAACCGAATTCACATTGGGCATGCCATTGGTCGGAGACGATGCCTTATTCAAGATGGGCCCTGCATGCAAGGAGTTGTATGGGTACTACATGGAGAAGTCCAACGCAAGGAGGAAGAATAGAGATACCTCCATGTTGGGCCAGCACGATGGTCAGCCGTTCCTCGGGCCTACTGCCTTCATCGCCGTAGACTTCAAAGATCTATGGGACCTCTACAGGGTGCGAGCGATCGACACCAACCTCCTTAAGTGCTACTCCTTGTAAGTATTTCTTGGTACACAATATGGTAGTAACTGTCCATAAATTACGCTTACCCTGACTCTTGTCTTGCTCGTAGGTTAACCTGGAAGCATGTCCATCGTAAAGCACCCCATGTTGCCTTACTCGATCCAGCTGTCGTCAATGAGACAACGCTGAAAAACGATCGAGCAAACATGGTGGGCTGTATCAAAGACTACTTATTTGCCCGTCAAGACAAGGAATTCATTATGTGTGCCTACAATCAACAGTAAGCGTGTACCGTACTTATACTCAAATACTCGACGCGTACAACTGTAGTATGTAACTGGCAATTTAATAATTTTGCAGGCAACATTGGATTCTTCTAGTAATAACGCCGAAGTGGAGTTTGGTACACTACCTTAACTCCAATATCAAGCCAAAAATATACGATTGGTCGGCCATCGAATCTGCCTTGAACGAGGCATGGGACCAATACGTGGCAAGAGGCGGGAGGCATAAGGATGGGTATCCCAAACTCGGTCACAAGAAAGACTTCCCAATACGTCAACAAGTTGGCGACCAGTGCAGGTTCCATGTCTGCCATAACATGAGGAGCTTCGCACACAAGGTGACATTGCTCGACCCTGAGGTGTGTAATTCAATTGTTTATACACACATAGGACGACAAATTTACATGTATGTAGACTAACTTGGCGCCGAACATGCAGGAATTTATTTCAAGGATTCTGGAAATCAACTTCGAAATCATTAGAGAGGAGATAGCACAATTCATACTAGATGATATCTTGTCACCGAAAGGGATGTTTAGAGTGAAGTCCTAGGTAGATCGTCTCGGAATGGCAGAACATTTTGCAATGCATATGCGACAAACATTTGATTTTTTAAAATATTCTTTGTAATACAATTAAATTCTTTAGAGTAAAGTCCTAGGTAGCTCGTCTTTGTATATACTTGCATTTCTAGTTACATTTAAAATTGTTTCAATTTATAACTTAGTTTTGCAGGTTTTGATGCATGTCGGCGGTTTGGAGAGAAAAATGGATGTGAATGACATATATATGTGAATGGGTTGTGGATGTGAATGTATATGTATTTGATTTTGTGAATTGGTTGTGCTGTGATGGAATATGAATGTGAATTGGCTGATGTGATGCAGGGAATGGGTCTATATGAATTGGTTGTGATGGTATATGTGAATTGATGCTGGGTATGGGGTTGCTTGGAATGGGACTATGTATATATATGCTTCTGTCATTTTTGCAACGGGCATGGCTAGCAAAGGCCTGAGGCTTGCCAAAAAGACAAAATTTTTTTTTTTTGGTTCTAAACTCATCTCTGACGGGCATTTAGCTAATGCCCGAAAGAGATAACTCATCCGTGACAGGCTATAGAGTCAAGCCCGTTACAGATTAGTCATCCATGACAGGCTTTTAGAATACACCCGATAGAGATAAGTCATCTGAACCAGGACTAGTTTGACTCAACACGTGGGGTCAAACCTATCGGTGACGGGCTCTGGCTAAATGCCCGATGGAGATGACTACTCATCCGTGACGGGCTTAGTGGTGTGCCCGATTGAGATTAGTCATCCGTGATGGGCTCCTAACTACGGTGGTTTGACTGGTCATACTCATCTGTGACGGGCTTGATTGTCGGCCCGATTAAGATAGCATCCATCCGTGACGGGGTTTTTTAGCCCGATTGAGATATTTTCTCACATCAGTGACCTTTGCCCACTGACGGGGGCCTTACCCGATAGTGATGAGGCTTTCAGCCCGTTAGAGATAAGCGATCCCATTCTAGTGGTATATTCAGACATTTATAATAATTTGTACTGCACAATTTATATATCTGGACAAATGCATGCACTAGAGGGTTAGTCTTAACTGTGATCACAATCACACCTCTCAAATGAATGAGCCTAATAAAGGAAACGTTGAGACACTCCTTTTATTTTCGTAGACACACCTGTTTTATTTTTACAAATGGATTAAAAGGAGACCCGTCTGCAGCGGCATCAGGTAGCGGTGGGAGCGCCGGCGACAGGAGCAGCTGCAATGCACCTCGACTCCTCCACCCGGACGGCCTCACGATGATCAAATCCCAGCGGACCCAGGATGACGACCCCAACTGCTAGCAGGGGTGATCGGGGTGGCTGCCATGCACCTTGGCTCCTCCACCCGGGCAGCCTTGCGACAGCCGGTTCTAGCGAAGAAGACCCGGGACGACAACCTTGATGACGACGATGACTCCAATTGCTAGCGGTGGTAGTGGGGATGATAGGTAGGGTTTCTGGACCAGAGGCCGCAGATCAATGGCAACATTTGCTAATTGATGGTAAACTATTAAGGGACTAATACGTTAATTGAGTGTATAAGCAGGAGATTGACCCGAAATGATGATGTTGATGCTGATGATGAGATGATGAAGAAGGTGTACAATGAGATTTCATTATGATGCAAGGCTATAAGTGATCGAATATGGCAATCTAAGAACAAAATTCAACCAAGGACAATTACGAATGGTAGGCTTAAGCTAGAGATGATTCCTATAGATTAATTAACAAAACTTAAGTTAAGGTAAAACTCTATCAGTTACTTCGGGCACCAGCTTTCCCTTGGTCTGCCAAGCTGAGTCCGGCTTGTAGCTCTATGATGTACTCGAACGTGGAGGAAAACGAATGACGGACATGGTTGTCTCACCACTAGCCGCCTACCACACTTTTCATAGAGAACACAACAAACGAAGGTAACGACTAACCTAGACACCACGCCTAATTTATTGATTACTACTCTAGCATCGCGTAGGAGCTTCCTTCTTTATCCAGAGTCCTAGTACTAGAGCACTTAATATAAATACTAAGCGACAAACCCGCAACGATAAGAATATATCTTACTTAAGCAAGTAAATTAAATACCAAAATAAAATCTCGAACACTTATTAAAGAAGCATTCCCTAATGTACAAGAGAGAAGAGAGCGCCGACAACCCTAGCACTCATCAGGAACTTCCCCTCACTCTCTACCTGTTATCTGAACACTACTAAAATCCTAATGTATGAAAGTGAGTTGTACTCCACTTTGTTTTGTGTTGTAAAATGACTTGAGATTCTCCTTTTAGATGCACAAATGACGGTTGGAATGGCAGTTGTGGAGGTCGGTTCACCCACAACCGCCATCACCATCCAATGGGAAGCTGCCACGTGCAAGGTTGTGGCCGGGGGCGCCAACCCGGGTTCAGCCGAACTAGGCAAATCGCCTCTGGCCACTGACCTCTTCCTAGTGGATGATAGGTGGGTCCCTATGGCGATGCACAGTGGATTAGCTCAAATTAAGTCGGTTTTGACTATCATGTGGGCCCTCCAATCCTTGTGCTCGCAAATGATTGGTCGGAGGTACATTTTGTCCCATGGCGAGTGTATATTTTAGCCAAAATAACATGCATACTAATATTTACCATAGTCGTGAAAATGGTTAGTAATAAACCCCTATCACTAAGTTTCATATCTTTTTTTGTATTCTTTTATGCAGGAACAGCGAATGGCAAGTGGGGACTTGGCACCGAAGGACTCGATGCAATTGTCAAGGAGCAAGAGCTTAGCGTAATGCCGACGAACCAGTCGAAGCCATATGAAGTCACAAAGCTACTGAGGATCAATATTTATTGAACAAGAAGCAAATGGGGCAAAGCTTGGAAGGAAGAAGAACAAGATTGCCATAAAGACGCATTGGGCTGGACAATTATAGAGTGGATCAGATTGTTCAGGAGAGCTACAAGAGCCAGACAATCTCGGAGCGAGCGAATTGTCCAAGCGAGCCCATGCCTGGAGCCAGCTGAAAGGCCAAATAGCGGATTGTCCGGGAGCGAGCGAACTGTCCAGGAGAAGCTTTGTCCAAGGCGCTTGTCCAAGGCGGACGGACAAATGGATTTCAGCAGACAATCCGGAGTGGTAACGGATTGTCCAGGAAGTGCAGAGTTGTCGGATACTTTTTTTAGCTCAACAACTAGTTGTCAGTGATCCTTGGAAGTGAAGGCTGTCGGTCAATCCAACTCGGTGGCAGACTGTCTGATACCCATGCTGGCAGACAATCCACCCTGTGGCAGATTGTTCTACACCATGTAGGTTTTGGCATACTTTTCCAACGGCTATAAATTATTGGTTTGAGAGTTTGGGGTTATATATACCTGGTGTCATGTAGGTGTTTTGAGATTTTTGGACTCTCTCTACCTGAGCAAGCCAAGTGCATGTCCAAGAGCCCTTATCTCCTAGTTCTAGTTTATAACTAGTGTGCAAAGCGCTAAACCTTGTCATAAGTTTCATTTTCTCTATATAGGGGCATATTGTCCCATAGAGGTTGGATTGTCCGCGTTGGTACCGGATTGTCCAGGCCTATATTCTAGTAGACGATTTCATGTTTTCTCTGTGTTTGACCAGATTGTCCATTTGTCGTTGGACTGTCCGACACTATGTGTAGTCGGATTGTCCACGGCGGCATTAGATTGTCTGGTTAGTTCTAATGTCACCCTTCCCCTCTAGGTGACATCTACAGTCCTCAGTGCACTTTCAATTTGTATCAAAGCTTTTCAAGCTATCCAATTGATCTTTTAGTGTCTCTTGGATCCAACATGAGAGGGGTGGGGGTCGGTGGAGAGGGCTTTGGATCCGACACCGACGGTGGTGGATCTGCACAGTGGTGGAGGCGGCGGCTGGATTCATATGAGTGGATTTGTTTCAAGTTCATGTTTATTTGTGGTTATGTTTCAAGTTCAGGTTTTGGATGTGTTGATGAATCTGTGTTTGTGATGACGTTCATGTTTGTTTTGCTTCTGATTGTGATGAATCTCTCGATGTGGACATGGATATGGACCTTTGCTTGGGAACTACTCCCTCCGTCCCACAGAAAACCAACCCAGTATTGGATGTGATGTTTTCTAGTACAATGAATCTTGACATATTCCTGTCCAGATTCGTTGTACTAGAAAATGTCCCATCCAATACTAGGTTGAGTTTTTTTGGGACGGAGAAAGTAGGTTTCTGGGGAGCAGCCCGGGTTTGAGAATTTCTACATAGGAATACGGACGATGCCAAGCTATGGTGGCCCTAGCTAGGGTTTCTAGATTTGTGTTGTTTTATGTTACTTTAAAAAAAAAAACCTTATAGTCAGGCGTCCTAACTTCATTGAGATCTTTACCAGGTGCCGAACCGTCTCCACCAGGTGCTTTGGTGGGTGTTCGGCTCCATTGAGATCTTCATTAGTTGTTATTGGTTGGTGCTACTCAACGAGGTGAACCGCTCGTCCACAGCACTGCCACGGTGAGCGGCGTGTCAACAGCTCTACCCAAATCGCACCCCGACGTCCCAGCCTAGTGAGGAGGGGGACAGAGGAGGAAAAAATTGATTGATGACACGTGGGTCCCATGTTAACTCAGCACAGTTAACAAGAGTCAAAGCGTCACGTTAGAGAAACTAGCAGCCATACTGTCTTGGGATGAAAGTTGACATAGTTTTTGTAAGGTCAGGGACTAGCCATGTGTGGCATTGCGGTTTAGGGACGAAATTAAACCCAGTGACAAATTGAGGAACCTAAAGTGAACTTACACCCCGAATAATGGGTGGCCTTTCCCTGGCAGAATGGACCCAAAACACTCTTTTCTTCCCTGGCAGGATGGGCCTAACGCAAGGGTAAATTTTTAGTGGTCACAGCCCATGCCAATTCAGTCTTAACTTTCAGGCCTGTATTTTACGTCTAAATTGGCCCAAAACCCTTATTCCCAGGCAAGTTTAAGGAATATTATATGTTTTTCATTACACGAAACACATACACGCTTATACCATGGTCACACACCCATGATGCACCCTTTTAACACACGCTCAAAAGGAGGGATGTTAGTGGCAAATCACTGAATTCCTAATTTCCGAGTGATAGCATGAGCATAATTTTTCATGGTATTATGATTTAGATTCTGTTGGGTTAAGTCGTGTAACCATGACTGTACCGTTGCAGTTGCCACAAGTTCCCTAGTTTAATGAATATTTTGGTCACAAGGAAAGAAATGTTTTTTTATTTTCCATTCAGAGTACCGATAAGAAGAAGAAAAAGGTAAGTGTAGTAAATAGTAAAATAGTTTTGGTATTTATTTATTTTGTTTTTTCTCTTTTTTTCATTACATAATAGACGCATGCATACACACATCACTGCATATACAACACCACACTCGTCTTGCACACCATTTATATTTCACAATTCAAAAGTTGCAGCTTTTAGTTTTGTTTGATTTGTATTATGTTGATTAGCTTAAATGTGTTTTATGCTTCATTTTAGCTTTCTACTGTCTTATGTTGGCAAGTGTCAACATCAAAATAGTTCTAAGTTAGAAGGTGCTTCCTTCACCTTTATGAAAATGAATCAATTAGGCATGGTGACTGAAGAAGAGCGACTGATGGATAAAAAAAATGGTCACTCCACAAATAGATGCCAATCATATTTCATGTTTTTTGTAAATGTTATCGGCTTGTTTATTTTAATCTCTACTATTATAAAATTGAAGATGTTTTTGTCAGTACTTTGGTATGTCATCCGGTTCTTAAGTTCATTCTTTTCGGAAATACAGATCCGTATTTGAGTTGAGTTGAGTTTTAAATTCGCTCTGGCCCAAGCCTCCAGCGACCTGCTTCCGCTTCGTTCTGGCAGAAGCTGGCCTTTATACATGTGCAAATAAATTTGTATCACAACTCAACATTTTTCCTTTAGTAATTTAAAGTGGAGTTGTCCGTCCTCCACTCCCCATCCACTCTCGCATAAAAAAACTGAAAATTCCCAGGATAAAACCAGAAAAATGCAGGACATTACTAGCATTAGGGGGAAAAGGGGGATGAAGAACCAATGGCTAATTAAGATTTATTGTACCATCTTTTACAGTCCACAAATATCCACTGAACGTTTCAAATCATTGACTACCTGAGGTCATATATTTCCTAGGATTTGCCCTTCTAAACTCCCAATACAGGCCAGTTTCCAAACGACCGGTGCTAGTTTTACAGGAAAAGAAGCGCAATCACACACACATATAACAATGTACAGTCTCACTCTCACCTTGGGTTTCACTCTTCTGGAGATGCAGTTCTTCACTGCTAGCACATACACAACTCATAATCTTAGCAGCTAGCACAAAAAAGGCCCAGGACCACCTTGTACTTTTCTGGTGGCCTGAGTGAGATTTCATCAGCCTGTACACATGTGTGGATCACAAGGCTCTAGTGCTGTACCAAGCATGAGCTGATGAGCAAACAAACAAAACAACACAACAATCTACACTACTAGTACTACCTCACATGCACTCCAGGGGCTCTTGGCTCTTCCTCCATGGATGGAACCATCACAGGATCCCATCCAAAGCTGCTACACAGTACTGATGGTACACACCTTGGGAGGAGTCACAAGAGCTGAAGCTACAAATGGCTGCATTCACCTAACATGGAGGAGAAACATCCAACCTAATCGATGCAGTAATACCAATACAACATTAGCATGATACAAGATGTTCAGGATCCTAGGTAGGTCATTAATTCGTTGGCACCTCGATCGGATGTGCTTCTAAGATCAGTGATTAGTGATCCTAGGTAGGTAGGTTACAAATTCTCATGGCACTGTCAGGGCATGTGACTCGTGGGAACAGTTACAGGTGGATGAGGCCCATGATCAGAAGGTGCACAGTTCTTGGATCAACTCTTCCATTGTAGGTCTATGGTCTGGATTTTCACTGGTGCAGGCTGATGCGATCTTCGCCAGCTTAGCTGCTTCAGCTGCCGAATAACATCCTCTTAGGTTACCGTCGATGAGATCCTCGTCGTTGCTGGACTCAAGGGGCAGCTGCATAATCTTGCTTTTACCGGTCAGTATCTGAAATACGATTACCCCAAATGCATAAACATCACTCTTCTCCGAGAACCGGCCAGTGGTAGTGTACTCTGGGGCGAGGTATCCCATGGCAGCGCTCGCTTTGAGGGTCGAGAAAACCAGGTCATCGACAAGGAGCTTGTGCAGGCCAGAACCAGATATTAGAGGCCTGTAGGTGTAGTCCACCAGAACTTTGTCTGCCGATATGTTCTGGTGAACAAGAGGGGGCTTGTTTGCTCTAGTGCTGTGCAAATACTCGATTCCTGAAAAAAGAAAATTGACCATCAGTTTATTGCACAAAAAAACATTATTGACCATCAGTTTATTGCAAGTTGTTAAAATTTCCGTGACGAAAAAATTACAATTACGACAGAATCTGAGATAAAATTGTCAAGTTTCCACAAATTTAGACATGGCACTATCTACAGCAGGCAGAACCCTTTCAGAGCAATAGACAGCTCAGAGAAAATGTAACCAGTGGTGCACATCACAGGTTTCGGCAAAACACGTGAAGAACCAGGTAACCAGCACAGACACAGTACAAGCATCAATAAATTGGACTTTTCTTGCAGGGGCATGCATCACATGTAGTACACACTAGGAAAATGTTGTAAGATGAACCATAATGTTGCACACATACCATGTTGTTTTTAGACAAAGTGACAACTAGCTAGCACCAAGAACCTAGAAGCATCATTTTGTGCATTTCTCTTTTATGGACAGTGTGAATGCAAAAAGAGTTGGTCATTAGCACCATCCACTACAGCAATGATAACTGATAATTAGACAGAGACAGGGGATACAGCTCCACTATACCTTTAGCAATGCCCCTGATGATGGAAATCCTCGTGGACCATTCGAGAACGCGGCCATTGCTGCGAGCAACATCGTCGGCGTCGATGTCCAAGAACTGCGACAAGCTCCCGTTCGGCACGAAGTCGTAGACGAGGAAGCACTCGCCTCTCGCTCTGGAGCAGCAGAAGCCCCTCAGGCCAACAATGTTCTCGTGCTGCAGCTCGGCGAGCAGCTTCAGCCCCTTGAGGAACTCAGCCTCCTCTTGCTTGCAGCAGGTCTTGCCGAGCCGCTTGACGACGACAGATGTCCCATCTCGCAATGTGCCCCTGTACGTGGCCGCGAAGTTGCCGTTCTTCCCCAAAATGTTCAGCTCCGAGAAGTACTGCGTCGCCGACTCCACATCCTCCATGTTGAACCTGAAGCTCTGAGCCACCTCTTGGGAGAACCCGATGCCACCCCTCCCATCGGCCAATGGATCCCAACCATTCGAGTACTCGAGGCTCACAAGCGTGGATGACGCGCTCTTGCGAAACGAGTCCTTACCAGCAGCGTCTGTACTACACCGGCCACCAACAGCCACCGGTGAGCCTGCAACAACCCGTTGCTTGCGCCACCGGTACCACGAGAACGCGAACATGCCAGCCCCGGTCACCGCGAGAAGAATTACGGCCACAACAACGACAGCCGCGAGCGCCTTCGTCGATGGCGGGCAGTGAGTTCCACTGCAATGGCCATGGCCATCGGAGGACCCCGGTGTGATCTGCGGCGATATGCCGGCGCTGAACGGCTGGGGCATGTCGGGGCTGATGAGGTCGGCCGGAGTGCACGGCCGGAGCGCGGGCAGGCCGGTGCCGCACAGATCGGTGTTGTTTGCATACTGGAATCCACCCTGCAGCTTCGCCAGTTCTTGGTGAAGCAACACACAAATCAATCAATCAAACCCCCAATTAGCTAGCCAGAGCTAAAGCTGACACCAATCGCGCTCGAGTTAGTTGATGGATTACCGGAGGGCACGCTGCCGGTGAGGGTGTTGTTCCTGACGTCGAGGGCGAGGAGGCGGGGCAGCAGGGCCAGCCTGACCGGGATGGAGCCGAAGAGGTTGTTGAAGCTCAAGTCCAGGCGCACCAGCTGGGGCAGGTCGCCGAGGCTCGCCGGGATGGCGCCGCTGAGGTGGTTGGACTGCAGCTCCAGCACGGTGAGCCTCTTCAAGAGCCCCAGCTGCGTGGGGACTCCCCCGGTGAGCTGGTTGTAGCAGAGCTGCACCACTGCACACCACCACCACCATCAGCATTGATTCATGTCTCAGTCTCACAAATTATTCAGCTGCAACTACTACTATACTAATTATTCAGTGCTCCATTGAAGTAGCAGCTGTTCTAAGGTATCACAGCTACACAGGACGGTCATGGCGGCGCAAGAACAGTGTCCCGGAAGAGGGACAAACAGACACAGAATGCGGCGAGTGAGTGAAGCAAAGCTCAAGCGCCAAATCCGAACGCAAATGATAGGTATCGGCCAAGAAAACGTTGCAATCGGGAAGAGGCGAGCTGGGGCTGCGTCGATGTATTATTGGCGCGACAAAATCCTGCCAAGAAAATCCCATATTTTGGTAGGTAACCATTTTGGAGTGGACAAACGCCAAGAAGACCAAAATAAACAAAAACAAAGAAGTCTAATCTGTCCAACCGATGCAACAATCCGCCCGATCCTGGACTCCGCACATGGCGAGGCGGCGACGCGAGGAAGAAGCTTCCAAGAAAGAGGTAGCGCAGCCAAAGAACGCACCCATGTTGGCATTGGCCGGCATGGCAGGAAGGAGAAGAAGAGGAGAGGGTAAACTGACCTTGCAGGAAGGGCATGGCGGCGATCTCTGGCGGGATGGGCCCGGAGAAGTTGTTGACGTTGAGGTAGAGGTCGGTGAGGCGGGAGAGGGCGGCGAGCTCGCGGGGGAGCGCGCCGGTGAGGCGGTTGTAGTGGAGGTACAGCCCCGTGAGCGCCGTGAGCCCGGCGACGGCGGGCGGGAGCGTCCCGGCGAGCCCTTTCCCCTGCAGCGAGACGTTGGCGACGGCCCCCGTGGCGCCGTCGCACGCCACGCCCTCGAACCCGCCGCCGCCTTCGCGCCCGCACGGGTCCCTCCCCGGCGCCCACGACGGCAGCAGCCTCCCCGTGGGGTCCAGCCCCGCCGCCAGGTCCAGCAGCGCCCGCACCTCCCCCGCGCCCGCCGCGCCCGCCGCGCCCGCGCCGGCCAGGACGAGGACGACGACGACAATGGCCGCGGCCGCGGCGAGGCGAGATGCCGCCATTGGAGGGAGACAAGAGCGTGCAGGCGTGGGCGGGGTGAGGCGTTCGAGGAGAGAGTGGATGCGTCAGAGTGTAGTAGTAGTGGGGGGAGGAGTAATAACGTGGATGGCACCCGAGAGAGGCGGTCGGGGGGTGGGACCCACTTGTCAGTTGGTGTGGGGTGCGATGATGGTACTAGTGGTGTACTACCTGCGACTGCTAAACCGGCCGATACGGTGCATAAACCGTAGAGATACGCAAGAACGATAATGCACGATGCCAGTCATACTCATACAGTAGGGCACCCTTGATTCAACCCATAGACACTGCTCTCTCTCCGTCCCATCATATAATAATCTAGAAGTGAACAGAATCTAGTCCGTTCTAGACGTCCGTTCTAGGGGAGGAGTTGGAGCAAAACAAAGGGTGGTGTCACTTGCTTAATTTACTCTATTTTAGATCGAGTTTAAGCTGATACAGGTACCTAAGTTTGTATTGAGGGGTGCATACATAGTGAAAATAGATGAGGTATAGCTTAAAAAATTTCTTGACCGGGTTCCTGGGCACCCCCTAACATATACTAGCTCCGCCCCTGATTCGTTCAATTCTCAGTTGTTATGTTATGAGACGTAGGGACTAGTTCAGTACTTCTTTCGTTGCTGGATGAGTTAAATCATACTATATACAGTAAGAGTAGTATTTTAGAATGGAGGTAGTAATTATATAAAAAAAATAAGCGTTCCTTGTAATCTTACAATGTGCTTTTTACATTAGCCTATTAGGGCATTCTCAACCCAATGACTAGGATGGTGTCCATAGCATTAAATAAGTTGCTACTTAGGACAAAAAATAATGTGACAAATGAATGAATGAGGAAAGAGAAGGAAACCATGTCTTGCATGAGACATGCTTTCTACACAATATACAAGACATCATGTGAGATAAGTAGCATTAAATTGAAGTATGGAATAGTGGTGTTTGCATTGGAAGAGTAGTATCAAGTACTAGTTTCTTGATAATGTGGAGTTTATAGAAATCATGTCTAGTGTTATGGGTTGGGACTGCCCTTAGGATGCAATCTTAAAATTAATAGTCGGAAAAAGAATATTTCATATTCACCGATTTAACTATTTACTATTCCTTTGATCTTAGGATATTATAATATGAAATAGAATTAAATAAGACATATTCTGGTATAATAAGAGCAATTTTACGGTTCTTGAGGAGGTACCATGAGGTACAAAAAATTTTAATGTAAAATTTGGTACCTCGTAATAACTAGGTACCAAGAGGTATCAAATTTACAATAGAAAAAGTGGTACCTCATGATATCTCCTTAAATACGGTAAAATAGATCGTATAATAAAATTCGTACCAGGGACTAAGACCTTCCTCGTTTGGCTTTTTCCCTAATAAGCCAAAATGGCTTATTATGGAATAAAAATAAATTTATAGATAAAACTTTTATATATGTGTTCTTGGTGACTTAAAAGATAATACTGGAAAAGAAACTACATTAAAAATATCTTAAAACCAATGTTAAAATTAAGTTAAAAATTTAAATTCTAACTTTTTTTTTTTTGACTGTTTAGGCTATCGGATGGGAGCCTAAGCATGCTCGTCCTGCCTCTCTCGTTTCGCACCTGACGACGCTGTACCACGTACGTACACGTACTCCACTTACCTAGGAATGTCACAATGCTGCGGCGCGTATGTGCGGAGACGACGTACGTACGGCAAGAGGGGTAGCACACACGTACACGTACGCCCCCTCGCGCTAATCACGACTTGGCCTTTGATCTGTTCCCAAATAACTGTAGTAGTATAGTACCAGGATTTATTACGATCGATCGATACAACTGGAAAATACTTCATCCATATAATATAACTTCGAGGCACACCAGCAACATAACGTGACATGATAGTGCACCGGTTGTTAAGGGGGCTCACTACATGCCAAAACGCTTCTCTGCAATTTCCACTGATTATTATTACTTGTGAAAATTGGCTACAGAATAGGGGTGTAAGCGGCTAACCCGCGAAACACTTATAGGCTAAAATAAGCCGCGAACCCGCTTATTTTGACCTATAAGTGAGTTCGCGGCTGACCCACTTACACCCCTACTACAGAACAATAAAAAAATATATAGTTTTTGCTAGCAGACACTTGAATTTATATAAAGACATTAAAAAAATAGTAATTTGCCACATGACATCGTGAACAGTAAAATACAATATTCACTTAGTTGGGAAGAGAAAAACCACGTAAAATAACCATTTTACCCTAATATTCTTCTCCCTATTTTCCTCCTCAACGGGTTGTACCCGCGGAGCTACTCGGCCCTCCGCTTGTGGTGGAGGGTCATCGGGCGGCGCATAGAACTGAAGCAGCAGTGGCGGTAGCAAAGCGCCCCCCCCCCCCTTTTGTCGTTACCCACCGACGGTAGCACTAGTGACGACGCTGGATCTGCTACTCCTCGTCTCCACTTTGTGATGTTCTCAAAGTCCGCCTACATCCGCATCTTCTCACTGCCGTTGCCGGTGGTCCATGGCCTATCGGAGGGCACCGAGTCGACGGTAAACGTCCTATCGGAGAAGGTTGACCTCCAGAAGGTGTTCGACAGCCTCACTATGCCTCACTATGTCCTTCACTGCCTTTCTCGCTGCCAGAGTCTGGGTAGTTGGACAAGGAGTGAGGACCAAATCCTTTCAGCAAGAAGCCCGACTGAGTCATCATCAACTTCGCCCATGGTTGGGGATCACCCATCACCAGTGAACACCACGCATCAACTTCTCCATCTCGTCAGTATCGTCGCCTTCTTCGGCCCACACTCGCACAGGGTCAAACAAGCTACCCCGTGGGAAATAAGTTTGGTTCTAGGGGCAAGTTGTCATTTTATAAAAATTCTCTCGCAAATAACATGAAATCATAAAATAATATGTGCAGTGTCATATAGCGAATTACCATGTTTCTTTTTAGAATCCTCGGTAAATTTTCTTTTTCAGTGTCCCGTAGCGAATATCACATTTTGCAGTGTCATGTGTAAATTTTGCCTAATTTAATAATGGGTGGTTCAAACTACTCCATAGATACTTTTATGTACAAAATTTAGATACCAGGAATGCTAATATATCTTCTCAAGAAAAAAAGAATGCTAGTATATACGGACTGATCAGCGTGTATCAGATACTGTCGACGTTTAATGTCGCGATTCCAGTATTTGCATAGTATGGGGATCATCGGTACTAGGATATGTGCGAGACTGAGGTAAAAGAGATGGGGACGAGGATTTTTATACAGGTTCGGGCCCGGGCCCCTGAGTTGTCAGGTAATAACCCTACATCATGTTGGCCGAAGCCGGTCATTGCTCTTATTCGTCATAATCACACCAGTACAATATTTGGGGTAGCCTATCTAATTGTTATCGACATGGCGGTCTGAAGGTCTGACTCTACCTCCTCGAATCCGTGCCCGGCGAGATCAGAGACAGCGCAATGTCTCTCCTATCGGTATCCGGAGATACCGTAGGGGACTAGCCGTGCCTATCTCTGAAGTCGATATCCGGCGTCTTGTCTTGGCGTATGTTGGCTTGTATGTTGTGGCTTCTGTTGTTTCGTCTATGTTGTCCCCTCTCCTCCTAGAGGGCCTTGTATTTATACTCATAAGTGTCCCTTTGTCCAAATAGAACTAGGAAAACCAATATGGATACAATCCGAGTAGTCCTTGTCGTTTTCATGTAGAACTCTGGTTGTCTTTCCTTATCCGGAACTCGT
Organism: Oryza glaberrima; assembly: GCF_000147395.1. NCBI lineage: Eukaryota > Viridiplantae > Streptophyta > Magnoliopsida > Poales > Poaceae > Oryza > Oryza glaberrima. The sequence continues at coordinate 20,178,492 of NC_068326.1, forward strand.
CCTATATCTGCAGGTTGTTTCCGTATAGAACATGGTATATGGTGGGTCCTGCCAAGATTTAGTCAACTACTATTAGGTATGTGGTATCCATAACCCTGACATATACTATTTATATTTAAACTACGATTGCTCTTTTTTTTAAATAAAAAATAAAATCCTTAAAAGGATATGTTGCATCCTAAACATAATCATTAAGATTTAGTATATTGATCATACCTTAATCATTTAAAAATTATTAATGGTTAATGAACCGATCAAAGATAATAGTTAGTTGAAATCGATGTATATTGTTCGTGTTATTATCTAGCTGAGCAAATTTTAGAAAGAACCAAAGTTTTGTTCTGATGTAACATAATGACTCTGGGTTTAGCATTTATTTTCGTCTTGCGTCAATTACTATATGTACTAGTACTAGTACATCTTTAAAGGATCAGTTTATTGTTTTAAAAATTTAAGGTGCCATAATGCCACATAGATAAAATAGTCACTCGTGATTTGGCCGGTAGTACCTGGCCGTAGAGCGAGCTAGGTCCATGCCCCCGATCAGATGGTCTCCGTACTCCTCTTTCCGTTCTAAAATAACTTTATTTTTTATATATTTCACTTATATCGATATAAAACTAAAAAAATAAAATACCATTTATTTTATCAAATCCTAGTATTATTATTTCTCATTTATTTAGTTTCAACGTATTTATCTCTACTTTCGCAAACTCCATCATATAGTAACAGAATGAGTACTTAAAATGATAATGTTTATTTTGGGATAAATAACAAGGTGAAATATGAAGTTATGTTGGACTGATCAGTGAGTACGTTTTTATCACTTAGGGTAAGTTTCCGTCTGGACCTGATCAGCAGCACAACAATTAAGCCAGGTTGGAAGTGATCTCACATTGAGATAGCTGTTGCTCACCTGGCGTTAAGTTGCTTTGGACAGTAACAAATTAAATTAAGCCTCTCTAGTCTATGTCCGGGAACCAGATGCTCTAAGCCATATGCTTCCACTTTGCTTGCTTCTCCAGCTTTTTCTCTTCTTAATTGCCTGCCTAGCCCCTGGATTGATTGATTAATTACCAAAGTAGAAGACGGGATCACGTGGAATGGCATGGTTACTTAATTAATTAACTATAGCTCTCAGAGGATTGGATTGATCTCATGATCTGCCCTGGTAGTTTCAGTTGACAGTTTGTCAGTTTTGTTAATTTGGCGAGACAGATTACCTACGTGCTACTGCGACGGTGATAGAAGGGATCAATCTCATTTAGAGACAAAATAAAGGTTCGTACTGCATACTTAGGGAAGAGTTCCTTTACGATTGGCGTTTGGTTATCTAGGTAAATTAGTAATACCATTGAGGCTACCTGTTTGGCATCTCTTGTCGGTGAGAAACTAGCTAGCTGAAGTGGAATTATGATTTATAACAGTAGTCCTAGTTGAATAATTACTGTTCTAGTTTCTAACTTCAAGTAAATCACACTCGTTTTTAAGCTGAGTGGCACAGTGTACTTTAACTTAACTATATAATCCAGAATGTCGATTTCACGTTCAGTAGTACTTCTATACTACTGCTCTGCTTAATTCCACTACTATGTTAATATTTATAGGAGCTATCTATTACACATTCAACAAAAAGAACACCCTAAATTTTTTTACATTTTCTAGACACTATTAGATTGCTTTAAGGTTCATACAGAAACCAAAACAGTAATCTCCTCTTCTTCTCTCGCACCAAGTCATCGACACCTATTCAATACATATGACGATATTGCCCTAGCGTGTCCCAACCTAGCCTCACTAGCTTACCGAAAAGGTCGCCGTAGTACATCCAGTGATCCAAAATGTGTAATATTTGGGAATGGATTTTCTGTCAGTAGAAGATTAACAATTCTATATTATTTGCTATTATATTTAACTAGCTGGCCTGACTTTGATTCCACTATGTTAGAAAATTGGTACGAATAGACTATTCTACTTTTAGATGAATTAAAATGCAAAGAAGAATAATTATATATATAATAAAATTGTGCAAACTGCTAAAGATTTCCAGTGGATGGTCTTCAAAATCATCTTTTGATACAGAAACAATCACAATTTAGGGCTACTTTTGAATATGATAGTTTTACATACTCCCTTTCGTCTCAAAATAATACTAGAGTTTGTAATTTCTCTACAATATTTTAGGGCTAAGGGGGTAGTTTTTTTTTATAGGAATTTGATTGTTTTATTTAAAGTCTTGTAAAATTCCTCTATTCAAATGAGGCATCGATAGCCTGATCCCTCAGAACCTTCGTTTTAGAGAGGGAGAGAGAGAGATTTGAGTTGCCAATTGATAACTGCAACTTCCAATGCAAGTTGCTTAAAGCCACGAAAGTAGAGTTCAGTATACTTGCATTTTGTCAACGGAGATTCGATCGGAAAGTTGATGCCACAGACTGCCTAATTTTTGTTTGTCTGAACAGCATTTTTGTGATTTAGGAGAATATTTGCACGTGAGATTGTGTGTAGAGTTTCAAACCTCTGACCTGTTTGTTAGGCACACGTTGGTCTACTGTGCATCTCTGCCCAAGAGTCAAAACAAATTGCCATCTCCGTACTTAATTGGCATAATTGACGCTAATAAAATTCATTTGTGTAGTAGCCCACTCGCTAATCGTGACACAATGAAGTGGAAACGTTGTATTTCGGTCCTAATATAATTAATCTCGAGCTTATTTACTATTTATTGCTGATCTACATGTTTCATATTCAGTTTATAAACTGTAACTAATTAATTTTAAATTTCAGAACTTGATTTTGACATTATTTTAGATGTTTTTTCGCTGTTTCCGTACGTCAACCATCAATAGCTTAATTTTGGGATGGCAAGAAATAGAAGTATAATTTATTTTATCAAGTAATTATTTTTCATTTTGTTTCGTTCGCGTGTATTTACTCTTTAAATAAGCTGCGCTCCATCCAACAATGAAAGGAGGTCACATTTTTTTCAACATTTATATTTTTAGATAATAACTTTTGTTCAAAAAATCCCAGTGTCACTTATTTCCACGTTGAAATTAATTGACAGCGATGCACTCCAACATGTCGAGGAAATTGGCCTCAAACTTACAAAACACCTTCTCTCTCTCTTTTTCTCTCCAATATTGCTCAAGAACATTATTGCAACAATGTTGTCCCCTTGTGAGGTAGAGTAGCTAGCTAGAGCATTGGCATTTTGTGTGCGTGGCTACGTGACGATCGATTTCCCTGCTGAGACGTACGTGGAGGAAAATGCAGCCAGGGAGCCCGTGAAATCCTAGGTTATGTGGGAGTACACCGTAGGATGGGTGACAATTAATACTTGGCTTGATAACTTGATTATATTGACAAAAGATGAATACCACCAGTACTGTACGTAGAGTGACCTATCTACTTTTTTTAAAAAACATATTACAACGTAGACGCGTATAACACATGCATACTCATATTTATAAACACATACACGCACACCTTATCTCTATAAGCATATTCAAAAAACTAGGTATACATATCATGAGATTGATGAAATCACCACGGACGACTAGTTGTCGACGGGTACGTCACCTACAGCTGAAAGAATTATTAGTTATAAATACAAGCATCTGTGATCTAGAATTTGACCCGGGTGAATTTGTAACATCACAAGAAATCTAGAAGGTTGAGCTACGATTACTTCACAGTAACCTATCTAATGTAGTACTAGTAAAGTGGGAAGTGGATTCCAATCAATCACGCTCGATGTGGTGTTTTGTGGACGAGCATGGTACTGGGAGAGCCAGCTGTCAGGTGTACTCCATCCGTCTTTAAAAAAAAAAAAACAAACCCTGGTTTTCCGGCCGTACCTAACGTTTGACTGTCCGTCTTATATGAAATTTTTTTTATAATTAGTATTTTTATTGTTGTTAGATGATAAAATATGATTAATACTTTATACGTGACTTGTCTTTTTAATTTTTTTTTTATAATTTTTTTAAATAAGACGGACGATCAAACGTTGAACACGAAAATCCAGGGTTTGTCTTTTATTTTTAGGACGGAGGGAGTAGTTGCGTATTATTGAGCTTGCATGTTTGGTCATAGCCACAATTCAATTTGTTATCGGTGTGGCTTAAAACATTTTTTTTGAGAAACGGAGAATATTGATTAATGCGACATGTTTCTCGAGATTATAAACATCATGATTTTCGAAGAAAAAACTCTCTATATATGAATTTCTTGAGAAAAACTATTACTAATAGATTTTTCAGCTTCATAATAAGTTAGTTAATTTATTGACTTTTCCCTCGATTAGTGATAACAAAATCATCTAACTATTCAACCATTCCACCGTTTAAAGAAAAGAAAAGCTCAAAATGTGGTAATGTTTAGCCAGGAATTATGTGTAGAACAATAAAGTATGACTTGCCACAATTATAACAGCCAACCAAACGCTAATAAACTATGACACATTCAATATTTGGCGTGACAATGCGTGGCTTGCACCAAAAAATTAAAAAAAAAACATCTTTCACAACGATCATGTACATGCATGATGTGCATAATTTTGATCTATCTAGTGAACTCCTCTGTATTATTGCTAGACCTGCCATATGCAGTACTATCAGGCATCAGCGGAGAAAAAAGACGAGCGAGCGAGCGGACAACAAGAGGAGAAAACGAACAAGCGAAAGTTCCCATCTTTTCGTCCATACAGCATCAACCGCTGTTGAAAATTTGAATTTCAAAACTTAATTATTTAAAGTTTTTTTTATCGAGGTTTATTTTTTTTAGCATTGACTTACTCTCGCTCAGAACGCATATATAAAAAGTTACTCACAAATTGTTACTTATTTTTTTTACTTATTATCCGTATTTGACCAAACCAATCGGCGCGCGGCAGTTCTCGTCATGATGACAATCTCACTGCACGTATCATCAATCACAACTTGTATCTGCTGGAGTTAAATCTACAACCACACTACTCATCTCATTCTTTTGGCGTGTAATTAAATTCTTAATTATCATCTCGATCTGTTGTTGGATGGAGTAGGTTAATTTTTCTAAGTGGCATGCAAACAAACCACTTTAATCCAAGCCCACCGTTTATCGATCATCCCTGTTCTTTTGTTGTAACTACATATTAATTACTTCCTACGAACTTTGCCGGTGTATTATCGGTAACTCAACAACCAGTAATTAACATACAATTATATAGTATATACTTGTGCAGGTAAACAGAGGGAAGAGAACAAGCCGTAGTCGACGAACAAGTATGAACAAAATTTAAGGCCACTTGTGTCGTCTTTATTCATTCTCCATGCCATATGATCCGGGACCGTTCATATATGGTACGGTAGTACCACAAAGCCACCTACCCTCCTCCGGTGTTTAGTGGAGATGGGCCTAAATTATGTCATGACCAATCTTGCATAATTAACCTCACATCTCATGACCCTTTAGTTTACACAGTACAGATGATGTTTCAAAAATGACATTTTTTTTCCAATTTACTTCCTCCGTCTAAATTATAAGAGGTTTATATCTCTTTACACGGTTTTGAATGATATATTTTGACCATTAAATTTATTGCACGTTATGTTTTCCAACGAATATGAAATTAGCATCATATGAAAAGATTTCAAAATATGAATACAATGATATAACATGCATATACTTAGCATAAATATATTTAGTATGATTATTAGTTAAAAAGTTATTCAATTTGATTTTTCTAAAAGTAAGGACGTCCTATAATTTGACGGAGAGAATACTATTGTAAACTTTACATTGCTCATCAAATTCATCTGTTACTGACAGAAACAAAGCGGAAGGATTTCTTGTACATCTGGAACATAAACGCTACTTGAGTACAATTAATTTGTTGAAAAAAGTAAGCAAGAATTGTGTGTCTACGTAATTCTACTTTCAAATAATAATAATAATAATAATAATAATAATAATAATAATAATATAGCCCTGCTTAAAATTTTGTGGCTGCTTTGGAACACAAGATTCCCAAAATACAGGAATAACTTAAAAACACACAATTTCAGTGTCCTGGCCATAAAACATATGGATTGAAAAAAAATATGCATGAAAGCTACAAGAATAGCCGTTTGGATAAAGCAAAGGAAAACCACATGAATCAAAAAAGAGATAGACACAAATACCTTTTTTTAAGAGGTTAGATCTCATATTAAAATTCCTTCAAAATTTCTATGTTTGGAGCCAATCCAAAGAAATTTTATAGGATTTTTGATGGATATTCCTTTGATCCAAAAGATCACATAGGAAAATTTCCCAAAGGATTGAATTATCCCCAAATTCCTTCAGAAACCCTTTGTTTTCTAAAGGAGCCCTTTGAGGAAATTCTACTGCTTGCTCTGAACTTTGTAATGTTTCACTATTGATCAAGAAATCCATCTGTTCCGAATGGATCAGTGAACATACTATCTGACGAGTTTTCCTTTTGGTCGCAAAAATATTCCTGGGGTATATTGTCATCAAGAACTGGACCACCACCACTACCAGCAGTAGCAGCAATGCCCTGCCGGGCGCAGCCATTTTGCTTGCAGCTAGCCATCTGCTACACATCCATGCTCTCGTGAAGATAGAGAGGGGAACAAAGGAGTACTGCTACACATACGATTCAGTTATACAACTCATATATAACTTGAGACAGACAACTATAGATTAATTAAAGGAGAACATGTTTATATGCGCTGCAGCTGTTTATAACCGTTGATCATGCATAGCAAATTTCTGAGAAGGAAAAAACGACTTTGCAATGCGACCCATGACATGCGTCGTCTGCTTTGGCAAACCACAACAACAGCTTTTGCTCCCCCCTCGTCCAAAGTTGCACCTTTGCTTGCTCAAAAGTTGCACACACACATCGCATATGGGGAGTCGGCATCCATGCTGTATTCCATCCTTCTTTTTTTTTTTTTTTGGCCTCTTAATCTCTGAATCATCTCCTGTTGTACCAATTCCAAGGAGTCCAAGAACTCGAGATGACCCGATTATCTAGAGTCAACCTGACTGCATGCCTACCTAGGAATTCTACCAGTAGATGATGCTGTAAAAAAAAAAAAACTCAATGCCTGACCGTTTTACTGAGCATTGCCGGTTTGACCGCTCCTTTGGGATGATACCTAGTGGCTGACCAACACTGAAAATCATCAGTAAATTCAGTGATGCCATGGCAGTGGCAGTACCCTACTGGCTGACCTGACCATACTGAAAATCTTCAGCAAATTCAGTGAGGCCATGGCAGTACTCATTCACGGTAGCAAGACAATGATGAGATCCTGTGCCCTTTTCTTCTCTCTCTCTCTCTCTCTCTCTCTTGGGAGATGATGAGATTCCTACTGGATAATAGGAGAGCATCAATGCATCATGCTAGCAGTACAACAATTGCCATACCAGTGATCGAGCTGGATGCACGGCATGCTTTACCCCAAAAACGAACTGAGAAAAAGGGTGTGGTTTGGCTTCAATGTGAACATGACACGGTCCTTTTTATTGACTTCTATTTACGTGGTTCCACACGGGAAACATGATGATTTGGCGATCGCTCGATTAGCATAGTACTTTGCTCGTCATTGCATTTTTTAGCACTTATGACGAATTGCTGCCATGAGCCCCACTAAAGATGACAAGGAGGGAAATGCTGAATACTATCTCTTTTCTAAAATATGAGAGATTTTGGGTGGGTGTAACACGTTTTAGTGTTATGAATCTGAACACTATGTTTAGATTCATAGTGCTAGAATGTGTCACATCCATTTAAAATTTCTTATATTTTGGGATGAAGAGAGTACATGTAGTGGAGATTGGAATTTTTCTTGTTTATTATTGTTATAGATGCAGAGGATCACCTGAAAGAACCCTGCAGCCGAATGATGCTCAAACCTGATGATGATCTCGTATTCACATCGAGCATCGGCAACAGGGCACAACGCATATGGATTGCTAGGAGAATTCAGTTTAGCGCACTGCTGCGCCTGAATCGAACACGTTGCATATGGGATCACTCCATAAGATACTGACAGAACAATGTAAATAACATTTCGCGAAAACAATCAAGCGCGAGACTGAAGCTGGAAGGAATTCAGGGGAGGCCCTGCACAAGCAGGAGTGGAGCATGGTTTAATTCAATTCTATAAAACACGCAAACTCTACCAATCCTCGACATATACCAAGAACTTTCGCTTTATTCCTCAAACTAGTAGAAGCACAGCTCAGAATAAAGTGAAAGTTCACGGGTCACTGTTCACTGGTCACTGCTCCAAAACCAGCACCCAGTTTACACAGCTTGGCATGACTAGAAACTGAAAGGCAAAGCCCATGAAAAAACGAGGATAATTTCCTGGCATCGGAACACATCCGGCATCATTCTGTTTGTAAGTTTGTAACAGGCCTGTAGAGTACTTGTTAGTTGTTACATGTTTGGATCAACCAAAATGAAGCACCCTCTTTTGCTTCAGTTACCTTTGTACAATTAGCTACCGGCAGAAGCAAATAAGACAGCGTTACACATGATCCAAATTTCAATCAGCTTAGTTAGAAAGATCAGAGAATGCTGCACAGTTTAGACATGACGGTCGACGGCTACTAATGGTAAAAGGGTTCAACACCAAGATTGCTACATTACCCGGACTCGCTTGCTGTTTGAATTCACAGCATCTCTCACCCCTTTAACTGTCACTGCATATGGTGCTGATGCTACTGGTAGTGAAGGGGACTTGTCAAGGTATCCATACCGCTCATTGCCGTTCCAATACAGAATTAGTCGATTGGTGCATGAGTGGGACCAACTGTCACCTGCATAGCAGCATTTTCATTATTACCATTCCTTACAAACGACGGTCCAATACAAGAAATAGTCAGCAAGTAACATGCTGCACAAAAGGAACATATCAAGGTTGTACGTGCATCTTATATATTTTTGTAGTCATTTTATTTACATTCCAGCGGGGGAATCTGTTTCAATTTTGTGACAAAATAAAAATGGCATGAAATTAGTAACATAATATTAATTCACCTGCATTATCATGGTTTTCAAAGTGAACTACAACCAGAAGGACCCCACAGCTTTGCTTGCCACAAGCAATAACTGGAATTGATATCCCAGGATAATAATTCATTAACTCTAAATAACAGAGTATCCCAAAACATGCCATCTACCCCATAAATTAAACTATCTTAGGTATAGTAGCCAAAACTTAGTAAGTGTTACAAACCAAGGTATAGCAGCCAAGCATAGTTTTACTCTCTTAGTAAGTATTACAAACCACATAACAGGGTAAGCATCCATCAGAGGCATAGCTATTAAGACCGGACCGGTGATCGAACCGCTGAAGTGCTCGGTTCATTGGTTTATTGGTCTAACCGGTTAGACCACCGGTTTGATCCGGGTTACATAGATAAATGACGCATCATAAAGACCAACAAATGTCATAGACCAACGGTGGAGTATTTGGGTGTTGCACGTGTGATCACGGGTTCGATTCCCAGCCTTCACTCTTTTTACCTCAATTTTCTCTTATATTATATACTCGAGCAATGGCTGACAAGCCCACGTGGGCAATCACCGGCTTATAACAGGCCAAAATCTAGAGAACCGGCCAGTTTACCAAAAAACCGCCCGGTTTGACCGGGTATTTACCAGTCCGATTGCGCAACGGTCTTTTAATCGAACCTGACTGCTAAGAGCGCTGGTTCCGGTTTATTCTGGTCGGACCGCCGGTCTGGTCCGGTTCTAATAACTATGATCAGAGGAAGATCACACACGGACAATTTGAGGTAAACCCATTAGTTGAAAGAGTAGGCTTGGCAGAGAGGAGACAGAAATCAGTAGGAGCAACTGAATGTCTGGATATATGTGAGCAGAGAGACTTGGAGATTTGTTTATTCGATGCTAAATTCTTCTTAAACTGTCCGATAGCGTTTATAGGGCAGGTCCCCACCCATAACAACCTTAAATTAGTAGACAGTTACCAAATTTCCAACACAAATTGTACAGAGCTAGGTTACAATTGATTCAAAAGTAGAAATGTATTTGATAACTCTCGATTCTATTTCAATAATAAAATAGTATATTGTATACTGTATAGGTGATATCACATAGTCATAATTTGGGCTCTGCCATGATCAATGACATAGATATTTTGCTCTCTCTTGATTAAGGTGGTGATTTCCAGTCCTTGAGAGTTGAGAGTGAACATAGTGGCTCTTTTTCACCATCTCTTAATAATATAATGAGCAAATATCATCATAGGTAGATGGTAATTGTATTTCTAATACTCACCTAAAAAGGTCTGTAATATAAATTCCTAGTACTTATCTCTAATGCAACTCGATATAATTACTCCCTAATGAAGGCCAACCTAGCCAAATGGCCACAGCCCATCAAATCAAAGCCCACAGCAGTAAGAACATCAAGTCAGGTTCTTTAATTTTAGTCACTAGTGATTATTAGGGAACAAAATGAAAATGTAGGCATTTGATGGTGATTGCGAACTAAAAAGAGGGGTTATAATTTATGAATAGAAACTGACCTAGAGCGAGAGTTAACTGAAATGATCCTTCTGTGAATTTAGTAGTAACTTGGTTCAACAACACAACCTGCTCAAACAAAATAAGATGATAAGTATGTTAACCTCATTGCGCAGGGTATCTCTACCTAAGGCAAAACCGTAATTAAGTCATTCCTGATTTATAGAGGAATGAGCAAAATGGGATAAAGAAATATGAATGGGGAGGATAGTGGAAGAAAGGATAGCATAAAGTAATTGTGTGGTTAGCAAATTATGAAATGGCCATGAGGGTAACTATTGTGGTTCCGAGCAGACCATGCCCCTAGTGGTCAATAGTTTATCTTCACCCATAAAGGCATTTGTTCCTTCTAATCTTTGATCTCCACTGATAAAATCCCATTTGAATCTCAATACAATGAAGAACAAGTCTTAGCACATTCCATTAACAAAATAAAATCATGTTTGCTGCTGCTGAACAGAACTAATTTGATTTGTCTGAAGTTGAAATGTTACATGCTTATAAAGCTACCTCAAATCTCGCTTTAGCAACTAGAATATCACTCTGGTTGAATCTAGTAATCAATCAAGAAAAATGAAACCTAGTGTTTTTGTAGAAGTATAATGGCTTTGTGTTACCATATGAGTATATCCAAAATTACATCAATCAAGACGGATGACATAATGACATCACATATATTGCAGATGTTGAATGAATATGCACAGATCTCCATTTTACGAAACTAACACCAACAGTGGTAGCTCCTGCTTCACTTGATCTAATAGGGTAGGCAGCTTACCGCCAAGTTATATGCCTTTGAAAGTTTCATCAACTTCAATGATAATCCACTAAGCACTCTAGTCCTTAGTGCCATATCATCAAAATCTTGCCGAAAGTGGAAAGTAACGCTGTCAATAATAACTATTCTTACCTGTCAAGGAGGAAGAAAAAATTATTGGCTTCAATTTCATAAATTGTGGTAGATTGTAAAAGCAATGGCATGGCATGAAACTACTGTGGGACAAAATTGCGTTAATGCAAAACATATTTATTTTGAAGAAATTAAGGTACAAACTTAAGGTGGTTATAAACTAATAATTCAGGACTAAATTGTTCAAGAAAATTACATCTTTATGCTCCCCAAGAAACTTTTCCAGATAGTTTATGACTGCAATTTGTTCAGTATAGCTGCATATTCGAAAGTAGTAGATGTCAGCCAGGAAACTCTCAGGCTTCAGTTTTTCTTGTCCGGCTGGAGCCTTGTCATGGCAGTGTGGAAAGTACTCCAGTATATCACTGATGCACCCTTCAGCAATTTGGTAGACACGTTCAACCATGAAACTTCCCTCTGTATCTGTTAAAATAAGCAGATACTCTTAAGACTTTATTGCTAAGACAAAAGATGATAAGTGCTTTAGTGTGAAACTATGTACCTATATAAACAGCTTTCCCACCAAGTCCACCATACTCCACTGGAATTTGAACATTGATTGCTAGTTGAATCCTGACAAAAGTTAGGTCTTTAGTAGTGAAATCTTCATCTGAATTTGCATTTAATATTGTGTACAACATACCCCAGTTGAGTTTTACCGACTCCTGGGACACCACCTGAATCAAACTAGATGTGTTGATTAGGCCAGTCACTTCAGATTAAAAAAAGATGGGCATAACAATCAATGTCTACAAGAAAATAGGGGAAAACCAAAGGCTTATCAGATATTCAGTATCCACATAGGACATGGATCGTTATAATCAATACAATTCGTCGGAGGAATGGAAAATTAATGGCTTTATCAGGAGATAGTGAATCTCATCCTTTGTTAGTAGAGACGTTAAAAGTAACTCACCAATCTCAGTAACCTCTTTACAGTGAATCCCTCCACCAAGGATGTTGTTGAGGTCAGCAGATCCAGTATTGATGTGCCTCCGTGATTGCTCATCAGATAGCATATCCCATGCATTTTGCACACCTGTAAATATCCGCACGAGTCAAAAGCAGTACAAATTATGGTCCATTGTTATGTCAAGGATCTCCGTGACATCAAACAAATTAGGACCTCACAGAATCAAACATGGGTTATTGATGATTGGGAAACAATAAAATGTTCCCACGGAGGCAAAGTATATGTGCACACCATATCGTCCTAGGGCATCATTTTACCTTACACAATAAGAAAGCATGGCACAGGGAAACCAAAGCACAGATAAATCTACCAAGAAAATTGCATCGGAGCGGACCGAGAGTAATTGTACCTTTGAGAACACTGCTGGTGCTAGGCCCATCTGCTCCCTTGGACTTGTTGGCGCCCACGGCAACCTTGAGGATTTCTTCAGCCTCATGTACCTCAATGCTCAAATCTGCAAAAACAACATGCCAAGAACAGTGGCTCATCCTCCAATAGACACACACGCACACGAGATGACCAAGCAATGTCTTAATAAGAGACATAAATATCACAGCTACGCGGCACGAGACTAGGAGCAAAGACACTGGTACCAATTCGAGCAAAAAAAAGGGGATCATCCATCGGAGCACGAACGCACTAGCTAATCATCCCTAAACCCTAACCCCCCGCAGGTGGGGGGTGATGGGTGGGGGGGCGTACCTCGGGCGAGGCGGGGAGGGGAGGCGGCGGAGAGCGCGGCGAGGGAGGAGTAGCCGGCGGCGAGGAGGTTGGCGCGGTGGGAGGTGGCGATGGGGAGGTCGGCGATCTCCATCGCCGGGATTGGGCGCCGAACTTGGGAGGTTGAGGATGGATGCTCCGCGCGGGCGGCGACTGGCGATGTTTTTTTTTTTTTTTGAGAGAATGGCGAATCAGGACCGTTGGATAAGGGCAGAGTGATGAGGCACGTTGGATTTGTCCAATGATGATGATGAGCAAGGCTGTGTTCTTTTGGAGTGGTCCCTCCCCTCCATTCGGAAAATGGAGCGATAGGTTAACACGTGATTAATTAAGTATTAACTATAAAAAATTTTAAAAATAGATTAATATGATTTTTTAAAGCAACTTTCCTATATAAACTATTTGCAAAACGTGTACCGTTTAGTAGTTTGAAAAACGTGCACATGGAAAACGAGGGGTGGGTTGGAACCCATGGAAAAGAACACAGCCTAAGATGAGTGTGAATTATAAGGTAGATAGATAGATTGGTGAATTAAAGCAAGGTTAATAATACAGCCAACATGTTGGCTATAAGGTTCTTTGTAGTCTTCTCTTAGCCTACTCATATACTCCCTCCATTCCAAATTAATCTACATATACCTTTTTTAGTTATTTCTAAATGATCTATATATTTGTGTTCATTTATTAAGTCTATTCGTTATTTGTGCATTGGAGTAAATTGGCGTTGATGCATGCATCAATGCACATAAGTATTTATAACCCACATGCAATATCTTTATTTACTATTAGCTAGGGAATAGTGGGGATGGTGCATGCATCGAGTTTGTTGCTAGATTAAATATAGTATGAGAGAGTCATTAGTTTTTCTTGGTCTTAGTGTCCCTATGAAATATGTAGATCAATTTAGAATGGAGGGAGTAATAGTTAGCTCTTTACAATTAATATAGGGCCCACTTATCTCAATCACATAGTTTCTTGGTTCTTACGTTCAAGCCGGCTGTAAGTTTACACACAGCTTATCCCCCTCTCCTCTCTTTTCTTCTCTACCTCAGCATTTAGCCAGCTTATAGCATACTATTGTACTTGCTCTTATAAGGTAGATAAAAAGCTAGCTTGGTGTTTTGCAAAATAAATAAACAAATAAAGAGCTAGGTTGGCGTGCGAGCTAGCCGGCCGGGTCGATCAGTGACGATTTCCTTTTCCTTTGGGATACACACTACATGTAGATGTCTTTGGTTGATATCTCGTTCATTTCACATTGACTTTTGGTTTTAGCTAAATGCGTTTGTCCACTGACTCAATTATTTTCATGATATATGTTGCTAAGAACAGAGTTTATAGCCACAAGAGGAACTATAACATGGCTCCTTGTCTGTGCACATCCAAGAGAATGTAGAGGCCGTTTTTTCAATCTATTATGTAAAAAAAAAAATACGGCTCCGGGATTCCGAGGGTCTTAGCTATTACTGTTGTCGAACAGCAACCACGTCACATCGAAGAACGTGGATATTGGTTAGGTGTATTTGGACAGTAAAGTAGTATATTAACTGGTAAAAAATTTTGGATCCCCCATTATATGACCCTAGGGGACTATTTATAATGCTAGTATAGGCTTATACCTCTAGGGTTAGGTTGTTATATGGGAATTTACATGGTTATCTTTATTATAGGGATATTATAGTGGGTATACATTGTCTTTTGTACCCATGGACCCTAGGGCGGCCTTTCTGGGCCGGCCCATTAGGTGGCGAAGGGCCTCCACGGTCCGCCAGGCCTCCCTGGCCCTTAGCCGAAGGCATTATCTACTTAGGGCGACGGCTTCATGCTTTGCTTGAAGGCCTTCGCCCTTGGTAAGCTTTCGGTCGATCATCGAGCTTGGTGGCGAACCCGTCGACCTTCGTCGCTAGGCTTCGCCCGCAGCCCCATGACAAACCCCTTAGTCTTCACCCTTCTGGCTTCGCCCAAGGTCTTCGCCTGATGGACTTAGACGATTCTTCGATAGCCCAGGTGGTTTCAGCGGGTTGGCCGAAGGTCCTCATGACATACCTCCAACAAGCCCCTCACGGGCAAGGGTGAGTAGGGAGCTTTGGCCGAGACCATGGACCATATAAGGTATGGCATGAGGCGCCCCCTTTCGGCCAATGTTCCTGCCGAAACTTACTTTTCACCTGCAAAAATTTAGCACTCTTAATCTGCCCCTTTCGCTTTGGGCGAAATATTTTTCTCTCTTTTTTTTTGTTTTGAACAGTTTTGGGCCGTGGGTATCGTGTATATTCGGCCTTGTACTGTGCGGCCCGATCCGATGGGAATTTACCGTTTCGTATACCCCTGGTGACACTTGGTGAGTTTTGATTGGTTGTTAGTCGAACCGTCGTTTTGCCGGGCTATATATTCCCCCGGGTCGCTTTCACTTTTTCACCGCTCGTTAGTTTTCACCGTGACCGTTTCCTAAGATTTCCTAAGCTCTTACGCCCTTGTGCTTTTCGCTCTCGTAGCAGTCTCTTTCGCCACACTGAGCTTTCGCCTCTTTCCCTTCTTCTCGGCCTCTCGCCTTTTGCCACGGCCGCCGTGGCGCCTCGCAAACCTGCGCGAAGACCCTAGGAGCATCACCGAAAACTGAACTTGCTACTTGGGCAAGTCATTGGTCGAAGATGCCGACTTGGCCGGGATGGTCCTCGCCGGGGTAACTACCGAAGGTCAAGCTTCTTGGCCCGTTGATGACGAGGTCCAGAGACCAGGCGATGGGCGTACTGTGGTCTTCGCCACTTTCTTCGACGCGGGTCTCCGACTACTATGCGACGACTTCTTGGCCTCTGTTTTGGAGATCTATGAGGCGAGGCTGCCGCAATTAAGTCCTTCGGCCATTGCGAAGCTTTCCGTCTTCACGTGGATGTGCCGAACAAGCGGCTTCGCCCCCTCCGCAGAGCTTTTCGCTTTGCTTTTTATTGCCAGCGCTTCGATGAAGGACGTACACACGCCTGCCGGACCAAAGAAATCGGTGTTCGGCAGCGTGAATTTCAACCTCCGACCGGAGCGTTCGGATTCTTGGCCGGTTCCTGCATCCATGCCAAAATGGGATCAGTGTTGGATGCAGAAATGGCTCTACATCGACAACCCTTATACCGCCAAGTACTCCGACAACGCGGGCCGGCTCCGCTTTCGCTGTCTTCCCATCTCCATCAACTCCAAGCCGAGCATGGAGATCACTGGTCTCCTGGAGTCAAGACTCATCCTCCTTCGCAACGTCGTGTGCCGTCTCAGCACTCACGACCGTTGTGAGGAGTATTGCATGCTCCAGGTTTCTCCCCTTGCTTGAGACTGGGGGATTACCTTGAAAGAAGACGAAGAGCAGCATGGTCTCCCACGACTCGTTATCCACGATGGGGCAAACTGTGAGCTTTTCGCCACTAGCTTCGACTCTCCCCCTTCGTCAAACTGCAATCTCAAGTTTTCTTCTCGGTTTTGCAGTGCTTTCGCTGGAGGAGGCGGAGGCCGGTGCCAATAAGATAATTGGGATGGACGAGATGGAGGCTTTTTTGCAGCATTGAAGAAGACGAGATCATGGTGGGTAAGCTCGGGAAAGAACTCCGCGTGCCGGACACCGAGCTCCGTGTTGCGCACACTCTAGAGGAGCATGTCGAGCCGGGGAACACCCTTGCCAACTCAACAACATCCACCTCTTTAGCGCTGGCGACGACCGGCTGGCTACGCTGGACATGACCGAAGAGTCGTGCCTCATGCGCGTGCTCGACCTGTAGCTGGAGAAGATGGTCCTATTTGGCAAGCTTGACCTCGCGGTGCCATCTTTTTTGTCTAGGAACAAGTTCTTCGGCGGCAGATGGTGGAGGATTAAGGAGAGGGAGGCACGATGGATGGGGACGAAGGAGGTCATCGGCGAGGGAGGAGCCTGGGGCTGGCCAACAGGGAGGCGATAGTGGAGAGACGGGGACGGGGACGGAGATGACGGAAATCATGGAGTGGCACAATTCTAATTTGGAAGAATGCAGTGGCATCTACCCAGTTTCACTAATGAGGACATATCCGGTGAAAACGAGTTAAGTGTTGGAAACTCGTGAAAATCATACCTAAAAGTTTCGTAATTCATGAGAAAAATACTAGAGATAGCTGTAGATATGAAATACATTCTCACCAAATCTCAACTCAAAATTCAACTTCGTTTAAAAGAAACAAAAAAAAGATTAATTTCGGGTGAATAGTGTCATGTTATTATTTACCTGAAATTTGTCAATGAAGTTGAGTTTAAACTTGAGATTTAGTGAGAATGTATTTCATATCTACACCTATCTATAGTATTTTTTTTTCATGAATTTACAAAATTTTTAGATATGATTTTCACGAGTTTCCAACACTTAGCTCGTTTTCACCGGATATGTCCCCTTCACTAATAGTAATAATATTTTTTCAATATGGTATATTTGCAATGACATGGATCAAATTAACCCAATTTTCCCCCGCACTCCTTCGTCTTGGTTTTTCCCGCCCACACGCGCACCTCTCGCTAGGGAAAAAAAGGAGCACGAAGGACCCCTTTTGAATGGAGGATTGAGTAGATAAAAAGGGCTACTTCGAAACTCTGGAATATATATATATATATACACGATTTTAATAGAAATTTAAATGCTAACCAGAGGATTATAAAACACAGAAAAATACAAAAATAATTCTTTGACTGGACCGCAGGAAAAACATATGCTAGATGAGATAGATAGACTCATAGGAAACTTTCTAGATCTCATATTAAAAATCCTCCAAAACTTGTATAAATTAAGGCATTTCTTAGGAATTTCATAAGATTCAATAGTTTTGAACCCTTTATTCCAAAAGGCCATATAGAAAAAAAAATCTTATAAACTTATAGTTCTATAAAATTCCTATGTTTTTGGTTCAAAACAAAATGGGACCTAATTTTTGGAGGATATTGGTACTTTCTAAATACTGCATATTTTAGTTCACATGAAAGAAAACAAAATGTTAGTGTAAACATGTGTACGGCTCGATTTCATAAGAAAATAAGCTAGGGATCAAACCTCTTGAAAACTATCCTTTTATTTGTTTTTTTTTTGCAAACTCTCCTTTTGCTTTTGATCCTATAGTACTACTGCCTACTAGGGTTGGCGCTAAAATAGGGATGAAAACACTAACATCCCTTCAGAAATAATTCCCCGTTGGTAGAGAATTGATCATATTTATTAATTTAAATATATAATGTCAATAACGATGCTAAAAGAGATTAAAAAAATATATATGTCAAGAATCGAAAATGATATAATTTATATGTAAACGATGCTCGGTCAGTTGGAAATTCATGTGACCATTTTCATCCCTAGGCCAAAAGGCAAACAATTGTTGGCGTGCATAAGTTAACAATAATATATAGATTTTATTTGAGATCATAATACTTTCTATATAGAAGAGGATTTGAAATCAAATAAACCTCTAAAGACTTTCCGTACAAAAAATCATAAAAACCTTATGTAGAAATATTAAATGAGTTCAATGTAAACTACAAGTCACCAAGACTTCTTAGATAAACTTCCTAGTTTTTCTCTTCCCAATAATCAATTCTAAAAACCTGATACAATAAAACCCAAAACCTCTGCTAAAAATCCTACCAGAGCTAGCTTTCTAAAAACTACTCCCTCCATTCCAAACTGATCTACATATATATTTCATAGGTACGCCAAGACCAAGAAAAGCAAATAACTCTCTCATCCTATATTTATTCTAGCAACAAACTCAATGCAGGCACCATTCCTACTATTTCCTAGCCAATAGCAAATCAAGATATTGCACGTGGGTTATAAATACTTTGCATAGATGCATGCATCAACGTCCATTTACTCCAATGCACAAATAACGAATAGACTTAATAAATGAACACAGATATGTAGATCATTTAGGAATAACTTCAGAAAAAAACTATATGTAGATCAATTTGGAATGAAGGGAGTATTACATAATGGATGCCTTCAGAGCACCAATAAAAGCAAAACAGCACCATGAAGTTTTGAGTTTCCCGAGTAATAAGCCTTGTAACTCCACTAGGGATATGAAATTTCTACCGAAAGTAGAACCATTTGCTGTAAATTCTTTGTTTTGGGTATTGAACTGCTAGCGCGGAATGGATTTGTGAGAATAGCAGACAAAAAAACACAACTTGCTGTGTCCATCCAGACAACCGCCTTCCGACAATGCAATAGAAGTAGCAACACCATCAGAACTCAAAATTAGACTCGATAGATTTCACTATGATAATCATGATAAACCCTCATGCATCTATAGCTCCGACTGCTCCGAGCGAATAACCCTTCGAAGGTTTTCAGTGGTTAAGGGAGTCGGTTACCTGCAAGTCAGAACTACGTTTGTAAACTCTCAGAAAGAAACATCTGTAAGGTTTCATGAACAATAATAATGTAAATAGCATGCTTGCAGTATAAATGCATGACTGTGTTTTCTTGGACAAAACATATGTGCAGATTTTGCTGGAAGTGTTGTAACACCATTTTTACATTTTTTTTATAAAACGGACGGGTTCAGGGGCACAATGTGATCTCCAATTCTCCATATATTCTTTTGAACTAAATGCCAGCATGCTGCAATGGAATTCAATAACCTACACCATAATTTGTAAACTTGAACAAAATCTTAAAACTCGAATACATGATTTGCATCAGACCAACCAGCCACTTGCATATAAACATGTGTAGTGTACAATCATCTGCAGAAGATCATACGATTAACGCGCCTAATAAATCTTCCAAACAGAAAGCTAGCGTGAGCACATTTCATTGACAGCTAAAGCCAATACTAGTTTTGCCAACCACCCAGGTAACACAACAGCAGCAGAAACGCATTATTGTGAAGTTACATTTACTGCTACCACATATCTTTGGGAGAAAAAAAAAAGGCAACAGTTCTTTACACATAATGTAAAATTGTTCACGACCTATTAATTTGGAAAAGCAGATGAAGCACACAGAAATATGTATCAAGAAAGTTACAAATAAGTGGGCCAACACCAGCAAAAATGAATTTTGGAGAAGCCACATTTACTACCATTGCATATATTTGAGAAAGATAGAAAACAACGGTTCTTTTAGAATTGATCGCAAGTTATTAATATGGAAAAATGGATTAATCACACAGAAATATGTATTGAAGAGAAGTTACAAGCCAGCAGGGGGGCAAGTACTTTGGTTGGTTCTAGTTGTTGCTGGAGATAACTGAACCCAAACAAATTCTTCCATGTAGCTGACATTTTGATCACAGGACCCTTTACATGTGTAAACAATTATTGTTGCCCAATCAAGTGAGTCTGGTTCATTTTCAACATGGAAGTAATGGAGCAGTTGTGGCATTATCTGCATACAAAAGGAAATAGCGATGAAACCATGGAAGGATGTAACCAACAACATAAACTGTATGAAAGTATGCCAATCAGTGAAATCTATTTAAAACAGTCCATTCGGGTACAAGGTTGCCTTTCCTAAGACTTACTATGGTCAGTAATTAGCTGAAACACGACCACGCTAGAATGTCCACATGGTATAGAAACGATGTTGTAACTTGCTGATATAATTGCATTAGTGTTCACAATTATGTGATTAATTCATTTACTAGTGGCATGTACGATGTGCTTAAATCACAGTATATGTTAAGAGCTCCTTAGCATTATCTTATGTAAATTGATTTCAAACATACATGCATACAGCTAAATACTTCATAACATTTGTAATTGAAACACGCATCAGTAAATAACAGAAATTTGCCAGTTTGCAACGGAGAGGCCTCTGCAAATCAGCAACTTAACAATACCAATGAGAATATGCGATAAATGGTGGGACAATGATATCATAGGTTTGCGAATTCAATATTCTCTTGGTGGCTAAAAGTAAACTGTAATCTATAACTCTATGAATTACATAGAAGATAACACTGTTCTAACCAAAAGTTGTGAATACCATTTACTCTGGTTACTATAGAGACCAGACCACACAAGACTAGGTTCGCAAGGTTTGCTGTGACCCATCAAATATGACCTAACCCTGCAGCTGGATACAGGTTGGGTGGCTAGGAGCAACAAGCTAACAGAAGTATTTCAGAGTATGCAGTTTTCATGACAGGATGGATGCAAATGCTCTTCCTAAAATGTAGGTCCATAAAAACATGCATCTACAAGTCTTTTCTGTTTTTTTAGAGAGAGAAGTCTTTTATATTTTTCCTGTTGGTCAACTAGTAAAATCAACAGCCTAAGATATGAAACCTGTCCAACCTGAAATTCATAGCAAAGTGGACCATTACAGTATATACAAGATGGCATAGCTGCATTGGTTAGAGACCCAGAATATACTGCCCAAAGTGGTTTTGCAGTTGATTCCCTGCAGTATCTGCATAACGAAGTAATCAAAATTATGCTTAAGATAAGTTGTCTGCGAAGTACAGACATGCAAGAGAGGTGGGGAACTGAATATGATTATTTCAAGTTTACCATATGCTACTGATGGCACATTTCACTGCATAAAGACACAAACTACAACTGGAGTTACAAATGTGCTGAAGTGCAAACATGCTAGGTTCCAGGCTTCCAGCTAATTGGTTATTAAACACAGAAGTTTCCCACAGTACAATAAAACATCGCTAATTGATTTTGTTTTCCAAGTTGATATACCTTCCCGTCAACTGACCTCCCAAACCACATTAAACGGTCCCAGTGGAACTAACAACTTAAGCCTTTAAAATTTCAAGAAACATAATGCTGAACTCAGAAACCCATATAGTATTGAAGCCCATGCAACCACAAAATTAAACAAAGCATCTATTCAACTTTAAAAGGTAAATGATGTTCCAATAGGAGTTGTGGCAAGGCACTACCGCACTAGGACTTTGCTGTAGTTTCTTAATTCAGAATTGAAAACACTGACAAAGTAAAGACACTATTCCAAAAAGTGATAACAATTAACAACCCAAAGTAAGGCATCCAAAATCACCTCAAAACTTGATCCTGTTCTCTTGAGATGCGTTCTAGAAAAGATGCCCAGCATCTATTGTCATCATCAACCTGCAACACAAAAAAAAAAAGTAATAAATAACACTCTAGAAGTGCATTAGCAAACATATGGCAAAGCATAACAGGAAAACAAAAACCTCAAACTGATCCATCAATGATGCCGTCATGTCATCCTCTTCACTTTGGCCTTGTTCCATCAACAATTCTGATCTATTCTCACAACTAGCAAAACAAGACACCTTTTCGGTTTCATCAACCACCATGTATTCAGGCCATATATTGCCAGCAAATACTGCAAATAGTTAGAACAACAAATTAGATGGAGAAATGTTTATTTTATGAAACATGGAGGAACAATTAAGAGATAATGGAGAACTCAATGGGCAATTACCTTTTCCTGCATCTGGCATAATAGCAGAAGCATTATGTGAGCCAGATATTTGATGGCACTCATTCTTGTGCTTTGCACGCCAATGCAATTCCTGAGGAAGGATATTACCGAGTGATTAATCCAAAACAGTGATATCTGAAAACTCTAGCAGCGCAAACAAACTGATTAAACTGAAAATACAATATAATTGCCTGGTTAGTTGATACCTGATGCTTCTTTGAACAGTAACTGGATTTCCTACAACGACTACAAACTTTTTCCCCTTTCCATGTGCCACACCAACAACAAAACCGAGTTTGGGATCCTAATAGAAACATTTGAAGACAAAAAGCATAAGTTTGTGTTCATGATTTATACACAGCATGCATAATGGATTATTTAAGCAATATATCATATCAAAGCAAAGTGTTTCCTGGACGTAAAGCTGTCCATAAAATTATCAAAAGCATAGTGTTTTCAAGAGGAAATGTGAGAATAAAAAGTGCATTTTCTAGACAACTTTAAAAGATTGTTTCAACAAGCTTGTGAAAGTTTCACAAAATAGACGGTGATAATTCCTGGAATTCAGCTTATGATTAACGCACAAAATTCATCTGACCTTCCTTTATCGAACAACCATTTATGCAATAACAAATACTACCTCCATACAGACGTTGGCTAGTATAAATTTGAACTAGTTTCCTCTAAAAATTTGAACTAGCCAACGTCATATAAAAAAAACTGGAGGGAGAAATATAGAACAGTGACAAGGGGTATTCTTGTGAGCATGTCCCAAAATTGCCATACAGAGGACACCACACTGCAAGCACCAAACAAGCAGAAAGTATATCAAACAAGACTACCTTCTGCACATTGTGATCCGATGGATCCAATACAACCCTCAGGCTCTTTCAATGAATAATATGAATTAATTTGGGGAAGTTGGCACCGGAAAACTCTAACACTGCAACAGATCACCAGAAGAGGTTAACAGAATATACCCAAAAAGAATTGGGTGAGAACACTGTGTAGAAGAACAACAAAAATATTATGCCAGCTTCACCTTCTTCTAGGATTACCTGCCCTATCCTTCCCCTGCTCATGCTGATCTAGTAGTAAGCATGCCATGGATGGGCACATGAACACAAATAATGTGCGGTGATAGGCTGTCTCCTTGCACTGAATTGGTGCATAAACCTGCATATAAATGATTGTTAACAAATTGATGGC
Source organism: Oryza glaberrima (assembly GCF_000147395.1). NCBI lineage: Eukaryota > Viridiplantae > Streptophyta > Magnoliopsida > Poales > Poaceae > Oryza > Oryza glaberrima. Next base: position 20,202,280 of record NC_068326.1, read on the forward strand.
TTATATGCATAAACCTGCAGTTTGTCATATAAATGAAAGACAACCTGGAGAACAAAACGTAGTGGTTCGCCACAGAAGTCACAGCAGCTGGACTTGCCAGATGGCAAATTAACAGGATCAAGCCAGGCCTGAAGAAAGCAATAGATTTTTCACTTAAGAAAGTTCAAAATGGCGTTCTAAGAACACATATAACGCAGACTGTACCGTTGTACGTACCGGAACACCGCCAGCTTTATTGGGGAAGTGTTGAGGGAGAAGAAGATGCCAGTCCTCTGGTCCCTCTGGCTCCTCTATGAACCCTAAGGTTACTTGAGGATCCATGTCCTCATCATCCTCGTCATCTACGTAGTCATTCTTGAATACAGCGACAAGGTTTGTTTCCTTATTGGGGTTGATCTGAAGGCTCTGAAGCTTGTCAGTGTCAGGTTCCATATTTCACAGCAATTGCCTGCAAGGAAATGGATGCAGGAGGGGATGAGTGTCACCAATCCAGCTGAATAGAAAATGCAAAACATTTCGCTCCAACAGGTGCAAAAGGGTGCGAACACAGAGCATGAGGGTTCAGTTCAGCAACCAAAAAAAAGAAGGGAAATTAGGATATGAGCATTTCATGTTGGAGTGAGGTATAATTCTTCCTAACTATCTTTACTATTTCCTCCGTTTCACAATGTAAGTCATTCTATCTATCTAGATTCATTAACATCAATATGAATATGAGAAATGCTAAAATGACTTACATTGTGAAACGGAGGGAGTAATTATTAAAGTGAAGTCGGAAGTTCAGATTTCAGCATTTTACATACAGCATGCATCCGTATCAATCAATCAATCAATATATCTAATGCTGGCCGTGATGGGCAGTATTGATTAGACCACGTGTCACACTGTCACCTCTCAATTAGCAGATAAATCCCAAACAATTTATTTGAGAGGAAAAAAAATTAAGCTGGTCATGATTGAACAACAACCTTGAAATTACTCCCTCTGTCCCATTTTAAGTGCAACCATAGTTTTCCGCGTTCAACTTTGACCGTCCATCTTATTTAAAAATTTTTTAAAAAAATTTTAAAAATATAAGTCACAAGTAAAAACATCCTTCGGAAATAGATTAGATAATATTTGGTAGATGACATATATTAAAAAGAAATAATATTTCATTGAAAAGAGGAAAGCTTATATTGATTTTGGACTGATGAGATGGCGCTGACATCAGCGATGACATCATCGCCGGCGACGACTTCGAAGGGCGGTGCTCCGGTGAGAGGCGACAGCATCGGGAGAGAGAGAGAGGAGGCGACGGCGAACTCACCAATGGCGGCGGCGACGAGAAACGGCGACGGGAAACGGCCGGCGCGAGGTACTGTCCACGGTGGAACGACTTTCCGGCGACGAGCGGCGACAACGGAGGGGTGGCCGGGCTTCGTCTTGATGCTGCAATGCCGAAGGAGGAAACAGTGACGACCAGTGAAGACGACAACGACGGCGCGACGGCGCACGGTGGCTGGAGATCAAAACACATTGGCAACCCACTGGTTCACGGCGAGGACGGCTTCCGGCGATCTTCGGCGAATGAAACGTGGAGGCCGGTCTTCCTCTCTTTGCTGCGGTCCTGTTGGTGGCGACAGCGCTGACAGAAGATGGCGGAGCCGACGGCTACAGCCGGCTGGAGCGGCGGCCGGAGGTGGAGAGAGAAGGCAGCTAGGGCACGGGAGCTCGAGCTACGGGTTGGAAACGAGAGAGGAGGGCTTGGGAAGAGGGAGAGATCGGCTCGGGAACAGATGGATTCGATGAAGGAAGATTAGGCCGAAATCCGCGGGATTGAGCTTGGATTGGATGGGCTTTATTGGGGAAACGTAGGGGAGATCAAGGGAAATCCGTTCCCGGAGGCCGGATTTGGTGGGAAGGTGGCGGCGGCACAGTGCACGGGCACGGGAGCTCGGGTCCTGGCTGGAGCTTGAAGATGAACAGGCGCGGGTGAGGCAAACTAGACCTTTTTTTCTGGGCCAAAAAGGGCCCAAGCTGAGGAGAGGATTTTTATTACTTTTCCAATTAACCAATGAAATGATCTTTAAATTGTTAAAACTACTTCCAATGCTCACATAATTTCAGGAAAAAAATCCTGAAAATACTTGGACACTTAAAGTATTTAACAAAATTAAAACCAGATCATTTAATGATTAATTTATTATTTAAATATTACTCAAATGTTATTTGTATTATTAAAATTAGTAATTGAGCTCTGAAATTCCAGAGAGTATAGTTAATCATGGAGAGTTTAATAAAATTTAAATCCAACCATGCTTTATATTTAGAAAATTTTATCTCCCACATTTAACTTCACTTATAAATTAATGAATATTTAATATAAATTCTAGTAATAATTTATAAATCCTGAAACGAAAATCATGATGTGACAATGGTTTCCGTCGGTGCTTCTAGCTCCCGCAGATACCCTCGTGCCCTTGGCCATCGCACCTCACTCGGTGGCTCGGTGCCCTTGACAACATGGGCAAGATGGAGACAAATCGGTGTAAGAGTAGTAAAAAAAATACTCCCTCCGTCCAATAATATAGTAACCTAGTACCGGACGAGACACTTCATAGTACAATGAATATGAACATACTTACTGTCCAGATTCATTGTACTATAAAGTGTCACATCTGGTCCTAGGTTACTATATTATGGATGGAGGGAGTACTCGTTAACATGTAGGTCCCATGGATGTTTCTTTAGCTCTTTCGATTTAACAGCCACATAGATGCTATGTTAGTACAGGTGGACCAAATCAGCGTGCCAAGCCGTCGAAAACTGCCCTTAAAACCACAGAGGGAGTCATTTTGTGTTGTTTGAATAGTTAGAGGGGTCGACATACCCAGTTTTAGTGTCGAGGGAGATGAATAAGATTGGGCCACTAGCTGAGGGACTCAGATTGGACTTTGTTTTTCCTATTTTCACAGTTGGTTTTGTGCTGGGCCCAAAATAAGGAGGGCCTCTCAGTCGCCCACAACCTCAGACCAAAAGGCTTGTGCACTCGTCTCGTCCTCCTCGTGCTCCTCCGCCAAAACCCCGACGCCGCCAAAACCCCAATCCAATCGGGCTCCGACTCCGACTCCGACCACCGCGCCGGCATGGAGGCGGTCATCGCGGAGTGCCGCCCCAAGCCTCTCTTCACCACCGGGCCCTTCCTCTCCGCCGTCGGCGGCGGCGGCGGCGGCGTCGACCGCATCTCCGGGCTCCCCGACGACCTCCTCTTTGTCATCCTCTCCAAGCTCCCCGTCATGGATGCCGTGGCGACGTCCGCCCTCTCCCCCCGCTGGAAGAGCCTCTGGTCCAGCGTCCCGCTCCGCCTCGACGACGCCGGCCTCCTCCACCGCCGCGACGGCACGCGCCTCGGCCGGGAAGGAGTCGCCGCCACCGTCTCCGCCGTCCTCGCCGCCCACCCAGGCCCCGTGCCCGCGGCCTCCGTTGGGTGCTGCCTCTCCTCCGACGACCAGGGCTACCAGCTGGGAGGCTGGCTCCGAGCCCTCGCCGCCAAGGGCGTTCGGCAACTGTGCCTGATGGGCGCGCCATGGTCGCCGCGCGCTGCTCTCCCCTCCGCTGTGTTCTCCTGCTCATCCCTGCGGCGTCTGTTCCTTGGTTCCGTGCAATGCAACTGGGACCTCATACCAGACCATGCCTGCTTCCCTGAGCTACGAGAGATCCAGATATGCAACGCCGTAATGAAGAGCCAGGATCTGTCCCTTGTTTTGGCTGTCTGCCCAGCGCTTGAGACAGTGGAGATTCTTGCGAGCCGTAACAAAATCCCCACCGTGCGAATGAGTAGCCATACTATCCGCAATACTTTGCTATGGAAGTCGGTGGCCAAGGAAGTGAACGTTTTGGACACCCCTTGCCTCAGCAGGGTTGTTTTGTGGCAGGATCTTCTGCTGCCCCACTCAAGATATAATTCTAAGGTCACAATCAGCCGTGCCACCAAAATGCGCATTTTCGGTTACCTGGACACCGGCATCAACACTTTGGTGATCAACGAAACCACAGTTAAGGTATTTGTCCTTTTGTTGGATACTATATATCTCTAATCATATCGAATCTGTGAAACTGTGTTAACGCGTTTTAATCGTTGAATTTGAAGGTAAACACAAATATAAGCTTCAAGACACTTATCCCCAGCGTGAAGGTTTTGGGTCTCTGTGTTCATTTCGGAGTACGAAAGGAGGCTTTGATGTCCATCAGCTTCCTTAGGTGTTTTCCAGAGGTTGAGACACTACATATAACTGTGAGATTTCTTTCCTTCTTTCATTCCCGACATATATATACATAAATGTGAGTTTGCGAGATAGCTGTCTTTCTTCTTTCATTCCTGACATATGCATCATTTTACACACTCACTGCAGCCATTCTTTCATTCCCGACATATGCATCATTTTACACACTCACTGCAGCCATATGTTCCTTTGATAGCTGGAGGTGATCAATTTTTCTTCTTGTGCAGAGCAAAACGGACAAGGCTTCAGAAGCCGAACAATTCAGTTTCTGGGGAAAGGTTGCTCCTGTTGAGTGTGTGACCTCTCATCTCAAGAAGTTAGTGTTCCATGGGATGCCATGGTGTCCTGGAAACCTTGAGTTTCTCAAATTCATCGTGGAAGGGGCATACTTGCTAGAGAAGGTGTTGATTGTTCTTCCTAAAGGAACTTACACTAGCATGCATAGCGTTATCACCAAACTCAAGTTAGCACCTTTGACCTCTGCAAGTTGGGCTAGTCACATCTGTAAAATGGAGGTTGTCCAATCCAGTCAAGGAACTTTGAGCTACCAAAGGGCATCTGATCGTTCCGTCGATGATCCTTTAGATTATTCCCTGTAGGCTGTTCTATCTGTTTGTTGTGATTATAACATATTGTCGATATGGTTATCCTTTCGGTCCTTCATGTCTGTCTGCCATTTTCATGTGTTTTGGCTTGTTATCTAGAGAAAAATGTATGGTTTGTTGGATATGCTTAGTACTATACTTGATGGGGTGCAAGTAATAGAATGCAGAGCATCTGATGTGTCAGTAGTTCCTCTCCATTACTTCTTGTGGCAAGACAGCAAGATACTCTACTCTCGATTTTGTTGCCTCTGCTTCTGTTTCTTGTAGATTAATTCATCATGCGTCATATTGGGCGGCATCAGTCTCCCATGTCTGAGAATTGTAGTAAGAGCACGTACAATAGCAGGCTATAAGCTAGCTGCAAATATGTTTTAAGGAGATAAATGAGGAGAGAGAAGAGCAGCGGGCTATAGATTTGTAGCCAGCTGTAGTACAGACTCCAAGACGCAGTGTGTGTATGACAGGTGTGACCAGGTATTAATAGTGTAGTATGTAACTATTGTATGAATAAGCCATTAGATTGGCTATAGATGAATTAGAGCTAGTAGTTGGCTATACTATTAAACTTGCTCGCAACAGATGTGGAGGAAGTCCCAACAAAATTTAGAGACATAGCATAAAACAGCTGTAATTCCATTCGAGCCAATATATCTTTTTCCTTCTTCCAGATGTTAACTGGTTACTATAGAATTTGTTCAATTAGATGGAAAAGACAATCTGATTTAGCGAACAATAATGTTGTGGTCGTAATTAAGCACATCAGTTTTGGGCTACCAGAACTGGTGTCACTTGGTAAGGCCTTTCGAATATGAGTTATTTTTCTCTTTTTTTTTGAATCAACTATTAAGTTGTTCTGGCAAAAATCTTGTAAATTCTAAACAAGGCTTGGTTACCCAACATTTTGATATGTGCTTGGTCCATCTCCAATGCAGCTTGTACATGTTCGTGTGCGCTAACATAATTGTTAGAAACATATGTACGGTGTGATTGTGGTGTTATCTACCAAGATTTAAATAGACTTAAATGTTGGTGTCCATAAATGTTAAGGTTAGTGATTTTCGGTTAGTCCCGTCTTTTTCCAATGTGTATTAAGACGGCGAACCTTTCGATACTTATTTAATAGAGTTCAAATTTCATCGCAGTAATAGTAATACTATCTTTTATCACAAATTATCCATACTATCTATTTGATTTTATTATAATTTCAATTTAGATGGGACCTATACCCCCACACATTTCAAGGAGACGATAAAGTACTTTTATCAAATGCTCGTGATGAAGATTAAGGACCTGTTTAGATTAGTGCCATTTTAAATCATTCTATTTTTTAAAATGAATAAACATGTGGATGGTGTCATTTTAAATCATTCTATTTTTTTAATGAATAAACATGTGGATGTAGTTTGTTATCAAACATTAGTTAGTTTGTTATCAAACATTAGTAATACATAGAGAATTTTGGCAACAACACATTTAGCCAATTCTAAAAAAAAAAACTTACTTTAGACTGTGTTTAGATCTAAAGTTTGGATCTAAACTTCAGTCTTTTTCCATCACATCAACATGTCATACACACACAACTTTTCAGTCACATCATCTCCAATTTTAACCAAAATCCAAACTTTGTGTTGAACTAAACACAGCCTTAGCATTGCTAAATTTTGAAAATATTCATTTTGGCATTAATATGAAAATATTCACATACTTAATTTCGTTGTAAAGATGGATGAGGGTTAGAGGTTGATTAGTAAGTACAAGTAATACTCGTAGTAGTTTTGCGCTAAACCCAGTCCCTGCCCATTTTGCCCTCCCCGGCCGTCCCCGCCGATATCACCCGAGCCCTAACTCCCAACTCCTTCCTCGCCGCGCCGCCATGGCGCCCCCTCGGCCTGCTTGTTAGACCCAAGAAAATTCAGAGCCAAAAAATGGAATTCTCCCCTCTCTCTCACAATCTGTTAGGCGCCGCAAGACTCGGAAAAAACTAGGGTTCTAAGCTACTAAGACAATAATTTGGTTCTTGTTGCCCTTCTCATTAGTCTCGCTGGGCTATATACTCCCGAGCGGATCCAAAGCATCAGTTTTAACCTCATTACAGCTTAGATTCAGCATTCAGGTAAAAGTAAACGAGCATCAGCTCTTAAACAAAAATTACATGACAGTGAATAAGAGAACAGCGAATCGCCACCGTCGAATCCCGCTGTAAATACGAATCTTCGCATCTCCACCGTTCATTCTCATTAAATGATGTTAGCCAAACGGTATCACCATTCTTCAGACTTTCTTCAGTTATCTCTGAACTTTTCTTCAGTTATCTCTGAAATCTCCACTTCTGACAATCCTTTCCCCTTGAGCCAGACCTTGTCCTCAAGGTCTAAAGTGTGGAAAAGTGGCCTGGATGAATGTTGCATCTTCCCAAGTTGCATCTTCAGGTGTTAAATTCTCCCAGTGAATTAACCATTGAACCACTGGTTCATTTTGTCTTGGAATTACTCTCCTTGCTAATACTGCAAGTGGTTCAGTCTTGACAGTACCATCAGCGCCCACTAGTGGAAGATTTGGTAGCGGAATTGCCTGCCTTCCCACATGTTTCTTCAGCTGACTAACGTGAAACACAGGGTGTATGTTAGCTTCTTCTGGCAACTGCAACTTATAAGCAACCTTCCCAATCTTTTCCAACACTCTAACGGGACCATAAAACTTTGCTCTGAGTTTCAATGATCCTCTCAGCCCAAAAGCATTCTGTCGATATGGTTGCATCTTTAGGTAGACCATATCCCCTAACTCGAATTGTCTTTCACTCCTGAGTCTGTCAGCAAACTTTTTGATTCTGGTTTGAGCTTTGGCCAAGTTTTCTTTTAATCTTGCCAACATATCCTCCCTCTGCTGTACGGTTACTCTTGCCTCTTCTGAAACATTTCCAGGTATCGCCCTTTCCCCAATCTGTGGTGGAGTTACTGCATACATGGCCTCATATGGAGTGACTTGCAATGATGTGTGATAAGAAGTATTATACCACCATTCTGCAGTAGGCAACCATTTGTACCATTCTTTAGGCTCCTGAAACACCATACAGCGAAGATAAGCTTCTACACATTGATTTACCCTCTCGGTTTGGCCGTCAGACTGAGGATGATAGGAAGTACTAAATCGCAATGCAGTACCCATTGCTTTAAAAACATTCTGGAATAGTTCGCTGGTAAAAATCATGTCTCGGTCTGACACAATAGCCACTGGCATGCCATGAAGTCTGTATACATTTTCCATGAAAACTTGTATCACATCTTGAGTGTCAAAAGGATGAGACATGGCAACAAAATGAGCATACTTTGTTAACCTGTCCACTACTACCAGAATAACATCTTTTCCATGAGATTTTGGCAACCCTTCTATAAAATCCATTGAAATGTGTGTCCATGACATCTCAGGAATTTATAAAGGGTCCAGCAATCCAGGTACATGAATATGTTCAGGTTTAGCTATTTGACAGGTTGGGCATTCAGTCACCTGTCTATCCACATCCTTTTTCATTTTAGGCCAATAAAAAATCTTCTTAAGTTTATGGTATGTCACCTTCATTCCGGAATGCCCTCCAAAGGTGGAATTGTGAAAGGATTGAAGCAGCCTTTGTCTGATATCAGTTGATTGTCCCACATAAATTCTGTTTTTATACCTCAGTAACCCAGATTGTAAAGTGAACCCCTCTGCTCCTTCATTCAGTTCCTCTCCAGTTACTAACTTTGCATATTTCTCATCCCTCATGTAGCTGTTCTTCACATCCTCCACCCAAGCTGGATATACCAGAGTGATTGCCAAGCACTTGTCTCCATCAGTATCCCTCCTAGACAATGCATCAGCTGCCTTGTTTTCTTTTCCCTTCTTGTACTCAATACTGTAATCGAACTCCATTAATTTCAGCAATAGTTTGTGCTGAATTCCTTCTGTTAATCTCTGGGTTGCCATGAACTTCAAACTTTGCTGATCAGTTCTGATGACCACCTGATTTCCAAGCAAATAGTGCCTCCATTTCTTCAAAGCTTCTAAGATAGCAATAGCCTCCTTTTCATATGTTGAAGAGCTAGCTGCCTTCTTCCCCAGAGATTTGCTGAAATAAGCAATGAGTCTCCCTTCTTGCATCAGTACAGCCCCAATTCCAGTACCACATGCATCTGTCTCTAGGACAAAAGGTTGATTGAAATTGGGTAAAGCCAAAACTAGACAGGAAGTCATAACTTCTTTAAGATTGTCAAAAGCTTTTTGCTGTTCTACACCCCATTGGTAGCTGTTTTTCTTCAACAGATCATGAAGTGGTTTGCATATGGTTCCATACCCCTTCACAAATCTCCTATAGTATCCAGTTAATCCCAAGAATCCTCTTAATTTTGAGACATTTTTGAGTACTGGCCAATCCAGCACATCCTGAATTTTATTAGGCTTAGTTGCCACACCTTCTCCGGACACTATATGCCCCAGATATTCTATACTTCCTACAGCAAAAGTGCATTTGCTTCGCTTGGCGAACAATTTATGTGACCTCAGTATATTTAGCACTATGCGCAAGTGCTGTTCATGTTCCCTCAGATCTCTGCTATAAATCAGTATGTCGTCAAAGAAGACCAAAACACACTTCCTCAAAAGTTTGCCAAAAATTTGATTCATGAGAGCTTGAAATGTAGCTGGTGCGTTTGTCAACCCGAATGGCATCACCAAATATTCAAAATGCCCCATATGAGTTTTGAATGCTGTCTTAGGGATATCACCTTCCACCATTCTGATTTGATGGTAACCCGACTGTAGATCCAGCTTTGTGAACACCTTGGCACCATTCAATTCATCTAACAAATCTTCTATAATAGGCATAGGGAACTTGTTCTTAACGGTTTTGGCATTCAATTGCCGATAATCCACACACATCCTCCAATTCCCATCCTTCTTCCTTACCATGACAGCTGGAGATGAATATGGACTGAGACTAGGTCTAATTTCTTTAGAATCCAGCAATTCCTTAATAATTTCTTCCATAGCATTTTTCTGTTGATGTGGGACTCTGTAGGGTCTCAAGCTTGGAGGTTCTGCTCCCACCTTCAGTGGTATTGCATGGTCACAATCCCTCTTTGGAGGTAAACCCTTAGGTTTAGCAAATACATCAGCAAACTCTTGAAGCAAAACTGCTATCTGTTCTGGTATAATGGTTTCTTCCTTCTTCTCTTCTGTTTTAGACAACACTTCTATGAAGAAACCCATTATCCCCTTATCAAGCATCTTCCCAAATTTTCCAGCCTTAATCATTATCTTCCCCTGTGGAAGAGTATGATCTACAAATTTAACTTGCTGGCCCTTACATGTTACCCAAAGAACTCTCTGTTTTAGGTCCAGACTGATTGGACTATGGTCATAAATCCAATCCGCCCCTAAAATCACATCAAATCCTTTCAAGGGAATTAATTGGAACACTCTTTCAAATGGATGACCCTGTACAGTATATGACAGCTGCTCAGTTTTTGTGGAAGAGGAGATCATACCCCCACCAGCTACCAGTATTCTTCTATTGCCAGCTTCCAAAATTTCACACCCACTTTTTATAGCAAAATCATAGTTCATGAAAGAATTTGTACTCCCACTGTCAACCAATGCTACAGCCCTCCTTCCTTTAACATGGGCAATGAGAGAGAAAGTATTACTTCCACATGTACATCCCCTGTGCTGCTTGTGTAGATATTTGCATCAACTGTCCCTCCTCTTCTTCCTTCTTAGCTGGACTACCAGGAGCTGTCTGGTATCCAGTCTCTCCATTTTCCTCCTGAGTTTCTTGGGGTTCCTCTTCTTCTTCAACCTCCTCCATCATATGTACCACCTTGCCAACTTTACATTTATGTTGGTAATTTCATGGTTCCTTGCAATACCAGCAAGTTTTCTTTTCTTTCTCCACCCCTTGAGTTGTGTTTTTCTGGTTGACAAATCTGGTACCACTAGACTGGGCAGGCTGGAATTGAGGTTTGTTTCTATTAAATCCAGATTGGTAGCTTAGTGTCTTAGCAATACTTGCCTTCTCATACACCTTAGCATACCAATATCCTGCCAACAAGTTCTGGGGCTTTTGCCCACATACATCATGCTTAATGTCAGCCCTCAATCCCCCAATAAAACAACTCAAAATGTAAGACTCCGTCAAGTAAGGATGATCCCTTTTCACTAAAGAAACACAGTCTTCGAATTTGTCAATGTACTGCATTACACTACCAGTCTGTTTTGCATTCTGCAGTAGTTCCACAGCTTCATGGGCATTAGCTTCAGTAAAACGATCTGAAACCATTAGATAAAATTGCTGCCAATTTAGACAGTACCAGGGTATGGCCAAATTTCTAAACCATTTCCCTGCTCTTCCCACTAAGTGTCCAGATGCTAAATTAACCCACTGATCCATAGGGGTGCCAGTCATCTCAAAAAACTTTTCACATTGTTGCAACCACCCTACAGCATCCTCCCCATTGAACAATGTCAATTCCAACCTCTGACTCCTCAATGACATTTCAGTATAAGGGTTTGGTATGATACCATGCAAATATCTAGGTGGTTCCTGCCAGTACATACCTCCTCCCGGGTTTGGCATCCCTACTCCTGTGCCTACAGCAGTACCCCCTGGTTGCCTAGTTGGATATCTCCAAGGCTGATTAGTGTCAATCCCATAATGGTTCATCCCCACATCCTCTTGTGACTCTCTCTCTCAGGAAAATTGAAATTTCTTCCCTCTGGTAACACATGAGTTCTAGTAGCAGTGGTGAAAACTGGGCCAAAAGATGGGTTCACAGTGTTTGGTTCAATTTGGAAGTTCACATTTCCTACAGAAGTCATGGCACCCTGTGTGTTTCTGGGCAGAAAGGATGGGATTGTCACAGTTGAGGTCATGCTTCCAGCATTAACAGGATTTACCTGAGCTCCCGAAGTCAGTGGCGTCGCACCAGCCCCGGTCTGAACTCCAGTGGTGTTAGGTCGGGGACTGAAACCTGGTGGTACTGAAGAACTTCCAGCCACTGTTGCAGTATTGCTCACCGTTGCTGCTGCTGAAGCTGCCAACCCTGCTGCCCCCCTTGCAATGCCACTGGTACTAGCTCCAGCCATTCCCCCAAATTCAGGTCCTTGACTCGACATACTCGCACAGATACTGCTCAGAAGTCCTTTAATTTCACCCATTTCCGACCGCATCACTCTCAGATCCGCCATCTTATGCCTAATCTGTGTGATTTCAGCACGAACATCAAACTCCCCAGCGCTGTCCAAACTGTTGTGGGATCTGGTTCGCGCAGGCATCATCGATTGACTGACGAAATCGGCTCAAGGAATTCACAGATCCCTCTCCCCTTAAGATCTCGCCGTCTAGGTCTACCGCCAACCTGAGTAGGAATCCCGAGCTCCGGAGATTTTACAGAGAACACACCTGCGTGGTTCTCCAACCCTCACTCAAAACACCTTCTCCTCGCTTCTCCTCACCTCCGGTTCGATCCGCCCAAGTTCCAGGGATTTTACGGTGAGAAATCCGGAGATCCTCCCAACCTTCACTTGGTGAATTCGAGAGCCAAGAATCGGGCTTTGCTCTGATACCCTTGTCAGACCCAAGAAAATTCAGAGCCAAAAAATGGAATTCTCCCCTCTCTCTCACAATCTGTTGGGCGCCGCAAGACTCGGAAAAAACTAGGGTTCTAAGCTACTAAGACAATAATTTGGTTCTTGTTGCCCTTCTCATTAGTCTCGCTGGGTTATATACTCCCGAGCGGATCCAAAGCATCAGTTTTAACCTTATTACAGCGTAGATTCAGCATTCAGGTAAAAGTAAACGAGCATCAGCTCTTAAACAAAAATTACATGACAGTGAATAAGAGAACAGCGAATCGCCACCGTCGAATCCCGCTGTAAATACGAATCTTCGCATCTCCACCGTTCATTCTCATTAAATGACGTCAGCCAAACGGTATTACCATTCTTCAGACTTTCTTCAGTTATCTCTGAAATCTCCACTTCTGACACCGCTTCACCATAGAGCTTGCCGCCCGTGGCTGCCACCCGATCCCGCGGTCGCCCGTACGAGGGTTGGACTCTCAAGGAGCTGATTGGGGAGGTGCGCCGTCTACGACGAGCCGCCTCCTCGGCGCCGCCCCGGCCGGCGGGCGTCCTCGACCTCGACGGCGCCCCTAACCAGGGGGACGCGCGTGCCTCGGACACGGTCGCCCTCTCGCCGCCCTCACCGTGTGAATCCCAGGAGCAACCCCACCATCTTGGCAAGGTTTTGAGTCCTCATCCTCTCATCCACGTCCTTTTCCAAGCTCAAACCCCCCACCCTTTTTAATTTGTTCATTCGTGCCCGCAGAGGCTGGAGGATGTGCTTATTTCCCTACGGGATGTCGCCTTCCAGTTCATCAAGATCGGTCGACAAGACGAGGCAAGCACTACAAAATTTTAACGCGTTGTCTCTCTCTCTCTCTCTCTTTTAAAAAAAAATCTATATATGCCATTCCAAACGATAGCATTTTGGGGGAAGAAAAGAACAGTGGACAGCTAATCATGTTTACAGTAGGAACAAACGACGAGACATTACAGGTTTTCAGATAGAAACAAAGATCCTGAAGTGCGTAGGATTCGTATCGTGACTAATAAGGACATAATACTATAATAGCCACTAGGCACAGAAAATGCTTCAACGTGGTATGCAGTGTGCACCCTCGCTGACACCAGTATGTTGTTTGGTAGATGCTTTGCAAAATTGTATGCATCTCTTGTCAGGAATGATGCCATTGGCAAGGCAATGATCTGTGAAACCACCAGAATAAAGCACATATATCTTGGCTTAGCGACACATATATAGCCATGCCCATTGTATGCATCATGAACGACTTACACATGGACTAGCTTGCTGGACGGTAGCTCTCAGCCAGACAACCACACTTTACAGATGCGCACATGCTTTTAACAAACAATTTTTCAGAGTTCAAGCTAGTTCAAACCATTAAACTTGGATGAGTCTAATATATCTTTTGGAGTTTGATACATGACATATTCTTTTTTTTATTGGTGTGACTATACACACAACAAACATTGCGAATCTAAAAGCACACCTATGGGTATTGATTTGAGTGCCTAGACACAGAGGTGCTTGAAACGCTGCCCTAAGAATGTTACTGAGAATGGCACCAACACTAGCATTAGTTAGGCCATTAAGATTATCCCATGAACAAGACCTTCCTTGCTCATTGTAAAACTTCAGGTTATTTGAATGCTTATGCAGTTATGTGGTTATGTCTGATTGCAATTCTTTTCTAGGTGCCTAAAATCGTGAATGTAGCACACGATATTGTGGTTAACTTCTGCAATGCCATTAGTGCGCCCGAAGCGTTCAAATTAGTGGCTGCTGCTGAGGTATCTTTTTTTAAAATGGTCGCTCTTTTTTGAGCATTTGTTTCTATTTATTTGCTTATTTTCTTTGTCCTGTCTGTTATAATCTGTTGATAGAATGTGAAACCACATCTGCTGAAGATAGATCATGATGACAATCTTCTGTTTCTACAATTTAAGGCTGCACTGGAGGTACACGCTGTTGATACAATATACAAGTAAAGAAGTAAATGTCACCTTTTTCCCCTGTAGAATCTAATCTGTATAATATGCAGAGGGAACAGCAGGTTCACAATGTTAACCATGAGATTGCTATATCTCTTGACAAGTACACCAATTGCCCACTGTCCGGGACGGAGATTGCAGAGTTAACTCAGCCATTGAGAAGGTACATCGTCAGCAAAATATACTTCAGTTATTAGCTCCTCTATCACAAAATAGTGTTGTTTTAGACAGAAAAAAGTCCAGAATCCAGATATCGGATTGGTTGCTAAAAATTCCAACGTGCAATATTGAACATATAATTTCTGGTGTGAAATATTTGTAACACCTAATAAAAATATTATATTTTCAATGCAATATTTGATCGGACAAAATTTATAAAATTGGACCATGAATAAATAACATTTATTTGTGATTAGATATTTGGAGGGAGCACTCCCTAGCCTAATAACTGCAGCCTACTTCACTGATTATTTTTTTTTCTTTGATTCAGTATGACTTGTGGCCACATATTCGAGCGGCAGCACATCATGAACTACATGGGTTCCTCTCTCAAGGGGTGCCCGGTCATTGGTTAGTATAAGTGTTCATTGTGAGGATAATTTTTCAAATGTGCCATCACAAGTATACAACTGGATTTGCACAATGTTACTTGAAATGCCATTGACTTCATCAGGGAATACTATTCTGAAATGGTTAATAGGAACCTTGCATGTAAAAACTTCTCCATCCATTTGTTAGCACTTAGCATAAGTCTACATTATTAGGAAGTATGATTTCACAATGTAAGTCAACAAAAGAATTCAAGAACATCATCGATTTATCATTGCAATATTTCTATATTCTATCTCTGATTTAATAATGTAAAAGAGGTTTGATATTTCTATTATACTATAATGGGGGTATATGGCCCAATGCTATTAGCTTTGTATTGGACTTATATGAAAAGAGACTATTGTTTTCTTTGTATGCAGGAATGTGCAAGAGGTTTGGTTTGGTTACAGGTCGAACAGGCTTCAATTCTGCAACGCGAGGCAAACGTCTGCTGTGTTTTGTTTCTCTGGGCACCTGTCATTTACCTTTGGCTTAAACAAGGCATTCAGCGGTTGATCGCTGTGCCATGCCCTTGTACATAGAAACAAATATTATTCTGTACATGGAATGGAAGAGTTCCAACACCTGCAAATGAATGAGCACTGTCAGCGTTGGGCAAGTGGTTCCGATTTCGGCTGGTGTGGATTTTAATCCGGGATTGAAGATGCGTGCATCGGCAGATATCATATGCCGGTCATGCTGTCGTCGCCGTAACATTTTTTTGTTTTCTAATTGTTGCTACTTGCTACTCCCTCGGTTTCATAATAAGTTCATTTTTTATCTCCCCGTCTACCCAAAATAAGTTCAAAGTTCATTTTTAGTAATTGATACATCTGAGTTTGTGAAATTAAGTAGGAGATAAATGTATTGTGATAAATAAAGTGAGAAATAATTGCATTGGGATTTAATAGAGTAGAAATTTTTTAATCCGTTTTATGTTATATTGGTATACGTGGAATGGATGAAAAATAAACTTATTTTGAGACGGACGATAGAGGGAATAATTCCAGCGATCGAGCTGGATGAAGCTGTGACAACTGTATCACCAAGGTTCGTTACGTTCACACAAGACAATAGGGAGAATGCCAGCCACCGGGCGACCGATGCGGCGCGCATGCATCCGACGCTGCTGCCGCCGGGGTCCACCACGTCGCCTGCTGAGCCGCCCACGTCTCTCCTACACGCGTCCTCATGCTGCTACGTTCCCCATCACATATTCCGTTGCAACAAATCATCCACATATTTTGGAAACCCTCTACTAATCTATTTCTTTTTGTTTCCACTAAAAATGTTTCACATAGTATATTCAAAATGTTTCACTATGTACAGATCTAATGTTGCAGTGAATTGAAAAATTCTTTTATAACAAATCACCCACATATTATGGAAACCATCTATTAAGGGTATTCGTTTCATTTTTTTTCCACCAAAAATATTTCACCTAGTGTACTTATAATGTTTTATTTTGTAGTGAATTGAAACATTCTTTTGCAACAAATCACCCACATATTATGGAAACCCTCTTGAATTCGTTTTATTTTTTGTTCCACCAAAATATTTCACCTAGTCTACTTATAATGTTTCATTTTGTATGGATCAAATGTTGCAGTGATTTGAAACATTCCTTCGCTATTTGTTAAAACATTATTTTTATATAAGATGAAATAACGTCCGATTTAAACAATTGAAACATTTTCGATATACCTAATAAAACAATTCCGATATACTTGGTGGAACAATATGCAACATTTAAAAATAATTCAATAATAAGCTATTTTTTCATCGGAATATATCCATGTGTGGTCTTGTTTTCAAAATTTAATTGCAACGAATTTAATGGTACAATCGGTTCATGATTTGGATAAATAATTTAAGAGAAAAATAGTTTAAAATAGTTTTGCATGCATGCATGCTTGATGACGTCATGCTAACGTAGGCGCCCAATTTTTCTCCCAAAAATCGGGCATCCGATTCCTAGTCGCCTCCAAACAATAGTCTAGTCGTAACACTTTCCTGGTTGCCTGAGCCTGACATATTCAGGCTTAGGCATATAAATCCAATTGTACGATAAGAACATGAGTTATCCTACTTCTGTCTTATGATGTGTCTTAAAAGACGTTTTTTTAAATAAGATATATTTTAGTACTATAAATTTAGATAGAAAATATGTTTATATTTGTTATACTATAATATATTCATAATTATGAATCATTTTTCCAATTTAGCTATTGTTTTTTGAACTGCTAATAAAAAAAATTGTATATAGAAATTTGTTTTTAAAATAAATAAATATTTTTTAGTTGTAATAATAGATTATATTCAATTAATTATTTGTTTATTATTTTTCTCGTTTTTACGTGTGGCTGAAAAGCCAAACCATTTACATGTATCCAATGAGCCTTTCTTTCTGGTGGTGGTGGCCTGGTGGGTTAAGCTGAGTTAGTTTTAACTTATGGGCTCAGATTTTTTTCCTTGTACTCTAATACTAGCATATATATTATATATATACACTTCACAGTATATAAAACTTTTATATAGAAGTTTCTTTAAAAAATCAGTAAATATTTTTTACTATGGTCTTTAATAGTTAATATATATCGAATTTGTGCTAATAAAATGTCTCCTTCTACATACGGTGATAATCCTTATCTACAACATGAATCGAACGGGACCTTAGTCTGACCAGAAGAATCAGTAAGAGGGTAATATATATGCAAGTTGTGGTTAGGCCGATATATGGTCGGATTATCACAAGGGATCCGAATCGCACGTGACTCCGACCCCCCTCCGGCCGGCCGGCAGCATAAATAACGTACGGAGGCGACGAGTTGATCGACCGTACGTACGTTACGTGCAGAGGAGAGGGATGGACCTCCTGTGCGACAACATGGTGGAGGAGATCCTCGTCCGCCTACCGGAGGAGCAGCACCTCCGTCGCGCCAGCGCCGCCTGCCGCCGCTACGGCGAAATCATCCGCCGCCCCGGCTTCGCCACCCGCCACCGGGAGCTGCACTCGCCGCTCCTCTCCGGCGGCGTCGTCCTCCACGGCGTGCGGCGCCGCTGCCCCCGCGTCGACGGCACCGCAGCCCACGTCCGCGGATCCTACGCCTTCTTCCTCCCCGCCGGCGCCGGCGACGCCTCCGCGTCTTCCTCCTTGGAGTTGGACCTCGCCGGCCTCTTGCCTAGCCCCACCGACAGGGAGCTGGCCTACCTGCTCAGCACCGGCGCCGCCGATCCGGACGCCGCCCGCAGGAGCGTCTTCATCGTGCACTTGTCGTCGTCGGCCGGCCTGCTGCTGTGCTGCCGAGGCTATGTCAACCCGGTGCATTACTACGTCTGCGACCCGGTGGCTCGCCGGTGCGTGGCCCTCCCGGAGCTGCCATGGCCGCCCGCCTTCGACAAGTCCGGCATGCTCTCGGTGGCTGCCGGCGGCGGCGGCGGCTTCCAAGTGGTCCTCTTTGAAAAGCGGGGCTTCGCGCATGGTGGAGGGCACCTAGACCTCGAGGTGTTCTCCTCGGACTCCGGCGAGTGGGCGGCGATGCGCATCCCTCGCCCGCAGGACCTCGCCGGGTTCCGGTGCTTCGCGCAGCCGCACCTCCGGCACGACGGCGCCGCGGCGTACTGGCTCGGGTTCGAGCCCAGGGACCGGGCCGTGGTGTACGGCGCCGCGGACCACTCCATCCGCCTCATCCCGGTGCCACGCCGCGTCCACGACCCCAGCGCGCTCAACCGGTTCGTCGGGGAGCGGCGCGGCGGCGCGCTCCTCCGGTACGCGCACTTCGACGCGGCAGAGTTCGAGGTGTGGGACACGGAGGACGCCACGCCGACGCGGTGGCCGCTGGTGCACCGGGCGGCGCTGAAGGACGTGGTGGCCCGCAGCCCCCGGGCGGTGGCCGCCGCATTCGTGCACGGTCGGATCGTCCGGCACATCCACCACCACGCCGCCGGCCGCGGCGCCGCCGACGCCATCCCCGACGCGAACTGGTGCTCCTCCTTCAAGCTGATCGGCTTCGACCCGGTCCACGACGACGACGTCTTCTTGTTCGGGGCGACCAATGGTAGTGGATGCGTCGCCGCCTACTCCCTGACGCTCGGCAAGCTGAGCCTCCGCTGCAAGATTGACACTGCCGACGGCTCGTCCTCCTTGTGCGGCTGTGACATGTTCCCGTACGTACGCGCGTCCACCACCTCGCCCCGTGCGGATATACCAGGCATGGTGTATACCAATGCCTAGAGTGGAATATATATCATGCATGTTTGTAGACCAGCGTGTAGGTTCATAAACTTGACATAATGAACTTCTCTTTAAACTTATTATGCGCATGTTTATTTTACTAAACCTTTTATACCACCAAATTCGTGGGGTACAAATATAGATGGCCATAGACCCAACTGCCCGGCCCACGGCACAACATTTTGACCCGGCCCAAGCACGGCACGGCCCGTGCCTGCCCCCCTCCCCTCCCCCCCCCCCACCGGCACGACCGGGCCGGCAGACTAGGCCCGATACACAAATAATAGGGAGTAAAAATAGACATGTTATATGCCATGGTCCAAAGAATAGGGATGTCAAATAGACTTATTTTAGCTATATATATATATGTCAGCCCAAAGAGGAGGGAGGGAGACTAGACTTATTTTAGCTATATATATATATATATGTGGAGGGAGGAAAAATAGACTTATTTTAAAAAAGGCACGATGGGCTACCCGTGCCTTTGGGCTGGCACGGCACAGCACGTCCTGACTGTTGGTGGGCCGTGCCTGGGCCGGAGGTGCAGCCCATGGGCCGGCATGGCACGGCCTGGTGTGTTGGTCGGCCCGACAGATTTTGGTCCGAGCATGGCTGTGCCTGGGCCGTGCCGGGCCAGGCCGCCCGTTTGGCCATCTATAGCTACAAATATAATGTGGCAAGTTGTGGAAAAAAAATTTGTGAGCCAGAAAAGTGTGGCATGATACTAGTGTGACAATGAACTAAGCACTAGGCTAACTTGGTCAAAGTGCCTAACCACGAGTTTGGCAAATTGTGGTATTCAACTAAAGAACCCTTATATGTACTATGATAGCGAAGTTAGTATAGCTCAATTGGTTAAATTCCCCGTGCTGGAACGTACCCATTTGAGTTTGTTTTATTTTTACAAACTGCATCAGACAATGCAAAATAATGCAAGTTAAATTCTAATATAGTAGGAAAAATATCAAGAGCTGTAGTCAAAACCGCTCGGTCGCTCCGCCCCAAGGGCGACGCGGGCGGCGAAACCCGCCACCGCCCCACCCTTCCCCTCCTCCCCCCGCCTCGCCGCTGCCCGAGCAGCCGCCGGCAAAGCCGGGCAGCTGCAAAGACAGCGGCAGCGGGGCTCCCCATCTCCCTCACTTGGTCAACGCGGTTGGGGCGACGACGAGACCGGAGGCGGGAGCACGGCACCGGCGACGACGTCCGGATCTGGCGCTGGTGAGCTCGGATCCGGCCCTCGCTTGGCGGCGGCGAACCTACGAGGGGCTGGCGGGATGGTGGCGGCGTCGGCGTGAGCTACGCGACGACGTGGCCGGGCGGCGGCGACGGCGCGTGCTACATGACACCAGGCTAGGCGGTGGCGATGGCGACGAGCCCAGGCCAGCGCGTGGTGAGCTCGGATCCGGCCCTCCCTTGGCCGGATCTAGTACTTCCACCGGCAGCGGCGAGCCGACGAGGGACTGGCGAGACGGCGGCGGGCCGTGGCCCTCGATCCCGCAGCGACGTCGAGGTCGGGCGGCAGCGACGATGGGCTTCTCCGGCGCGGGCTCGTCGGCGACGACGGCTGCTCTAGCGCCGGCTGCCACGGACCCGACCGGGGGCTGCCGACCTGCTGCGGTTTGCCGACGATGGGGACGACGCCTCCATCTCCCTCCTTCCTTTTCCTCCAGATCCGGCTCTCCTCTTCTTCAGTTGTTCTTCTTCCAGTGCTCTCCGGCGGTGCGGTGCCCGCTCCCCTCATCTTAGGTACTCCTCCCTTCTTAGGCTAGGCTGCTTCCAGTCATTGCCGGGGAGCTCCTTGGTGTGGTAGGGGTGGCGTGCGGAGTTGGATTCCAGCGTTCTGTCCCGCTGTTCGTCGGCCGCGCCGTAGGTTTGCTGCAGTTGGGTTCCTGTGTGTGAGGTGGTCTCTGGTCGAGCTGCATTGTGATTGACTGTTGAGGCAGAGTCGGAGCTGCTTGTCTTGCAAGCTCGGCAACGATGACCCTCAACAGACGTCCAGGCAACGCGACGAGGGTTTGGAGGTGGAGCATTTTTGAGAGAGTCTCGGGTGAAAACCTTGCCTAGTGCTTTCCTAGGTTGATGATATCTATGCCTGTGGGTGTCGTTTCCTCCTTGGAGGTATCGTCATGATGGCTCTCTTTCCCTTCAGGTGAAAACCAGGTTCCATTTGGGAACGAGCGTTGACAACATTCTTAATGTTGTTTCCCTTGTTGAAGGCTTCGCTCAGAAGGTTTCTGCTCCACTAGAGGATGTTGGGTGGTTCTGGAGACCTCGTGCATTTTGTTGTTTGAAGCTGTTTGCCTTTGGCAAGCTCGGCAACGACAACTTGTGTGAGGTCTCAATAGTTGCTTTCTTTTCCTTTTCTGTATAGGTTTTTTCCGGTTTCGTGTTCAATTAACCGTGATTGTTCGGTTTTTGGGCCCGGTTTCCCTTATTAACTGGGCCATTTCTCTTCTTCTATAAATTCCGACAGGAGAAACTCCTATCGTCGGTTCCTCGAAAAAAAATATAGTAGGAAAAAAACACCAAGACTGTAGACCTAAGAGGCTATCTGTAGTCAAGAAGGAAAGACGTCATGCCATAAGCCAACAACACAAGCCACTGAGGAAGGAGCCTAGCACCAGGTCGGCCATTGCTAAGCACGGCCTATTGTCTCTGGGCCTAAACCTTCGCCTGGAGCCCGACTGCCTGCCATCTTATCTGTGGTGGCCTCATCACCCATCAACTCAGCTACCACCAAACACCATCACCTACACATGGTCGCCACATGGCCCACAAACCAACACCCCTCTGCTGGCCAACCCCTGCTCGACGATAGGCTTCAAGGAGTCTCCACTCCTGCTGTTACCATCCGTCGGCAACCCTCATTGGCCCTCAGACCACCACATTCATCCTCACCATGGAGCTCCTCGACTAGATCGAGAAACGGATTGGACATACGACGGTAGGATCTCCAAGGAGAAAGTAGGGACCCAACCCTAAGGAAGATGATCCTTCGTCGATGTCTGTTCCACTATGTAGACTACCTCTGTATCCAGGCGTAGACCGCCCTAAATAGCACCAGGCAAGGCCAACCATCTGATCACCAGCTTCCCACTTATCATATAGAGCTCCCCGTGACCTGATATGGACTGACTAGGTATAGGAGGGGAGGAGCTACAAGGTGAAAGAAGCTTGACTAGACATGGAGCTCTGACAAATGACGTGGTTGGCAAGTGGGACAATGCGGTGAAAAGCATCAACATTGTGACCAGTAGGTGAAGGAAGACACTTGTGGTGATGGAGAACTCTATAGATGGCCATATGGCCCGCGGCTCGGCACAAGGAACGCCATTTTGGCCCAGCCCAAGCACGGCACGGCCCGACTGGGGTCGTTCCCATGCCGGGCCATGCTTGGGCTGCAACCTTGGCACGATGGGCCGGCTCGGCACGACACGATCGAAGAAAAATAGTATAGGAATGCAAAATAGACTTAAATAACCATATAAGGCAAGGCCACAGAGAAGAGAAATAAAAAAAGACTTATTTTCTAGCCATATGGACACAACCCAGAGTTGAGGGATGAAAAATAGACTTATTCCGTAAAGAAGCACGATGGGTTGTCGTGCCTGGGCCATGTGTGCAGCCCGTGGGCTGGCACGGCATGTAGGTCAGGCCGTGCCGACCCGACTAACCTCGGTCGAGGCAGGGCCGGGCCTGGGCCATGCCGTGTCGGATGGCCCATTTGGCTATCTATAGAGAACTCTATTGCCTGCCGGGAGCGTCCCTAGGGAGGACCACCGTGGAGAGCTAGAGGCAAGGAGTACAGTGGCAAGGTGTAATAGAGGGAGGAGGAAGAAAAGGAGGAGGGCGAGGGGTATGTTGCGCACTACATTTTTTTTTGTTGTAATGGATCTTTTTTTTATGCTGCACATGATGTTATTTTGAATGTTTTAATGTGTATTTTATTATGTTTCACTAGTTCATTCATAAATGTTGCACCTGGCGTCATTGGGATGTTTCTATAGGTATTATGTAATGTTTCAACAATTACAACTTGATGTTGCATGTGTGATAAAAAATGTTTAGATTAGGATTGAAGGGTGGTTCATTTTCTCTATTATTTTTTGTCAGAATATAATCCCGTAAGATTTTGTTGTAAAGTTTTAATTACAACGAATACAATGGTAAATTTATCATAAATTGAATAATTACGTTAGGAGGAAGAATTATTTAAAGTTTGCTGATGAGTTGGTTTTATATGTAAGGAGAACTGGAGAAGCCCATAAAAAGAGAAAAGAGAGAACAACCTAGTTTACTGAGGAGCCAAGTGAGCATGAGCCAAGCTCATGAGCCCAAGCTTTTTTTTTTTCCATTCTTAAGAGCAACCTACAATAATAGGTAGGAGCGAGGGGAGAGCACTGGGTGCCCGACACGCTAGAACTTGCAAAAGTCTATTTTTTTTAATGAGTTAGTGATAACTGCATCACTTAAAAAAGTTTCCTTCCTTGCTCATAAAACATCACTAGATAATTACTCCTCCCTCTAGTTTCATATTTCTTAATGTTTTCGGCAATGGTACGGTCTCCAAAATATATTTCTTGACTATATATTTTTTTCGTATAATATGTACCATAAATAAATACATTTTACTTTTATATCTACTAGAAAAAAAGCCCGTGCGTTGCAACGGGTAAAGACTATTTTAATAGTATTATTGTTAGATATATCTTTTGTCTAAAAAGTTTATGGGTTTTTTAATTATGAGATGATATCCAATTCGAAACCCTTGTATTTTTAAAAGCAAACGAATTTTAAAACCAGCTTCAATACAGACGACATACCAAAACTATCGGCGGAAACAACTTCAGTTTTTAATAATAAATCACTTACTCCTAAATAGCCGAACGAAATCATATGTTGAAAAAATGATGTTAAAAAGAATCATATGTAGATAAATCTTTCACAAAATAAACAGACATGCATGAAAGCTGCCCATACAAAATTTTGTATGTTTTGCATTTGCATGTGTGCAAAATTATTGAAATAAACACAAACAAAACTGAAATAAATAGTATGTCACATATGCTTAGAAGATGGGCAATATTTTTCACTGAGACAACCCAAAATAGGGATGGGCAATATTTTGGACCCTTTTTCAGTTTTAGGCCCATATGTGCACAAACATATTGGATGTGGAGATAAAAAGGAAAACATGAATATCGTCACAACGCTAAAAACATATACGAATCAGGATAGGATGGTTTGTTAAAATGAAGGGACAACGGACGAAAATACGATGAGTATAAAATCATCTTCAATTATTATAATAGCTAAAAATTACGATGGAAATGTTTTGTTCTTTTTGGAAGGCATATTTTTTTGCCTTTCTTATTATTTTTCTTTTTTTCGCCTTTTTTATCTTTATGGCTAGAATTTTTTTCACAGCCTTTTTTCAGTCTTTATTTTTTCGGACTTCCTTTTTTGTTTTTTCGCTTATTTTACGTATTTTGGGATTTTTTTTCTTTTTTACTTTTTTTAATCGTTGCATACAAAT
This sequence comes from Oryza glaberrima, assembly GCF_000147395.1. Lineage (NCBI taxonomy): Eukaryota > Viridiplantae > Streptophyta > Magnoliopsida > Poales > Poaceae > Oryza > Oryza glaberrima. The sequence continues at coordinate 20,227,117 of NC_068326.1, forward strand.
CGGATCTTTTTTATGAGAAAATCTATGAAATGCCATCGACAAAGGCAACTTCCCAAAAATACCATTGCATAAGCCTCTTTCTCCCAAAAATGCCATCACCGTCAAACTGCTATTAGCATCTTTCCGTTAAGTTGCATGAAAAGACAATCTTACCCCTAGGCAACCATTTACTCACATAACATCATTTTTCATTGTTTGGTCACAATAAATTATATTTCTGTTAGCTTATAAATTCACCAACATCATTATTTTGCTATCAATCAAGTTATTCCATAATTAAATTCATTGAAATCAAATCAAACAAAGTCTCCAAATGAAATCAAACAAAAGGGGAAAAAAATCAACATCAGAGTTGCAACAGCTGCTAGGACCTCTCCTCGCCGGCGTTTATGGCCCCCGCGCCACATCCTGCGACAGCCGCGCCGCCGTGGACATCCTCGCCGAGCCCTGCCGTGCCACCACCGCCGTGGACCACCTCGCCGCGCCCTGCCGCACCGCCGCCGCCGTGGACCTCCTCACCGCGTCCTGTCGCGTCGCTGCCGTGGTCCTCGTCACCGCGTCTTGCCGCACCGCCACCGCCCTAGTCCTCCTCGCCGCGTCTTGCCGTGTCGCCGCCGTGGTCCTCCTCGCCGCGCCCTTGCCGCGCCGCCCCGTGGACCGCCGCCACCCTGGTCATCCTCGCTGTGTCCTGTCGCGTCGCCGCCATGGTCCTTCTCGCTGCGCCCTTGCCGCGCAGCCGCAGCTGGGGTCCGCCGCCTGAGCCACAGCCACCACCGGGGACCGCCGCCAAGCCACAGCCACCGCCGAGGACCGCCGCTGCCGTGGACCTCCTCGCCATGTCCTGCCGCTCCGTCGCCGTCCTGGTCCTCCTTGCCGCGTCCTGCCACGTCGTCGCTGTGGTCCTCCTCGCTGCGCCACCCTCGTGGACCGCCGTCGCGCTGATCCACCTCGTCGCGTCTTTGCCGCGCCGCCACAGCAGGGGACCACCGCAGAGCCACAGCCACCGCCGGGGACCACCGCCAAGCTGCCGTCGTCGAGACGCCGCTGGGGAGAGCGCTGGATCGGGATCGGGATCGGTAGCGGTAGGGTTAGGGTTGGAAATTTCATTTTTTTTTCTTTGACAGTGAAAATTGGGTATATTTTGCACTGAGGGCAAAATGATCATTATTAAAAAAAATAACGGTTGTAACGATGTGGAGTTGACGGTGATGGCATTTTTGGGAGAAAGAGGCTTGTGCAATGGCATTTTTGGGAAGTTTCCTTCGTCGATGGCATTTTTAGGATTAGGGTGCATGTCGATGGCATTTCATGGATTTTCTCTCTTTTTATTTTTATTACGAACGACTTTTTTTCGCCGTGTTAGGGGAATCGGACTTTTCTTTTTGGGACCTTTTTCGCTCTTTTTTCTTTTTTTTTCCGGACGGTTTTTTCACCCCTTTTTACGCTGATTTTTTTCACCCTTTTTTAAATTACGGGCGGCAGACACGTTATCATAGCGCCGAAGGGCGCGCGCATCTCGGATAGGGCGTGCGGCAAGGGACGGGTCCAATCGCTGATACGGAAACATATTGAATTAAAACCGATTCAGATAAGGAAAAAAACCAAAATACAGATAAAACCAAAATTCTGATACGGAAACATATTCAATTAAAATCGATTTAAACACGAATGACGTACCAAATTTTTAGGTAAAAACACCTTGAATTTTTATAATAGTAGAGATATATATTGTTCTAGTGCCTCTATAAACTTAATATATATTTTTAAAGTTATTGATAATTAAATTATAAAATTTTAACCTCAGTACTATCCAAAACATGAAAGAACTATGAAATCGAAGGGAGCAAGTGTATATCTATATTCTATAGGCTTAGTTAATGTAACCGAGTACTCGCAAAAAAATTAACCTACTTAATATATATTGAGTCCACGATGCAATTAATTTTATTGCTTTTTCATAACAGCGCCGATCCATGTTGGTGTTGCTCTATCTATCAGAACTAAAGCCTGATCTGCCAGCAACTTGTTTAAAGAAAGTTACAAGAGAAAAACAAAGAAAAAGGCTAATTAAATTCTATCGGGGCAGATAAAAATTTCGATCTTGTACTGCATCGGACATGTGTGCCAGCGGTGTTCGTCGTCTTCCACGATCACTTGCCTAGTTGCCTGCATGCACACAAAATAAAGTCGCATTCAAATTAAAATTAAAAACGTACTATATATATAACTCCGTTTAAATCCGAGAGCACACTATAAGCTGCTGGGCATTAAGAATTTAAATGTCCTAAAATATAAACATTTTTTTAGTCTGACACGGTCTCCGATATGCTACTTACGACCAACAATATCTATATCTATAAAAGTAAGATGTTTTAAATAAAAAAAAGTTGCATAATATAATAGTTTGTTTAATAATAAATCTAGTAACATCAATTTTACATAATTGATTTTTATTTATCTTTTTACTATTAATAGTCAAAATTAAATGTTAACCTGCCACTATACTAAAAATGTTTATATTTTAGAATGGAGAAAGTATATATAGAGGAGTAAATTACACTAGCTATACCTCTCCCGGCCATGATCCGATCAACGTCAGCTTTGGCAACGTCGAACCTGTACTCCACAGCCGCCGTCAGCTTGGCCGCGGCCGCCTGTACGTCGGCGCTGTCGACGGTGGCCGCCGACTCGGTGATGCGCCGGACGATCGTATCCTTGGTCGACTCCATGGACTGCACCAACGTCGCCGACTCAAGACGATCGCCCGTCGGCTGCTGCCCGTAGCCGGACATTATCTTCTTCTTCTTCGATTTGGTATATAAAGCTAGCTAGCTAGGAGCTTAATTAGGAGTTGAAACTGAGATCACTGTCTACGCATCATATATATCAGAATGCAAATCGATCGATTATATATAGCACATGGAGAGATAGGGGTGCAGATCGATCGAGCAGGTAGCTCGCTAGCTAGCCGCATAAGTGCACACACGCTGATGCTGCTGTGCTTAGGTTTTCCATCTCGCCGCCGGTGAATTCAGCATGGGGCGTCTGGGCAGATACGTACGTGGCGCCGTATGCATGAGTGAATTCTGCATGCTCTGGCTAGGCTCTAGCTGTGTAGTGATTTCTAAGACGGATGGGAGCACTACACTGTAATGTTGTTTTCAGTCTCCTTAATTTTCTTTTTTGGTTCACTTTCATATATAGTTGAAGAGTATATCACTCTTCCATTTAATTAAGGAGAATTCAATCCCGATGATTTTACATGGGCCAATATTTTAATTCAATCTCCTAACTTATACATGTGAATGGGCCAGGATTAAGGCCCCCATCGAAAGAGGGTCTCAGGATGGCAAATAAGATTTTTTTTAAGAGAAGGATATTTTTTTACCTGGCCTTTACATGCATCCAATCGGATATATGCAGCCTTTTTAAATTATGAACTTAACCCCTCAAGCCTAATCTGAAATTCGCTCCTATATATGAAGATTTGAAATTATGACCTTTAGGTGCTACTTAGGTCACTGCAACCACTAGAATACATGTCTTTTTTAGGACGACTATAAGAATACTAGCTCAGTTTTTAAATGGCCTACATATTTTTATCAAGTGGAATTTTACTAATTTTTTGTTAGGGTAACTACAGTTAGGATAGGGGTGCTATTTAACTGTGGGGGCTTAATTCCCTACAGTGGTCTTGGTAAAAAGGGATAGGAGTGCTAGAGTGTGCTACACTGCTACCTATCCACAATACAGATGCTTTGGTGCTTAACAAAAAGAAACTTAATGGTTGTCTAGGGCAACACTATCATAGGCTTGCACCAGAGAAGTGAGGCTATTATTCTTGTTCCTTGTCATGGACATTGGACAATTAATCTGCGGTCCGGAGCCTCCTCAACCTTTTACCAAACTGAAGGAGAGTGTTGGTGCCTTTTTGGGTTAACACGGACTTATCTAAAGATTTACGGTGTTAACAGAGTCACCAACCACCTTGATCTAGAAAACTCCCAATCAAGATGGGTTTAGGAAAGAGCAAAACCAGACAGTGGAGCCGATTTAATTTAGAGATCAATTTAGATAGATATGATAGTAAACACACGTCTCGTGGGTGAATCGGAAGGTTTACGGGACAGACCTACAAAGGGTATCGGGCTCTCGCAGCGTAGGCGGACAATTTATGACGTAAATCGATAAAGATGGACGAAACTAGGGTAAAGTAGAAAACATTCCTGAAAAGTAAAAGGAACGATTTGATAAATTGTGTAGGGGATTATGGTCAGTGTTAGAATATAATCGGCCATAACCCTTATGAAGGGGTTTGTGGTTACCTCCACAGGGTTTTTTCCACGTTCTATTAAGTGAGATCAATTAGGACTCAAAGAAACCTTGGACGGAAGCTACGAAACACGAGAATTGCCTTAACTGGACTCAGACTCGGGGCTTTCGGTCTGACTGGCCACCTTACAGTCAGACTACAGTTCACCCTCCGATCTGATGACGGTCAGATCATCCTCCTCGGGAAAGCTCCGGTCTATTCCAAGTCTGGCCCAAACTTGCTATAAATTTGTCCTAGTACCAAATTTTGTTGTTAACACATGTCTGACCCCTGTCATTTTAGCAAACTTGTGAGCTGAAAGCATAGAACACGTGGTCTCAGGGTGATGATTTCTATCGGCCATATGTGCTTTCAAATGCCTAGTAATTAAACCATTCTCTTTATAGTGTCCCAACGAATCAACAATCTTCTAAGAACAATTCACACATTTCGGTATAGACATTTCCAACTAGATGATTACCCATCAAGCCTTTTGCATCTAGACCATAGTGGTAAAATCATCTATTCATGTCAATTTTTAATCTTGAAACGATTCTACCCCAGTTCTGTTATTATGGGCTTTGTCTATAACTTCATATCATCCCTTTAACCTCTTTCTAATCTTCAAACATTTCTTGGTCACTTTATCACTATTAGTGTCCCATAACAATTGACCGATAAATCACCTCACCAAACATAGGAGAATCAACCGGCTAAATGATTTATCTCGCAAACCAATTGATAAATTTCACAATACCTTATAAACACTTCATCCATAGCAATTTTAGATTGAGCGGCATCCAAACATATACTTTGAAAGCACTATTATATGATTCGGCAATGTAACTCTTTATTAAACAAAGTGTATTGGATGCTTACGCCAAACTCTCCAATATATCTTCTTCAATCAACTATCTTGCTTATATCTTTGAAAAGTTCCACTAGTGGAATCCTCCTATTGGTACCTTGAATTCATAATAGATCAACCGAATTTCATAGGTTCAATTCGGTTATATAATCAAAATTGAGCTCATGCCCCTGGCTACATACCACGGCTGCAATCCCTAGTTGGACTGACATTAGAGCTATGGTCATTGGTCATACTGGCCAAGAAACCGCGGTTAGATTGGCATTGAAGCATCGACCAGACCAGCCATGCAGTTGTGGTTAGATCGACCTGATATGCAATTATCTCACACAATTTCTATGCAATATACCAAAATTCTGATTTTTCAAAAGTCATCTAAGCTAAAATTCGGTAATAAATTTTTCAAAAATTGTTGGTTAGAACTTAGAAACTAAAGAAAAAATTCAACATGAATACCATCCTTTTGCCCTACCACCTTAAGTAAGTGTGGCATATTGTCAGGGCTACGGATAAGGTATACCCTCTATCCTTGGATGTATACTGTATACTGCTACGGTATACCCGCGCGTATACGGACAGTTTCCGTATACATTAAGGAAATCTATCACGTAATAGGGATGGTATCTACATATGGAAGGAGTTCTACTTGGAAAAGATTGGGTCTTAGCCATATCGTGAGGGGTCCGATGTCTTCGAGTCCTACTTGGAGATCAACTGACCTGCGGTATATAAGGGACCCCTGGGCAGGACCTAAGGCATTGAATCTTACTGCCAACACAACCACCACAGCCTACGGAGCGCGCAGGAGCCAAGTCGTCGGGAGACCTAGTCGAACCAACTCGACTACGATCTCGTCGGTATCATCGAGTTCTGCTATTCCCTTTGTAATCTGTGGTTTCCATCATATAATCCCATACCAACTAGATTAGGGCTATTACCTATCAAGGGGCCTGAACCAGTATAATCCTTGTCTTTTATCTGCCTGATGTCATATTATGTAGATCCTCGTATCAACAGACTCCAATATCCTCTATATCCGGTCTGCGGGTATCCCCCGTCGACAGTGGCGTGCCAGGTAGGGGAACTTGGTGCTCAAGGTTCTACTACTATGACTTCAAGCCTTCCCGACTACAACGTCAACACCAGCATCAACCAAGGACCTTCAACTTCGACGACGCTGGTGTGGACTCAAGTTGGTGAAATCGTCTTCCCGGTCTACACCACAATGCCGATCTCGACTGGCCCAGCAATTATCGGGAGCGAGAACGGTGTGGTTACGACCCCGGTCGACAACCCCATGTCGAAAGATCCTCCCGCGGAAGCGGAGAACGGAACATCGACAATACCCGAGCCCGAGAAGGACCCTAATGCGGCCAGATCTTGTCCTACCCACAAGAAATGTGAGCCGACGAGGACAGCTTCCTGGGCGACAAGAGCTTGGTGTCCCGTCCACAGGACTAGCAAGCACACCTTGCAAGCTTGTTTCGTTTTCCTCAATGTACGAGCTGAAATCCGTGCTGCGAAGAGCGGAATTCAGCGTACTTCCCCAACTCGTGACGTCTATTGTCCTATCCACAAGGCAAAGACTCACGACCTCTCAAGCTGCAAGGTCCTTCTCAACGCCATGAAGATATCACCCCCTAAGGTCCAACAGTTTCAAATCTCTTCTCGAGATGCTGACAAGGAACAAGGTGCGGCGACTACATCAGATTGATTCGTCAGGGTAATCGATATTGATCCCCACGAGCCGTCTATCCTACATCTGCTCGAAGACCAGGCCTCATCATCGATAAGTACACCGCGCGACGTGTACGCTATCGATGGAACCGGCACATCTGGAGGCAGCCACACGGGAACGGCGGATCAATTAGTTACACCGACACTGGCCCAACATATCAGAACTCTCAATGCGATATTGAACGAAAGCCCTTTTGATCCCGTCCTGAACGCTGATCTCGATCAATGGGCAGAACGACTACGGGAATCAGTGGCTAATCTCAATAACGCGTTCGCAGAGGCCGCCGCCAGGGCACCACTAGAACAACCGCGGATCGATGGCGCTAATAGGGAACAATGAGATGGAGACCTGCCCGAGGACAATGATCCAACTCAACGGTCGCCACCTCGTCAACCTACTCCTCCACCCCGCGGCACTAGTGATCTCCGCGACCACCTAAATGGCCGCCGAGAAGCACGACTCGCTCGAGATAATGAAAACCGTTCCCGACATCGTGCCTCTTCACAACATCGCGAGAACGAAGAACAAGGAGGACGTCTGAGCCAGAACCGAGACCGTGATGATCGTCACAACCGCCGCGAACATGCTAATCGTGAACAGTGGATGCCGAGTGATACCAGTCGAGGTCGACGCCGTGACGACAGTGACGACAGAGATCAACACCGGGACAACAACGATGGACGACGACGAGGTTCGCGAGAACCCAAGCGTCGTCCTCGAAGCCGTGCCCCGGAACCAAGTGACCCATCGTCATCATCGTCATCTTCATCATCGGACAGACATCCACGATGAGCGTGTGATCGCCAACAACCTACTACCCCTGGCGGTGGGTGCAGGGCTTTCACTCGTACCCTGCGAGATGTTCGATGGCCTGAGAAGTTCCGACCGGGAGCAATAGAGAAATACGATGGAAGCACCGATCCTGAAGAATTTCTCCAGGTCTACTCTACGGTCCTCTAGGCTGCCGGAGCAGACGACAACACACTAGCAAACTATTTGCTGGCTGCGTTGAAGGGATCTGCACGTTCATGGCTGGTTCACCTCCCGCCCTACTCAATTTCTTCATGAACAGATTTGTGGCAACAGTTCGTCGCCAACTTCTAAGGAACATACAAGCGCCACGCGATCGAGGACGACTTGCATGCGTTGACGCAGAAACAGGGCGAATCATTGAGGGAATATATTCGACGCTTTAATGAGTGCAGAAATACGATCCCCGAGATAACCGATGCTTCTGTAATCCGTGCCTTCTAGTCCGGTGTCCGAGATCGCTACACAACCCAGGAGTTGGCGACAAGACGGATCACAATTACTCGCAAGGTGTTCGAAATTGTCGACCGATGCGCTCACGCGAACGACGCCCTAAGACGCAAGGAAGGCAAGTCGAAGACAGGAGAGGAGTGGAAACCAGCCAAGGACGCACCTGAGTCAAGCAAGAAAAAGAGCTGCAGGAGTGGGAAACGGAAAGCTCAAGCGGAGGTCCTCGCAACAGAACATGTTGACCCGCCCAAGCACCCAGACCCACAAGGCGACGATACGAATAAAATATGGTGCCTTATACACAAGACGGACAAGCACTCTCTGGAGACTTGTTTCATCTTCAAAAAGGCACTCACAAAGAAACTGGCGTTGGAGAGGGGCAAGCGAGTACATGTAGTCGAGAAGGTCACAGAAGCGACTACTTAGGTCTCAGATTCAGCTTACGCGGACTCCAACCTCCATGTTTCGCACATATTCGTAGGTTCCATGGCGTACTCCTCAAAGCGAGAGTACAAGAAAGTGGAGCACAAAGTTTGTTCGACATCGCAGAGAGCTGCATCCAAGATGAAGTGGTCAGAGCAGAAGATCGAGTTCTCAGAAGTCGACCACCCAAAGACTACCGTCACACCAGGGCAATATCCGATCGTGGTCGAGCCCACTATTCGGAATATCAAGGTAGCACGGGTTCTTATCGACGGCGGCAGCTCCATCAACTTACTCTTCGCCAGCACCTTGGACGCGATGGGGATTCCACGAAGCGAGTTGATGCCCACTGATCAACCCTTCCATGGAATTACTCCTGAGTCATCGTCCAAGCCATTGGGCAAGATCACGCTACCCGTGACTTTCGGCCAAGCAAACAACTTCCGAACGGAGCAAATCACCTTTGATATCGCTGAGTTCGACACAGCATATAACACCATCATCGGGAGGACTGCTCTCGCGAAGTTCATGGCCGCATCTCACTACGCGTATCAAGAGCTCAAGATGCCTGGACCGAAGAGAACAATCACTATTCAGCGAAACGCGAAGCTGGCGGTGCAGTGCGACAAGCGGAGCCTCACATGGTTAAGCACACTCCCAACCCACCAGCCGCAGCTGAGCCGCCCAGGAAAGTGAACAAAACCAACAAGACGTCGAAGCCAGACGGCGCAATCAAGATTGTTCCGCTCTCCAGTGCCAACCCCGATAAGACCATCAAGATCGGGGCTTCACTGGACGAAAAATAGGAACTCGCGCTCATCATCTTCCTCCGCGATAATGCAGACGTGTTCGCTTGGCAGCCGTCTAACATGCCGGGGGTCCCCAGGGAGGTGATCGAGCACAAACTCATGGTGCGACCCGATGCCAAGCCAGTAAAGTAAAAACTGCAGAGATTTGCACCGGATTGAAAACAAGCCATACGGGAAGAGCTCGACGAGCTTCTCAAAGCTGGCTTCATCAGAGAGGTTCTACATCTAGAGTGGCTAGCCAACCCAGTCATGGTGCGCAAGGCCAATGGGAAGTGGAGGATGTGTGTCGACTTCACTGATCTTAACAAGGCGTGTCCCAAGGGCCTCTTCCCTCTTCCTCCGACGATACCGCCTCATGCTCAACCTAGAGAAGTGCACGTTCGGAGTACCGTCGGGCAAGCTCCTCGGATTCCTCGTCTCCGGAAAAGGGATCGAAGCAAAATCCCGAGAAGATCAAGGCAATTGAGAACATGAAGTCGCCGACAAGACTAAAGGAGGTCTAGAAGTTAACTGGATGCATGGCAGCACTGAGCAGATTCGTCGCTAGGATGGGAGAGCGAGGACAACCCTTCTTCGCCCTCCTGAAGAAACAAGACAAATTTGTGTGGACACAGGAAGCCGAAGACGCATTTATCGCGCTCAAACGCTACCTGTCAAATCCCCCTATACTTGTTGCTCCCCAACCTAATGAAGAATTGTTCCTTTATATCGCTGCCACGCCATATTCTGTGAGTACTGTCATTGTTGTCGAGAGAGAGAAGGTGCAAAGATCGGTTTACTACGTCAGCAAAGCTCTCCACGACGCAAAGACAAGATACCAACAGATCCAAAAGCTACGCCACTACTTTCAAGCCCACAGAGTCACAGTTGTTTCCTCCTTCCCCCTTGGAGAAGTCGTGAGAAACAAAGACGTTGTCGGCCGCATTGCGAAATGGGTAGTCGAGCTAAGCCAGTTTGATGTCCACGTTGTGCCACGAATAGCTATCAATTCCCAGGTTCTCGCTGATTTTGTAGCTGACTGGACTATGCCTGAGAACAGGCCAGACAGTCAAACAGACAGCGAAACGTTGACAATGGCGTTCGACGGCGCACCCAATAGCCAAGGAGCAGGGGCATGGTTCATCTTGATATCACCTTCGGGAGATTAGTTCAAGCACGCAATTCACCTCAACTTCAAGGCAACCAACAACACAGCCGAGTACGAAAGACTACTCGCCAGCATAAGAGAAGGTGCCGCACTCGGAGTCAAGCGACTAATTGTGAAGGGGGATTCAGAACTAGTTACGAACCAGGTGCACAAAGACTACAACTGCTCCAGCCCCGAGTTATCCAAGTACCTCGCAAAAGTCAGGAAGCTGGAGAAGAAGTTTGATGGGATCGAGGTCCGACACGTATACTGTAAGGACAATATCGAACCAGACGACCTCGCACGGTGTGCGTCCCAACGAGAGCCACTCGAACCTGGCACTTTTCTAGACGTCCTGACAAAGCCATCGGTGAAGGAGGTACACGACGAAGGTAGCACGGTAGTCCCCGACATTAGCTCGGGGGCTATAGAGGCGATACACGTCGTTGCCGATATCGAGACTACAGACGACTGGCGAACCCCGCTGATCAAGTTCCTGAGTAGCGACGAGTTGCCCGAGGATGATGCAGAAGCTGAGAAGATTACTCGACAAGACAAGATCTATTGTATGATCGATAATGATCTGTACAAAAAAGAGCCAAATTGAGTACTTCTCAAATGCATCTCGTCCGACGACGGCAAACATCTCCTCCTGGACATACACGAAGGGATCTGCAGGTCACACGCCGGCGGGCGGACGTTGGTGGGAAAAGCTTTCCGACAAGGGTTTTTCTGGCCGAACGCCTCAAAGACGCCTGCGACATGGTGCAGCGGTGTGAAGCCTATCAATTTTACAGCAAACACACAAAACTGCCAGCGCAAGCGCTCCAGACCATCCCTCTTACTTGGCCATTCACGTGCTGGGGGCTCGATATACTCAGACCATTCCCACGAGGACAGGGTGGCTACAGGTTCCTGTTCGTGGCCATCGACAAATTCACTAAGTGGATTGAAGCGACGCCCACAGGAGAAATCAAGGCCGATAAAGCCATCAAGTTCATCAAAGGGATATTCTGCAGATATGGATTGTCTCACCGCATCATAATAGACAACGGCTCCCAGTTCATCAGTGCCGACTTCCAGGATTACAGCATTGGATTGGGAGTCAAGATTTGCTTCGCCTCGGTTTCTCACCCTCAGAGCAATGGACAAGTCGAAAGGGCAAACGGCATAGTGCTACAAGGGATCAAGACCTGCGTCTATCACAGACTCATGTCACACGACAAGAAGTGGGTCGAAGAACTTCCCTCTGTCCTATGGGCCGTGCGTACCACACCGATAACATCCAATAAGGAGACACCTTTCTTCCTCGTGTATGGCTCGGAGGCTATGCTCCCCACAGAGCTACGACATCAGAGCACATGAGTACAGAAGTACTCCAACGAGGAGCAGGAGGAGCGGTGAAGCGATGATGTGAATCTACTCGAGGAACATCGAGAAAGAGTTGCCGTCAGAGCAGCCAGCTACCAGCAGGCCCTTCGCAATTATCACGAGAAGCGCACCAGAGCACGCACACTTTCGATCGGCGATTACGTCCTCCGACGGGTTCAAAGCCAAGCAGGGCGCAACAAGCTCTCACCCAAATGGGAAGGACCATACACGATCACGCAAGTCTTGTGGCCGGGCGCATTCAAGATTGCAGACGGCGATGGCCGCGAGTTAGCAAATTCTTGGAACATTAATCAATTACGTAAATTTTATGTATAAATCAATAGTATCCATATTTGTAAGATATCTTACGATTTCAATAAAGTTGATTTCAGGTAAAGAATATTGCCAAAGTATTCCTTTCCAATGATCCCTTACCACGACGACACCTAGAGTTGAAACCTATCCTTTTGTCCCTTTACGCCGTCCTGGCAAGGCCTCTGAGGAACCTAAGGGAACTTCGGTTGGGGACGCCCAGAGCAGATAAGGCCTTGTCAGGTTATGCAGAGACAAACGACCAGGTAAGATCTGGTCATGTAAGAGTTCTCAGTTCTCACCGTGCGTATTAACCAAGCCATGTAATCGGAAATTGACTTTTCCAACTTCACGGCTGGGGGCTAGGGTCAGCGCTTTTTCAACCAAGGTAGGTCAAGGGTCCAAGAGCCTTATCCTCCCAGAACGATTCTCTGACGACAAGGCTGGGGTTTAGGGAGAGTGTATGGCTCAAGTGACTGATCGAGGTCGCAAAGTGAGAAAACACTCGTACACAACATACCTAGAGAAATAAAAACTACCAATATGGCCAACGCCAATCCATGGAGTAGAAGACCTTCTCGGCAAGTGGCGCCATCGACTGCGCAAGACCGTCGATTTCCTAGGCGTCCTCCGAGAATGAGAGAACCCTTCACGAAGGAACTCGAGGTTCAGCTGCGGGCGGTGATCTCGGATGCAGGCTAGCACGTGTCCTCCGCGCGTAGCGGCTCGCTCGACGGCACTCCTGCTTCAGGGCCTCGTTGATGCGCTTGCCAATCCCATCGAGTTGGGCACAGGCCCCCTTTATCCATGAGATGTAACCAGCAGCGGACTCCTCGGGATCTTCACGGGGAACTCGGAACTCCCTACAAACTCCCGCCATGGCTGTGCAGCCACTCTTGAGGTACGAGTTGAACCACACCTCGTGACCTCGGAGAGCTTCTATGCCCTGGTCCTTCTTCGCTTCCACAACGGCTCTTTCGAGTTCAGCCACCTCGAATTTCGTCTTCCAATACTGCATTCGACAATCTCGGTCAGCCAACGTGTTCTCGAAATCTGCCCAACACGGAAAGGACTAAGTCAAGCTACTCCTCTCTTTCGAGAACACAGCTAATTAAGTCAATCCAAATACGAGGAGCGAAAGAAATCAAGACACAAACCTAAAGAAGTCATCGCCATGTTCGCCCCCGCGGACGGAACCTGATCGACTTCGACCTCCGGCACGTGCGGCTCAAGCGTGAGCGCCAGAACAACTACCGGCGTATCGGGCTGCCCGCGCTGCTGGACATCCTCGACATAAACATATCTACAATAAAGAAGGTACTCGGAATCACGCGCTGAGAAAACAAGGGAAACGGTTGTTTAAATAAAAACAGTGTCGACCCACAGAAAGTTTTACAACATGAAGATTAAGGAGTACAAGGGAAAGTAAAAACCCTACTCTTCAAAAAGGGGGAGGACATACTCCCCCAAGTCGCCGACTTCCTCCATCGTACCCTTGCGCGCATTATCGGTGGCTCCCCGATCCAACGCCTCTTTGAGGTTCAAGTCGGGATGCGCCAGCCTTATGCACGCAAGGACATGGCACGCCCCGGTGTAGATACCGTTGGACGTCTCCTCGCTGATCCTAGCCGCGTGGCGGAAGGGGATCGCCTCCATCGCCTTAGCCAACTTGGTGAGCAATGACGTCAACGACCACTCGTCAGGGTGCGCCGGGATTGAAATCACGACGCCACATTCGGCAAGTTGGTGCAGGCCAGTGAACGATGTCCGCAACGATCCCCGGATGTCTGTCAGATGGTCCTTGAGCTCCGACATCTGGTGCTCGAGCCTGCGCCGCTGCGTCTCGTTGCTAGCTACCAGCTCCTTCATCTTTTGGAGGTCCTCGCGGGCCTCCGCCAGATCACGCGCCAGCTGATCGGCGCGCTGGTTTGCCGACGCCGCCGCCGCCCGGGCTTCTTTGATCTCGCGGCCTACGCCGTGGGCGCCCGCTTGGAGGATGCGCTCCATCTCAGCCTGGAGCTCCCCCCAAGTGAGGGCATCGGCGGACAGAGGCCGGGCGGTCACGAGGCTAGCGATAGGACTACGTGGTGCCGCCTCCTGGTCCTTGGTAGCGACCACGGCTCCCGTCGAGGTCGCCACAGGGGACACACTGGAAGCAGCATCAGCCCCACTGTGCGCATCTTTCGCCCACGCCATCCTGCGAAGATTTTTCTCTTCTCTATGAGGATAGGTGATCAAGACTTTGAGAACGAAAAATCCTCAAAGACATTTACTTACTTCTCACCGATCATCACCAACCTCTGCCTTCACGGAGGCGGTGGAGACGCACCCGAGTCCTAAGTAGGATGATATGATGTGAGGTTAAGTCGTTCTGACTACGTACTCTAGGACGAAAGAGAAGCTTACCGCCGAGTCCGTCGCCTTCCGGTGGGTCCCGAGCACACAGGAGAACTTTCTTCCCCTCTTCGGAACATTGCAGCGTCTAATGCTTCCTTGGCGGCGCCCTCCTTCAGCGACGTCACCGCCTGGTGATCCACGAGTGGTCCGACGACGTCCGTCAGAGGGAGAGCCTACACAACGTGAAGTCACGACGCGATCTCGAGAAGAAAGATGAAAAGGAATCATCGAGTACACTCACGTTAATCGCGGCAGCGCGTTCGGCTGAGCCCTTGTCGCAGAGTGGGACAGGGATGTTACCCACCTCCGAGGGTCCACTGATCATTATCTGGCCGACGCGGCGCTGCACAGTGTCACTGTCCAGACCTGTAAATCGAGAACGAGAACTCGATAAGTCAGGAAAAACATATGCACTTAAAACAAAATTGGAAATGCGAGGATAAATACCCCGAGGAGAGACCCGGGTCACGTCATTTGGC
Organism: Oryza glaberrima; assembly: GCF_000147395.1. Lineage (NCBI taxonomy): Eukaryota > Viridiplantae > Streptophyta > Magnoliopsida > Poales > Poaceae > Oryza > Oryza glaberrima. The sequence goes on from NC_068326.1 coordinate 20,242,212, forward strand.
CCTGAGTAATCGAAGGCCGGATGGGTGCGGGCCTGTAGCGGCTGAATCCACCGACCTATGAAGTCGGCAGCGACTTCATATCCCGACAACCCCCGTTCTCAGAGGTCATCGATGATGTCGATAAAGGATTGGAGGGAGGGAGCCAGGGCGGGTTTAGCAGTCCACTCTGGGATCTTTTCTGGCTGGTCCTCAGGAATAACAAGGACGGGGCCGAGTTCTCTATCTAGATATAGAACCATCTCGTCGTCCACTTGCTGCGAGAAGAAGGGCACTGGAAGGGGATGTAACGCGACTTCAGGCCATCCCGAAGTCGGAATCCGACGCATCCAGATACCCTGTTGGATTCCATCCAACGCAGCTCGTAATAAAAACGGAAGAGATCAAGAAAAGGCTCTACCCCAATGTAGGCCTCGCAAAGATGAGAAAAGATGCTCAGAAAGGCGATGGATTTGGGGTTCAAGTGGAGTAAAGAAAGGCCGTAGAAATTCAAGACAAGAAGAAGAAACTCGGAAGGTGGAGGCAGAAAACCGCAAGAAACGTAATCTTCAACTACAACCATGCGGCCCAAGGTGGGTTCAGGTTCTATACCTCCAGCCTCCCTCTGCATGGTCCCGCGACCGGGGAGGGCACCATCGTCCTGCAGCTTCTTCATGGACACGGTGTTTGAGGAAGACTTCTCGAGGTCCATCGTCGCCGGAGGATCGCCGGAGAATAGGACTAAGGAAGTGAGTTATGGTTTTTGCGGTGAGCGGAGAAGACGAAGAGCGCTAGAAGGCAGGAGAGTTTTCTGGCAAGCAGACTTCAAGTGAATCTCCAAAATTCCCTTAAATAAGCGCACTACCGACGGTGCGTATTCCAAGGAAAGGAGAGAGATTGCCGCCGGAAAATTCTGGGTCCGTTGCGCATGGTAGTTTTTCAGACTTCAATTTAAATTCACTCATGACCGTTGAACTTCATGCGGTGTTGTCAATGGCTCTTTGTCTTTACGATTTTTACACCAGGATCGACCAGATGAGAACGGCAACAATTCCGACATCAGAAGTCGCGATCGATAACATGAGTTCATTTAAATAGAAGTCGGGGGCTACTGTCAGGGTTACGGATAAGGTATACCCTCTATCCTTGGATGTATACTGTATACTGATACGGTATACCCACGCGTATATGGACAGTTTCCGTATACATTAAGGAAATCTATCACGTGATAGGGATGGTATCTATAGATGGAAGGAGTTCTACTCGGACAAGATTGGGTTTTAGCCATATCGTGAGGGGTCCGATGTCTTCGAGTCCTACTTGGAGATCAACTGACCCGCGGTATATAAGGGACCCCCTGGGCAGGACCTAAGGCATTGAATCTTACTGCCAACACAACCACCACAGCCTGCGGAGCGCGCAGGAGCCAAGTCGCCGGGAGACCTAGTCGAACCAACTCGACTACAATCTTGTCGGTATCATCGAGTTCTGCTATTCCCTTTGTAATCTATGGTTTCCATCATATAATCTCATACCAACTGGATTAGAGCTATTACCCATCAAGGGGCCTGAACCAGTATAATTCTTGTCTTTTTTCTGCCTGATGTCGTCTTACGTAGATCCTCGTATCAACAGACCCTAATACCCTATATATCTGGTCTGCGGGTATCCCCCGTCGACACATATATCATTGCACTTCCCATTTTTACTTTAAGATGTTGATTGCTCTCTCTCTCTCTCTCTCCTTGTATGTAGGCCCCACTGGATCCTTCTTGCGATCCATTTAAACGATGGATTCCAAGATAGTTGTCTTCGATGGACTGAGGACCCCGCAAGCCAAGTTCCAATACGTCATTGACACTCTCAATAAGGCACTTGTGAGGTATAAGAATAAGTGTATTTGACACGCTCCGTGTGCAAATACATTTCAGGTTTGGGCCCACCCTTATTGCTTATGCCAGGATCCGGGCATGAGTACATGTGGATTCTACCTAATGAAATTTATGTAGATTTTCATGGATGACAACAACTGGAACATTATGGATGCCGATGTTCGCCATGCTCTTAAGATGTAAATCCAAGTTTCTAAACACACAATACGTTTTCACATCTTCAATCCTTCCATTTGCAAAAATTAAAGCTCCCAACAAGTAAATTGCTACCACATTCTTGCTTTGGCCTTGCTGAACAACTATGTGGATTCATCTCCAATCATATCATCTCGTCAGATGGCTTATACAACATTTCAAAAGCTCCTATTGGGCTCGTGGGTTTCATTGAGGCTGGTTGCCATAGTGACATTTTAGATAGCCGTTCAACAACCAAGGATACGCAGACTTATAATTAGTGGGCATAATGTACCCTTTAAAACCTGCAGTTTGTTAACAAGCTAGTAAACTGTTCTTCCTTTTTTCTAGGGTGAACTGAGGCTTACCTGTATTTTTGTTTTCACCATAAGTAGATTACAAGTAAACTGTTCTTCCTTTTTTTCTAGGGTGAACGAGGATTTGAGCAACTGAGGCTTACTGAAGTTTGAGCAGAGTGAACTGAGAAACACCATGCTGGTAAGAACCATTTTTTCTTCTAATGGAATCATGCGGAGATGGAATTGATGTACGATAACTTGAATGTGGAGATGAATTGCATTTATGTGTGTATGTTTGGAAATTTTTGGATGTGGGATGATGTGAATTTGTGAATTGATGTTTGGAGATGAATTACATATATTGTGAATGGATAATCTGTGAACTAGCTTTTTTTTCTACAAGATTATAGGTGCCGGCTATAAACTTAGAACCGACATGTATTATACTACTCCTACGTAGGTGTCGGTTGGTGTTAATAACCGATACATATAGGCTTGCGAGGGCATCCATTATTTGCCGGTTCTTTAAAAGAACCAGTACCTATAATACCTCTTAGGTGTCAGCTTGTACTAATTAGTGCTGGTGTCGAAACCGACATTAATAGGCCCTTCCGAACCCAACAGCTATGGTAATTCACAGTTCCGTTTCACGGACCAAAGGAATGTTTCCTAACCCCCTCAAAAGAAACGGGGCCAGTACAGGCTGCAAAACGCATCATCCGGTTCTAGAATCTGCAGTATTAGCTATTAGTACCTCCATTCTAGAATATAAACATTTTTAGAGTTGGACATGGTTATTAAGAAAATAGGTAAAAGTGAATGATGGATGGTTGTGATTAGTTGAATAGTGGAGGTAGGTGGGAAAAGTGAATGGTGTAATTGGTTGGGAAGAGAATGTTGGTGGAGAAGTTGTTATATTTTAGGACAAATCTTTAGGACTAAAAATTGTTATATACTAGGACGGATGGAGTACAAACTTATGATGCTGATCATCTACCAGCAACGCAATCATAAAAAGGAAGCTTTTTTTTACAGTATGGACTGTACTACTCTATGAAAAATAAACTCTAGCTACTACTCTAGACATGTGTCTAGATTCGTACTACTCCGTTCCAAAAAAGATAAACCCTAGCTACGAATCTAGATACGTATATATCCAGGTTCATAGCTAGGATTAGGTTTTTTTTTTTACGGAGGAGTAGCTATGATTAGACTCTTTTTTGCGATAGAGGGGTATGATAGTTGACGTGTGATGTGCTTTTACACTGAGGTCTGGTTTAGTTCCCAACTTTTTCTTCGAACTTCCAACTTTTCCATCACATCAAAACTTTCCTACACACAAACTTCCAACTTCCAACTTTTCCGTTACATCGTTCCAATTTCAATCAAAATTTTAATTTTGACGTGTACTAAACACACCCTGAGTGCGTCCAATTGTACTAATATAAAAAAATCAGCTGATCAATCTGCCTCATTCTACAAGGTAGGCTGTACGATGTTTCTGTTGAACAACATTGCCACTTCGTACTGCATCTCCTGTAACCTGACAGGGCTCATACCTGCACCCTAACCTAACATGATTGTACTTTGTACCTTTGCCATTGATCATGAGAGAGTGGACACCCCCTAAGACATCCCTCGTTATTTGAAAGTTATTTAAATACGAAAAATTTTCTTTCCCTCTTAAATGGGAAAAAAACAATTATAAAAGAATTTAAAAACATTTGAGAAGGTAGATTAATATGTGATATATCATGATCAATCCTCAAACATACAAGTTAAAATTTAACTTCTATAAAGTATAAAAAGGAACAAATTAAATTATAACTAATATTCACAATCAAATTTATTTTAAAAAATTGCAGAAGTTAAATTTGCTATTGTATGTTGGTGGGGTATTAATATGTCTCGTTGATTTTTGAAATAAAACTATAACTATTTAAGTGCCATACAAATAACGAGAAAATAACGAGAAGTATCCTTAAGAGTGTAGAATCGTTTCCATGATCATTGCATATCACTATAGGCGTAACAAGTGTAACCTACTAGGGTTTCGCTTATTGTCAGCATTGGGGTTACCGTACCTGGCGACAAGCACAGTTACCATGCGGTAACCATGACAAACCATACAAAATTTATCAAAAATTTAAATTATTTTTAAAATTTATTAGGATTTAATAGAGTTACCACAGTTTTATCTTTTAACTTATCCCAGCAGTAAGAATGATCCGCGATAACCGTGCCGGTTTTTTAAACCCTGTAACCTACTAGTGACGATAGATTTGCATGTTCCTAATGTCGACAGTTTTAGATTTTACCTCGGTTTTCGTTAGCACGCTTTTCAAACTATTAAACGATGAATCCAGTGTGAAAACTTTCGATATAAAAGTTGTTTTAAAATACCAAAAATATTCATGTGTTAAGTTTATAATAATTAAAACTTAATTAATCTTGTGCCAATGATTTTTTTTTTCATTTTACGTGCGTCAACTTGATAATCTTCATCTTCATCCGTTTCATCAATCAGATTCGCAGGTTACAAGAAACGGTCCACATCTTGCTGGGTTCAGGAACCTCATCATGATATTCCCTCCATCCCATTTTAAGGCTGTGTTCGGGGAACCTCTCCTCCCGACACGCAAAACAAAGTTTATTTTATTGCATGATTAATTAAGTATTAACTATTTTTTTAAAAAATAGATTAATATGATTTTTTAAAACAACTTTTATATAGAAAGTTTTCGTATAAATCACACCGTTTAGCAGTTTGAAAAGCGTGCGCGCGGAAAACGAGAGAGATGGGTTGAGAAAATGGAGGAAAGAACCCAACCTAAGTGTAGCTATGGTTTTCCGCACCTAAGTTTGACCATCCATCTTATTTAAATTTTTTTAAAAAAAATTAAAAACATAAGTCACGAGTAAAGTACCATTCATGTTTTATCATCTGATAACAATAAAAATACTAATTATAAAAAAATTTCAAATAAGACAGACGGTCAAAGTTAGACACGAAAACTTATGGTTGCATTTAAAATGGGATGGAGAGAGTTGAGCGCTATTTGAATTTTGAAAAGCAAAAGTTTAACCCCCAAGCTGTTTGATTTACGTACTATTGCAAACTAGGAAACCCGTACTCTAAATTGGCCCTACTTTTGTAGCTGAATTAGGCTGTGTTTAGTTCACGGTAAAATTAGAAGTTTGATTGAAATTGAAACGATGTAATGGAAAAGTTAAAAGTTTATGTGTGTAGAAAAGTTTTAATGTGATGAAAAAGTTAAAAGTTTGATGAAATATTTTGAGACTAAACACGGCGTTAATGTATGGCCACTAGTGCAAACACCCCCCCCCCCCAGGCAATAGTACTGGTTTCCCAGCCGGCACCAATGACGTCATAGAACCGACACTTTGTGCTCTCTCGGATTTAAAAAAAAAAAAGAAGCCGGCTCCATGCTCCAACCATGGAGCCGAGCCGATGCGCATCAATAATCGGGGTTTTTAACTATTTAGCAAATAACTATTTGCCAACCCTATCTCAATGACTATGACAGGTGGGTCCACATGTGTCTATGACATGTGGACCCACATGTGTCTATGACATATGGACACAGTGACAAAAAGTTAATTACCACATCTAAATGTGACAAATGGTTAAATATCTCTCAATAATCCCCCATTCAAGCATGCTTTCACAGATCACAAATCAAGCAGATGAACATTAATAATCCCAATTCAAGCCATCTCTAATCCAATCCATCACCAATCACAGATATGAACAACAGTAATTTCCATCACAAATTATCAACAAACAACAATAGATCCCAGGCCAGCCATCACAGATGAAGAACACAAGCAAGATGCACAAACTCACTCGTCAATCCACGAAGGTCACCGTCGGGGTCCATCTCCACGCGAGGTCACCGCCGAGGTCCCTATCTGCACGAGGTCGCCGCCAACCGCCAGGTCCCTCTCCGCGCGAGGTCGCCGCGGGCCGCGGGCCGCTGGGTCCCTCTTCATGCCGAGGTCGCCGCACCCATCCATCTCCGTGCTGAAGTCCCGCGGGAGGCCGGCCGTCGCGGCCGACGCTGCTCGCCGGCTGGGGGAGGGTCGCGGAGGGGGAGGGGGAGGAGAGGGTGGCGGATCGGAGGAGGAGGAGAGCGGGAAGGGGGCTAGACCGCCAGAGGGGAGGGGGAGGGTAGGGCGCGGCGGAGCAGGGGGCCGGAGGGGAGGGAGCGGCGGAAGAGGCGAAGAGCCCAGGGGGGCGAGGGAGAGGGCGCGGTGGAGTAGGAAAACGCGGATAAGGATAAGGATTGAGGCAGTGAGCGACACGTTCGTGGATAGGAGGATAGCGACGCCAGGTCGATCGGCTCGCCTCGCGGCTCGATTTGGTATAGGTGCCGGTTTTTTACAGAACCGGTACCTATAATATATTATAGGTATCGGCTTTTAATTAACGGCACCTATAATATATTGTAGGTGCTGGTATAAAAAAACCGATACCTATACTTCGTAAAGGTGTCGGTTCTTTATTTTTACATCGTCCGAACAGAAAAGATCTATAGGTGTCGGTTTTAAATGAACCGGCACCTATAAGGCCAGCACGTACGAAGGTTTTTTTAGTAGTGGGCAAAACTCTAGATGCCTCTGAGATGCTCGTAGTACACTCTTCTATCCTCTATGACAGAGATGATATTCTTTTCATGTACTTCATCGGATTATTACGGTGCATTATTTGTTCCAGTATCAAAAAATACGTTTACAAAATTATTAGACCACTTATTCTAAGTTATTTATAGTTTACTTTTAAAAATATTTAATTTATTGACATAATTAAATAGGTAGTAATTAGTAGAATAATCTCCTTCCAATATTTGAGCAGTGTCGCTTCATTAAAAATCATGTGTTTTCTCTGACGAATAGGTTCTCACAGTCACATCGGACTGCCGGAGTAAGAATGTACTAGGATCTCAAAGGTTTCGTCTCCCGTAATACTCCTACTACTAGTGCATGAACCCTATCCTCTAATCACAATTCTAAATGATGTGACTTTCTTAATGATTTTGTGCGTATAACAGGAGTAGGTTGATATCTGAGTCACCTTTTGCATATCCTGTTCGATTTCTACATACGCATCATATCTTGCAGGGATCCTAATTGGCGCGTGCGCGCCGCGCTGGCCCACACGGCCCAATAGGCAGCAAGACACGGTTAGTTTTTTTTCCGAATTTTTTCATATATGTGTAAACTTTCAACTCCGACTTGAAAGCTTTCAACTCCGACTCGAAAACTTTAACTTCGACTTGAAAACTTTCAACTCATATTTGAAAACTTTCAACTCAGATTTAAAAATTTTCAACTCGGGATTCAAAAACTTTCAACTCAGATTCGAAAACTTTCAACTTGAGATTTGAAAACTTTCAACTCGAGATTTAAAAACTTTCAAGTACATATTTGAAAATTTTTAAGTTAAGATTTGAAAAAAATATGAAAACTTTCGACTCAGATTTAAAAACTTTCAACTCGAGATTTGAAAACTTTCGACTCGAGATTTGAAAACTTTCGACTCGAGATTCGAAAACTTTTAACTCGGATTCGAAAACTTTTAACTCGAGATTTGAATACTTTCAAATCAGATTTAAAAATTTTTAGGTTAAGATTTAAAAACTTTCAACTCAAAACATTTTTTTAAAAATAAGTGTACTAAAGATTAAAAAAAGTAATCAGAAAAAAAACCGAAAAAAATCGTAAAAGAAAAAGAAAAAACAAATCGCGAAAAAAAAAACGGCTGATGGGCCTTGGGCCGGGAGCAGCTGGCGCGCGCGCCAACTAGCAACCCCCCATATCTTGTGTGGTCAATGAAGAAAGTAGGAGCAATTCTAGTCTTTTAGGTATCTTCCTTAGGAGCTTCAAATTTTTAATCATCATCCATCTTATACTTAGTCCATATGCTTAAGGAGTTTCTTTAGTTTTACACCAATGCTTTTGTAGAAAGTTTTGCAATGCAAGCAGGATGACTTCAGTCGTTGTCAGAAACTCAGATCTATCACAAATCGATGTGAGTTTCATAAATGAATGACGCGCAAGTGGTGACATTCATGATTCATTATTTTCTTTTTAAAAAAAAAAACTAGTGGTGCCATTCATTATTTGGGATTGTTTATCTCTCTTGTGGAGCCGTACGTATTCACAAAAGATCTGGATTAAGATCTTATTAGTACTACTACTGTGTAACTGTAAACTCATCAGCTTTTCCACCTACCAAAAACAGTAGACAATGCCGACTGATTGTTTTTCTAAGGAGAAACTACAAATCCTCCAAGAAAAAGAAAATGTTAAACACTCACTCGATCCCTAGAATATCTAGAGCATGTCTTCCTTCATTTGCTTTCTTACCTGCAGTAGACTTATGGTGTTGATAAAGGCCATCTCTCCCCGGTTACACAAAGAACGACAGTACGCCAGGGAATTTTGCTTACCAATCCAGGGTGAAAATTAAGCTATGAGACCTCTGTAGGAAAGATCCAATTCTTAGCGTTTTAGGGGTGACATGGCACAACCCCTAGCCAACTTTTAATAAATGATGCAGGTTATTGAGTTCCAATGATCTAGGATGTAGGGTATGTGAAGGAAATAAAGTATACGCACAAAAAAAAACTTTTAAGCCCTAAAGTATTAAATATAGATTAAAAAAATAACTAATTACACAGATTACGACTAATTTGTGAGACGGATCTTTTAAGCCTAATTACTCTATGATTTAACAATGTGGTACTACAGTAAATATTTGCTAATGATGAATTAATTAGGCTTAATAAATTTGTCTCGCGGTTTACTGACGGTCTGTAATTAGTTTTTTTATTAGGGTATGAATACCCTATATAATACTCAATATGGCACACCAAAGCTTTACACCCCTAGATCTAAACACTGCCTTAATATAACTGATCTAGGAGTTACAATATAGGGGTGACCCGAACATGTGCAGCTTTTTTTTTTTTTTTTTTTTTTTTTTTTTTTTTTTTTTTTTTTTTTTTGTGGTGAGCGACAATCATCGGTCGTATAAGTTGGCGGTGAGCTCTCTTCAATGATGGAAGGATGCTTGGAATTTTCTTGGTGTTGATCTCTGGGGTGAAGGCCCTAATATTAGGTTATTTGAATTCAACAACACCGATATTTGTTTGTTGACTTCTTGTTGAAGGTATCATCTTATACTGATGAAAATCCAGCATTAATATTTTAGATCGGCTCAGATGACATCGATGGACAAACGATGATTACTTCTTGTATGCGTTGTTTTGGAGTATAGCCTAAACTCTAGTCTTCTCTTCATTATTGTAATATAGCAAAATGTCAGAAGACAACATGATATATTCATGTTGCCTATGTTTTTTTTAAAAAAAAAAAACTTTCTTTTGCTTTTTCGTTGTTTGGTTGTGTGCATCCTCGATGCAGAGGCAGGATGTTTTCGTTGAATAATGAAATATTCCATTACGTAAAAAATAAAAATTGATGATAGAAAAAAAGAAATGTTTGATTTAAAATAAAGCAAAGAATAAAAAGTTATTTAAAACGAAGCGAGTATTTTAATTCCAAAATATGAGAGAAAATAGGCCAGTGGCATAGAAGATGTCATAAACAGTGGTAATCAACTTAAATAAAACAAATAAAAGAATCGTCTGGATTTATACTTCTTATTTGAAAATTTCTTTGAATTAGTAACATCTTTGTGCAATTGTGCTGAAAAGGAACGAACAGAAGGAGAGATGGGAACCGCAGTCGAGTAGTACTAGTAGGAATACGGAAAAAGAGGTTTGATGGATAAGTGAGATATATCCAGGACGGATAAGTCATGGATAAATAGCGTCCAACACAGGGCCATAGACTTGAAAATATTATTGACAAGTACCAACTCCGTCCCATATTACTTATCGTTTTGAGTTTTTATTTGTAATGTTTGGTCATTCGTCTTATTCAAAAGATTTTAAAATTATTATTTATTTTTTTATTTATTTTATTATCAAAAGTACTTTAAGTTTAACTTATTTTTTTATATTTGCACTAATTTTTTAAATATAACGAATTGTCAAACGCTACAAGAAAAAAAAGTTAAAGTGACCATTAATATGGGACAGGGTAGTAGTTTATGTTTAGTTCACACTAAAATTGGAAGTTTGGTTAAAATTGAAACGATACGACGGAAAAGTTAAAAGTTTACGTGTGTAGAAAAATTTTGATTTAATAGAAAAGTTGAAAGTTTGAATAAAAATTTTGGAACTAAAGCAAAGGCACAACCTGATCGCGCGATGTGCGCTGCGTGGGGTCGCCCTCCGTGCAGTTCAGGACTTGAGGGACAGAGACTGAACGGAGCTGAGATAGATCATCATGAATGATGAATTCATGGTCATCACGCCAACCGGATCTAAAACTTGAAAGCGAACCATTTTTTTACCAACAATGATGCCAAGCAAGCAAAGCAGCAGGCAACGAGCTGCAGGTTTGAAATCTCAGGCTAGTCTGGCTCAGGTGCGGATTATTAGTAAAGAGATTTTAAAATTTGAAACATTTACTCCTTCCGTCCTAAAAAAAGGCAAACCTGGACTTCCGTTCTAACATTTGACTATCCGTCTTATATAAATTTTTTTATAATTAATATTTTCATCGTTGTTAGATGATAAAACATGATTAATACTTTATGCGCGACTTATCTTTTTAATTTTTTTCATGATTTTTTCAAATAAGACGGACGGTTAAACGTTGGACACGGAAACCACGGTTTATCTTTTTTTTTTGGGACGGAGGGAGTATATTCCAAAAATAGTTTAAAGAAAAGATGATTTTAAGGAAAAAAAACAATACTTGTTTCGTTAAGCATCGCAAGAGGAAAATTGGACAGCGAAATTGGCGATGTAAATCCGCTAAAATTAATCCAAAACTTAGACTGTGTCCGGTATAACTCTAGATCACTCGTGCTAGATTTAGACTTTCCAAAGTTAAATTATAGTTATTTAAAATATAATCAAAATAATTTACTTATCTATGTAATCACATTTCTAGATCCATAATTTCTAAAATTAATAATAATGATCTATAATTTCTAAAGTTAAAAATACCGAGCTGTAAAAACTTTTGGAGCCAGAGCTGTATGGCGGATCAGATAAAACATCAGTTTATTATTACATCGGTAGGTCCCGGCACGAAGCGCCTCGCCTCCTCCGGCCAAAGAATTTCAGCGCTAGCCGGCAAAACGCGCGCACCCAGCAACACAGTATTCTCAAACTATTTTAAATTTAACTAAATTTATAAATAAATATAGTATAATATTTGTAATATCAAATTAGTTTCATTAAATTAATAATTGAATATAGTTTTATAATAAATTTGTCTTGGGTTAAAAATATTATTATTATTACTCTACAAACTTAATCAAACTTAAAGCAGTTTGACTTTAACCAAAATCAAAATGTTTTGTAACCTGAAACGGAACAGAGGTAGTATTTTTTATCCATTTAACACATACTAATAAAAGAAACTAAGCCTGCTTTCAGAGGATGAAGTTCGAGGTTTGATTTTACGGCGCATATAAAACTAGATAATCCATTAGTGCATAACTAATCAAATATTAATTATTATAAACTTGATTTATTTATTTTTAAGAAACTTTCATATAAACCATTTAACAATTTAAAAAATATGCTAACAGAAAACAGGAAAATTACAATTCAGAGTTAGAAAATAGAAGATGGTGTAAGAGTATCCTACTCTAACAAATCTTAATGAATCTATTTTTCATATTACCTATTTTCATTATATTTTTACCTTACTTTTATAAACCTTGATAAGTACAATAATAACTATTTAAAGAAGTAAATTTATTTTGGATAAACGAATGGAGGTAAAAGTGAACTTATTTTGGGAGATTGTCTCCTCTGTATATAGAGAGATGGGGAGAGATGGGGAGAGGCGGGTGAGAAGCGCACGGCACGGGTGATTGAATTTGCATCCATGGAGTCGGGCTACGGCTTCCGCTTCTCCGACGACGACGTGGTGGGTCGGTGGGTCAGCTACCTGTTCGTCGCCGGTCGCCGCTCGCCGGCGCTGCCGTTTCTTGGAGCTATGTTTGATTTCTTTTTTTTGTTTGGTTGGATTTTGGATTTGCAGGAGTCGGCGAGCTCGCTGACGGTGGGGGAGCGGCTGTGCGCGGCGTTCCTGCCGTTCGTCGCCATTGCCGAGGCCGTCTTCTTCGCGCTCACCGACTGCCTCGCCGACCTCCTCCCTCCGTCCACCGCCACCGCCGCCTCCCGCCACCGCCGCTCCGCCGCTTCCTCCTACCTCGCCGCCGTCGCCAAGAAATGGAACCACCATCAAAACCAGCAGCGTGGCAGGGTCGGCATCGGCTGCACCTCCCTCACCCTCCGCCAGCTCGCCCGCCTCGCCGACGAATCCAGATGCTGTAATTTCTAATTTCACCCCCCCCCCCCCCCCCATTGTATTGTTTGTATCGCCTTCTTCTTCTCGAGTCCAATTTCGCAATGTGGTCCGATCTGATCCGGTGTTTGGTGTCAATTGCATCGGATCAAGTCTCCGTGAACGAGGTGGAGGCGCTGTTCGAGCTCTACAAGAAGATCAGCTGCTCCATCATCGACGACGGACTCATCCACAAGGTTTGTGTTCCTGTCAATTTGTCATCTTGGATTAGGTTAATGTGACAACAATTTCTTTCTTTCGATACATTCTTTGGTGGCGAGAATTCTCGGTGATTATCGAATAAACTAATAGTTTTTTGAGAGGTTATGCTCTGCACTTCGATGTCTGCTCTTGGTCTCTGAAAATTGGGTTCGTCAGGCGAAAAGAATGATCGATTGATTGTTTAGTAGTCGGTTTTAAGAAGGCAATGTTGCAATTTGACCCGGTAAAAAAAATTGCAACTCGGTTACACTAGATCGACCGATGCAGAGGTGTTGCACTGCACGCAATGGATTAGTGGGTCACCCATGGAGCATTATTGTATTTTGGTTTCACAACCCATAGAATTTTTTTGCCTCTAGTTTACTTTGTCACAGCTTGCATGTCGGGTGGCTCCCATGTGCAATTTGACCATAGAATAGTTCCTGCATCTCAGATTGTTTGGTTGGCATGTTCGTTCTCATGGTACACTTTGTGAGCAACTGTAATGCTGATTGGTAAGGGGAAGGCATGGCATGGCTGTTTTTTCGTTAAGAAAACACTGTAGTATCTTTGCAATACGATCATTCGAAGTCAACACAGAAACCATTTAATTTGGCTTTTCAGGAGCATCGTGATTTATTGGAGTGAACGGTTTTTTTTTGTAAATAAAAACTTGAGAAAGACAAACAAAATCTGAAATGCTCTCTATGCTGGATTTGTCATACGTAACAGTTCCTATGTTGAATTGTTCTTTAGGAAGAGCTCCAGCTGGCATTGTTTAAGACTCCAAGCGGCCAGAATCTTTTTCTTGATAGGGTGAGTGTTTACTTCATTTGCTCCCTTTAGTACTATAAATTTTATTTGACCATTTACCACTTCATGCACTATGTTTTCCATTGATCTCCTTTTAATTGTTAGTTTATTTCCATGGCATGTTACTTTCAGAGAGTATAAGTATAACCACTGAAAGAAATTCTCTCTTATACAGGTTTTTGATTTATTCGATGAAAAGAAAAATGGTGTAATAGAGTTTGATGAGTTTATTCATGCTCTTAGCGTCTTCCATCCATTGGCACCATTAGAAGACAAGATAAATTGTAAGTACACTTCTTTCAGACACTACCTTCTTAAATTCATGTATCGAGGTATATTTACAATAAGGCCTCCCTTTGGATTGTTTCAGTTGCATTTAGGTTGTATGACTTGAGACAAACCGGGTTTATTGAGCGTGAGGAGGTTAGTTCATCAAGCACTCTGTATTAATTTGCAACAAGTATGTTATTTGTGTTCTACTACAAATCTGGTAGTGACGGCATGTCTGTTTTGCAGGTTATGCAAATGGTTATCGCTATTTTGACGGAATCTGATATGAAATTGTCAGAAGAACTTCTCGAGGCCATTATTGATAAGGTGATCAATCATTTCCTCGGCCCTGTCCTATGTGAACATGCCCTTTTTGCTACATGGATTTAAGTTTTGCTACATTTTTTATATATTTCAGACATTTGAAGATGCTGATGCCGATAGGGATGGAAAAATAAACCAACAAGAATGGAAGGAATTTGTATTGCGGCATCCTAATCTATTGAAGAACATGACGCTACCCTATCTAAGGTATTAAATATGAGCTTGAGAGCTTTATGAACTGGACTATTAAGTTCTGTCAAATATATACTCTTGTGCAGAGAAATCTCATCTGGAAACTACTGCTAAATTGTTTGAAAAAATACCAGTCAAGACTTCATTAAATTCCTCGTTATTTACTTTGTTATTTTTTTGTCCATCTTATACTACAGGGACATCACGACAGTTTTCCCTAGTTTTGTCTTCAACACCGCGGTTGAAGATTGAACATAATCTAGGAATCACTTGAAGGTTGAACCGCGCAAGATCCCCGGATGATGGTGACAGGTTGCCTGCTGATCCTGCCAACTTTTTGCTGCATGTTTCTTGGCCAGCTCTCAGGAAAGGAAACAGATATGAGAATTCATCATGAGCCCTCGCTGAAGAACAACAATTCGAGATTGTTAATCAAGATCAATGCTTTGAGACTCAATTTTTCTGCAAACTGAGGCTCATCTATGACAGCAAATTGGTAAACTTTTAGGGTGCGTTTGGTTGCAAAGATGGGGTGGGATGGGATGGGACGAACCCACTTTTGGGGTTGTTTGGTTGAGGGGTGAGTGGGATGGGTTGGTCCCTAGAGAGGAATATTCCTCTCAGATCCGGGACCAACCGATCCGGGAAATTCTGGCGGACGAACTCGTCCCAGTTGGGACGAGCGAACGGCGTGACGACGCCTTGCTTGTGTGCTCGCCCTGCTCGAGCTCGGGGCCAGCCTGCGCGCTCACCATACTCGCCCTCAGGAGCAGCGGTAGACACCGGCGGGCTCGGCGACGTCGACGGCGACCGCGGGCGGGCTCGGCGACGTCGACGGCAACTGCGGCCGCGGCGGGCTCGGCGATGGCGGCTGTGGTGGGCTCGATGACGGCGGCAACCACGGGGGGCTTGGCTCGACGGCCGCGAGGGCTCCGCGACGGCGACCGCGGGAGGCTCGATGACGGCGACCGCAGGGGGCTCGACGACGACGACCACGACCGCGGCCACGGGTGCTCGGCGACGGCAACCACGGGGGGCTCGGCTAGGCGACCGCGGGGGGCTCGGCGACGGCGACTGCGGGAGGCACAACAACGGCAACCGCAGGGGGGCTAGATGACGGCGACCACGGGGGGCTCGATGACGGTGGCCACGGGGGCTCGGTGACGGCGACCGCTGGGGGCTCGGCTCGGTGACCGCGGGGGGCTGGACGACGGCGACCGCGGGGGGCTCAGCGACGGCGACGGCGGATCCAGTGGTGGGGAGGGCGGTGGAGGTGGATCCGCATCCTCTGCCTGCTTGCCGCCGGCATGCTCCTTCGCCCGCCCGACACAGTGATAGCAAACAGCTGACGGTGATAGCAAACGGCGCCCATCCCATCTCTACCTCATCCCTTCAACCAAACAAAAAAATTGGGATTGTCCCATCCTACAAACCAAATAAGTAAATGGAATCATCCCAACCCCAAAATCAGGAATGGTTTCATCCCATCCCACCTAGTCCCGAAACCAAACACATGCTTAGCAGACAATCAAGTTCGTGTACATACATCCTCTCGGTAGTTCAGGATTCAGGAGCAAAGGAGTGATCAACTGTATATATGATTGATTGTAGGACTCAGGGGAAATTCAACGTTTTTTTATCCGGTCAGTTTGGGAATTATCATTCCAGTTTCTCCTTCTCTATTGGACTTCAAGTTATATACACTGTGATTGGATCATGCTCTTTTTAGTTTTTAGGGTAGTTGGCTGAACTTTCTACTTCATCCATGCAACCATGCTACTTCAAAGATCGATTGACAATTGACGCTGAATACTTATGGTAGAAAACACACGGTTGCATTTCTCTAAACACACTGATTAGGGCAAACACAGATTAGTTTATTTTGTGGCTATAAACCTTTCTGAGACGCATGCTTTTTGCTTGCTGGATGATTACTGTGACGACTCAGTGACAGACAAGCTGCCAAGTGTTCCAACCCTACCAGCCAATAGTCACCTGATGGCGACAACATTAGCCTTTACTTTTATAAAGTAAGCTAAGTAGTGCCTGCTGTTCTTTGGGTGATGCAAGCGACATATACCAGTTTCTTGCAAGGTACAGCCAGCATCGCACATCATAAGACACTACTACTCGAATATGTTATCTCCATGGCCCATAATAATTTCCCAATACAATCATGCCAGTAATTAGTTCTTTAATTCCAATCATGCTGCAACCTAAAGTTGAGTATGTATATGATAAGATTGCGCCATTGCGACATGCCGGGCGGTTCAGGTCCAGTCGTTATAACCACTAGTAATTTGCTGAGAGTAACCCTTACCATCAATGTTACATTATACTACCTCCGTCCCCTAATACCAGGGATATTCACTATTTTCTTTTAACGTTTGATCACTCGTTTTATTTAAATAATTTGTGCAAATATAAAAAACGAAAAGCTGTATTTAAAGTACTTTGGATAATAAAGTAAGTCACAAATAAAATAAATAATAATTCCAAAATTTTTTAAATAAGATGAATGGTTAAACAGTACAAATAAAATGTCAAATCCCTTATATTAGGAGATGGACGAAGGGAGTAAATAACAAAATTCCAGGACATAGAATGGACCCCATTAATAGCTGACGACCACTTTTAGGTCCAAAACACATCAAATTTATCGGAGGTCGATTTATCTTGATCTATATCAGTATTAATTACACAATCTAAGAGAGCTTTCCCGTGTTAAATAGAAAAAAATAGCCATCTATTAGATGATCATATTATTATGGTTGTATATTGTATTGAGAATTCGTTTTAGACAAAACATGACTTTGATTAAAAAAATTACCGTGGACTTAACTTTTATTTAGATGAAACATCACTTATAAAAGAATGGTCCATATCATGTTCAAACCGAGCAAAACTTGATATTTATCTCTACTATTATAAAAATTAAAGATGTTTTTGCCTGTATTTTGGTCTGTCATCTGTGTTTGAGTCGGTTATAAAAATTGAAGATGTTTCCGTAGTTCGTCATCCGTGTTTGAGTCGGTTTTAATTTTATGTTTTGGTTTTAATCTATCTCTTCTCTACTATTATAAAAATTGAAGATGTTTTTGCCGGTATTTTGGTATGTCGTCCGTGTATGAGTCGGTTTTTAAGTTCGTTTGCTTTTGGAAATACATATCCGTATTTGAGTCGGTCTTTAAGATCGTTCACTTTTGGTAATACAGAAGTAATCATATAAGAAATTTGATTAAAAAAACTCGCATACTAATTTAATACGATCGGACTGCTTACTGCAGCTCATGATTTTCTAAAAATATATATATCCAAGCGAACTCCAACAATGAATTTTATCTTAACTAAACCATATAACAATAATAAGATTAAAATAGATTTCACCCGTTGCAACGCACGGATATCTTTTCTAGTTAATTCCAAATTTTAGAATTATTAAATCAGAAATCGTACTAAATTCGGACTCTAACACATATATAAGTAGAAACTTATTCATAAAATATTAAATTTAAAAATTGCAATGGAGGATATTTATTAGGATGGATTCTACATATTATTCTGCATTTTTAATAAAATGGAATATTTTGTCCTTAATATTCTAAACAATTTTTACACTTAACTTTGAACAAAATCTAGAGGCGAAGTAGACATAATTAAGGCTGATGCGAGTTCACAGATTAGTGACTAGTTGATATGCTAATTGAAGTGATTTTTTAAAAGAAACGACATAATTAGTAGCATCATAGAAAAAAAAAATCAATATTCCATACACGGTCCCGGTATTAACGAGAGCATAAAAAACGTTATAGATGGCCCTATCCATGATTCCCCCATCTTCTACTTAGGCCCTGTTTAGTTCTCAAAATAAAAATTTTTACACTGTCATGTAGAATGTTTGGACACATACATAGAGTATTAAATGTAGAAAAAACCCAATTACATAGATTGCGTGTAAATTGCGAGACGAATCTTTTAAGCCTAATTGCGCCATGATTTGACGACAATATGGTGCTACCGTAAACAATTGCTAATGACAGATTAATTAGGCTTAATAAATTCGTCTCGCGGTTTCCTGGTGGAATCTGTAATTTGTTTTGTTATTAGACTACATTTAATACTTCAAATATGTATCCGTATATCCGATGTGATAACCAAACCCAAAAATTTTCCCCAACTAAACAAGGCCTTATTTGAATTTTGAGAAAACGGACGATATGTTACTCCATTCGCGTGGTTCGATGAGAAGCCACTCAATAGGATACACCAAATAAAATACCACTTAATACATTGTCTTCTGATTAGAATGTCACTTTGGAGGGTTTTAAGACCAAAACGGCCCTGGCTAGCTGAGCGGAGAGAGAGAGAGAGGGGAGCGGGCGCGGCAGGAGGATTTGTCTGCAACGACAGTGAAGTTGATGAGGTGGAGGGACAGGAGGAGGAGGCGATGACGCGGGGGTGGGGGTTGGACCGCCCTCCTTGGCTCCCCAAAGGAGCGGCGAGGACGCGTCTTCCAGCGTGGCCCGCCCGCACGCTTATCGCATGTTGCACACCGCCTCCGGCGCTGCCTATGCTAGAGGACTCGCTAGGAGGCGACAGTGGGGATGACGGGGTCCATGGAGGGAGGAGGGGGAGGTGACGACGTGCGAGGGTACCGCCCTCTTCAGCTCCCTGGAGGAGCGGTGAGGACGTGGCCTCTAGCGTCGCCTACCTGCGCGCTGTTCGCCGCCGCTCACCACTCCCCTCTCCACTCTCCCCCTCTCTCCATACACAGCCAATAAGGGGCACTTTGGTATTAAAACCCTGTTCTCCTGAATTTTGGCCAAAAAGAAAAAGTGGAGACCGAAGATAAGATAGAACTAGGAGTGCACAATCACTTCTCCAATAAGTTTACGCAACTATACCTTGGTACGCGTACTGTGATGTGTATTAAGTGTTATCGAACATATCACCTCCAAGCAGTTGAGAACAGAACTCTGCAGGTTTCATGTCTCTTTTCTTGATATAAAACAAGCAAGAAGAGATGATGGAACGTTGAAAAGATACTCTCGAAATGGATAACGTGACAAGCGATCAATCTCCGTTCTTAAAAAAAGAACAAAAGAAATGAAAGAAAACTCAACAAGCTATACCAATTAATGCATGCCATTGGATCTATGACCTAGTAGAAAAATGAGAGAGATGGATGGTTGGCGGCTCGATCAGCTTGCATGAAAACAGCCGGAGGAAAAAGAAATATTATCCCATGGCTCGTTGTTTTGTCCTCTCAACCCAGGCACCCAGTTCTTGATTTCTAGCAATTAAACCCTGTGTAAAATAGATTTTGTGCAAATTATTAAAACGGATTGTTTATTTGATTAAAACGGTAGATAAATATTTGATAAATAAACTTCAGGAATAGCTTAGATATCGATCACATGAAAGCTTATTATTCGATGGTGCAAACTTATTGTTTGAAATTTCCAAATCCTCAACTCACAGATTCAAAGTTTCACATTGAAAGTGTAAATATTAAAATTAGAAAAGTTCACTAATTAGTTTAAGAGTAAATTTCACATAACTCTAGATATTATGGTCTAAATTGCATAAAATCACTCGGTTTTGACTTTGATCTACCACATTTTCAAGTTCTCAAATTTATAAGTTTTTTATCCATCATATGAATGTTGCATCTATGTAAGCGAAGCTTTTTTGAATTTTGATATAGGACTATATCAAAATAATTAATGGTATGGTTTTATGAAATTTTAGGACCATAATACTTAAGATTAAGATTATGTGTCACGTGCCCAAAAATCTTATAGTTTTGTGTAACATATATCATAATAAGCGGGGTCTTATCAAATTTACTATTTAAAGAAACAAACTTTCACTACTTAGCACTCATGTTATCTTGTTAGATTTTAAAATGGAATAAGTCCCTTATTTTTATGTCGAATTTGAATCATATCTCTAAAACGCAATACTAAAATTGAATCACCATCTTATAAAACCGGATTTAATAAGGTCCTAAAGTGGTATGGATTTCTGTTTTAGCTAACATGGCATCCTAGTCAGAACAAAGAAAATAAAAAAGGTATGGGGCCCACATGGAATTGGGTTGTGTCTCCCCTCCCCTTATCTCTCTCCTCTCCCTTCTTGAGCTCATGATCGTTGGCACCAGATTCTAAAGGTCCTACTCATGTCACCAGTCAGCCTCATCGCCGCTCCCACCGGAAGCCTCGCCACATAATCCATAGCTACTCCCGTGGTTCCCGCTGGCTGCAATCGATGAGAGTTAGGGGGAGACTGGAGAGAGCGAGATAGGGAGTAAAGGGGTCACCAACATGAAACAGATGGCAATGAAAGCGACGGGGTTGGCATCGGGCAAGGATTTCTGCTGCTAGTGTTGGGAGCACAACAACGATGATGACAGGAAGGCATGCATCGGGCGGTTGAATGATGGTGACTCGACTCTGTTGTCCGACATCGGCTACAGTGGAGATAGGGAGGCATACTGCGAGCAGGCCCTCACGATGGTGGGACAAGTAGGCAATGTCGATGCCTTAGCTGACTATTGGGCCTCCTCGGCAGCCGTCATCTCCTTGCCACCCTCTCCCCCCAAGATTGCCCATGTACCTCTACCACAGTCATGGCCGCCAAGACAAATTTATGGTACCCCTCGCTCAGCTCGTCCATGGTCACGGTCTTCTCGCCCCATGAGCCATACATAGCCTTCCCACCTACCTCGTCGTTATCGAGCTCCTGATTTGCATTGAGGTGCATAGGAAGAGTCACATAGCAGTGGTCGAATGTCGATGGGGGCGGCCCTCAGGGACCTCAAACCGCTAGGCCGCACCAAGCCTCCACCTTCTGCCCCTTGCAACCTCGCCGCCCAGCCGATAGAAAGGATGGGGGAGAGAAGGGGATAAGGAAGAATATGTTGTTTAACATGCGGATCCCACGTGGGTTTATTATTATTATTTTTGCTTCTATTGCCATATCAACACCACATCAACCAAAATTGCCCCCTCAATACTGCTGTAGGACCCATACGACCTGGTTTTGCCAGATTAGGGACGCGTTGTATCTGATAATGTGCTTCAACGACGTTTTTCAAACTCACCCTCGACATAAGGGACCTTAAATGAACTTATTTATTTTAAATCCAATATCCAGCCCAAGCAGGGCCAGCACGGCCCATAGACATCCTCTCCCCATCGGCGTGGAAAGTCGTGCATCTGATCGTGATGAACGGCTGCGATTAGAACAACGCGGCGGGGGAGAAGATTTCAGGCTCCCAGAAGCAGCCGCCGCCGCCGTCGCCGCCGCCGCGCCGCCCCCCGTCGACCGCGACCTTCCAGTCCGCACCCCGCCGCGATGGCCGACGCCGGCAAGCCCGACACCGCGTCGCCGCCGGAGGCGCCGTCGGCGAAGAAGGGGGTCTTCATGCGCCGCATCTTCCCGTTCCTCCTCGCCGCCAACATCTTCATCGGAGGTGAGAGACCCCCCGTGCCTGGATCGATCTCCCTCCCTCCCATGTGGTAGCCATGACTCCTAGGGATGATGCGGTTCTTTCGTTGTGTGGATCCGGAGCGAGAAGGATCGCAAAGCCTGGTGGGTGGATGGATGATGTTAGGCATGGCTAGGATCGGTTGTGTGACTGTAGGGTTAGCTGTAGTCTCAAGCTAAATGCGCTTAGTGATTGTTCATCTAGGTCACCTCAGTTTGGTTCCAGTGCTATGTTGGAGATATGATGTGCATTCTTACCAACACGTGGAGTGGATTTTGGACCATCAGATAGAGATTATTATTAGAGCATTTGTGATACTAGTGTTATAGGATTGTGTAAGTAGGATGAACTGACATAGCTTGGTTATTCCTGGGCCTCGAATTTACTATCAGAAGCAACAAGCAGAAGTGTTTATGTTCTCCTATAGTGTTTGGTTTTGTATTATGCAATAATGTTTGTGGGACTAGGTGGTTAGCTCCTAGTATTCTGGAATGATGGATGGTTTGTGGCTGGGAACATCATTTTTCGCTTATAGGGGACCGACAAAGCTACTTTCTCCGTTTCATATTATAAGACTTTCTAGCATTGCTCACATTCATATATATGTTAACGAATCTAGATATATATGTGTGCCTAGATTCATTAACATCTATATGAATGTGGGCAATGCTAGAAAGTCTTATAACCTGAAACGGAGGTAGTAGAATTTATTGCTGCAGGAGGGATAAAAGAAGCAAGTTTTGGACACCAAGTGGTACCAAATATAAATACCTCTATTTTACATGGTAAACTGATGGTTTGTATTGGAGTATATTTCGCACTGGCAGGACTTATCAAGGTCAAAAATACAGTGAAGCCTGGTTTGGGATCCACGATCTGTGAGCTATCCATGGGGATGGGCTGGGGATTGTGGGTTGCAATCCAAATTTTAGCTACATTTCTTGCCGTGGAGTTTGGATTGTCTAGATAAAAAAATAAGCGAGTGGGCCAGTGTCTGCTACTCTGCTCTACTATTTAGTAGGGAGTTAATGGGTGATATCGAGTGAATTCAATTTGTCAATGAGAAATTTGAGGGCTTTGCTGTTACAAAGATAAATTCAATATATATTTTACGTTTTTTTCCATTTTAGTAAAGTATAATTACAATGAATCATACTGGACCATAGTAGCATTCCTTTTAGAGTTTAGAATGTATAGTACGGTATACTCATGAATCTTTTCTATTGAAGGATGGGCTATGCCTCAAACTAGCTTGATTTTCTTGTATTGTGGGTTCTACTGAATGGAGTAAATATACAGTTCGCTTGACGCTGTGTGCCTGTGTATAGAAAGTTACATTTATCTGCTGGATTTCTTCTTTGCTAGAAGGAAAGGGAAGTACTGTGGTGGTCATCCATGACCATGAGTGTAAAATGGCCACAGAGCACAAAACCATTGGCACTAACCGTTCATTTGCCCTTTGTCCCATTTGCAATATATCTTTGCAACTACTCCTGCCCTTCGCATATTGAAAATATTCAAAGCTTAGGTAGGTTTGCCTCTGAATTCTGATAGTACATATTGATGGTACTGTTCATTTCTTGTGTGTTGACTAATTTTGGTTTACTGAAAGCTATTTTCATACAGTAAGTTTGTTCCTTTTACATGCAGTTTATGTATTTGCAAAGACCTACAAGAGAGACCAGGAAAAGAAGAACGCTCAGAGTGCTGCTGCTGCAGCTGCAGTTGCAGCATTGTCATCCCCAGCTGCCCCAGCTGCGGAGACTGTAGATCCTACTCCAACTCCTCCACCCAAAAGAGTGCTTCCACCAATACCCGAAGACGAACAGCGCCAGGTCTACAAGTGGATGCTGGAAGAGAAGCGGAAGATCAAGCCACGCAATGCTGCTGAGAAGAACAAGATCAACGAAGAGAAGGTGCTTCTCAAGGAGTTCATCAGGGCAGAGTCTCTTCCCCGTTTGTGATTAGCATTTCACTGGCTGCCCTGCTGGCCTTTTGCCTGCAGTTCCATGGAAGGACATATTCTGGATTTTACACTTGTCTCTTGTTTGTTGGCAGAAACGGTAGCATTTTGTATGGTGTCAAGTAATCATTTGTTACCCAAAATACTGAGTCAAGTGGCTCCAGTTTCAGGAACTCTAGCATTTTAACATCATTGGCGGCTTGGTGCTCCTGGAGATTACTTGTTTCGTTGAAAAGATTTATTGCGACGCTTTATTGCTTCAGAATTTCAAATATGGTACAGTTTCAGAATTTCAGTTCCAAACCAATAAATCAGAAACAATACTGAAATACTGAATGCACACATCACAATGGCCAACATCCAGGATTCTTCAGATGGGGATAAGACGGCAACTTCAACAAGCTTATAAATGGTCTATAAGTGTACAGAAACAACCCATCACAACTCAATTCATCTTATGCCGACGAGTTATCCCCATCCTGCAGACAAAAATAGCAACTCCCAGGGTCAGTCGTATGAACACACTGTTGAAACAGACTGCAAGAGACAGTGCCTACAAAGAACAACAGGTGAATAAATTGCTTTCTCTGCATTATACCTCACTGGATGTAATGAAATCCACCACGGCATCAGAAAGCTGTTTACGGTGAGCAGTGTAGCAGTGATTTGCTCCCTCGATGACATGTAGCTTGTGGTTCGGTATATGCTTCGCGAATTCGTATGCATCTTCCACAGGAATGATCTCATCGGCTGAACCGTGAACTGTGAAAAACCTGAAAAAAGACAAATAAAGTTGCCTCAAAATCTGGCACAACTGGAAACCTCTGTCCAAAACATAAGAGATATGCATTCAATATTTCATCTGTGGGAATGCAAGATAATAGCATGTTCAGCTATGTTAAGCACTTATACTGCTGTTTATTTGAATATAGGGGTAAAAGCGGTTGAGTTAGCTTCCTGACCTGCATTCTTTGCTGATGGAAAGGCATGCTTTATGCATATCAGTGGTCAATCGTTCCATCAAACTCTCTTTTGTTACCTTATATAAAACCTTTCCTACATTGGAAATGACGGACAGTCAACTAATGCGCGTGAAAGAGAAGTAAGCATACACAGTGTATATGATTTATCTATAAAGTATCTTTGCAGGTAAAGGTCACAATAACTGATAGGAACTTCCTTACCTGAGTTGGTTTTGACATCAATGTAACCCTCTTTGTCAATTATATTCATAAACTCTTTGCCTAGCCGTTCTTCAATGCCTTTCTCCAAATGAAATCGACCAGAGAGATTAACCACTGTGCGCACATCGTCATAGATAGAGGCATACAGAACCACCACATCTCCTCCTGGAGATAAGGAATGTTAGATTCAGTGACTGGATTTTTAAGATTACCTAGTGTAGAACTTGCAACAAGGCATGGCAAAATTCAATGATCAAGGGATGCGAATGTGAGACATGAGAGTAAATTAAAAAAATCCAGAAAAAGTGCTATGCTAACCATTTAGAAACTTTATAGTATTTTCTAGCAGTAGATTGTTTTGATGTTACAGTCAATGTGATAGAAAAATATTCAGCCACAAAGTTCTCCACCATTTTAACTCCTGCATAGATTGTATATGAAACAAGGGTATAATACCACGAACCTTTGCTGTGACCAACAATTGCTTTCACATCATATTTCTCCTGATTAAGATGTGAAATAACAGAATGCAAGTCATCAGCCTCCTTTCTATAGTTCCCGTACTGGAATTCCCCTTCACTTTCTCTGAAAATTGTATAGTGAAAGGCTTATAAATCATGCATTGATGCCTTCAGGGGAAAAGAAAGTGTAGATCTGAAAGACAAGTAACATCTAAAATTCAAAGGAACAACAGATAGGAACTTCAGCTCATTTAGCTAATTAGCTCTAACTTCTAACCAAACCTCTAGAAAAGGGAAGTGGCTGCCACGGCTGCTGAAGAGGCAGCCACTGGCGCACAGCAGGAGTGCCAATCTGATGGCCTACCCTTTGGTCTTCCACCCACACAACCAACCGTGAAATGTAGCCTTCAATTGCTGTTATTCTTTTTTTTTTTACCCTTTTTCACTAGTTTAGCTGATGTGAAAACAAAGCTCTACTTGAAATCTCAATACAAAGTTACGGAAGTCTTATGCATATTCCTGAAAAGAACTCCAGAAAAGGATAAAATTGAATGCAACCAGTGAAATTAATTAACAGAGGATAGAATAGCATTTACAACACTAGCTTTTGTGAATTTAAATCAGCATCATATTCATATATATTATCTAGCTCCATGAGCAACCTACCCATTTCCACTGAAATCAAAGCGGAAGATTCCAACCCCTTTCTTGGTAAGTGCATTCGCTAGATCAACAATGATGCTATCATTCTGAAAACAAGAGACCAAGAGTCAAGCTTCATTACGTTGGTAAAAAAGAACTAAAAATTAGAAAACTTGTTGCTTCTCAGACAAAACTCAAGAAAAAAAATTAGTGACCCACATATTTTGAATAGTACAAAGGGAATTTCTTATGTAACGATATATTTATGCACCTTGGAAGCTGTAAAACCATGGCAGATCACTACAATCTTGTTGGAACCCATGTGCTGCAGCAACCCAATGAGTTTCTCTCCATGTTTATTCGTTACCACTACCCTTTCTTCCTGAGCAGCTGTTTAGAAACCATATAATAGAGTTAGAGCCCCATTGTTTTGCTTATGCTTATGCATACAAGCCAAAATTTTAAATTTTAAAACTTAATTTTGGAGTTGATATCGTGGTTTTCTTCATTGTAGTTTATTTTACAGCATTTGCTTTTGAATCGCTAAAGACACGCATATAAAAGTATTACTCACAAATTATTCTTGAATTGCTAATAAGCAATTCGCATAAGCATAAGTGAAAACAACGAGGCCCTTAATTATTATATTGGAGTAACATATCTTCTTCTCCTTTTCGTTAGCCAAAACATCATTAAATCATATACACACAAAAAGAACGCTCTCTTGTCCGTCAGCTAGCAATCTAAACAATCCACGTTCAAGTAAAGAGGATGAATCCGGGAGGTTAAAAAAAAGAAAAATCAAGTAAAGGGGACTCACAGGGAACCGATGAATCCTGGGAAGAGGAGGAGAGCGGCTCCGCCATGGCTGCCGTATGGCAGCGGCGGCGGTGGCGTGCTCCGGATTGGATCGGAGGATTCCCGGGGGGAGCGCAGCGAAGGGAGTGGGAGAAGAGGGATCCCCGAATCTAATCGGAGAGTTGGTTTGGGTAGCTAAAGGAACTATGTTCCACACTAGTGACAGGGAGGCAATTGAACCCTGGAGAGGGAGAGCCGTTGGATTGGGCTGTTGGACGGTGTAGATCAAGGTTCCCTGGCCCGTTGAACCTTGGGTCGTACGGAGCATAGTTTTTGTATATGAGCTTCTACAAAAATGGTAGAAAAATAATGTCAAACGTATCTGAAAGTTAAGTTCGTCTTTGTGCCGTGTGTGCGCTACTCACTCCGTTTTATATTATAAGTCATTTAACTTTTTTTAGTGAATTTTTTTTATTAAATTTATAGAAAAAATTAGTACTCTCTCTAGGCTGATAATACTTATCGTTTTAGACAAACGTAATGTCAAAGTTTAGAATATTTGATTATAAATCATTTTTGAAATATTTGTCTTTTAAATAAATATGGTGACTATTTATATAGATTAGTCTTAAAAAGTACTTTAATAAAATCATATATATTTGTTAACACTTTTATATATGGCAATGTATCCTACGCGCGCGTGCGCACGCACACTAACCCTTATGCACTCGTGCACTCAGCCATCACAGGCCCTCCGATTTCAATCCAAAGGATACAATCCACGTGCTGTGATTTTTTTCAGAAAACCGCCCGCGTGCTCTGTTCAATTTTGCAAATAACCCCTCGTGTTCTTTCGTCTTCTCTTGTCCAGCTCCTTCCCATCCCAGATGAGACCAGATCGATCCCCAAATCTCTCTCCGCGCGTGCGACACTGCTGTATGTATGGAGCTGGCATCTTGAAATTGAATCGCCCCGCTGACGCGCGTGCGGTCCTCCTTTCGAGCTGACAGGCCCCGTTGTAGGCTCCTGCATCACGGTCACGGCGATTACGCGTTCCTCGATACGCAGCTAAGAGCAGGTACAATAGTAAGATATAAGCCCCTTGCAAACATATTTTGAGATAAATAAGAACAGAGAAAGGTAGCAAGCTATAAATTTATAGCCAGCTGTAGCACAGACTCCAAGACACAGTGTGTGTATGACATGTGGAACCAGGTATTAATAGTGTAGTATGTAACTATTGTATGAATGAGCTATAAGATTGGCTATATATGAATTGGAGCTAGTAGTTGGCTATACCATTAAACTTGCTCTAATTAAACGACGAGCTGACCAATCTCAATCATCGTCGCAGCCCGGCTAGTCTCCAACTCAACTTCCAAGCAGCAGCGGTGTCCAACCGAGGGAAAAAAAACATGCAAACAGCCGGTGGGTGGGCGAGGGAGAAGGAGGGCGCGTCGAGAGCCTCGTAACTAAGCCGTTGCTCCTCCCTCTCCACTGCCGCCCTCGGTGAGGTGGGACTCGTCGCCATCGCCGTCGCCCTCGAAATCGATTCCGAGAGAGAAGGATGAAATCTGGTAGAGGAGGGACCGGCGCGGCAGAGGGGGGAGCGGTGGCGGGCGAGCTTTTCGCTGTCCTCTCCCAGACTCGCACCGTGTCGTCGAGGATGACCACCGCGGCACGCTCCGTCGCTGACCCGAAGACGACGTCGAGGCTCTTCTTGTCTGGCTGAGGCGACTCGTCCCTCGATATGATCCGTTCGCCGAAGTAGACGCCGTCGGGGTCGATCGAGCAGCTTGGCGACCGCCGACGACTAGTCCCTGTCCCCGATCGAGGACTTGACGAGTCCACGACGAGGATCAGCTTCCTCACCCGCAGGAGGCTCGCCAGGTGGGCGCTCGTCGTCTGCTCCGCTCCCTCCTCCCGAATCCTCCGCGTCGAGATCACTCTCCTTTTCCCCGGCGAATCCACCGGGGTTAGGAGCGGCCCTGCACTGGTGTCCCCCCACCCCCGGCGTCCCCGTCGCTGCGCCATCCTTGTCGTTGCGCATCTCCCCTCCCACATCTCCCGCCGCCGCTCTAGAAGAGAAGAGAGAATAGGAGGGGAAAAAAATGTGCAGCTGACATGTGGGTCCCACGTACTTATTATTTTTATTTTTTTTGTTGACTAGGATGCCACGTCAACGAAACCACCTATATATATATACTGCCATAGGACCATGAGTGCACGGTTTATGTAAGTTTAAGGGTAAACATTTTTGATTTTGTGGTTAAGGGACGTCAAAAAAAAAAAATCTCGCCCTTAAGTTAAGGGACCTGCGGTGAACTTATTCTTTCCGGGAATCAGGAAGCAGCAGCAGTTGTGCTCTGAAATCTTTTGCACGCAGAATTCTTAGTACAAACCTGAAATTTTATATGGTTCTACTATAGAGTTTGATATTTACAGGAATCCTGTAGGTACACAGACATCTGCAAGAAACAATTCATATCAGTAATTCAATATGGACCTACGAAATGGTACACTAATATACACGGATACACCTGCTTTCTGCTTATTTGATTCCCCAAAGATTTATACTTGTTTAGAGGAGAAAAGGGAGGCATACATCACAAGAATTCATCTCTCGTGAATGAGGTTGTCTCAGTCTCAGACATGCAGAAATGTGGAGAAAAGAGTAATTTCTGAAGGGCCCATAGAGACCTGGATGAATAATTCAACAGATAGGTTTTCTATACCTAATTAGATGTGATGAAATCCACTACAGCATCAGCCAATTCTTCGCGATGCGCGGTGTAGTTATGATTTGCTCCCTCAATAACTTGCAGCTTGTGATTCGGTATATGCTTCGCAAACTCATAGGCGTCTTCCACAGGTATAGTCTCATCTGCTGAACCGTGAACTGTGAAGAACCTGAACAAAGACGGCAAGTTATCTGAATATGTGCATGGCATCTTTGTTCTACTATAGCACAAGGTAACATTGTTGACTTCTAAGTTTTTTAGTATACACGTCTATGATATAAACCGTAAACACTAATGCTGCAGTAATTTGCTGTTTCAGTTTACAAGTTCAAAAGCAAGGGACAAGTAGGGCCCAGGATAGTTTCCTAACCTGCATTCCTTGGTAAGGGACATGCTTACAGCACGTATATCGGTGCTGAGCCGCTCCATCAAACTCTCTTTAGTTACCCTGTACTGTACATTTCCTGCACCAGGTAGGACAGATGCCCATGAAAGTGACAACAAAATGTAAACAGCTATGCAAAGCTCGAGGCATACATGCTGCAAGAAACTTGGAAGATTAAGGTTGCACAATCGCACAAGCTGCCTTACCTGATTTATCCTTGACATCAAGGTAGCCTTCTTTATTTATTCTATCAATTGATCCTTCCCCTATACGTTCTTCAATGCCTTTCTCTAAGTCAAATCTACCAGATACATTAATAACCAAGCGTACATCATCATAAATAGAAGCATATAGAGTTACTACATCTCCCCCTGGAAAAAGAGATACATATTCAAATTTAACTTAGTAATATATGGCAACAAAGAAGAGAGGACATATACATTCTGTGCAACAAAAAGAAAAGAGCACCATTAAAGAAAAGGTATTGCGGATTAGGGACATCATGTTGGTATTTTGCTTAGTGGAAAGATGAAAAATTTATCATAAATTCATAATGGGAGTAAAACAAATTGGATATGATATGCTCCATGTGTTCCACAGAACAAATAATATAAGAATGTCATGTTCTGTTCAAATGAATGCCAAGACAAAACCATCAAAGCAATATATCTCCAAACAGATGCTGCAACAAGGTTTTAACATTATCACTAATTTGCTATCGAACACAGAGGAGCGTAATAGGCAAGTTCTTGTTAAAGAACTGGACGATCTTTTTTAACTTGCTAATGATGAAAACTGAATGGAATAACTCAACAGAAATGAGAATTACCAGACCAGACCTACAAAATGGCATATATCACCTACCTTTACTATGGCCAACAATTGCTGTTACATCATACTTTTCCTTACAAAGATATGATACAATGGAGTGCAAATCATCAGCCTCTTTCCTGTAGTTTCCATACTCGAATTCTCCTTCACTTTCTCTGAAATATTTGTCAAGCAGCACGGATTGCAACAATAAAAGACAGCAATTAACAAGATTTATGCAAGTAAAAGTCAGATAGTGTGTACTATAATGCTTCACTAAGTGCATTTCATAATGGATTACATTTTACAGAACAACGGAATTACAGAAGCACCTCCCTCAGATACAAGAAGATCAAGTCTCAGTCCATCATTAGTTGTACATTCTAAGAGGGAGAATAGCCAAGATGGTCCCTAAAGTTTCGCTGGGTCATACTCATGCGAAAAAGAACCATGCCCATAGTCTAAGATTAAAGCAGTATTACTATAGCTTCTTCTAAGAACTGAAATTGCTGGGGGAAGACATGGTTTTCTGGAGCGAACTTACCCATTTCCACTGAAATCAAAGCGAAAGACACTAATCCCTTTCTTTGTCAATGCAGCCGTCAGGTCAAGAATGAGACTGTCATTCTGGAAAACAGAAGTGAAATTTACATTGGGAAGCAACAAGACAAACTATCTCCACTCAAATTTATGTCGCTTGCATTTCTGCTAAACAAACATTTGTTCGCATCTCACTTAACTTATTACGAACGCATTTTTCCAAATGTTACCTTGGTAGATATAAAACCATGACACAATACGACGATCTTGCTTGAACCCGTGTGATGCAGCACTCCCACGAGCTTCTCCCCATGCTTGTTGGTTACTACCACCGCCCTTTGTTCCAGAGCATCTGAGCAAAAGAGTGGAAAAAATGGGGAGCAGCACATATTTTCAGCAACTCTGACCGAATATCAGCCGAAACATGATACTAGCAATCAACTGCCAGAGTTTTGCTAGTTGAGGCCATATGAATGATACGCCCATATATCAACTAATCTCCTGCTTGCTTTTGATTGTTGAAGGATGCTGACACGACACGGCGCATGGAGGGGAGGGAGGGGGGCGGCGCTTACGAGGTTCGGAGGAGAGCGGGTGGGACATCGCCAGCGGGGGTAGGGGCCGTGTTCCCCGCGGTCCGGTGCGGTTGCAGAGGAGGGCTCCGGCGGCGAGGGGCGGGGGGATTCGCCGGCGTGGAGGCGGAAGAGTGACCGCGGGAGGAGGCGAGGGAATCGCAGCTGCTGCGGCGGATGTGTTCACCAGTGGCTGCTGCATAACGCTCCGTACCAAGGGTACAGATGAGTAATAATAACTCATACTCCCTCTGTTTCGAAATATTTGGCGCCGTTGATTTTTTAAGTACGTGTTTGACCGTTCGTCTTATTCAAATAAAATTAAGTAATTATTTATTCTTTTCATATTATTTGATTCATCGTTAAATAAACTTTCATGTATACATATAGTTTTACATATTTCACAAATTTTTTAATAAGACGAACGGTCAAACATGTGCTAAAAAGTCAACGGAGTCAAACATTTTAAAACGGAGAGAGTAACCCGTGAGGCCTTCTTCGGCTACGCCCGGATTTAATCCGGGCCGGGAATAACAAATACAGTAAAAAATTTATGTAGATACAATAAGAGACCGGGATTTATTCCGGGTCGGGAATCAATTTACTCATGATAGTAATAATAAGAGACCGAGAATCAATCCACTAGTTAAGAGGTGTAGAACTAATACGGATGTTTTGTTGTTCCTATCATGAGTAAATTGGTTCCTGACCTGGAATGAATCACGGTCTCTCGTTGTATCTATTTTACCATACTTGTTATTCCCGATCTGGATTGAATCCGGGCGTAACCGAACCAGACCTAAATGAGTTGAGTTTGTTGGGTAAATCACTTACACCCGCCGGATACGATCACATGGGGAATCCACCAACACAACTCGAAACTGTTGGGGATTTCAAATCATTTGTCAAAACTAAAACCGCACGAATTTTCTCTCAAGAAAGGGAAAAAAGGAAATTTCCTCGATTTTCTCAGTGATGATTTCAATCATACGCTCAACTTAAAAGATTTATTAACATTTATATAAATTTAAGTAATTCTAGAAAGTTTTACGTTGTGAAACGTAGGAAGTATCATATTATAAATTATGCATGGAAGTTATCCATCTCAGACTTTTGAAATTTTATAATCTGATATTGGAATTTTTCGTCCTAGGGGTATTTTAGTCATAATAATAAAATTGTACAATACTAACGGAAACTAACTAGACGACGATGGTATATTCTAGGTATTGCTAAAAATCTGTCGCCACAAAATAAGCAAAATGTGATGGTATATTAGAACTTGATAAACCCAACATATTGTATACCATGGACAAAATCAAGTGGCACACAATGTATTTTCTCTACTTTTTCATGGTTGTTCAGTTAACTACCTATCTATTATGGTGCGGTATTTTTAGAAAAGTTAAATTTTATACTATAAGTACATATCTTACACATTAAATTATATATACCTATAATATAATTTTATTAAATTATATACACTTATAATATAATTTTCGAATTATACAATGCCCTATTCACATTTTAAAGGAGAAATATGAAAAAATAATTTATTATCTATTTAATTATGAGAAAAAAATATTAGTACAAATTAACAAATATGTAGAAAATAAGAAACAATATGAAAGAATTATGGAAATACCTACTGATATAGTCATCATATATCATGCATTGAGAAAAGGAGACCAAGGACAAATGCTTTATTATTAAGCAAAATTGATGGTATTATTTTTATCTTCTTTTAGCCGATCTATCTGACCATAATTAATTAGCCTATCTTAGCAGAAGTTTGTATCATCATGCATGAACATATCATGGAATTATTAGAAATAGCTAAGTACACCGGCCTAACCATTAACCATACTTAGCATCTCACGAGACTATCGGGTAATGGACAACTTATCTTCAATTGTGCTAGAGAGAAAAAAATTACAGTTTGTGCTATGTATTCTTAAAAGTTTAAAAATTACAGTTTGTGCTATGTATTCTTAAAAGTTTTCATATTATATTATCCTTTAACCATTTTTTCATCGGCACAACATCTAACTTTACATTTCAATTTGGACCACCCTATTCTATCCATCTCCAAGTCCGGTGACTTAGCAACCACTCCGCACACTAAGTCTTTCTCTCTATTTTGTTTTTCCCTCTGACAGTTGGGGAACCGCTAGATACAGCAAGAAGGAGCCCGGATCTAGCGTCTCCGCTCTTTGTCAGGTTGGCTCCTGTCTCCCCGAGTCCCTGCAAGCCAGACACCTCAGACCTCAACAACAACCATAATAATAGTGTTCATGACAACAGGGGATGAGAAAAAAGACATGTCCATAACTAGAGGGTGTGGTTGTGCATGAAAAGATGAAGAGGAGGAACGATGGTGGCTCATGGAGAAAGAGTGGTGCTGGCGGTGTGTGGAGTGGCAGTTAGTGGTTACTGGTGGTCTGAGGAGTTTGTTATCGACACAATCACTAACTGAGTTTTTTTAATTTTTTTTCTCTTAGTATCTATTCTTTCTATATAGTTGGTAGCCACTAGCTATAAAGCTGCTCTGAGGATGAGCCATGTCACCCTAATTAGCTGAGACCGTTAGATCTTAAATCAACGCTTCAAGACTACACATGGCGCCACCATCTTCACCAATTAGGCCCATGTAAGCGGGTTCACCTAACCAGCCTTCCACTTTCCCGTCGTTGGCCCGCTGTTATTAAAATCCAGCACGTTTGAATCTCTATTTTGCATCATCAAAGCCACTTGAAAGAGCAATTACAACAAAAAAAAAAAACCGTCATCACTGACATGAAGATCAAAGGTCGTCCTTAATTCCATTTATTGATCCCCAATCTCCGCCTAAGCTTCTCTCAATTCATCATTACCGTCCACCTCGACAGATGCAATACGTAGATTACCAATCTATTAAGTCTGTTCTAAAATAATTTTAGCGGGCCTCATACTAACTCCTACGATAATTATGTTCATGCACATATCGTTGCTTTAATTTGCCTTCCTAACATTCGTCTTAATCAAGTTTATGCCTTAATTAGCACTACCAATAAAATGAACCGTTACACATATTCATCGATTGAAATTTTTTCCGTGACTTCTCCTTTCATCTTCCCTTTTGATGTCCCCATTTATATTTCTGTCCATAACATATAAAATGTCTTAGCCATCCCAGAACAATTCATCGTGAAACCTTTTGCTAGCCAGCAATGCAATAGCTGGTGACCTTTTCTACTTTGTTTTCGCTATGTATTGTTCTTTCTACTAAAGTTACCATCACAGGCTTCAAATCACTGATGGTTTTGTTGATATCATTCGCTCACTGCCAGTTAATGCCAGGCTACCGTGTTTGCTTCTCATATGGTGCGTAAATTATGGTTACAACTCCATTCAAATACTCATGCTACTGTTTTGTTCCCTCCTCGTGTTCTTTGTTTCTTTCCTCTCACCATGATATGACACACTTAAATTTTTCTAATGCTTATATCATAATCGTATATCTTCCTAACGCACTACTCTTTCTAGCATTCTTTATATGCTTATTCACTACTACCAATAAAATGAATTTTTTAGTTATTTATCGAGTATTAATTATAATTCCTATTTTTTCTAAAAGGCCTGAAAGGCCTAAGTTTATAAGCATTGAAGTGATGAATTTCATCAATCTTCCTTTCTAATGATCTGGCTCAAACCAAGAGCACTTGGAAACATGAATTTTTCTAAGTTTTTTAAAAAAGTTGAAAGATGTATTTAAATCAAGTTGCATCTAACGCTGAAGTGATGCACAAATTTTAGAACAATATATATTTACGTATATATATAAGCAGTCAAATGCATCTTGCACCTAACATTTTCTATTTATCATAGAGAAAGTCCCGCAGCAACACGCGCGGGGTCTCTCACTAGTTAATGATATGTGTGCCACCAGTCATCATAAATAAATACTACATCCGTTCCAAAATATAATAATCTAGAACCAGATGAGATGTTTCCTATTAAGGGGTATGTGCCTATATAGGCTTGTTGCCTACTTGCTAGCTCTATGTAAAATTAGAATATGAAGGTTTTGATGTCTCTATCATGTATTCATGTTTATCTACATAGTCTGGACATGGAGGATGCCATGGATTGTGAAAGCTTGTGAAGTTGTTAATTTAATTTGTTCTTGTGTTCTTTTCATCTGTCAATTGACCAGCAAAGTTACCTTAAATTACTTCAATTTTCTTCATGTTTTATTTGTCAAATGCTGCCTTATCATGTCCCAATCCTGTGTTAATAATTTCTTACTATGTTCAAATCACAACTAGAATTCATGTGAAGACACTTACTGATGAAAATAAAATAGGGAAGCATACTTTGTCAATGGAAACCAGGAAAATACACCGCATGTACTAGAAACCTTTTCCATTTTCACACTAATTTTGAACTTTCTAATTTTGAAAATTACTGGTTAATACTTTTTAAAATATTTTTTTATTAGTTTCTCCCTGTCATTATATCATTGATCATTTGATCCCTACCCTGTTTATTTGCAGAAACCTAGATGATTCAGTGGACGATGCAAGGTTGGTAATGCCCAGTTGTGAGGATATTCTCATCAGATATGATTACAAGAACTATTCAGGATGATCATCTCTTATGTTGCTTCTGTTGGTTTTGAAAGATTTCGAATTCAATC
Source organism: Oryza glaberrima (assembly GCF_000147395.1). Lineage (NCBI taxonomy): Eukaryota > Viridiplantae > Streptophyta > Magnoliopsida > Poales > Poaceae > Oryza > Oryza glaberrima. The sequence continues at coordinate 20,279,080 of NC_068326.1, forward strand.
TTTTTTTTTTGTCAGGATGTAATCAGTAATCCCATAGATTTGGAATTTAATCTCCTTTTTTTTTGCAGGACGAAAATGCAGTTGAAATGGGCCGGAGAGTAAATTTCCCCAGCCCAAAAGGCCCAAACCATAGGGAGAACATATGCCCTCCTCCTCGACTCCGGCGACGGCGATAAGCTGTTCCTCCTCCTCCTCCTCCGCGACTCCGGCGACGCCGCGACGGCGACGGCGACGGCTGCGCCGCCTCCTGTCGTCCTTCCACTCCCCATCGCTAGCCTTGTGCTAGACAAGCGCGGAAGGGGCTGGCTGCGTCTCTGCAAATGAGCCACCGCAGGCGATCTAACGCCGGCGACCCGCCGCCTCCTGAAGGCACCGGCGGCTCGTCCACCGCAGAGGCCTCTTCGACGGGGGAGGAGAATCCGGATCTGCCGTGGGCGTGGGCGTTGGGATCGGAGCGAAGGGTGCTCGCGCTGGCGCTGGCGTTCCGCGCGGCGAACGCGCTGCTGGTGCGCACCTACTTCAACCCCGACGAGCACTGGCAGTGCCTCGAGGTCGCCCACCGCATCGTCTTCGGGTAAAACTCGCCGCCCTCTTCGCCGGTGTTTAGCTTCGAATCCAGCGGACACTCCAGTCCAAGGGAGTGGGATGCTTAAGCTGCTGCATTTTTGTGAGCCTTCTCTGTTCGTTCGTTCGTTCGTTGCAGGTATGGCCACCTTACTTGGGAGTGGAAGCGTGGTCTTCGAAGTTACCTCCACCCCTTCATCTTCGCTGCTCTCTACAAGATTCTTTCCCTGCTCCACTTGGATTCCCCATGGTTCATGGTAACTATTTTTTGGATTCACGCCAAAAAAATTCTTGTGTATTTCTCTGAATGAAGATTAGAAATGAAGCTTAGAGTTATAGGATTCTGGTTTGAGTCATGGTGTTAAGTCACATGTAAAAGAAATAGAAGTGCTCAGTATCAACAGTTTCTCATGTAACTAGATTCTTAGTTGGGAATTGATTGGGATAGCTTACAGTTGGGTTCTTAATTCTAACCAATCCACAATTTGTATCCTGTTCTATGTTCAATCTCAATCCTAAGCAAATAAGTCCTTCACTATAAAAGGATAGGAAACCTATATATATGTGAATCAAATATCACTCCTCTCTGCATGGCTTTATTTTTTTTACGCACTGAGAAGCAGAATTTTCTTATTTTTTCTTTGTTTTTTTTCCCCACAGGCGATGGCTCCACGTCTTCTACAATCAGTCTTTGCATCTTTTGGGGATCTCTACTTATATAAACTTTCAAAACTCATTTTCAATAATCACGTTGCCCAGTGGGCAGTATCCTTGAACTCATTTATGTAGATATGATATTCCTTTTTCGTAAATAAACAAGTCCATTTTCCTGGTGAATGGTGACCTTAACAAGTCATTTCCAGCTATTTTCACAGCTTGTTAACTGGTTCATGTTCTTCTGTATTACACGGACTCTCTCAAACAGCATGGAGACAGTTTTGACTGTTACTGGACTTTACTATTGGTTTGTTGCAATAGAGTCTGTAAAGGGAAATTCGGTTGTTTCAAAGCAGCAGGCTGCCAGCAAGCAAAGCCCTCCATCAAGAAAAATGGCTCTACTCATAGCAGCCTTAGCTTGTGCTATTCGGCCAACAAGTGCCATAACATGGCTATATGTTGGTCTTTTGGATTTTATTCAGATGAAATCAAAATCCCGGTTTATTTTTCTCGAGGTCGTTCCGCTCGGGTATGAAACTATTTTAAAATTCATGTCAAACTTATTCTCACAGTATATTTTGTTCTCGGTTTTTTGCACTGGATATGTATAAATTGGATGAATTTAGGATGCTGTCTATGGCAAATTTTTATAATGCCCTTATCTCTGTTATTTCTTGAATTTTTGCATCATAACGCTAATGCCTATTATTTATTGAAATTTCGCATTGAATAAGCATTATGCTGGTGATATTTAGGATGTTGTTGCCCATGGTAAGTTGTCTCGCTAGTAGGTTTTCTGAAAAACACACCAAACATATTGGATAGTAGGTATGTGTTTCCACATGCTGCACCGTTGTTAAGAAAGTCATTCACATTGTTCAAGACAGGAAGGATCAGCATTACCATCTGTCATGCCAAATGGCACCAAAAGGAAGAATGCATGGTTGAGTACCATATGGTCATAAGTAAGATGGTTATGCACAAACACTAGCTTTAGGACACGTGCGATAGATTGTTTATCGTGTCATCAGCATTATGCATATCATTTCTTAGATGAGCTCTCTTGATCCCTTCAGTTTATTTTGTTAGAATTAGGATTGCCTTGTTATCCAAACGCTTGATGATTGAAGCATTGCTTTTCTTGAAAGGTCATGTTTTCTTTTTCTCACAATTGAGGAATACTTTTATAAACCTTACATGCTTTCTAATCTGTCTGCAGGGTCTTTGTCCTTGCCGTGACAACGTTTCTTGATTGTTGGATGTATGGTTCCCGGGTCATAGTGCCACTTAATTTTTTGAAATTTAACCTCTTCTCTTCAGGAGGAGACTACTATGGAACACATGTGTTCCACTGGTACTTCAGCCAAGGTTTTCCATCGATGATTTGGACTTTCTTACCGTTTTCCATTTCTGGAATTTTGAAGTCTCGAGAATGGAGGCTTGCAGGTCTTATTGTCTGGGTATTAGTGGTTTATAGCATACTTGGACATAAAGAATTCAGGTACTTATCTCTTCGCACAAGTTTGTAATGTTCAATCTCTTCTCACTAGACTAGTACACACATGCCCTGATATAAATGGATCGGATACAACAGGTTTGTTCTCCCGGTGCTTCCTTTTATGTTCATGTTCTCAGGACATAACTTAGCTGCAATGGCACAACTCAAGGGAAAAGGTCACAATGAGAAAGGACGACTTTCGAGGTTGAAGCTCTCTGTCATTCTGCTCATCCTAACAAATGTTCCAATGGCTTTATATATGTCCTTATACCATCAAGTAAGTACTACTTTAAGTAAACATGTTCTTTATGTGTGTGTGTTTTGGGTTAATTTGGTTGCTTTCTATTTGTGCCTAGTTTTCTTTTCAAGATTCCTTTACTTCTGTTATGTGTATGTGTACCTTTTCATTATGTCAGAGAGGAACTGAAGATGCTATGCTTTATCTATCACGAGAAGCCCATGATGGAAGAGTGAAGAGTGTCCTCTTCCTTATGCCTTGCCATTCGACACCTTATTACTCTACATTACATTACAACCTACCTATGCGCTTTTTGGACTGTACTCCTAGGTGATTATTCTTTCATTGTTTCTAGTCCAGTAGATATAGCATTTCTTTTTACCATGTTGTACCCATCATAGCCAATTATCCTGACTTAGTTTGCATGTTACCAGTGAAAACAAAGGGACCTTGGATGAGTCAGACCGTTTCCTCATGAACCCAGCAGATTTTGTGGGGGAGGTTTTTGGAAATTTATCTTCGTTCAGTCATATTGTATTATTTGAATCTGAAGAAAGGCATGTCAAGTTGCTTCTGCGCAATTCATTTCAAGAGGTAAAACACTGTTGAATCTTAAAAATCTCTTCTTCCCTCAGTTCAATAGGTATACGCATTTATTTAGTAGCCTGTTTATAAATATATGATGTTTTAGTAATACCCTAAATTCTCTAAGTTCGACCAGTAATTGTCTAAAATGCCTTTTAAATTAGTAATGTGGAATTGATACCGTTAGATTTGCAATATAATTTTGCACTAGCATATGCATATGAAAATTAATATCAAAGTCAGATATTGGACTGCTGATGTCCAGAGGGAACTGATTATTTCTAATAAAAAAGTGGGAAAAAAAATCAAAGCTATTGTCCAGATTGGCAAGTTCTTCTATAAGGCTTACAATTTAGTTGATTCAACTAGAATAAAGAAATGTCTAAAATAAAAAGATGGGCTGCATTTTTAAGTTGTTTTTGCCCCCTTCATGTTTTAGTTCTTTTTTTTATGCACGATCAGATGACTCCCAAGTATCCTGTTCTCAAGAATTATGTGTCCAGTGTATTACTAAATTCTTTTGTGAATTTATGTCTTCCTAGAAAGAATTGTCATCAGGTTGAAAGGTGAGCATCTGACATAAGTTCTATTTTGCTTTGCAATTGATGGCAAAAATACAATAAGGTTATTGTTTGTTGCACTCAGGTAGTTAATAGTTTATTGTAGTTACAATTTGTGAATTAGCTCTCTCTTAAAATGTTAAAAACAGATAGGTAGCACTACATTGCATGATGACATGATAATTAAAATATTTTCTCTCTTATTCTTAGTTTTTCCCATTCCCTAACATCATAACGTGTGTCCTGTTTGGCAGGTTAGGAGATTTTTTCACTCCCACTTCAAGGTTGATAGAGACCTTCAATCATCAGTTGTTGTTTATTCACAGAAGAGTGTATTGTGATCACTGTGGCAGAAAAGGCTCGTTAGTGTACTATCTTGTCTAACATTTCTAATCATGTTTCACCCTACTTTAATTTATCATTCGAGAAATGATCTATAGTTTGGGCCTTTATTTTGATATATTGATTTTTTTCCCATCCTTTGTGATGTAATTCTATTTCTATGTATTAGCGCCAACTTCCATGTTTTCACAAAAAAAAATCATTTCCATAACTAGAGGTGTGAAGAAGTTTTAGAGGTTTAACAAAACGAAGACAAGAGACGAGCAGAGCTCCTCTTCTAGAGAAACTGGCGCCATCCCAACCAGCTCTTCAGGAACAAGTTCCATTCCATCCATCTCAACCAAGTTTCAAAAGTGAGCAAGTAACAAAGAGGCAAAAGGTGGTTGTTCCAGGAACTCTTTATAGTCTCCAACAGTCCAACTCTCCATCTTGACCTCCCAGCATCTTTCCAATCTTCCTCTGCATCACTGAAGTCATCCACTTCCAGTATTGAAGTGCCAACTATGTCTTTCTCTGAAGATCTTCCATGGTGAAAGTAGGACAAACCATCAGGCAAAACAAAAAGGGGACAGATCATTCCATGGCAAATCTTTGTGCGGACATACTGAACCTCATAAAATCATGTCAAATGTAAGTTCTCATTGATTTCCTGTAGTTTTTATTGTTGAACATGAACGATACATTTTTACAAGATATTATGTCAGGAAATGCTAATCGAAACTCTGCTATAACCTTTCATTGGTACTTTCATACTCATGGTCTACCAGTTTCTAAATGTAGTGTCATCAAGCTTCCACTTTGTCCAGTGATGGAAGGGTCATACTGTCATGAGTTTTCAAGCAAACATACAGTTTCACCGTTAGCACTCTCAATCAATTGTTCACGCCAGGTGCTTCTTATTGCTTTTAACCTTTCAGCTACTTCTGTCGTCAATGTCCGTTCTCCCCCCGTTGTACTCAAGCAACATTTTGCCAGTTGAGCAACATCTTGGAGCAGCTCTGTTCCAACACCTAATATGTTCTTGTCCAAGATAGATTGAAGCCTGTTCTCTTTCAGTGCCAGAAGGAAAAGGATGATGCAAGGCTTTTGTTTTCATCAGCACTATCAGAATAAATTGCCGTCTTTCCTGTAATTAGCTCTAGAATCACAACTCCAAAACTATAAACATCACTTCTCTCTGTTAGCTGGCGCTCTTGTAACTTTTTAAGTATTCTGGGTCTAGGTAGCCTGGAGTCCCCTGTACCATTTTCATAAATTGTATTTCATCTTTTGGAAGCATCCTTGATGCTCCAAAATCAGTCACTTTTGCTATGTACTTGTCACCTAGGAGAATATTTGGAGATTTGACATCGCCATGAACGATTGGAGGGGATGCTGATGAATGTAGATATGCTAGAGCTTCTGCAGATTCCTGAGCAATCCGTAGACGAGCATCCAATGAAATGGATGTTATTCTACTATATTTAGCATGTATAAGCTCGAACAAGGTGCCATTTGGGATGAATTCATAGACCAGCATGGGAACTTCCACTTCTAAGCAACAACCTAGAAGCCTTTACCACATTCCTGTGGTTGATCTGTGAAAGTATAATCATCTCTTGCACAAATTCATCTTTCTCAAATCATATTCATACTCTTTGAGCGCTTTATCTGTTGTCTTTGAGAATCCCCTTATATACAGTGCCATGACCGCCTCTTCGTAGGGCCTGTTTAGTTCCTAAAAACTTTTATCAAAAACATCACATCGAATCTTTAGACACATATATGGAACATTAAATATAGATAAAAAGAAAAACTAATTGCACAGTTTGTATATAAATCGCGAGATGAATCTTTTGAGCCTAATTAGGCCATGATTAGCCATAAGTGCTACGGTAACCCACACGTGTTAATGACGGATTAATTAGGTTCAAAAGATTCGTCTCGCGGTTTCCAGGCGAGTTATGAAATTAGTTTTTTCATTCGTGTCCAAAAACCCCTTCCGACATCCGGTCAAACGTCCGATGTGATATCCAAAAATTTTTATTTCATCAACTAAACAGGCCCCTAGTTCTCTGCTTGAGTCAAAATTGTCTGTTGCATTCTCTAGTTCTTCTTTTGTGAATATTCTCACAGTATCAACTTGCTTTGACCGGATTTGCTCATACAGCAGCAGATCCCCATTTTGTTGAAAGAACCTTTCCTTTTTTCTTTCATCAGCTTTCTTTTCTGGCATTCGATCATTTGTGCAAAAATGCAGCTAAGCAACAGAATAGCGCACACCGAAATACCTGCCAAGAACGACCTTCTTTTAGTTACCACAAGTCATGGAGCAGTTTTCTGGGGGTATATAATTTCCTCATTTGCATCATGTATACTGTATCTTTGCTATGGAATTGCAGAATGTATCAGGTAAATGAAATCAAATAAACTAATGACTCGTGATAATTCTCCTATTGCTGAAGGCCCATAACATTTCTCAATTTGGTTACATACGGTATTTTTTTTCTTTTTGCAATAGAATGCTTAATGTAATCTGTGTTGTGTGTAACTATTTGCTGCAAAACGCACGAGTATTCCAGAATCAGAGCCGAACAACGGGGTTTCTGTTGGCGCAATTAAAGATGAAGCGGCAATCTGGAAAGAAGCTGGGGTTTTCAATGTTTTAGGAGAGTAACAACCTTCTGTAACTTGTTTTTTCTTTTAGGAAGTTGCTGCGGTGGCAACATCCTTTCACTTCGATACTGAAACTTGTATATGTGTAAATACTCCTTTTATTAAGTAAATTTGGTCCGTCTTTCTTAGGCCGGCCCGGCTAAAAAAAACTATTTCTCTGTGTCACCCGTGTAGCGTGTAACAATACAAGGATGCTATATATATTCATACTTGACTACTCGTTCGAATAAAAGCAGAAACCAGTTGAGAAAAACACGGCAAAAAGTTATTTTCTCCCGTAGGATCGGCTATGTAGGTACGTACTTCTGCTTTCCCATAGGATGGGCACTACCAATCGAGGAAAGTGATAAATGAAAGCAAGCACCACACCATATGCCATGTGTGGGCACAACTCAAAATTATCTTCTTTTCCACTTGGAGACTATTGGTCCTGTTCTTTTCTCCAACTAAAATTGGATTAAATTTTGGATACTCGTGGCACGCTTTTCAAACTACTAAATGGTGTGTTTCGTGTGAAAACTTTCTATATAAAAGTTGTTCTAAAATATCATATTAATCTATTTTTCAAGTTTGGAATAATTAAAACTTAATTAATCACATGTTATTATAACTATGTTTTGCGTGAAACACTTAATCTCCATCTTCATCTTCATCTTCAGAATATTCAAACACCACCATAACATACTCTTATCACTGTAAGTACATCCTCCCCACCCACCAGGCCACCACTGCGAGAGCCGAGAGATACATGATGCGTGCACGTATGCACGATTCATTTCCCTAGCATTGCCATCCACCAACCGTAACGTAACCACTAACCAACCAGTGATGGCTGCATGCAGGATCGGACTTTTTCATTCCCATGCATGGCAGTGATCCAACATTTTTATTTTCTTTTTCATTTTTTTGAATTTAGAAACAAAATCTCTTCCAAACTCATTGCGAAAATTGGAACTTTTTTGGACGCAGCGTTGTCACGCCGGCCGAGGGGCGAAATCAGGATTATTTGATATCAACAATGTATCTTTATCTTGCTTGCTTTGTTTCATCTAAATACCATGTAAATTTGAAAAACCACCTTCAATGTCTCCTTGTCACCTTGAGTTTAAGATTCTCACTGTAATATCGAGACCGTTTTTTCAATCTATTATGTAAAAAGAATGTATGGCTCCGGGTTTTTGGGGGGGGGGGGGGGGGGGGGGCTTAGCTATTACTGTCCTTTTGTCCCATTCCTTCTCCTCTCTCTAGTGTCCATGTTAGCGGTGAGGAAATAGGAGATCTCTTCGTATGTTCAATAAGTTTCTATGCATTTTTAATTAAAGTCTTTAGAAAGATTTTAAATATGTCAAGAGTCTAGGGTTTGTTCTTCACAATGTTTATGAAATTAGATTTTGTTAGTCTCTTAGTGCTTTTCCTATGATTTTGTCAGCGGTTATTTTGTTTGTAAGTTCTCCAATGAAGGTTTGAAAATGCTCGTATGTCAGGTCATTGATTAACTAATTGGGTTTCTTGATTTGTGAGAGGAATAAAGATGGGGGCTAATGCCTTTTTATTTAATTTTAATTTTGCATACTCGTCTGCTTATATCTATTGTGGTATTGTGGTATTTTTTGATCCAGAGCCTCCTTTTCTTTGTTGCTATGTCTTTGGGTTTCTTTTATTGTAAGAACAAGGTTATAATACCTTGTCATTTTTAATCCGGAGTCACTCATGATGGACGCGAAGATGGTGAACTTCGTTCAGGGGATAAACCGCGTGATCTAGCTCTTGGTGCTCTTAGAGAACCCTCGGACCCCGTTCGAACTCCTGTCAAACACCTTATTGCGGTCAACTCGCTATTGAGACAAACTCCGTTCAATCCAGTCATTTTCCCTGAGACAGACCACTAGGTCAGACAGATACATTCTACAATAGCCGACCTCAACAACACCTTCTTGGCTACAATAGGACCAATAGCTCAAGGCCCTTCTTGCCCTCCAGCACCCCGTGATGGAGAGCTAGGTGCGAGGAACCACGTGGCCGAAGAGGTCCCCAGTGAACATCCCAGTCAGGACCCAATCCTCAATCCCATAAATCAATGACCTATTAATATTATTTTCAACCTTTAAATTTACTTTTAGAAAAATATTTAAGTCGAATCATATCACATCTTAAAAATTAGAAAAAGTTAACCCATAAGAATCCAATTCATAAACAAAAACACCATACTTTTAAATTACACTTAATTTGTTACATATTCTTCTAAACAAACTTAGGCTACCTATGATGAAGATTATAGATAATTGCTTATAGGGATTAATTAAATATTGACGATGTAAAGCTAACTAATATGATAGAAAAAATATCTAAGCAATGTTGACAAAAAATTGTGAAGAAATTGTATTATGTGGTCAATATTATACCTTATAAGATATGAAATGCAGCCGTGATGCATTCCCGCGTAAATGAGCGGGCTATCTTCCAGTACTTTTCAGAACTCCTACATTACACGTTGTATTTCTAACACTTTTTTTTTTCTAATCCTGTATTTTCCAAAAAAAGATCCAGACTTTTTTTTTAAGAAACAGCATACTTTATTTCTCAAAGAAGTGTGGTCGCAATTTTTTTCTTCGTGTAGTAATTTCTAAGGTTGTCTCTGCGACTCTGCCCAACCCACAAGGACATAGCAACATTTCTTCCTATTTTTCAACAATGCACATGCAGAGTTTTTCCCTTTTTATTTCAGAAAGGGGCTTGCAACATTAATTTTGATAAGACAGAAAGGTCAAGCAAGCTAGTGAACTGAGAGGGGAGCATTTTATAAAAACACTCCAGAATCTTCCGGTTGGCTCTACAAAATGATGGACTAGACGATCTGGGTTTAAAGTCTCACCCATTTTAATTATTTAATATTAGGTCCTTCCTTCATATTTAGATCTTTTAGGGAGCATTTCATCTAAACGGCCCGTACAAATGCACGGACAGGATTAAAAGGGGAACGCACTATATTAATTACAAACCCAGATCATAGCAACGTTGACGCGTGTTTATTAATCATGGTTGTTGCAACCATGATTAAAGTCTTAATTAAGGCCTGCCGATATTGGCCACATTGTCACTCACTCATGCACCAAAGTGATCAATGCATCACGCTATGCTTTTCCCCCCTCTAAAACTTCGTAAGGATATTATAGATTTCTAAAGTTTAAGGTGGTGTTTTCTTTTAATTAAGATATGCTCTTTTCTTCTCAATTTATCATCATATTTGTAAATAAGCAACGATGGTATTTACTCATGCACAGATAAATAAAGAGATATGTAACGATGACATTACTCCTCCTATTCTGCACACATAAACGAACAAACACGCAACGATGTCATTTAATTCTGCAAGAATAAACAAATAGAACTGGTTAAATGATGAATAATTTGAAAATATCTTAAGGGATGATCAAATTGGGATGGAGATAGTGGATTTTACCTTGATTTGCGTTAGCACACTTTTTAAACTACTAAACATTGTGCAGAGGAGACTCCAAGTGGGTGTTCAGGTGGTCCATAGACCACCTGAATTTTGGCTCAACGTACCTCATTTATCCCAAATACTCGACCCAGTAATAGCCTATTCCATTTTCCACCACGCCCAATTCTAGGTTTATCGTGAGTGCGTCGTACATGTGCAGTTGTTGTGCTCATCTCATGTCCCTCGGGCTGCGATGCTGCTATTCAAGTATAGATGCTAGAATTTTTAGAAGGTGAAGTAGGCACACCCAATGAAAATTTCTTGGAGCCGCCAATGACATTGTGTTTTGTACGAAAACTCTTCATATAGAAGTTGTTAAAGTATCAAATAAATCTAGGTTTATAATAATTAAAATTAATTTATTATGTGCTAATAGCTTTTTTAACATGGCCTAACTTCATCTTCATTTTTATTAGAAAAGAACACCAACTTAGGCCAGATGAAGTTTCACTGTGCACATTTTTGTAGAAAAAAAATAACATGCTGAAATTAATTTCCATTTTTTGAATACATACAAGGGTGGTTTAATTGGATCTTGGAGTGGACTGGTCGTTGCTCTAACCAATTGTAAGGTTGTACTATATGCAACTACCGTTGCAGGTATCGACTAGTGATAAATAGCCCCAAATTCCGTGAGGCTCTGATCGATATACAACCATGCATATAGTGTACAGTGTACTGGATGATCGAGTTGGTGATGCATCTCTATCCTTAACGCCTGCTTTATTTGTCATCTGTCACCGAAGAGCGGCCAAATCTCCCACCCACTTTCTTCTTCACGAGATTATTAATTTCCCTCCTCCCCGGCACGCAGTTAATTAATTTCACCTTAATCACACTCAACGACGTACACATGAACCGGCTAATATGATATGTTTTTTTTATCCAATAGTATAATACTCACTCCGTTCTAAATTATAGGGCACCCCCATTTTAACGAAAATCAAACTCAATAGCTTTTGACTACTGAGTACATCTATACTAAGTATTATGCATGTTATATCACTAGATTTATATTTTGAAATACTTTCTTGTGATGCTAATTTCATATTTGTTGGAAACATACTCTCTCCAGGTTGATAATACTTGTCGTTTTGGACAAGAGCACGGTCTCCAAAAAATAATTTTGATCATTATTTTTTATTATAATATGTATAAAATTGTTAACAAATATATGATTTTATTAAAGTACTTTTAAGACTAATCTATACATGTAGTCACCATATTTGAAACACAAATATTTTAAAAATGATTTATAATCAAAGATTCTAAAGTTTGACTTCACACTTGTCCAAATGACAAGTATTATCAACCCGGAGGGAGTAGCATGAAATAAAATATTGGTCAAAGTATGTCATTGATACAGTGTAAGAAAAATATATGCCTTATCATTTGGGACAGAGGAAGTAGAATTTATTCCGGCTTTTACTTTATAAAAGCTATAACCAGATATTATAAAGATTACAATACAAATGTTACGGATTATAAAATCATAAGTTGATTTAAAACTACTTAAAATACCACTCAAAAGAAAGATTTTTCATCTATGGTTAGTGAGAGTCTGCATATCCATTGTTTCTTCACAATGCTTTACATGTTAGATGTAATCACTATATTCCTTAAACCAAAAATAGAATCTCCGAAATCAGCGGTCGATCGAATCAAGCACACATCACTGCCAGCAACTAATGTCAAACCAAAGCGAAAAGATAAACCGAAGAAAAACTTAGCTGTAAACAATCATTCACCCATATCTTGTGACCACCATATCCATCAAAGCCGATTCAATGAAAATGCGGTCACCAACAATGCCATATCAACATGAAACCTCTAATGCAACGCTTTTAAGAAGGCCACAACATATAGGATCGGTGTCACGGTTGCTATTTCAATCATCCGGACTGGTTTTCATTCGAAGACTCCACATAAGGCAATATCAGAAAAGAGAATGTCCATTACACCGTTCACATGCGTCACCAGTGTCAATGCTCCCTTGACCCTAGATCTATGGCGATTTGAGCTCGACCTCAGCATCGAGTGGCGGTAGCGACAATGACGGAGGTGACTAGCAATGGGAAGAGGGACAAGGCGCCCGTGCCAACAGCACAACGTTGTCCCACCATTTAAAGAGACTGATGGTAGCAATGGGTAGGGTGGAGGCTCTCTCTCTCACAGTGGCTCGATAGTAACTTCAATGGGCATAAAGAGCACATACTTCGGCCATCCTCAACCTAGAAACTATTAAATAGTTTCCATACTTGTCATGTCATATAGACACTATATATAGAAACTATATATCTAATGGATGGTGTCTTCAAATTAAATTCTCATCCAATCATCTTCCTTCTCTCTCCTTTATCTACCTATTCTCTTGTTTCATTCTTGGTTCTTGTGTAGAGACGGTTTCTTCATCTTTTATCTCTCTCCTCGTTAACTCTTTTGTCACATCAGATTTTTACTTATGTGATAATGCATTTAATACTATGAACACTATATGATATGGAGGGATGTGAATTGCCTTATGTATCACCAAATTAAAGCCGGATCCGGCCAAGCCCCGCTACTTCCTTCCTCGAAAACCACATGTTCGTTTCTGGCGTTCCCCTCCAGCGGCATCAAGAAAAGAAAATCACCTCGATTACACGAGATCCCCTGAACACGCAAGGGTGTTAGTTAAGTAGGTGCAGACGGTAAGCGTAGCTAGATTTTTCCTGAAAAAAAAGAAAGTATGCAACTTACTAGATGACAGGATTAACATGGTTGTATATGTTAGTTGTACGTAATGGTAATCTGACAGCCATGCATGTACGTACCTGTAGCTAGTACTTGTGTAATGCGCATAAGTAGTTACCATGTTGAAACGGGAAAAAAAAGGGGGAAATTGCAGCACAACGGAACTACATCCAATCTCAAATTGCCAGCTTAGGTAGTACTGCTGTGTTTTGTACAGATTTTGATTTTTGGGAGCACGGCAGCAGGTACTAGTACTACGCTACTAGTACTTCTGTAGTTCTGTGCAGAAGCATGTGTCCATGGGAATGAGGGGAGCGTATCCTATACACACAGGCCCTCGCGTGTACACACCGTGTACACCAACTAAAAATTATCACAAAAAATTCTAGGAAAATTCATACATGTACTTTCAATAGTATTACATCTACATGCAAAGTCGCATCTTTAAATTCATTTTACATAGAGAATAACAAAAAAGATAAAATTCTGACAAAATTACAACCTTAAAACTGTCAGATTTTTTGTTTTTTTTGTTACGGCTAAAATATAATGAATTTGATGTTAAGATTTTAACCCTAGGTGTAATACAATTGAAAGTATGTGTATGATTTTTTCTAGATTTTTTGGTGACATTTTTTAGTTGGTGTGCACGTGTGTACACGTGAGGGCCTGTGTGCATAGGATATGTTGCCGGGAATGAGACCTTCCCACGTAATATTGTTGTTAACATGTTCTTTACTTTGATACCCACACATGTCATCGACCACGTCACTGAAAAGTTCACATCAGAGGAACTTCTTTTGTGTATATGGCATATTGGCGTACGCATAACGCCGGAGACAGCTCCCGAGCAAATCGGACGATCATGAAAACATCGGTATATCACAAAAAAAACACTATTAATCATCGTTCGGGCCGTAGTAGAAAAAACGGACCGGTGAGTGGCCCAGACGACCCCTCGGTTCACCGGTCCGACGGTCTGACCGAGGAACCATCGGTTGAACCGTGGTTCAATAACTAATATATGCAATATGTATTTCCTCTATTACACAGATGAAAAAGGGTAGGATGGCTAGAGCCAAGTGCTTCCGGTGCAAAGACCCAGGTTTGAGTCCCCGTGCCACAAGCATTATTTATGTTATTTTTATACAGAAATAGTCGCGTGGGCCTGGACTGGGCCTTGATGTAGCCCATTATCTCCTTTGCCCGTTCCGACCAAAGCGGTTTAATGCCCGGTGTTTTCAAAACCCAGCCGGTTTAGCCGGTTCAATTCGAGTTGAATACATGTCCGGTCATTCAGCTCAACCGTACCGTGTAGACCTCTGGTTCGGTTTTTCCGGTTGAACCGTCGGTCAGGTTCGGTTTTTCCCACTATGGTTCGGGGGGCTCAACAGCGTCGCCAGCTCCGCCACCGCGTACGTACGTGCGTGCGTGCGCAGCTAGCTAACTAACGAATGAATGGTGGTTAAGGCAGAGCCATCACACCGATCATGGTCATAAAAAACCCTTGTTAGTACTGAACAGGACAAAGGGCCCGGCCGACCAAATCGCCCCCTGCACGTGAATACGTGATCATATGCCATTGCATTGCCCTGCTCGATCAAATGAATCAGCTGCAGAGCCTGCAGCCGTCCGTAACAGTTACTCGTACACTACTAATCAATTTTGCCATATTTACTCGCTGTAAGAAAAGTAATTTAAAATTGGTAATGAACCAGGAATTAATTTGTTCAACCACCGGCCATGACTCGCCATTTACCCGAGTTGTTCACTTTGCTTCAGGATAACGAAGTGAGATTGCTTTTACAGTTTTACGTGGCTGCGAAAAATAAAGTTAGGCATGGGCAACGTGGCAAACACGTGCATTATCAGCCTTATGATGATCAGCACAAGTAAGCAACTAGTAGCTGCTTTCAGTTGCGCCGCTTACTTACACACGAGGCAACCCATCGATCGATCCATCCATCTGCATTCGAGCTCATCACATTTTTCATCACAAGAAGGGCTGCAATTAATTAGGTAGCTAGCTCCATATCATAAGCCAAAGTTTATATTAAAAATGGATATGTTTCAAAATATAAATATTTCTGAAAGTTTTAATATGAATTATAAGATAGAAAATAATTGTGATTGGTTGAGATGGAAAAAACAGGTGAAAAAATCTCAAAGAATAACAAAAATATATTTATACTATGATATAAATTTTGAATTATATTATACTACCTCTGTTCCATAATAATTTTATTTCTAGGATTTAAATTTATCTTAAAAATAATTATCACAATAGAATACTGATGGTCCCATTAATCACTTCTTATTCAATTTTCTTCATACTTTACCATCAACAAACCTTTTACTTTTACCTATACACCATTTAATAAAAAGCATCAGAGTTTTTCTTTTTAAATTTTAATATATGCTAAATAATTTAGAATTATAATTTATATAGAACGGAGGTAGTATATTTTAGAATAGTGGGACACTTTGTTGTTAAGACAGTTCAACAAAGCACATAGAAAGTTGGAACACATAAATCTCAAGTCTCCTCCATGCGGCGCCAGCTAGGCTGGTTGACAGCCCACGTAAGCAAAGGGCGGTCCCACCTGCAGAGCAGGAAAAATAAAACAGACAGAAAAAGGGTGGCATGTGGGACCCCACCATCCATCATCCCAACTCCCAGTCTCCCATCCAGATTTTCCATTTCATTAATTATGAATACTACGCCTTTGCTTATTACCGCTCCAACCACTCTCCTAAAGTAGCTGTATAGGGCCGGCACCGGTCTTCCCTGTGGGCCCCACCAGTCATCCCCCCACACACTCTCTTTTCTCTCTCCTCTCTCCTGATTAGCAACAGTAGCAGCCTCACTTCCACTAATCACACTCTACAGTCTCACTCCTAGAATCTGGTGCCTCCCTCTCTCTCACACACATCCTCCTCCAACCCAAACACAACTTTTTAACAGAATAATAATTAATTGGAGATTAAAGCCCTTCTCTACCCAATCCCAAGAAGCAAACCTAGAGAGAGAGAGAGAAAATCATCAGCAAAATTACCAAGAGAGGTGTTCACCTTTGCCCCTGAGAAAGTGGAGATTAGTAGAGAGAGAGAGCAATTAGCCACTAACAGAAGAGCAAAGAGGACACCAGCTGTGACTGACTGATGAGTCCAGTGACGCGTGAGGCGCCATGGAAATGGAGATAGAAGCACTATAATACATATATATATATATATATATATATATATATATATATATATATATATATATTCGTTTCAAAATATAGTAATATACCATCTTCATTTCAGTTTATAAATTTTTTAGCATTGTCCACATTCATATAAATGTTAATAAATCTAGGTACACATATATGTCTAGATTCATTAACATATATATAAATGTGGGCAATGCTAGAAAGTCTTATAATATGAAACAGAGAAAGTATATTAATATTATTCGTAGTATTACTGTGAATTTAAATACTTTCTAAATTTATAATATTAGAATAGGTTGCTATACTTTCTAACGAAAACATGGGCGAGGAGAGAGAAAGAGGGAGAGAGCGTGTCCTCATGTGCCGTCAGTGAGAGAGGAGAGAGAGGAAGCCTCACTCTCCGGTGGAGGGAAAAGCACCGAAAGGCGCGGCCTTTTTTTTTCTCTTTTTTTCCCTCCTTGTTCTTCTTCCCCACACTCCACTCCACTCCTCGCATCGCATCCCATCCATGGCCGCCTCCGCCGTCGCCGTCGCGTTCGTCATGGCGGTGGCCGCGGCGGCGGCGTCCGCGGCCGTGACGTACGACCGCAAGGCCGTGGTGGTGAACGGGCAGCGGAGGATCCTCATCTCCGGCTCCATCCACTACCCCAGGAGCACCCCCGAGGCAAGGCGCACACGCTTCCCCTTCCTCCTCCTCTTCACCGTGCTTCTCCGACGGCGACGCCTCCTCGCTCGCCGGAGGAATGCCGGCCTCGGTCCGGCGAGCCGGCTGGTGGCGTGGCTTGCTAGCTAGTACTAACTTGGTGGTGGTGGTGTTGCTTACTGCTTGGGTTGCAGATGTGGCCGGATCTGATAGAGAAGGCCAAGGACGGCGGCCTCGACGTGGTGCAGACGTACGTCTTCTGGAACGGCCACGAGCCGTCCCCCGGCCAGGTAGTTACCGGCAAGAATATTTGTGTGTGTGTTTGTCTCTCGTGTTCTTGATGTGGTTGGTTGATTTCTGGCAGTACTACTTCGAGGGGAGGTATGATCTGGTGCACTTCATCAAGCTGGTGAAGCAGGCCGGCCTCTACGTGAACCTCCGCATTGGCCCCTACGTCTGCGCCGAGTGGAACTTCGGGTAACAGCACCAAGAACATCTTGTGTTCTTAGTTTTCCTGCACTTGCAGTAAGTAGCCAATTGGTGTTTGCTGTGAGATGTCTGAATTTGGGGTTATGGGGAGTGGCAGAAGTCTTTTTTTTTTCTTTTTGGTAGGTGTGTCAAATTGCTCTATTTATAAGGTAGTTAAGTTGATATCGTTGCTGATGGTGACTGTTTGTGGCTGCAGTTTGGCTGACGAGGAATAATTAGAATAGAATTCTTGATTTGAAATATGCTAATCTTATGCTCCTTTAACCCCCTTTTGGCCGCAGTGGGTTCCCTGTTTGGCTCAAGTATGTCCCCGGCATCAGCTTTAGGACTGATAATGAGCCGTTCAAGGCAAGAATCCTTTGACAGCACTACCTTTAACCTTTACTAATCTCCCTGACCCCCTTTGTAAAAAATTGCTATGATCTCTGTAAAAAAATAAGAATTGACTTTTGCGTGATTCTCCAAGCAGGCTGAGATGCAGAAGTTCACCACAAAGATTGTCGAAATGATGAAGTCGGAAGGGCTCTTCGAATGGCAAGGAGGACCTATAATCCTCTCCCAGGTACGCTTGTAATCGAAGGTGGATTCTTGGTATTTGTTGATGGCATTCTCTTCAATGCAACCTACCTTTCTGAATGTCCCCTGCAGATAGAGAACGAGTTTGGGCCCTTGGAGTGGGATCAAGGTGAGCCTGCCAAGGCATATGCATCATGGGCAGCTAACATGGCAGTTGCGCTCAACACCGGTGTGCCATGGATCATGTGCAAAGAAGATGATGCCCCTGATCCAATTGTATGTACTGTACCACTTCTCTTTAATACGGAGTACATGTACTGGGGGAAGCAGTTCCTCGTTTCTTTAATGTTCTTTGTGACCCTTGTCCAAGAAAGGAAAGGATATGATCGATCATACATTGAATTTCCTTTGTTTTAAAATAAAATTTCCTCCGCTCTTACATGACACATCTCATAGAGTACATGCCAATTGGGGTAGAAGGTTTCAGCTGAGCTATGTCTTACTTCGATTTATCTGTGACAGATTAATACATGCAATGGATTTTATTGTGATTGGTTCTCCCCAAATAAACCTCACAAACCTACCATGTGGACTGAAGCCTGGACTGCTTGGTAGTGTTCCCTTTCTTTATTTTTCTGAAGTTCTTATGATGGCCATGTGCTTAGCTTTTGCCTTACATATATTTTCCGTTCCCTCTGCAGGTATACAGGCTTTGGTATTCCAGTTCCACATAGACCAGTAGAGGATCTAGCATATGGTGTCGCCAAGTTTATCCAGAAGGGTGGCTCTTTTGTGAATTATTACATGGTAAGTCCCATCAATACGCTTTAAAGCTGAAATGTACCATGTTATTGAGTAGTCTCAAGCTGTGACACTGTTGCTTTTCAGTTTCATGGTGGAACAAACTTTGGACGCACAGCTGGTGGCCCATTCATTGCCACTAGTTATGACTATGATGCTCCTATTGATGAATATGGTGAGTTGAGCACTTAACATATCTTGCATATGATTGCTTATTAAACCTTAAGAAATACGGTATCCATTAGTAAGAGGTATATACTTTGCACCTGTTTCCTGCATGTAGGCATTTCTGCTATCCAAACATTACAGACATGTTACATCTGGTAAATAATTTGCAACACAATGGTGATGCTCTACGCAAAACGAAAAGATATGGGTTGTAAAAGGTCCCCTTTTTTTTCTACCATCTCTGATACTATGCAAATATGTAAAAGTTTTACTATATATTTGTTACTGAAATTTCACTCAAAACTATTCTAGTAGAGCTTTATTGAAACTTTTAGTGTAGTTTGTTTTTGTATTTGTAAGGCATCTTTTAAATTTGTCTAGATTTGATTTTGTGAAGTTTTTGAATTTACGGGGATTCACCAAACGGTAATAATTTATTTGAGTTAAAATATTTTTCATTTTACCCCCTGACAAAATAAACATGTGAGCTGTTGGATGTTTATCTAGTTATTGAAAAAAGTGAGTTAAAAATAAGAAGGAAAAACTGGATACCTGCTGAATAGAATGGTCCCTATGTGCTACATCATGTTTACCAAATTGATATGAACTTTCTTCCCTTCGCTACCTCAGGTTTGTTGAGAGAACCAAAATGGGGCCACTTGAAGCAGTTGCATAAAGCCATAAAACTTTGTGAACCTGCCTTGGTTGCAGGAGACCCCATTGTAACTTCACTTGGAAATGCTCAGAAGGTTCGTTACACATTCCATTCTCTATTGTCCCTTAGACCTACAATATTTTGTTCTGAACTGACTCCTCCTTAATTTGTTGTTCAGTCATCAGTTTTTAGATCAAGCACAGGAGCTTGTGCAGCTTTCCTTGACAACAAGGATAAAGTATCTTATGCAAGGGTAGCATTTAATGGCATGCACTATGACCTGCCTCCGTGGTCCATAAGTATTCTCCCAGACTGCAAAACGACAGTCTTCAATACTGCTAGGGTGAGATAGATACTTTAGTTTTTTTTTTTGGTTGTCTTGTCCATGCTATAATTTTCTTCTTAATATACTTGAGTTGCTTGTTCAAAAGTGGGTTTTTTTTGCTGCATTTTAATTCATGTAGTATATACTTGGTACAACTGTTAATGAAAATCAATATTATTTTTTATAAATTTATTCCACATCCAATCTGAATTTGGATCCGTTTATCATGTGATCTTGTTAATATCTATCAATTGAAAATTTTAAATTGTGATTAATCTTAAATAAATTTATCATGTAGGTGGGAAGTCAGATTTCACAGATGAAAATGGAATGGGCTGGAGGATTTGCATGGCAATCATACAATGAGGAGATAAATTCCTTTGGTGAGGATCCATTTACAACAGTAGGATTACTGGAACAAATAAATGTGACGAGGGATAACACAGACTACTTATGGTATACCACATAGTAAGTACTAAGAAGCTGAACCCCCAAAAATACAAATACATGGTGATGTGCAATACCATGTACTAAACATTTTTCACTTTCAGTGTCGATGTTGCCCAGGATGAGCAGTTCCTTAGCAATGGGGAGAATCCCAAGCTTACTGTGATGTCAGCTGGTCATGCTTTGCATATTTTCATTAATGGACAACTGTCAGGTAAAACAGACAAAACTATACTCTGTATGCCCGCCATTTGCAGGTGTTTCTTGATCCTCAATATACTCTTCAATTTGCTGGCAGGAACTGTTTATGGCAGTGTAGATGACCCAAAACTGACTTATACTGGGAATGTGAAGCTCTGGGCAGGCAGCAATACAATTTCCTGCTTAAGTATAGCAGTTGGCCTCCCAGTAAGTAGATGTTCAGCCTCAGGCTCAAATAGTACTCTTGGTTATATGCTGTTTGATCCTTTTCAGACTCAGTTACCATTTTCCTCTATCATAGAATGTGGGAGAACATTTTGAGACTTGGAATGCTGGGATTCTTGGCCCAGTGACGCTTGATGGCCTGAATGAGGGAAGAAGGGATCTGACATGGCAGAAATGGACTTATCAGGTATATATCATTTGCCATTTGATGAGGTATATCTAATAATCTGGAGAGTACATGAGAAATTGTTGTGTTTGTACAGGTAGGACTGAAAGGTGAGTCTATGAGTCTTCATTCACTCAGTGGAAGCTCAACAGTGGAGTGGGGAGAACCTGTGCAGAAGCAGCCTCTAACATGGTACAAGGTAATGAAAAAATTATTAATTCTTGCTCCTATAATAAAAGAATGTCTATCATTACATTAATCCTGTTATTTTGCCTGTTTAGGCTTTTTTTAATGCACCGGATGGTGATGAGCCATTAGCTTTGGACATGAGTAGTATGGGGAAGGGGCAAATCTGGATAAATGGACAAGGTATTGGGCGATATTGGCCTGGCTACAAGGCTTCTGGAAACTGTGGAACCTGTGATTATCGAGGTGAATACGATGAAACGAAGTGTCAAACCAACTGTGGTGACTCTTCTCAGAGATGGTAGGCACTCCATAAAAGTATCATTTTATGATAACATTGTAGTACTGTTTACACGAAAAGCTCTTATAAATCTAATGTCATGGTCTGTCAGGTACCATGTTCCTCGTTCATGGCTTAGTCCCACAGGAAACCTTTTGGTCATATTCGAGGAGTGGGGCGGTGACCCTACTGGAATCTCAATGGTCAAAAGAAGCATCGGAAGTGTCTGCGCTGATGTGTCCGAATGGCAGCCATCAATGAAGAACTGGCATACAAAAGACTACGAAAAAGCAAAAGTCCACCTCCAATGTGACAATGGACAGAAGATAACTGAAATAAAATTTGCTAGCTTTGGCACACCACAGGGATCCTGTGGAAGCTACTCCGAAGGAGGCTGCCATGCGCACAAGTCGTACGACATATTTTGGAAGGTAAAGGATTTGCGTTCACTGTGTCGACTAAAGCAGCACTGCTAAGCTAGTCTGTCTGTCTGTACCTTGAACTTATGTCATGTATTGATGCCTGTTGCAGAACTGCGTCGGTCAAGAGCGCTGTGGGGTAAGCGTTGTTCCAGAAATATTTGGTGGAGATCCATGCCCAGGGACAATGAAACGGGCTGTTGTTGAGGCTATATGCGGTTGAGAACCGCAAACTCAGATCCTCCCATATCATCCTATATCTTGGTTTCGACACGGCTTTCGGCTTACCGTCCTTCTGACAAGAGGTGAAAGTCACAGCAACGGTGACGCACGGACCGTCAGAAGTTACAGAAAATTTAGTTGTATGCTAGACCATTGAAGCATCAGTGTATGTACATTATTCTACATAGGAATTCACTGGGAAGGAAAGATTCAGGACTCTGCAGTGCAGGAATGGGAAACCAAGGGGCTGTATGTATGGTCCTCTGGACAGTATTGGTTTTTGGCTGGGGAAGGGCGCATAGGAGACTCTGCTGATACCTGAGTCCATATGCGCAATGTCTTTTGCATATTGGATTGGAGGATCAACTCTTGCTTCATACGTGATGTGATGATTCATTTTTAAGCTCACTGAAAACTACTGCAATGTAATGCTGGTAATGTGCAGGGTCCATCATTGATGTATTAAATTGTCCTCTTAATTAGCTAATTAGCAATGTACTACTTTTTCAGCTTATAAATAAATCTGCTGTATGTTATTCAACCATATGTGAATGAATTCTCTCAGGTGGTCATCTCAATGCCCACTTGATGATTAATCTGATACACATTCCTGCCCCATTTTTGACTGATTAAAGCAGTGGCGGACCAAGCTTTTTCATCCTGGGTGTGCCCACAGCAAGCCAAAACAAAAACCTCAAGCACAAAAGCACAAAAGTACAGTTACATCTTAAATTATCTAAATGTAGTACAATTGGTTCATTTTGGGGCTCCTCACTTCGAATTGAAGTAGATGCTCTTGAAGTTGAATTTGATGCTGTACCACTACCTACAGTTATATCTTCTTGCTCTTCATTTTGGGGCTGTACTGGTGGTGGTGCTGGTGAAGCCTGAGCGTGTGGTGATTCCTCTGTTGGGATTGAAGAAGAAAACAACTGTTAGAATAATTGGGCTAGGCCCAACTTATCCTATTAAATCTCAAAGGCCCATAATAAGTGTTAAGGATAATAATACCACCTCAGGATTTAAGCGAGGAATATCTCAACCTAAATAGGGAGTTATTGGAGGCCCCCTATTGACTGGTTGAGGTGGGGGTCGGAATGCCACACGCGCGCGCCGGGCCGAGGCCGTGGTGTGGCTGGCTGGCTGCGTGCGTCACGTCGCTATTCTTTTGCAGCCACTAACCACGTTCCCACGACTCCTGATAAATAAGGAGGCCGTGAGTCCGATCTGTAACGGAAGTTTGCTTCTTTCCCGGTGTTAGTTCCTCCTCCGCGCCAGTGCTGTTCTCGCTTCCTCGCTTTTGATCTCTTGCGCGCACGAGAGATTGGAAGGAGCAGTGCCTCCGAAACCACATCTTCGCCTGAGATCTGCACCGGGTAGGCGGGTGATCAGGTTTTTGGGGAGTGCCTCTCGCACGGTTTTTGGGGAGTGCCTATCTGCACCGGGTAGGCGGGTGATTAGGTTTTTGGGGAGTGCCTCTCGCACGACTGCTCGCCATGTCTGGAGTTGCCGCCGTTGCCGCCGCCGCTGCTGGAGGAGATGGCAGAGGTGGTGCGCCGCCAGGAGCTGGAGCCGGTGCCGCGAACGACAACATCAACGGAGGCAATTCTGCCTCACAATCCAGCGGAGGGCCATTCTCGGGGTATATCCTTCTCTTTACTGTTATGTGCGCTATGTTCCTGTTCCTGACATTCATGATGCCTTTAGCATGTTATTGCGTTACTATAATGTTCCTATACTGTTATGTGCGCTATGTTCCTGTTCCTGAAGCATGTTATTGCGTTACTGTAATGTTCCTATACTGTTATGTGCGCTATGTTCCTGTTCCTGACATTCATGATGCCTCTAGCATGTTATTGCGTTACTGTAATGTTCCTGTTCCTGACATTCATGATGCACATAGTATGCTACTGGTTATGTTAAGATCACCCTACACTGCTTATGCCATGATTATTGCTTTAACATTTTGGATTAAAATATGCCGATTCATGACTATATTTCCAACAACAACACCAATTGCAAAGTCTCATTTCTGCTTTCTACAGCTACTCTTTCTTGAGTTTCTTCAGTTACTCTTCCTTCCTGTCCTATAGTTTCCCCATCAGAAATGTGAAGCCCTGTCCTAGGAGATGCAGAATCTGAATTAGGGACCTTGCTAAAGAAAGAAAGTATGCCCATATTTCTGTTGTTCCTCTTCATATCTGACAAATTAATTCAACTTGACCTCTGCCTAAGTGCCTACTGCCTACAAAATACAAATCACAAAAATGTACCCTCAATTTCAGTTTCCAACTTTGCAAATTGAATCGATGAATCGAATACAAAAATCTCAAAGTGAATTAGTGAAATGACATACCTGCAGCTGGATGGACTGCTGAGCGACTGAGCTGAGGACTAGGAGCTACCAAGCTGAGCAGCTGCCTTGTTGCTGCCGGGCTGGCCTGCCAGCGCCACTGAACCCACGCCGAATCGCCGACCGCCGGCCGCCGCCCGGCGACCGTGCCGGCCGCCGCCCGGCGACCGTTGCCAGTCGCCACCACGGCACCACCGCCGGCCGCTGCAGTGCACGAGAAACTGAGAAAGGGATTAGGAAAAGAGGAACCCTAGAGACGAGAAAATTGCGATTTTACTATCGTAAAATGGTTTTGCTGGATAATGCTATCAGGGTGTTCACTAAAATGCTATTTTAGGTATTTTTGTTACTTAAAAATGATTTTGCTCTATTTTACTTTTTCCTGACCAAAATACCCTTCTCTCTTATCTCTTTGGCCAGATCGAATCGATCCAGAAACGCCAAGAAGCAAGTAGTTGCAGAGCAGGAACGCCCTGTGCGTGTGCACCCCCCGCCATTGCCGCAAGCACAAGCAAGAAGAAGCTTTCTCTCGATCTCTTCAAGGATTTGCGAGGAATCGTTGGCTGAGAGAGTGCGAGGTGAAGTGGAGAGCGAGAGACCGAGGAGTTAAAGGGAGAGTCTCGCCGGCGAGGAGGGGATTTCGCGACCGTTGGTGCTCTCTCTGTCTTCGGCATCGGCTCTAGCACACCTCCGCATCGGCTCCGGCTCCGGTGCCGGAGCCGGCCCCCGTCGCTCCCCCACTTGCTCCTCCCCTCCCTTCTCCCCCAGTCCACTCGCGCCGCCGCCTCCCTTCGTGTCCGCCGCCGCCGGCCGATGCGCTCGGAGCGGCGAGCTCCTCCTGGTCGGCGAGCACCATCTCCACATCCTCCTTGCCATTGGTGCGCCCACCGCTCCGGGCAGCGGCGGCCGTGGGATTGACGTGGAGCCCGTTCTTCTCGGTGAACCCGTGGGCGGCGGCGGCGGATGAGGAGGAGGGGCCGGGGAACTTGGCGTGGCCGCACCGGTGGCGGCGGCGAGGCCGGGATAGGATGGGGGTAGGGGCGGCACACCGCGGCCGCACCGTGCCCTGGCCGCCGGCGCGAGGGTTTTGGGGGAGTCGGTCGCCGGCAGCTTCTGGTGCGGCCGCTGGTGGAGCGGGACTCAGCTTGGGTGACATTGCATTGGTAAGTCACAACGTGACATTGGGTTAATCTGGACCATCCAAAGCAAATCCAACGGAGATAGCGCTTGGGCCAGCCTGCAGGTCCAAAATAATCCCCAATCCTCCATCACGACGGGAGACGGCGTCTCCAATCCATCCATCCCGCGCGCTTTGCCCTCGTTCGCCTGTCGCCGCGAGTCAGCTGGGAGGCTCGCCGCCGCCGTAACCGGAGACCGCTACGCGAGGCCGGGGCCGGGGCTGCCGTGCCGCCGCAGCCAGGGAGGCGCCAGGGCGCCCTGCTCTGCCACCGCGACCGGGGGCGCGTGGAGGCGGCCGGCCACCGGGCCAATGGCGGCTGCATGTCGAGGAAGGCAGAGGCGCAGAGAAGCGCGGCCATGTTGCGCACGTATAGCTGGAAGTTGGCGCCGTAGTGCGCGGCCTTGTCGAAGGCATCGGCGCCGCCGGACAGCGCGGAGAGGTCAAACTCGACGGTGGTGGTGATGCCACCGCGCGCCGCCGTGACAGCCTTGCGGATGTAGCCGCACTTGGGCACCATCACCGCCTATTAGGCACGTAGGAAGCAGTTTTTGTCAATGTCAGTGTCAGAGTTCTTTCTTGTTATTACGAGAATAAATTAAAGAAGAAGTGAAGTGAAAGGAGAAAAAGTATGACCTTATGGAGAGGGAAGACGTCGTCGGCGATCGGAATGAGAAGGTCGGCAGGGATGTCCGGTGACGAGACCCTGCTTTGATCCATCGATTTGGATGCAACAAGAAGATGGTAAATTTCAGATGAAAGACTGAAAATTTAAGAGAAGAAATTGATTGAGCGTATATAGGTTTGTACACATACCACTGGCTTATCCGATTCATGGAAGCAGAAGCAGGAGCAGAGGCAGGTGCAAGAGAAAGAGAGCAGGAGGACGCGCGGTACCATGGAGACGGCCGGCAGGAGTAGCGCGGCCTCCTCCACGCGCCTGGCTCAGGCTGGGAGGCTGCCCGCCTGCACCACCTCCGTTGGATTTGCTTCGAATGGTCCAGATTTATCCAATGTCACGTTGTGACTTACCAATGCAATGCCACTCAAGCTGAGTCCGGTGGAGCGACCTCACCAGAGATCGGGATGGTGGGGGAGGAAGAGGGGAAAGAGAGGGGAGAGAGTATGACAGGTGGGCCTGCGTCAGGGGTATTTTGGTCTAGGAAAAATATAAAATTGAGCAAAAATATTTCTATTCACAGAAAAGAATGAAAATAGCATTTTGGTGAAGCCTCTCAATTTAGGATGGCATTACAGTAAATCAGTTTGAAGCGATAGCATTTCAGCGAAACCACTCTTTTACGATAGTATAATCCAATTTTCTCCCAGACTAGAGCAGCACATGGCACATTGGCTAGCAGATTGGGCTGCCTCCCTGCTAGCAAGATGGGCCTTGTAGGCCTTGCTTTTGACCCAACGAGGCACCCATCTGTTGATTTGGCCCACTGCTAATACTACATACTATTTTTTTTATGCCGGTGCACACCCGACACCCCACCTAGGTCTGCCGCTGCAACATTATATTCAACAAGAAAAACGTTACAACCTCATTCTTACAAAAGAGATATAAACAAAACTTGCCAACTCAATTACTTATTGGCATTGCTTGTACTTGGGTTTTCTAACATCACGTCACCGAGGAATGGGTCTTCATGCAACTCAATCCCAGTGCACATAACACCGTCATTTCTTACTTGAAACTCCTCCAAAAATTTGTCTAGCAATGAATCATCAGCCATTCCCAATTCATCCCAGCTAATACTACATTTATTACCATCCGCAACACTTGCATTGATTATTCCTATATCAATGCTTTCATATATCTCATTTTGCTGATGATGCTCAACATTTGTTTCCCTCTCATGTTCTTCTTGACCATTGATAACTATAGCAGCAACATCACTAGCAACATCCATGGTGCCACTAATATCTACACCCTCCGGTATAGCAACAATTGTGTCATTGTTGTTACTATGTAAGAACGAAGGACATGATGACTCTCGAAGGATAGCAGGGTTAAAATGTCCAGAGGGAGCAAGACTTACTTGATTTGCAACATTAATGTCACCAACACTAGATCCACTAGGATCACTCGAGTTGATCATGTTCATCGTGCAGATGGAATGAGAGTTTGGTGGATTTAGTGATGTCCCTGCAACTTCTAGTAAAGCAGGACTCATCATACTTGCAAGAACTGCGGGGCTACTAAAACCAACAATATTGTCTGGGATATTATTGTTGGCGAACGTGCTGATATTGTTTCCTTGTAAGCCTAGACCCCTTGCTATGTTGTGAATGAGCAACATTGATCTATTCACTATGGGTGCGGAAGCCATCATCGGGGACACTTCTTGTGATAAGGATGGATATTGGAATGGTATATAGTGAGAAATTGGTGGCATTAAACTAGGAGTAATAGGGATGGCCGGAGTATATGTAGGAGCAAACTGTGGCAGCTGATGTTGGTAGGGCATGTGAGATGTGGAAGCTTGATCGACTAACCTACAACGCTTTGTAGTAAGTGTAGAATAAGGAGTGGATTTGTGTTTCACACGGTGATTACGGAGGATATCAACAAGAAAGTCATAAGACTCTGTGGAGGCAATGGCTTTAGCAATATCCGTGTCTAGTATGATGCAACGATTATGGGATTGAGCAGATGCCCATGCACGCACGGCAAGTTCTTGTACGAAGAGCTCACACATCTTTGATAAGAATGCTGGCATGTCAAAGGTCATCATCATGTTACCCTTTTGAGAAGATACGATCTTCTTCAAGCGGGCCATAGGGATCGCATGCTCGCTAAAGTCCTTTGTTGTTTCAATCTCCTTTTGTCGATCCCTCCAAAATTCATCCATTTGTTGTTGAGCTTTTGGCGCCGGTAGTCTCAACGATCTAGGTACGTCCAAAGTTTGCTCCATTCCTTCCCTTCGTTGCTCCGAATAATAGACCTACATAGCAAGCACACACTTTTATTACTTCTTTTTCTTACTTTTCTAGTTCAAAAATTAGCAAAACGATGTTACATTGCAGTCCAACAAAAAGAGATAGCTAGCTTAATTACAAATCAAATAGCATTGCTCAAATCACAATTTTTCACAAGTACCATTACAAAAACCAATTAATACTAGGCATAAGAATAATAAGCTAGTAGGTGCATTACCTTACTTGAGCTGCAACTACAGAAAATGCTACCTATTAGCACTAATTGGTTGGTAGTATGAAGATGAACACAATATGACACGAGGATGAACATAGTATGCAAGGTGGGGTGGTTTATATAGGCCCAAAAGATTCTGGTTTCTATGACATCTGTATTGTTGAGAAGGGAGACGAAAGAGAGTTGAAGAAAGAAAAAAAGGTTTATTAGTTTCTTGTGGGTTTGGTGAAATCTTTTAGCCTTGCGTGTATCTTTTCCAGTGAAACAGCTAGCTTTAATATATGTGGGGCTCACAAGGCTAAACCATGCATTCCACACTTCTTATGCTAAAGACAACCAAGATAAAGTAGTGTAGTTTATTTGTATAACATATTAGTCATGTCACAAATTGACTTGCTTGTTAATTGAACATATATTTGTTTGTACTCTCCTATACCATGCATATGCATCATGATTTCAAATTGATGTGTCATACATGCTAATCTATCTCTAAGTTAGCTAGCTGATCAACGGACGGTTAGCTCTAGATGTGTGCAAGATATATCGAGGAGTTTGTTTTGCTTTAGATTCACGCATATATGTGATAGCTTGATTCCAGCCAATACATGCTACGTGGTTTAATGATGGATGGATGTATGGATTGATGACTAGATCAGTAGATAAGTACTCGATCCATTGCTAGCAAACTAAGTGTACTTTCGGCGTCTTTCCTGCTGGAGAATTTTGTATTTTAGCTTAATATCCTACATTTCTTCTGTACATTGTGTAACGCAAACAATTGTCTAATGACCTATTTAATGATAAACCATGATGTCCATACATATATGCATGATGGACTCCGGCTGGCCTACTTGCTTGCAGTAAGTGCATGGTTTGCATGCATACCATGCATAGATCATGTGTTGTTTGTGGTCCTAGCTACATAACTTATACTCCATGTACTTAATACTTTATTACTTTTGTATGTTATTCAGCAACCACTAGCTAACAAGCTTTGTATGTTAGTACTTTACTTTTGAATGCTAATATAGAGTTTGTTTGCCACATTGCTCTCTCTCTCTCTCATGACTCGCCATCTTTTCAATTTTATACATACTTAATTACTTTTGTATGTTAGCAGTTAACTACAAGCGGCGCCTAAGGAAAACGGGCTAATCAAGTATACCACTCCAAATTGTACATTGATATATAAACTCATGGAACTTGCTAGCTTAACAAAGAGTACCATACCACATACAAATAAATAGTGAAACACAATAAAATATAAACGAAATAGTTCAAGGCATATATAGCACTCCCTTTATTCCCCAAAAAACTTGATTCCTAGTCATCCCAAGTATTTTAGTAGTTAAGGATAAAAACAAAAGTGCCCCTCACTAATAGAAAAGTAGTATTAGTATATGGGGTATTGAATAAATAAAACTTCATGATTTATAGACCGATGGTAGGTAATCTAGGGGCTATAAATCAAGTATTTTACCCGCAAAAACAAAAGAAACCAAGTCTTTTTTTGAATAAATTTTAAATGCTAGAAATCAAGTCTTTCTGGGTGGAGAAAATCACATAAACTAGAGGGACTTACATGGGTATAGGTAGATCCTGCCTTTGGCTCGATACATGCACGATGATGTAGATGGAACCTTATTTGTAACCCACAAATTTTCATGTTTCTAGTTCCTACTATAGTTGAACTATTACATGTGAAATTCCTGTAAAATTCTTGTGTCCCTGGCCTAATTTTCACCCTCATCTTATAAAAAAAACATCACTTGAATTAGTAAATTAATATTAGAGACTAATTATTGGTTGCAAAAAAAAAACTTTTGAGTTGAAAAACTCATAAGGAGAAGATAAAATTACCTTATCATTTTGATATATGGCATTTATCAACTTTGCCCGTAGATAATTATATCAGCCACGAACAGTATACCCATCAATGACGAAAGAGATCCATGGGTAGCATAAAAGGCTAAATATACACGAAGAGGAAGAGATGATTGAGGCCTAGTAGCTCTTAGAGGGTAAGTATAACAACTGAGTGCTAGGAGGTCAAGGCTAGAGAAGTTGCTCAATCCATCGGTGCTCCCAGTGCACATTGTGGGTCGACTTTTATAGTGCTTTCTATGCTTTGGGACTTCATCTTTATGGAGGGTTCGATTTGGCACGATATGCCAATTGTCATGTGCTCCGCCCGTTTCGTTTTCAAAGCATATTGTATTTCAATCGTTTTGCGAATATAAGTATGCACATAAATTTACTGTTTTTTTCCTATTTTCCCACAATAAATCAGATAGCAATTATCTACTATAATTTAATGAGGAACATCTTCCTCACCGATCACCCATCCATAGGTTTTACTAAGTTTTTTGAGGTAGTGAAGTGTGGATGCACGATCATTTTATCACCTATATATTTCTTTACTTTCATATATAATCCTCTCAATACTTGTGTGGTTGCTAATGATGGAAATGTCTCCATTTGGGGCAGGGCCCTACAAAGACGAGGGACATCTAGCCCTATATATCTAATTAGATGGTTAGCCGTAATCATATAGGCCATGGATGAGTCCATGTACTTTTGATCCGCGAGGTCTTGGAAGTATAAAATGCATGGAACAAAGTGGCATAATAGATCAAATAGAGATATAAAGATACAAATATAGTCCTAACCTATGTGGCTTGTTTAGTTTATATTAGTCCCATATGATGTTTACATGGCACTACAAGAAAAAAGTAAACGACAAAAAATCAATAGCACCCTGCATGTCAATTGGTGTTAGTTAAAAAAATAGTAAAAATGTATGTGAGGCCCACATGTTTGTTTTAGGGGCTGTTTGGTTCTTAACTAACATTGCCATAACTCACTTTAGACAATGTTAGACAAGTGTGGCAAGCCACACTTTTTGTGGCCTACAAATTGTAAGCCACACTCGTGGCAAAGTTAGGCAAAGGATTGAGTCTATGACATATGGGGTAAGATGGTAAGAAAGTGTGCCTTGCCATAACTGTGGCAATGAACTAAACACAAGGCTAAAGAGGTGTGGCAGTCTAAAGTATGGTGTGGCAAGTTAAAGTATTGAACCAAACAGCCCCTTAATGACACAATAAACAGTGCATGGGCTAACTCGGTGACCTACGATGAAAATTAAAGCCCAATATCATCCAAAAGTGCAATGCCGCCGGCTGGCATAGAAATAAATTAGCATTTTGATTAATACATTTGTTGTGTGTGTCTATATATATATATATATTAATACACTTCAGTCTTATCAAATTTTCTTCCGTGTATATATATATATCTGTGGGCGATCGCTACTAGTACAACCTAGTAGTAATATAAGTATTTTGATTTATACATTTGTTGTATTAATGACCTTATGGTCATAAGACCCATGGCTACCTACCTAGCCAGGGGCGGGCCCACTAGTGATTCAAGGGTATTCAGACGTATACCCAAGATTTTTGGAAAAAAAATAAATATATGTGCTCTTTACTTTGTATATGTGTTCAAAAATTAAAAAGGAACGCTTAAATTAGTCATCTTGAGCCCTGTTTCATCTTTTCTACTCTGGGCCCAAATTTCCCACTCCTCTCCACTTTCCTCTTAGCCTGCACTTAGTTTAGGCCGCAACTAGTCCATTGCCCCTCCCTGCCTAGGCACAGCAAACCAAATCCTCAATTCCCAAATCGGGCAAACCCTAACCGAGTGAGGAGAGGACGTGCGGCGCAGCGACGGCTCGGGCGTGCGGCGGCGACTACATCGACTGCGGTGTGCGCGGCCGCGTCGGCCCGCCAATCCGCCATGGCGCTAGCGCCACTGCCCACTGAGCTGAACCGAGCGCTGAGGAGCAGGCGAGCAGCCTGCAGCCAAGCCCCTCCTGGGCTCCTAACCTCCTTCACCGGTAGTCCGGTTCGTCCTCCTTCTCCTGTTCCCCAGCTTCCTATTGATTGTTGTTTGGTGAAAGTGTTGTTTGGTGAAATGGATTGGGAACTACATTCAGTGATTTAGTATACTTGCTTGCTTGCTTAGTTTGTAGAATTGTAGTTGCATAGTTGAGTATTTGAGTAATTGAGTAGTGGTCTAATGGACACTGGGCAGAAGTTCATAGTTCATACCATACTACCATACAAAGAGGGTTCGTCGGTATGAACTTGTTTATAGACTTCTCAAATTGGTTAATTCTAGTTCTCCCTGGTGTTGAGAGGGTCTTTTCTTCAATGAACTACATAAAATAAAAATTGAGAAAGCAAGATGGGGCAAAAATATTTGAATGATTGTCTAGTTACATTCATTGAAAGGGAATTCTTTTTCAAGCTAAGGACAAGGACATCATCGCTTATTTTTAAAATATCAAGCGTCGAAAAATTAATCCCTAAATTGTAATTTTTTTTCCAATTTATCATTTCCTATCATTTTTTATCCATATGTTGACACTTTGATATATTTACCAATTTTATATTATATACGCTATATATTATACTTATTAGTATCTTATGCCACAAGCTAATTTTTAGGCTTTTAGGTGTATGAACATTTTTTTTCCTCCTCCCATTTCAAATACTCAAGTTCAAAAAGCTGGGCCCGCTGCTGCACCTAGGCACTACTATTTAGAACGTGGGAGAGAAAAAAAAAAGAAAAATCCATCTCCTATGAAAACTAAAGCAAGCTGTTTCGTGTGAAATTTCTACGAAAATTCTGCAGCAATTGCATCGGCTTTCTCTGCATACCATCGTTCTCTGCCACCTGCGCTGCATATCGACGATTTTTACCGACAGAGGCTTTTGGCCGCGCCGGGGCCGCACGCACGCATGTGCTGGCGCTCGCGGTTTCTGCGGCTAACCCAGGGGCTCATCAGCGGTAGGTGGCGACCGGCCGGCCGGCCGGCGAATCCAGCGCCGCCGCCTTGTGCTCGGTGCGAAGAAATGCGGTGATGTTTTCCATGTCGCTGGTTCATGCATGGGGGTCGCCGCGTCGCAATCGAAACGAGAAATCTTCATGCTCTTTCGTTATATCTGTCCATATCAAAATCAGTGGCGGATCCAGAGAAATTTGATTTGTTGGTGTCATAACGTATCTATCGGTGTCGTACCATGTTAATTATATTATAGAATATAGTGTTATAATATATGGATAAGTATTTTAAGCATAACTTTTATCGAAAATCGTCGGTGTCACCTAATGCCGGTGATAACACTGTAGATCCGCCCCTGGTCAAAATATAGTATTATAAAGTACTCCCTCTATTTTAGATTACAAATCGTTTTGATTTTGATCAAAGTTAAACTATTTTAAATTTGATTAAGTTTATAAAAGAAAATAGTAACATTTTTAACTGAAGACAAATATAATATAAAAAGGTATTCAATTATCGATTCAATGAAACTAATATGGGATCATAAATATTATACTATATTTGTTTACAAACTTATTTAAATTTGAAATAGTTTGATTTTAGCCAAAGTCAAAATGACTTATAATCTAGAACTAAGAGAAACGGAGAGAGTACCGGATTAGACACATTTTAGTGTGTGATTAATAGCACTAGGATGTGTCTAATTTAGTAATATTATTACATTTTAGATCGGAGGCAGTAGATCATTTGACTAACTTCTCTAAAACCATGTATTGTATTAAAAGGGCATTTTTTTTTTCTATCGCATTAGGCGGCATTGCATAGATCATTTCTTCTAAGCTATTTTTAAGTTTTTATTTAAATACTTAATTTATCTTTATAGTAATAAATAGCTAATTCGAAGTGATAATCCGGTGAACAATTTGTTTCAAACCACCGATTGACAGGATTAGCGTCGAGCACGTTCTGAAACTAAAAGACGCAGTATAGGCTACACAGACGTTCTGAAGCTGAGAGGAATGTTCATGGGAGACATGGATGTACTGTACGTAGCAGAGATGACCAAGATAGGAGTGGCCAATATGCGCTGGAAAAATTGTCACTTGTGCGGCTTTAGACCCACACGCTGGCACGCACTAGTTCCCAGCTTGATCGGGTTTCTCACCAACTTCTCCATTTCTTTACGACTCCCTACTCCGATCTCAAACATAAGGTATCTTTGAAAGATTTGTGGGTAAGTATCAGTAAGTAGGTCAAATGACTTTGTTGCTTTCTACTATCTTCGTTTTTAAATGTATAATATTATTAATTTTTAGATATACGTTTGATCATTAGTCTTGTCGAGGAGTAATCCTCTCTAGCGGGAGATCGTGAGATCCCCTTTTTTGGTTCGGCCGGGGGCAGCGGGTGAGATCCGAGGTTTTCGAGGTAAAAGAGACACAAGGGATTTATACAGGTTCGGGCCGCTAAGAAGCGTAATACCTACTCCTATGCTATGCTCCTTTAGTGAAGGATTACAAGATCCCCTTGTTGAAGTAAAATGTGGTGTTGATCATCCGGGGCTAGAGATTGCTCTTAGAGCGTCAAAATGGATCATCCCGGATCCCTCCTCCCTTCTACTAGGCCTGGACCTCCTTTTATACCTCAAGGGGCTACCACATAGGCCCAAAAATCTAGCTCCGGTGGAGAAGTGTTTTTGCATTAAATGCATGTCTTGTCTCTTGACTTGGGAAGCAAGCGCACGTCATCTTGATGATGGGGCCTGTCAAATCTTGCCGCCTGACACGAGGGGTGCCCATGTCAGCTGCTTTTAATGGGTGAAGACTTCTAGACTCCTATTACACCGGGAAACGGGAGCCTAGCTTTGACCAGGGCGGGAGGACCGACTCCGGCTGGGATAAGAGGATGAGAACCTCTCACCATCATTATTTGACGGGACATGTTAGGCTGCACGCCGCCTGACACACGAGCAGTGCGCACAGGCGCACTACCCAGTCCTATCGGTGATTCGACCGGTCACAGACCGGTTGAGTACACTGCACGCCACATTAAATGCGGCGTGACGCGACCGCTTGGGTCGCTATAAATGCGGGTAGGTGGGCACCTGTAGGCGGACACCTAACCCACCGTACGTGGTGACCTAGAGAGGGGGTCGGGGGAGCCCGACCCCTAGTCACGGGAGGGGGCGGCTGCCGCCCGACCTCGGGCCCGATTCCCCCTCGGGGGAGGGCCACGAGGCATTGGGGGCAGTCTCCTCCGACTAGTCTTTGGGAAAGAGTGGCCGCCACCTCACGTCGGGCCTGACTCCCCTTGGGGGAGGGCCACGTGGCATTGGAGGGCAGCATCCTCCCTCTAAACATGATACCCCTGGGCCCATATCACCGACAAGTCTTATTTAAAAGGAAATGTTCAAATATAGGTGAGACTTAAAGTACCTTTAACGATAAAACAAGTCACGGCAAAACTAATAATACTTATATAACTTTTTAAATAAGATGAATGGTTAAACGTAGCTTAAAAAACTAACAGTATTATACATTTCAAAACGAAGGGAGTATCGTATTAGAAAAGATCCTTCTATCATTCACCTCATTTATTCGTGACAATATAAAATACACATGGCTTTACAATACAAGTATGCAATTGGCTGAGCTTCTTCCAGGCACTGGAATTGTCATCTGCCATGGAAAATGTGTCTTTGAAGGTCATGGTTCATTTTAAACGGTACGTTTTACATAGAGAAAAAATAGGACCAAACCTTACAAGGCACAATTAATTAGAAAAGAACTAGAAAAAAATGCTACTACAGCAACACACCACCAATTAAACTAAACTACGAAGGCAGTGATAACAAAAAAGCGTAGCACAACACTCATCAAACGTTGTGCACTGTACGAACAAGCAATAAACTATAAGAAAACAAGACTCCTGCACACTGGCAAAGACGCGACGTTATCATCATCACACCATCACCCTCGCGATCTGGTGACTCCGACTTCACCAGGAAACACTAACACAAAGGCAACAACCTAGTCCGCGCCAAAGCATAACTTAAAAGGGCTCATGTCATCGTTGCCAAATATCATGCCCTGTCGATGCTGCAGCTCCGACTTCACGACCACCAATCTTGTTGATGCATAGTCGAGCTAGATTGACGAGCCTTGCAAACAAAAAGCTTAAAGCCCCACACTAGAGCGAGACACGGCTAATGAAGTCTGACTTGGATCATCATTGTCAATCCAACTATTGGTTTAAGAGAAATTGAGTTTTCACATAAGCGTTTGTCGTACTGTTTTTTTAGGCTGACGGTCAGACCACCAAGTGACCTATGGTCAGACCGACGCTAGTAGGTCGGATAGACCGCTAGACGTGTGTTCCATTGGTTTTTTTAGGTTGGTATGTGTTTTGATATATCAAGATTCGATTATTTGACTTCTATTGATGTAATCTATCATCCCCCACCCCCAAATTTGTTAGGCTTGGTTATTTATGTTCGATCCTATAAAAAGGACTATAGAGGTTAATAGGTACTGTTATCGCTTTTCTCCGCCAACACGAAATCACCTAAAGATTTACGGAGGGGTGACCGTCCTATGTTGCATTTGCACTGAACTGCAGTCGTGGGCGCCTTAGCATTAGGCCGGAGTACGTGCTGCAGCCGCGCCGTGCGTACAGGGAACGCAATATGTGTTACTCGCAAGCAAAATTCCCCCAGAGACCGCGAAATCAATCTCCAGGCCGTTAGCGCCACATGATATGATATGCAGCTCCACATATTAAACTAGTATTTGACTGACTCGCTCGATCTCTGATCGATCCGTCCCTCTGCCACATGCAGAGAGATCATATCGATACCGATGTAGTTGCACTTGCACACTTGGCCGGCCGGTTATTACGGTTAATCATTCTTCCGTGTCAGCATTATTGCTTGATTATAGGAGTAGTTTAGTTTCTTCACCTGAGGTTGCTTGCATTGGATCCACCAGAAAATATCTCGCCTAGATCGGATTGTCAGGGTCAGTTCATTGGATTTGGATTTAACTGCTTTCCCTCGATCGAGACTTGAGATGATCATATGCTCACGCACTAGAAACGATATAGTACTTTTACTGTTAGAGCAGGTACAATAGCAGACTATAAATCAGCTGCAAATATATTTTAAGCAAATAAATGAGGAGACAGAAGGATAGCGGGCTACAGATTTATAGCCAGCTGTAGCAAGGACTCCAAGACGCAGTGTGTGTATGACTGTTGGGACCAGATATTAATAGTGTAGTATGTAACTATTATATGAATGAGCTATTAGATTGGCTATAAATGAATTAGAGTCAGTAGTGGGCTATACTATTAAACTTGCTCTTATAGTGATTGGATTCGGTTCTAAGCACGATAGATCCTATACATGCATCGATCCATTTCCATGCATATATTCCATCCCCATACCGGTGGGGGGACAAACCTCCGCGCCGTTGTTCCAAAGCAAAACCAAGCAACCAAAACCGCCAAAGCTTAACCCGCTCCGGATCTTCTCTACCGCCTCCTCCACCTTCTACTTCACTCTTCCTGATCTCGATAAATACAAATCATCTAACAATGCTGCTCACTAACACGTAAACCTGAGAAACGTAAGGAGGTTTTTCGGTTAGCTCCTCAGTCTCAATTTGAAATCTTACCCCTTCTTTTTATTGATGTTATGTTTTTTTCATGATATTATTTTTTTTACTAACACGTACTATTCTCGAGTCTACATATATCTACATGTAGTACATGTATGGCAGAGGATCTCGACGTACGCGACGCGGACGGCCACACGGACGTCCACGCGGGATCCTCGCGATGCCGACGCTGCTGCAAGTTGGCTGCAGCAGCACTGTTGCATTTTGTACCTCCAACGTCACGGGCTTTGCTGCAGCAGGAAATTCCCCAAGTGTCGCTGCCTGTGTATCCAAGCAAGCGGCGGGGCCGGGGACGATCCTCCAGCTAGTGGCCTGGTGGATGGTGAGATGGTGACTATACTAGACTGGTCATCGCGGTCCAACCGTCCAAGGCATGTGCAGCTGATGTGCATGCACTACCGCTACCGATAATGCTAGTTACTCCTCCATCCGAAAACATTGCACAACTTTTATTTGGATAGGACGATCCTATTACTACGAATCTAGATAAGCTTCTGCCCAGATTCATAGTACTAAGATACGTCACATCTAAGCAAAAGTTACTATGTTTTGGAACGGAGTGAGTAGTCAAAAAAAAAAAAACTTAGGCCCTATTTAGTTTCCACACACAAATTTTACACTCTGTCACATCGAACATTTAAACACTTGCATGAAGTATTAAATATAGGCTAAAAAAAGAACAAATTGCATAGATTGCGACTAATTTGCGAGATGAATCTTTTAAGTCTAATTGCTCCATGATTTCACAATGTGGTGCTACAGTAAACATTTGCTAATGACGGATTAATTAGGTTTAATAAATTCGTCTCGTGGTTTACTGACGGATTCTATAATTAGTTTTTTATTAGTGCCGGAACACCCCATGCGACGCTCTATATAATACCCGATTTGACACGCCAAAACTTTACACCCCCAGATACGAGATATGATCCATAGTACAACGAATCTCCGTCTCAAAAATACTTCAACTAGGGGCCTGTTCGGCAGGCAAATTGCTGCGGCTGTGGCTGCGCACAGTGTGTGTAGCACTGTTCGTGCCGGCTGCGGCGCAGCCGCAGCGCGGGCAGCCGAACAGGCCCTAGGAGGGGATGTGACCGACCCCTCCTAACAACAAAGACAAATAAAAGTTATTTAGAATTATTGTATTAGAAGAGATCACATGCATCGTCATAGATTAATTTTTTTCAGACTGAGGGAGTACTACAGTAAAATTGGATAATCTAAAAAAATTTTAGATTAATATAGTAATCTAAAATTGGATAATCCTACAAATCTGGATAAACTTCTATTCAGCTTTGTTTCTATAAATCTAGATAAAATTCTATTCAAATTTATAATATTACGAATGTGTCTCGTTTAATACCGATTACTATATTTTCAGGATGAATAAAAATATTAGTAGAAATCTTCTATACTATCCGGCATGGCAGAATGGTTGATTGTCTCCTATAAATAGGAGCCCAGCTGCATGCCACATTGCCACTCGCTCATCGGAAGCAAATCATCTTCCTAGTGCATACAAGTTAGCTCATCATCAGCACTAGTACAGTACTA
Organism: Oryza glaberrima; assembly: GCF_000147395.1. Lineage (NCBI taxonomy): Eukaryota > Viridiplantae > Streptophyta > Magnoliopsida > Poales > Poaceae > Oryza > Oryza glaberrima. The sequence goes on from NC_068326.1 coordinate 20,319,141, forward strand.
CTAGGCAGTTGTACGTACAAGTAGAAGTAGCTACCCAACCTTGGGAGAGATGGAGATTCCAGTGATTGATCTCAAGGGGCTCGCCGGCGGCGACGAAGAAAGGGAGCGCACCATGGCCCAGCTCCACGAGGCCTGTAAGGACTGGGGCTTCTTCTGGGTACGTGACAACACTTCAGAGATTATTTGAGAGTGGAACAGTTTTGAGCACCACTGTTTTTTTAGCAATGCAAAATCGAACAGGTCTAAATGTAACATGTTAGCAAAGTACTTGAAATTATAAATGTAGTAGTACAACTTTGATGCTAAATAATTAGATTATATTTTTTAAAAAAAAAAACTGTTGGTCAGATTTTGATTCTTCAAATGTGAAAACTGACAAATATGTACCTCTATGTTGGCTGTCGCAAAATTAATTCTGCTTCGGTGAAATGCTCGCTACGAATGCAGGTGGAAAACCATGGCGTGGAGGCGGCGTTAATGGAGGAGGTGAAGAGCTTCGTCTACCGCCATTACGACGAGCACCTGGAGAAGAAATTCTACGCCTCCGACCTCGCCAAGAACCTCCACCTGAACAAGGACGACGGCGACGTCCTCGTCGACGGCGGCGACCTCGCCGACCAGGCCGACTGGGAGGCCACCTACTTCATCCAGCACCGCCCCAAGAACACCGCCGCCGACTTCCCGGACATCCCGCCGGCGGCGAGGGAGTCCCTGGACGCGTACATCGCGCAGGCGGTGTCCCTCGCCGAGCTGCTCGCCGGCTGCATCAGCACCAACCTGGGCCTCGCCGGCGCCGCCGGCGTCGTGGACGCCTTCGCGCCGCCGTTCGTCGGCACCAAGTTCGCCATGTACCCGCCGTGCCCGCGCCCGGACCTCGTCTGGGGCCTCCGCGCCCACACCGACGCCGGCGGCATCATCCTGCTCCTCCAGGACGACGCCGTCGGCGGGCTCGAGTTCCACCGCGGCGGCCGCGAGTGGGTCCCCGTCGGCCCGACCCGGCGCGGCCGGCTGTTCGTCAACATCGGCGACCAGGTGGAGGTGCTCAGCGGCGGCGCCTACAAGAGCGTCGTGCACCGCGTCGCCGCCGGCGCCGAGGGCCGCCGCCTGTCCGTCGCCACGTTCTACAACCCCGGGCCCGACGCCGTGATCGCGCCGGCGACGGCGGCGGCGCCGTACCCCGGGCCGTACAGGTACGGCGACTACCTGGACTACTACCAGGGCACCAAGTTCGGCGACAAGGCCGCTAGGTTCCAGGCCGTCAAGAAGCTCTTCAGCTGATTAAGCACTTGGGGATTATATTTTGTTGTGATGTGATTAAAATCGCGTGCGCTAATCGGGGTTTGTAACTTTGTATACTTGTTTGGTTTGAATCAATCGTCGTCGTGTAGTACGCAGGGTTCCCAAATAACCGTGTTAGGTGGGATTTACGTCACTTATGGTTGGGTGGTTATCCGTGAGATATATCGTGGTTTCGAAAAGTATAATAATCGTGTAATAACCATATGGTTTCTGTAAACATGGTAGTACGAGGTTTTGTGATGGTTCTGTGATGAGTACAGTAGTAGACTAGTAGTAGCTAATGGGTTGGTGTTGTATACTTGTTTGGTTTGAATCAATTGCCGTGTAGTACTTAGGGTTCTCCGAACTGTTTTGGGTGGGATTATTGTCACCCCACGGTTTGACGGTTATCGTGGTAATTCTGTGGTTACCGTAAAAATCGTATGGTTACCACGAGATATATCTTGGTTTCGAAAATTGCGCGGATAATCATACGATTCTGTAAACCTGATAGTACGTGGTTTTGTGATGAGAGTACAGTAGTAGCTAATGTGTTGGTGCTGTTAATGACTAGTGCATCCTATCAGTTGAATAATCGTGTGTAGGCACCAACATATAGTCTTTGTACATGTTCAGTTGTTCAATTCTTGTCTGTCTTATGTTTTCTCATGCGGTCTCTCACAGTCTCAAGAAACTTGTTTGTCTTTGAGCCGACCGTCCATGCCTAGTGAACGGAAAAATCATTTCGTCGGTGTATAATACTCCCTTCATCGTGTAATATTTGACGTTGCAGTTCATTTTAAAAGGAGTCTAAGGGAGTGTTCGTTCTAGTGAGTTAGGGTGAGAAAGCACATCGTAGTCCGTACACGCGCTTCCCAAACTACTAAACGGTGCGTTTTTGGCAAAAAATTTCTATAGGAAAGTTGCTTTAAAAAATTATATTAATCTATTTTTGAAATTTAAAATGGTTTATACTCAATTAATCATGCGTTAATGGCTCATCTCGTTTTGCGTATCTTTTCAATCTTCTCGATCCCCAATCCCTCAAACTCACCCAGAAATGTTTGACGCTGCAGTACAATCAGAAAAACCGTTTCCATCTTTACCCCTCTGTTCGACGGCGGCAATCGCCTTCCTCGCCGGAGACGGCGCGGAGAAGCAGGGGATGGCGGCAGCGGGCGCGGGACGACTTCGGGAGCACCACCAGCGTGAAGAGCGGCAGCTCCGAGATGAGCCGCTCCATCTCTGCCGCGTGCTCCGCTGACGCCTTCTCCACCTGCTCCCCCACGGCCCCGCCGACGCGGGACGCACCACGACGGGAAGCACCGACGCAGCAGAGGAAGACGCCGACGATGCGGCGGAGAAGGCCGACGAGCCCCGGGCGGCGGCGTGGCGGCACATGTGGCGGATGAAGTAGTGGATGGAGACGGACGCCACCATCTCGCCCCATGTCCTCCACCTCCGTCGTCGGCCACCATCGGCACCCTCCTCTCCGGCGACGGCGGCGGAATCACAGCCGAAGACGACATCAATTCCTCCGGTTCTTGAATCTCCTCCTCTCTTGCTGCGTTCTTGCGTTCTTGGTGGTGAGGAGGAAGGTGAGCTAGCTTAGCGGCTGCACTTGTCTGTGGCTTATAAATAAGGTTTTTGGCATGATTTATTCAGCACACAGTGGATGCCCTTGGCCCTTGCTCATCTTTGCTGTTGTCAGGGAATTCAGCACACACTTGCCATGAGAATGATAGTTGTCTGCTTCGATGAAGCTGCAACCTAAGGTTTCAGCAAGGAGTGCTGCTACTGTCCTGCAAATTCACCCCCAACAAAGGTCTGAAAAACTCATCATCTCACAACCAACCTACATTTCCGTTTTTCATTTCTGAACTTCTCAGCTCAGGGGCAAAAAATGGACGACCCTTAACATGATGATGGTGAATGATCAAGTCGTGCTGGATTAAATTAGAAAGCTAAGTCCAGGTTATGGATCGGCCCAAGAATTGTAGGCCTAATTTGGGCTCCTTGCCATCGTTCGTCGGTTACTTTGTCAGGCCCATGCCAGCGGGTCGACGAACTCTTGTTTACCTTGGTACTTCCTCTCTCAACTAGTCGTTTTTTTTTTTAAACAACCCACACATGACAGTACAACATTTCGTATTGATACAACAATAAAAATTTTACAAGTCTACGGTTTTAGGAAGCTATAGCCAGGGAAAAAAAACAATCACAACGTGCGCCTATAACCAGATCCCGCTATTGAAGAAACATGAACACGATATGCCTAAGGGAATGAATATTCTAAACGGCGCCTTCAGGAAGGATATAGCACCGAAAGTGCCACCATTGCCCTCCCTGGGTAGCTACAACATGGTTTTCACCTAAAGAAATCCATCAGGTAAGGCAGGGAAGATCACTCAACAATACCTCGAGGGGAAAGCGGCGGCTACAAGCGTCACCATTGCTGACCTGAAGAGGCTCGGCTCTCGCCCATATCTATCTGCCCTATGTGTCGAGGTCGCCTGTTGAAAATAGAAGCCACCATCATCTGTGCCACGCCAACCAACTGTGGTTGGCCGTCGCCCGCGCTGCACTATTCCCACCACCGTGTCGACTTCCCGCAAGCCTCCTGCCACGCATGGCCTCTTGCGCATCGCCGACCGCGCCGCACTGGCCACTGCCGCCCTAGGGTGTTGCTCCAACGCCACCGCCTTCCTAGCTTGCCAGTTGCCACACGACTTGCTGATGGCTAGCTCTGGTGGCGGCGAGGCCAGGGGTGGGGGTGTTTTGGGCAAGTGGTGGCTAGGGTTTTCACCACCCGGTAGCCCACGCAGGTGGGTGTTGGGTCTGGGTCGTACATAAGTAGTCGAGTTAATTTTAATTGTATCGCCTAGGCGTAAAACCAGATATAATGTATGCCTCATCTTTATAGAAACAACGTAAATATAGTTAAACTAAAAAGGCAGTATCGAAACCGGTTTTAGCTGCTCTAATATTGGAAGTATTGAAACCGTATTGCTACAGGACACACTTGCATGCTAATATTGAAAGTCGACGCTTACTTGAGGGACGTAACTACGAACACAACAGTGTAATCGGATTGTAAATTGGATAAGTAATTTAAGAGAAAATTTTATTTCAAGCATAGATGATAGGAATATTTCCCCTACTTGCTCAATGGATTAATAGCAACTAAAACTCCTAAAGTACTAGCACGTGGATGTCTCTGATCAAGATTAATTGGAGAGGTCTCTCCAGTTAGATTTACCGTTTCTGTTTACCTTTCCACCGGCCCACTTAATATTACAGGCGGTGGAAACTTAATGATGGGCCAGTTCTGGTGGGCTGGTGGATTTCAGGCATTCATCCATACCAAATTTACCAATCCAAACTTGTCCATTGCCCTCTCCAATCCTAAATCCCTAACGATTTTACTATACGTTTGTCCACAAATAATTAATTTATGGGAAAATTGGTCGATTTATTTAGAGTTGGATGTGTGCTGAGAAATACTACTTAGGTAGTCCAAATCCTAACGCATCATTTTCTTCACCAATCCAAGATAAAAAGTCACAAACCCTTCTAACATCCAGTATTAATTACCAGTTCGTACACGCATAAACACAAGAAGGGGAAAAAGAAAAAGAAAACTTGCATTATATCCCATATCGCATATGCAGCAGGTTTCTGTTAATCTGTAAATACTTCAGTAATAGTAGTAGTGGTTAATTAAGCATTGCTCTGCAGCTGATGCATGCGATTATCCCTTGCACCCGCGAACATCGACGCGGGGCTTCTCAGCTCCTCCGACCGCCGCCTCAGCTCCCGCTTCTCCGGCGACGCGCGGGGCCCGTCGCCGCCGACATTGCCTGCGCCGGCGCCGGGGTGGTACGGCCGGAGCGCGTGGTACCGGCTCGGCGCCTCCCGCCCGTACGACGACGCGCCGACGTCGCTCCTCGCCCGCGCCGTCTCCGCCTCCAGCAGCCTCGACGCGGCCGCGGCGGCCGTCTCGCCGGCGGCGCCGCCGGTGCTGCGGGCGTGCGTGGAGCCCGCCGTCGTGACGCTGCTCAGCGGCGTCCGCTCGCACGACGACAGCGGCGTGCTCTCGTACGAGTCGTCGTCGTCCAGCACGTCGTGGCTGGACAGCCACTGCAGCGCCTTCTCCAGGTGCTCGTCCCGCGGTGGCTCCGCCTCCGCCGCCGCCGACTGCTTCCTGCTGCTCCTCCGGTCGCCGCGGCCGTGCCCCTTCTTGCTGGTCGGGAGCAGCTTCTTGATGTTCCCCAAGAACTTGAGCTTGTTGCCACGTCTCGACGGCGACTCGGCCCCCGCAGCTGCGGCGGCCATCGCCACCGCCGTGCTCGGGCTCCGCGGCGCCTCGTCGACGACGACGTCGCCGTTCGGCCTTCGCTGCTCGAAGTCGTCGCCGTCGCCGTCGCCGTAGACGGACTCGTGGAGCGGGGAGAAGATGGAGGGGTCGAAGCCGTCGAGGCCATGGGTGCCGTACTTGAGCATGAGCTCCTTGGCCTTCTCGCTGGACCGGAAGCTCATGCTCTTGCTCAGGTCCCTCGCCGAAATCCGGCCGGCGCCGGCGCCGGCGCCGGCGCCGTCGTCGCCGTCGTGGGTGCGCAGCTCGTAGCGGAGGCAGGCGTTGACCCACTTGAGGTAGACGAGCTCCTCGACGTGGGCGCAGTGGTCGGCGTGCAGCTGCTCGATCTGCCGCGTCAGCCTCTCGTTGGTCTCTCTCAGGTAGTTTGCCTCCTTAACCACGTCCTCCTACGTGAAAAAAAAAAGAAGAAAAAAAGACATGAGCTTTGGTGTCATTTTAAAAGGATAGCCATGATTGAGTACTATTTTAGAGCATCTCCAAGAGAGAATGGCTAGATGACTCTGCAAGTTAAATTCTAGCAAATTTAGGAGGAAAAAGCACTCTAACAGACTCTATTCAGCTGGCCAAGCTATCTAGCTGGCCAAATTAGCTCCTTGGCTAGCCAAATTTGGCCATCCTGCCTGCCTAGCCAAACCAGTTGCTAGTGGTGGGCCCCACGTTGCTCCCCCCACCCCAATCTCTCCTCTCTCTTTGACTTCCCTGGTGGGGCGCGCGAGCACCGACGAGCAGAGCTCCGATGAGAGACGGCCACCGCGGCAGGACGCTGGGCCGAGAAGCGGCGGGCTCTCGCAGGATGTGGCCGCCTCCATCCCCGCGCCGCGCTCCTGTCGTCCTCTGCCGCCCGCACCGCTCCCGCCGGCGCCGCCTTCATCCCCATCCCGCTCGCGCTGCTCCCCCGGCAGAAGCGTTGCCGCCTTCGCTCCCGGCCGGCCACATCCGGCACTACCGCCTCAGCTCTCGGCACTTCGCCAGCCACGAGGGGGCCGCCGCGGAGAGGTAAATCGGGGGTGGCATGTCGGCGCGAGATTCGCAGAGGACGCGGCGGCGGAGGCGAGTGGTAGGAGGAGGAGGAGGGGAGAGTCCCCGCCTCCCCTCGCCGCAGCCGCCGGCCTTCGCTCGCCGTAGCCCGCCTCCGCTTGCTGCAGCCGCCGCCTCTGCTCGCCGTAGTCGCCACCGCAGCTAGCTGCCTCCGCTCACAGCAGCCCACCGGCGCGGCGCTGCCTCCGCTCGCGCAGCCGCCACCGCCGCAGTCCGCCGCCCCCGCCGCCTCCGCTCGCTGCAGCCCGCCTCCCCGCCGCCGCCGCTTATTGCACCGCCATCCGCCGTCGTTGCATCGGAGAGGGTGTGGGGAGGAGGTCGGCAGTAGTATGGGTGGGGAAAATGGGGGTAGAAGAGGAGGAAGAAGGGTAGTAGAGATTGACAAATGGGTCCTATTTGTAATAGACTTGTAATAAAGAGGGTAGATAGAGAGGCTGTTGGAGCGAGCAACGACTTTGACTTGCTAAATCAAATGGATAGCTGGCCATATGGATGTTTAGAGAGTCTATTTTAGAGAGGCCGTACTGGTGTTTTGTTGGAGAATTTGGCTTGAAATTGACAGTTGCAAAAAGCAGTGTATCACCAAGTTCTTGGAAAAATTGTGTGTAGCAAGGGAAACGGCATATTTGCAAATGAAAAGTAATTGGCTGATAAGTATAAGCATATGCAAAAAGATGAGGTCCCAAAAGTTTGCAGAGCGCGGATGTTCTATTTGTTCTAAAAGGTGGCATATTTTTGTTGTTTTTTTCCCCAACAGTGGCACCAGTTCTATATTTTTTTTTACCAATAAACCAGAATTACCTTTTTTTTTCTCTCTAGAGTTACTCGTATTTTCTTATTAGGAAAAGAAGGCAGGCTAGCTTGAGGTACCTCGTCAAATGGTAACAAGGAATTCATGAAAATCATAACAAGGAGCTCCATCGTTTGCTCTTCACCTTATCAACCACATCTAACAATTAAATTTCAAATCTTATTTTACGGTTGATTTTGATGTTTTTTACTGTAGTTTATTTCCGGTATTGGTTTTTCAGTCGCTAATTAATGCTACAGCTTGTAATCTAATAATGTAGGTGAAAAGATGGGGTTTATTTTTTTAGGCGGTTTTCCAAAAGATTTTACAACTTGAAATATATGATCTGGCATTTGCAATATACTTCCTCCAATGTTTAAGACAAGATTCGATATTTCTTAAAAAAAATTCCGAGAAATAATACTCATGCTTAGTTTTTAAACAAAATAAATGATATACGTTGGTTGACCTTACCATTACACTTATGGAGTTAATACTTATCTTTTAATATAAAAATAAAGTTTTAACCAAATTTTATCATAAACATCAAGTATTTATCTTGGGGATTATCAGTTTGAGCATAGCATTAATAAATGAAATCAGGAAGAAAACAATAATCCCATTTAGCTAAGCAACACAAATTCAGAATAGAAAAAAAAATGAAAATAAAACAATCTGATTGATTTAACAAACGGAAATCCAGGATAGTTAAAAAAAAAAAGAGGTTGGGTGAAAGAATCAAATTTGCTTCTTACAAGAGTAGATGACTAAATGTTCCTGCTTGGATCATAGGGCATGTTGATACTTTGCTAATCTTATCCTTACCAAAATTTTAGCAATAGCAAGAATTAGTAGTTACTACCAATTATTTTGGTAAAAAATAGCTAGATTCTTGTTTGGTTACTGCCAAAATGTGTTTCCATATATGGGCCTAATTCAACTAAGCCAAATAATTTGGTATGCCAATTTTTTTTGCCTACCAACCAATTGAAGGACTGATATGTTTGGTATAGTAACCAAATTATAGTAACCAAATTAAAAAACCATAACATAAACTAATCGCTTACCTTGTTTAATTGTGTCACGCTATTGTCTGAATAAGTTAGTAACAAGCAATAATTCAAACGCTGAAGGTTCTAAGCTCTAACCATGAGTCGATGACCTTAGCATCAAGGATGTCGAAGGCTAATTCGCTAAAACAACCTTACAACCTTTGAGTTAAATTAAAGCTGTGATAGTGACATTATCAAAGGAATACTTGGCACAATTTTCAGCCCCTACTTTTACTCCAAACCAAAAGGAGACGACGAAGGCCATTTTGCCACAAAATTGCAAAAGTCATAAACAAGTAAACAAGTAAGACTGTATTTGTTTCAGTTCAAAATTATTATAACCTAGATTATTGAGTAATATGCTGTATAAGCTGGATTATAAGTTGTTAGCTAATTTTTTTTCTTTGAATTATTAGCTGTTTGTTAGCTGTTAGCCACCTAATAATCTAAAAATATACCTTTAAAGTGGATTACCATATTATACTAATATGGTTTATAGATTGTAGTAATCTATTATAATAAACTATCTGTTTATTTCAGCCTACTTCTAATAATCTAGATTATAATAATAACTTACGCTTAATAATTTAGATTATAATAATCCTAAACTCAGTAACCTTTCAAACCATTCACAAGTCAAGAGCTATATTTTCAATCATAAAAAAAATATCCAGATAACTAAATTATTGCATTTACTTGTTCTTCAAATAATATATCTTTTAGTTGGTTTATTATTATTTTCATCACTTGTCAAAAGCTGTAAACACTCATCATCATTAACATTCCAAGACATAATTCTACACAAGAAAAATATATCAATCCTAAATGCAAAAAAAAAAATTGAGAGAGATTGCATCAGAGTAAAAAAAAATGTAAAAATAAAAACAAAGAGGAGTTCAGTTACCTCGATAACGAGATTAACCGTGGAGGCTGTCTGCTCTGCCTCCTGCAGCCTCAGTGCGAGCTCCATGTTCTCCTCCTCCAGCCCGGCGTTCGCCGCCCGCAGCGCCGCCGCCTCCGCCGCCATCGCCGCCTCCCTCTCCTCGACGTTCTTCTCCAGCTCCGCCATCCTCCGCCGCGCCGCCTCCGCCTCCGCTGCCAGGGCGCCCTCCCTCTCCGCGCCGTCCTTCTCCATCCCGGCCACCCTGTCCCGGAGCGCCGCGGCCTCCGCCGCCGCGGCGACCTCCCTCTCCGCGCCGCTCCTCTCCAGCGCGCTCGCCCTGGCACGGAGCGCCGCCGCCTCGCGCGCGGCCTCCTCCCGCTCGCGCTCCACGCGCGCCCTGAGCTCTGCCAGCTTCTCCCTGGCGCGCGCCAGCTTGCCGCGGACGGCGTCGAGCTCCGACGCCCGCGCCTCCTCCAGGCGACGGTTCTCCTCCCGCAGCGAGGCGGCCTTCAGCTCCAGCATCCGCGCCTCCACGGCGGCGGCGGCGGCGGCGCGGCGATCGAGCTCACGCGCCGTGGCGTCCTGCTCCCGGAGCTCGTCGAGCTCCGCCTGCCGCAGCTGCAGCCGCTGCTCCCGCTCCATGAGCGACAGCCAGAGCTCCTTCAGCCTCTCCACCTCCTCATCCTCCTCCTCCTCCCGCTCTTTCTTCTCCGATCGGTCGCCGCCGCCGCCGCCACCGCCGGCGTTTGCTCCGGCGGCCATGTCGTCGTCAGCGGCGGGAGGCATCGCGACTCTCGCCACGATCTCCGGCTCGTCGTCCCCGGCTCCGACGGACGCGCCGTGAATCACGGTCTCCAAACATTCCTCCTTTCACACCGAAGAATCAATCACACCTCAAATTCATTCCTTCCGAAAATTCAGGAAAAATTTCCACTGATCAAGAACTGATGAAATTCGTAAGATCGCAACTTACATTCGACGAAAGAATCCGGAGACCATCATCCGGTGTAGGCAGAGCACGAGGCCTAGCTGCTACAGACAAAACAAAAAATCATCATCACAAAACAAACCAAACACCACAAGAGCAAGCTAGAAAAGAAAAATCCAAGAAACGAAACCTTACAAGAATTCAGCGGCGACAGGTCACGCTTCCGCAGCCGGAGAGGACGGCGAGGCTGCTGCGGCTGCCGCCGGTGATCGGACGCGTACGTCGCGACGAGGTAGACGGCGAAAGCTGAGGCGAGGGCGGCGACGCCCGCCGCCGTCTCGCCCTCGCCGCCACCCTCCGCCACCGCCATGGACGCCCCCTGGCTGCTCCAACCGAGGAGATGGCCGAGCAGAGCGGAGACAGGGAGGCCGAGCAGGGCACGGTCAAGGCCGAGCTTGCCGGGATCAAACTGGAGGGAGAATCTCAGGCCGCCGTCTCCTCCTCCATTGCTCTTCTCGCCGTCTTCCATCCTCTCAAGCCACCATTTGCACTGCTCCCCAATTCCCCATGACCACCAGGGCCCTTGTGGAACTGGGGATGGCCCCATGGGGTATATATGCCAAATAGACCAATTTTTGGTCAAACAAAGAAAAAAAAAGGAGGAGATTTGGTTCAACAAGGAAAATTGTTTTTTTTTTTCTTGAAAGAAACAAAGAATTGGTTCAACAAGCAAAAAAAAAAAAACTTTTTTGAAAAGAAACAAGAGGAATTGGTGCAAGAAGGAAAACTAGTTTTATTTTTCTTTAAAAAAAAGAGTAAAATACAGAGAATTGATGCAAGAAGGAAATTGAGGATTTTAAAGATTATGTTCCTAGATAGATGGATGGGTGATAGCTAAAGAGAAGAAAGCATCAAAGAGAGAGCCCCACAGAGGCCACTAAAAGGGGCAAGAAAAGGCAGAGGCCAATGTCTCTTTGAGCCTCCAACTCTTGAATTCTTGAATACTTCTTCCTTGCTTCCTATTGATGATAGCTCTCTTCAGCATTTAATTATTTGAGTTGAAAACTGAAGAAGAGAAAAGGAGGCACACACTTCATCCTGGGCTTGCATCACCCTTTATGTACACTCCTATGACATGGAGACTTGTACTACTTGGAAAATGGGTTGTTGTATGACGTGGAATAATCAGCAAGTTTCTCTGAATTACCTGCTATCTGAAAAAAGAAAAGTTTGTGCGTTCTTTTTAGACGGTGCAGAACAGGACAAATGGTGTAGGTGGCTTCATCAGATATGAGTGCGTCATCACCATGTTAGTTAGTATCAACGAGAGGGGGTTGTGATACTGTGGGACTCAAAACCATGTCCTGCTCTGGTGGATTATAAAAACCAGAGGTGAAAATTTTATTCTACTGCTACTAATTAAACCATGCTTGGGCAGATACCTACTTAGTCAATATTTGATCGTCACTGCTAAGTAAGAACTCTATTATTGTGGCTGCATGATCGGTGTTGATCCATGTAATTGCATGCGTAAGCTTGTTAACTAGGTTTACATTATCATTTTGCTCATCTGTGTTCTGGACCTATGGATATCATAGGTTGTTTAGTACTAAGTTATTACACTGCTAATGCAAAAGATGCAAAATCACATGAATAAGACCCCTGGAATATAATACCAATATTCCCTTGCGATCACGACAGTTCAATCCCACTTGAAAAACGAGGGCATCTTTGGTTCCTAATCCCTCCGTTTTGACCCCCACACGAGGGCCATATAATCCTGTGGGCTTTAGCAGTTTGCCGCTTCTCCCGTTCATCAGCAAATTCAGAGCAAGAAGAGTTAAAGATGAGATTAAATCCACTCAAAGCTCGTGCATGTCTGCTTATTGACTATGGGCACTTAATTAAACGCACATGAGCTAGCTACACGACGAGACATGATCTGTTTAGTTGGTCGTGCTGAAATTAAACATCACCTGAACCTAGCCTGACAGTGCTTGGATTCCGTCCATGATTTATGCAGAAGTTTTTCCCTTGACCGTTGCTGCAGCCAAAGATTCGTGCTACGTTCATTCTTGGCTCGAGTAGAGTTCATTATTACTAGTACGACATTACCAACAGCACACGGACTTAATTTGTCCCAGGATGGCGCCGGTAGTTTTGAGTACGTGAGATCAGTTCTTTTCTTCCTTTGTTTTTTTTTCTAGTTTTTGGGTGTCAATGCATCCACTATAACTGTGTTTGAGAGGAGACAATAGAAGATTGAGAAGATACGTAAAATAAGACTAGTCTTTAATGCATGATCAATTGAGTATTAATTATTTTTAACTTAAAAATATATTAATATAATTTTTTAAACAACTTTTCTGTAGAATATTTTTGTGAAAAATGTACCGTTTAGCAGTTTAAGAAGCGTGTGCGCAGATTCCTTTTTCACAATAAATCTTTTTCTATCTTTGAACGCAGCCAATATCTCCAAAGCGCTTTTCCAAAGTTGTAGGGTAGAGACAAGAGGAAGCTACGGCTATATGTGCGTCTTTTGTGGCCGTATTCATGTGACCTTTTTTTCCTCCTCCCCGGCCCAAGTAGGAACGGAATACATGGCCTTCTTTTCCTCGTCGATGGCCACCGCCAACGTGAGGGGCACGTGACACACGGCCGTTGTTGCCTAGATGCCCATGATTTGATATGATTTTGTGTGTGTGCCTGCCATACTGCAATGCTATAGCATATGATGCGTGGCACTGAAAGCTACGAAAAGCACGAGCGGTATACGACCAAGTTTAATAGGATAGCCTACTACCAGCTCCAATTCATCTATAGTCAATCTAATAAACAATACATACAATAGTTGCTTACTATACTATTAATATATGGTCCCACCTGTCATACACACATCGTGTCTTGGAATCCGCGCTGCAGCTGGCTACATATCTGTAACCCGCTTTTCTTCTCTCTCATATTTTATCTTATTAAAATATGTTTATAGCTGGCTAATAGTACCTGCTCTACGTGTTCTTCGATAGGAGAAAAAAAAAAGAGAGGAAAAGATGTAAAAAGGCTATGAATATGATTACGATGGCAGCCCGAATTGTGGCTCCAGATTTTAAAACGGAAGATTTTCTTGACTTTAAAATCGATTTGGAAAAAGGAAAAGAGAAGATGCGTGTGACCATCTCCATTTGGGCCCCTTTAAAGTTTACCCCAAACAGAGAAGAGATTTGATCGTTTTTATATTGGGCCGAGAATAAGCTTTGCAAAGGAAGAGCCTAATTTGCTCGGATGCCTCGATGCTAGAGAAAGTTTTAGACCCATCAAAAGTATAGTGGGGCTCCAACATCACATGTCACACTGGCTGGCCCAGGGTGGATCTGTGCTTAGAACATCTGGGCCTTCGGACCTATGCATTGGTTTATTAACCCTTATAAATTTTCATTTTTTTTACTTAAAAGCAATGTGACAAAATTGAAGAGGAATAAGTTCATTTTAGATCCCTTGGGTACGAGTTCGATTGTTGTACTTGAACCGCAATAATAGATAGAATGGATCCCTCAACTATCAAAGCAGGTGCAATATTGGTTCCATGGCAATATAGCGGGTGGTTTTGTATATTGTGGCAATTTGACCCGAGTCAACAGTGTTGAATCAGCATGGGCCCCACATGTAAGGGCCTCTTCACTCTTCACCACTCTCTCTTCACTTGGACAGGGAGGGCATCCATGTCGGTAAGGAGGGCGATAAAGGGGGGGGGGGGGTAAACCAGAACCGACGTCGGTGTGCGAACTGTGAGGTTGAGCCGCTTGGCCTCACATGCAAGCAACACATCCCTCTTCTCTCTTCTCCCTCTTCGCCTCGAAGCCGACGCGGTGGTTATTTGCCTCGACGCTGCCGATGCGGCGGTGATGTGTGTACACGCTCGCTTGAGCGCGGTGGCGAGCGCGTTGGAGAGCGGCGGCCATGGTGGTGTTGGTGCTCCGTGCATGTCAGGAGGCGATCGAGGGCCACGATGAAGCAGAGGTTGAGCATGCGGCACTAGAGCGGGTGCGGCTACTCAAGCCCTGCCACTCAGGCGTCCCTGAGGAGCGACGGCTAGTTGGATAGCAGCACGGTCGCCACGTGCAGCGGCACAACGTGCGATGTGCTCGATGGCGGTGGTGGAGGAGGCTAGCGAGCAGCTTGATGGAAGGGCGAGGAAGAGGAATGCCACCGCCACCTCAAAGCTCCTTGCCAACTCAGACAACTCTCGTGCGAAGCGCGATTCCAACACCTTGCCCTCCTCCTCCCCCTTTGCCTCCACCTTTGTATCGCGCGGCCATGGCGGTGATGACAACAACAGCAAGGACACACATTGCTCCTCCCCTCTCCCAGCTCAGGGTTCACGGTGCGCCGAGGCACCTCGTGCACGGACTAGAAGCAAGCAGATAGGCACGCTGCCTGCGGGCTTATCGGTGGCGGCAAGTGCAGCGCGCGAAGAGGCCAGGCCGGTGACCAGGGGCAGAGCTATAGTATGTAGGGGGGGGTGCCCAAGGGCCGATCAATAAAAGTTTTTAGCTATACGTCACCTATTTTCACCATGTGTGCACTCCCGTAATACAAACATAGCATTGGCATTGGCTTAAACTGGATCTAAAGTAGAGTAAATTAAGTAAGTGGCACCGCTCTCTATTTCGTTCTATCTCTGCCCTTGCCGGTGACGCTCCGATTCAGCCTCCGTTGTGCTTCCCTTCTCCTCCGTGAGCTCCGCCTAGCCTCCTCCTCTTCAGCTACTCCCTCGTTGACGTTGGAGCCTCCTTCTCGCCGATCGCCCACAGCAGCCACCGCCGGCCACCACCAGAGTCACGCGCAGCCAAGGGAGAGGGAGGGGTTATTCTCGAGGGAGACGGTGACGACACTCGAGCTTGACATCTGCTGCTAGCCGCATCTGGAAAGGAAGCGCCACCGGCCACATCTGTGGAAGGTGAATGGGAGGAGATAGAGAAGAGTGAGGATTCATCTTGGAGCCAATTATGCTTAGCTAGCTACTCCTCGCAACATATCTTTAGACATTACATGGAAGACTTATTTCCGCGTACACACAATTGATTTTCTGATTGGATTGCGTTAACATCCATGATGCACTCCTTAACATACGCTTTTAAAAAGATCAGTGATACTACTGGAGAAATATCTTTGATGGGTCACGTAAAAATCACATTAGTCCCAGTTTGAGTAAAAACCGGGAGTAAAAATATTTTTAGTCCCAGTTTGAAAAACCGCAGATACTTTATTGATCTTTAGTCCCGGTACTAAATATAATTTTTAGTCCTGGTTCAAAAATATGTCAGACCCTTATTATAGGAGTAAAGATTCATTTTTAGTCCCGGTTATTTATACCAACCGGGACAAAAAAAAATAAAAAAATCGTGAAAATCCCTTCACCGACGTGCGCGCTGCCTCGTGCTCCCCGCGCCTCATCCTTATCATGGCCTCCTCCTCTCCTCCACTCTCTCGTTCTCTCCTCCCCTTCCTCCCCTTCCCCTCTCCTCTCCCTCCCCCCTCCTGGCCTCCTCCAATGACGGCGATGGAGACAGCGGGTGGCAGCCCGACAGAAGCCGCCGACGAGGCTGCGGGCGGCGGCCTCCCCTGCGGCGGTGGCCGTGTGGTGGGAGGGGAGGCAGCGCACGGTCAGGCGGCCTTCCCTCTGCCAGATCCGGCGGGAGGGGAGGCCGGGCGGCGGTGGCGACTTGCGATTTTTTTTTAATTTTTGGAATGATTTGTAAATTTTATTATACATTGTTTTAGATTTGGGGGATGATTTTGTGGATGATTCTGTGAATGACTTTGTGGATTGGCATGTGAATTGTGGATGATTTGTTGTGCATGATTTGTAGATTTGTTGTGCATGATTTGTGGATGCTTTGTGGGGATTTGAGGGTGACGATAAATGCAAGCAAAAAAAACAAAGAAAGAAAAGAAAAAAAAGCCTAACCAGACTAAAGTTAGTCCTGATTGATACCAACCGGGACTAAAGATCCATCTTTACTCTCGGTTATTTTAATTGAGTACCTTTAGTCCCGGAATAGTTATCCCGGTTCATAATTAACCTGGGGCTAAATGGGGCTATGAACCGGGACTTAAAAAACTGTTCTCCAGTAGTCGACTATCTAAAATACTTAAGGGATGGAGTCATGTATCACTGACCCCAGCCCAATACTTTTTGTGCTTCCTCTACCTGTGACATTATTTTAATCAAGTTATACGTGCAACTCGCCGCAAGTCTGCAGAAAGTTCCAAAAATTACAGATTTGTATAACATGTCCTCTTGTCATCGGAGCTTTTTATTTTTCATCTGAGGGTTTTATGTTACATATGTAAACTTAACTGTACCAGTTAATAAATTCATTTCATCCCCTTAGCATAAAAAACTGTATATTGTGACCTGAATGAACTATAAAACTTATAAAATTTGGTCAATTCTATACTAATCAATACTGTGGATGCCATATATGATAAAAATCTCTCAAAAAATATATATACGATAAAAAGATCGGGGTGCCACGAAAATGATTCAGTCCGTGCGCCGGATCAAACGAAAAAAAAATCGGACGCTGGCTTCGCTCTTTCCTAACCAGCATATTATCAGTGAGTCAGCTTCTCTCTCACTATTTTTCTCCTTTTCCGATTCACGGTGCATGTGGCAAATGCATGTCATGTCATGTCTTGCTGGCTCATTTGCAACTTTTCTCTCTTCTTCAAATGTTTTTTTTCTTCCAAAGTAATTATCCGTTCTATGACCCGTTTACACCATCGTACTATTTACAATTTCTTTGTAACAAGATATCACATGATTACATTCTGATAAAAAAAATTGAACGTTGTTTCACCCCTTAAAGAAAATTGTTTTTGTTCACTATATAAAATATTTCACATAAATACAACATTAGAAAATATCAACTGCAACACCTAACCACCTATATGAAACATTGAGTCTCAAAGAGTGAAACAAGAAAAGTCATATGAGAGATATAATATATTTTAAAAACTTGATATTGTTGAAATATTTTTATATCACATATGAATATCAAATTGTAAATATTGAAATATTATAAAATACTTGCTGAAACATTCCAAGAAAACCATGTTCAACATTTATAAATTAACTAGTAAAACATCATACTAGCTGAAACATTAAATAGAACATGTGCAACATTTGAAATAAATCTATTTAAAAAGCTAAATATTCTTTTCATCAAAATATAACCATGTGTGGTGTTTTTTAAAAAGATTTAATTGCAACGAATTAAATGGAGTAATTGGATCATAAATTGGAGAAACAATTTAAGAGAAATTTAAAAATTACTTGAAAAGACTTATACATACCATACTAATATTGTACTAGACGCATGCATATGCATGTAGACTTAGCTATGTGGCTAACTAGCGTCTCTGTGTCTGCTGCGCCTGCACGTATAGATGGCCATATGGCTCGAGGCCCGATGGCCCGGCGCAGGGCCCGGTGATTTGGCCCGACTCGGGTCGTGCCCGTGCCAGCCCGGCCCAACAGCCATGCCCTGCTTGGGCTCCTACCTCGACACGCTGGGCCGGCACGGCCCTGCACGAAGTTTAGGGATGCAAAACAAACTTATTTTCAACCATATGTAAGGCACAATACAAAGAATAGGGAGAAAAAATAGACGTATTATATGGCATGGCCCAAAGAGTATGGACGTAAAATAGACTTATTTAGCTTTATATATGTCATAGCCCAAAGAGGAGGGAGGGGAAATAGACTTATTTCAAAGAAGGCACGATGGGCTGCCCGTGCCTTCGGGCCGGAATGGCACAACCAACTACTGGTGGGTCGTGCCTGGGCCTGAGGTGCAGCCCGTGGGCCGGCACGGCTTGACCTAAAGTGCCGATCGTGCCGTGCTGGCCCGATCGCCTCGGTCCGTGCCTAGCCCTTGCCTGGGCTGGGCCAGGTCGTGCCGGGCGAGCCCTATGGCCATCTATACTTGCGTGTGTGACAGGCTAAGATGGGCATCTACGTATGTGACAGAGGCTAAGGTGGTATTTGAATTTTTAGCTTAAAATCGGGTGCCCAATCCATAATTTTTTTATGATCAAAGTTACAAGAAACCACAGGTATTATGACACATGAGACTTACCTCAGGTATTAATATATATGGTTTTAAAATTTCACAAACCCCCACCCTTGTGTATTTGGGCGTGAATTTACTCAAAATTTCTAAATCGTAGAGTTTATATGAAATTTGTAGTCATTAAGTTCTTGACTTGGTTTGATAGTTTAAATCTTCACCACTTTAAAAAATTGTTTAAGATATGCTGAAATTAATCAGGATTTCAATAAAGGTGGGGTTTTGTGAAAAGTTTAGACCATAAAAACGTATGGTTTTGTGTCACACGTCATAATACACCAGTACAAATCCTTCTATCTGTGACAGGCTCTAATATGCTTAGAAATAGCGGGCCGTCACAAGGAAGTCATCTCAATCGGGCCGAAAAGTGCCCGATTGAGATATGGTCGCACAGACATATTAGATGGGTATAAAACTTAAGCCCGTCACAGATGACACCTATCAGTGACGGGCCACAACTTTAGGCCCGATTGAGATAACATTCCATATCTCAAACGGGCCTCAAGTTGTGGCCCGTCACAAATGACCATCATCTGTGACGTGCACCAACTTGAGGCCCGTTTGAGATAACAACTAGGCCCGTCACAGATGACTCATCAGTGACGGGCTATATACTTAATCTCTATCGGGCATTAACTAAAGCCCGTCATCGATGACTATTTTTTCATTTTTCATATGAAATGTTTATATTTGTAAGTTGACTATAGCAAAATAATTTTACGGGTAGTAAATGATTTCAAATGGAAAAAATGTCAACAACAAAGTTGTATAACTCATCAATATTTACAACTTTTAGTTTGGTCATTTTTCAATATAACTTTTTTTGAACCGTTTGAATTTGAATTTAAAAATATGACAACTTCAAACAACATTTTCAAATACTAAATGATTTCAATTGAAAAAGTCATCAACAACAAAGTTGAATAACTCATCAAGATCTAAAACTTTTATTTATATTATTTCTTCATCTGACGAAATGTTAGTAATATTATTCACAAAGTTTACATATATGTGTTATAGTTATAAAACCAGATAAGAGATATGTCAATTTTGTGAACAATGTTACTATCACTTTGTCGTATGAAGAAATGACCAAAATAAAAGTTTTAGATCTTAATGAGTTATTCAACTTTGTTGTTGATGACTTTTTCAGTTGATATCATTTAGTATTTGAAAATGTTGTTTGAATTTGTCATATTTTCAAATTCAAATTCAAACGGTTCAAAAAATGTTATATAGAAAAATGACCAAAATAAAAGTTATAGATTTTGATGAGTTATACAACTTTGTTGTTGATGACTTTTTCAGTTGAAGTCGTTCACTGATCTAAAATTCTATTTGAACTTTTCAAACTTTGAATTTCAAATTTCAAATTGTTTAAATAGAGTCAGATGGAGAAATGACCAAAATAAAAATTTTGCACCTCGATGAGTTCTACAACTTTGGTTTTGGTGACTTTTCCATTTGAAATCATTTAGTAACTCCAATTTGACATCCTGCCCTAGGGCATAATAGGATTAATAGAATACTCGTACCAACATGTTACAATTACTTTTCTGGAAGCTAATCTCTAAAGAACTTTGACGTTAAGTGTGCTTGGTCCCGAGTAATTTCGGGATGGGTGACCGACCGGGAAGTACAGATGACTCATCTGTGACGGGCTATAGTTGTGGCCCGATTGAGATAGGTCATCTGTGATGGGCTATAGTTTGACTGGTCGTCGGCCCGATTGAGATAGGTCATCTGTGACGGGCTATAGTTTGACTGGTCGTCTGGGTCAAAGCTATCGGTGACGGGCTTTACTTAGGGCCCGATTGAGATAGAATCATCCGTGACGGCCGTTTGCCCGATTGAGATAGCTCTTCACATCAGTGACTTCTAGCCTGTGACGGATGCCATGCCCGATTGAAATGGAGTTTACCGCCCGATTGAGATGAGGGTATCCGTTCTAGTGATACCTATGGTTTTCTGCAACTTAAACCATAAAATGTGGGGTTTTCTTCAATTTACTATAAAAACAAGGATGATAATTTAAAGGTGATGTTTATTTTTGTTTAGGGGGGAGCATGAGATAAGAAGAAAGATCCCTAATTTTCAACATTGTTGAGGCTAGTTTGATTATCACACTACTCAAAAAAGGTTATCGGGTATTGGATTTCCCAACAAGCACCCAACAGGCGACACCTTCGAGGACTCAAAGGTGCTAGTTTAGGAACTAGCACCTTTGAGATTCTAGAAATAAAAAAACAGCTCGATGCATCGACTCGAATTGAGCCGCTTCTCATTACACCCATACCACCATCGATCCCGAAACATCCCCAAAGCAGCACAAACCACCATCGATCCATCCATCAACACAACACAAATTACAAAACACAATTTCACATAGCACAAATCGATCGATCCAAAAAAACATCCCCAAATCACATAGCCCAAACTGCACGCCACGGGAGCCGATGTTGTCTGATCAGCCGAAGGAACCGCCGTCGACGCCGCGCCTCCTGCCACTGCTGGATCCGCCGTGGCAGCCGCCACCACCGCCCTGCCCACCGCCGACGCCACCGACACCGGATCTGCCGCGGGAGCCGACACCGCCCCCGCCTGCCGCTACCGCCACCCACCGGATGCTGCTCCACCCGCCGTCTCTCACTTGGCCAACGGAGAGGGGAGGAGGAGTGATGAGAGAGAGAGACGAAGATATAAATCATACTCTTCCGTCAAGAAAAAAAATCAATAGTCCATACCTAGATTTATAGTCAGGAATTACGAAGGGTGTAGTTATGTTATTCCAATACAAAGAAATTAGATATAATTTAGATATAGTATGAGAGGGAGGGAGAGAGATAAAAGGGGTGGAGGTGACAGAGAGAGAAGTGAGCACGCGTAGCTCCAAGCATAGGCATCATTTATGCAAGGAAACAACCACGTGTGCTCACTCTCTTCTGTCACCCTCCTAGTACGAGTAGATATCAAACCTTTCATGGAACTATATATCCTTGCACCCGTGCTACATCATTCCCCTATCTATATATCCATATGTGCATGGTTAGACATACATTTGAGGGGTCTAGCTTGTTAGTTATAAATGGATGATCGAAGGGGTTTATATATAGCTAGAGAAAAGTTATTTCTCTTTTATGTCCTCTTGTTAAAATACTAATCTTCTTTTTTTTGACAACAAATATACTAGTCTTCAACTTGTACATAGCATATGCTAGGACTCTAGGATTAATTAGTGGTGTTTAAGTATATAAGTATATAACGGTCATCGGAAGTCATCATCATTCCTAAAGTAATGGTTGGGTGTGATTCTCTTTTGATATATATCTCTATCTCTACTGTTATAAAAATTGAAGATATTTTTTTTATTTTGATACGCCCTCCATATTTGAGTTAGTTTTTAAGTCCGTTCACTTTTGGAAATACAAATTCGTGTTTGAGTCGGATTTTAAATTTATTTGCTGTTGGAAATATAAAAGAAGTCATATAAGAAATATCTTTAAAAAACTCGCATGCTAACTTGAGATGATAGTCGGCCTCCTAATTGTAGTTCATGATTTTCTAAAAAATATATATCCAAGCGAATTCCCAAAGTTAATTTCATCCTAGCTAAGCCGTATAACAATAATAAGATTAAAATAGATTCACCCGATACAACGTACGGGCATTTTTTCTAGTATAGTATTAAGATTCACATATACCCCAATTATTTCACATTTATTCCCAAGCTCGAACCATTCGCGCTCGAAAGCATTTTGTGAATTAAATTCTATCGAGTAGGTTGTGCAAGGGTATTCATTCCAAGGGAGCCCATAAATATATCAACATGCATGAGCCGTTGTTGCCTTCGTCATGCTTATGCAATTTTCCTTTAATCTTGTCATCCTTCGAAACTATACTTTTGATTTTAAATCAAAATTAAATCGCACTCCTGGTATAAAAACTTGCATATGGTGAGTTTCAATATATACAACTTACAAATTACTTATTCCGATACAATGGCTAACTTAGCTAGTCCGTGAGAGCATAAGCCAAGACGGTCATCACAAAATTGATCTAGGTGAACATTGATGGCATGGCAGGTACGACCATGTTTTGAAGATCTTATTTAGAATCGAATAAAAAGATAAATTAACTGTTTCTTTTTCATGTTTTGGATAGAGAATAAAATAAAATTATTTTATGACTTTGGGAATTCTGATCCCATATATAACTTGTCCGATGCTCATTTTTGTGTAGAAGACCGATACAATTTTTATCATGCCTCAGTACAAGTAAGTCTTGAAAAACATTTTGATTTTTATGTATAAACACTCCATTTTCATCGAATTTTATGGTCAGTCTAAATCTTAAAAATATCATGCGAATAGTAATTATTGCATATTTTGTCAGCCTAAGTTTGACGTGTAATAATAATTACATATCAGTGTGCGTTATGTTAAATCAATTTTGCTTGCATGGATCATTTGTGCTCAGGTTTGTACAAACTAGCTTGCTTGTTTTTTAACATATCAGCACACACCACACAAGTAAATAATTTACTTATAAATCAATTTAAGATGCATATAACTCATGCAACAAGAAAATTTTCCGATCGAGCCACTGCACCTTCCTTTATATTTTTAATAAAGGAATCTTTATTGATCTTAGATAATTATATCAAGATGATACAATCACTCTAAGGTTGTGTTCTTTGTTCAGTGTTCCCAACCCCTCTCCCTCGTGTTCCGTACACACGCTTTTTAAACTGCTAAATGGTGTATTTTTTGCAAAAAAGTTTTTATACGAAAGTTGTTTAAAAAATCATATTGATCTTTTTTTAAAAAAAATAGATAATACTTAATTAATCACGCGCTAATGGACCGTTCTGTTTTCCGTGTGCAAGAGATGGATTCTCAACCCATAGAAAAGAACACGGCCTAAGGCTACATTCGGTCTCTGCATAGCTAGGATACGCACGACGTAAATTTTTTTTTAAAAAAAATGATATGGCAACACATGTTATGCCACAGTGAGCTACAATCAACAGAGATCTTTATCCTCATACTCCACCGAAGCAACACTAAAAATTATGATAAAAATACCCTTCAAAAACAACGCCTTCAAAATTAAATAAACGTGAACGTGTAGCCGTTGCCATGATTCAATCAACAAAGGTCAGACTATAAGTTATTTAGAAAAACCAACCGATAAACGTACATGACAAAGAAACAAGGATGCTATCATGATTTTTTCCCAAGGATTTTACGATGATTTTGCATTCTCATATAACATCAAAACTGCCACAGCGTATGTACTTTAGATTGTTGATGTATATAATGACAAAAATAGGGACTCGATTTCGTTTTGAGATTAATTCGATTGTAGGGTCATGTTGAAGTTGTTATTAGTAGCAACGGGAAGAGGACTGGCTTCATCCGAAATGCATTCGGTTTGCAGCGCAAATTTTTAAAGGGAAAGAAAAGAAAAGGAGATAGTGGAATTGTAGAAAGGATGAAGAATTAGTGCTCAGTCTCTTAATTTGGTAATTAACTTTGTTTCTCTCTGCTCTGTCGTATAGATATTGGTCGTTTCTCCTTTGAAGCTCACTTTGTCTGTTCCAATATGCACCCCTGATGAGACTAGACGTAGAAAGTTTTCTTCCAGAATCGAATACTAGTATTTTTCTTTCTATTTTTTAATGAATTTTTTATTTGCACTTGTGACAGACAGTTCAAAGTTTCCAGACATGACCAACCATTTGGCGGCTCGAAAAGAGAATAAACCAGATATGGGTGTTGCACAAACTGAAGTATTTATTGGATATATGGTGAGGTCAATGAGCACTGTGCGCATCATTACTGAGTCGACAAGTTAATTTACAAGTAGATTCTTATTCCAACCAAGATGTGACATTAGCCAAACTAATTAACGTGTCTTCTTTTTATTCCGGGAAATAAAAGTATCTTCTCTATTTCCATTACGAGAAAAAAACTTGAGCTACTCTTGACCTGCAACACTTAAACATTTTCAGTATATAGCTCTGTCAATGATGAAAATTTGTACTTCATCCGTTTCAGGTTATAAGATATTTTGATTTTGGTTAAAATCAAATTGCTTCAAATTTAACTAAGTTTATAGATAAATATAGTACTATTTACATTACCAAATTAGTTTTATTAAATTAGTAATTAAATATATTTTTATAATAACTTTATCTTGGGTAAAAAATATTACTATTTTTTTCTATAAACCTGGTTAAACTTGAAGCAATTTGATTTCGACCAAAATCAAAACATCTTATAACCCAAAATGGAGGGAGTAGTTGATATAAGCCGATAATCATTACGTGTTCAATGATCGTGCGAATTTGTCATAAGTGTGGACAAATAACTAATATGACCGCACTATTTTTTTGTTTATTGGGATTTTGCTGCGGTTTTAGTTTCATCCGTATTGTGTTTCTGGTTTGGTAAATTTGGAAATTTAGTTTTCTTGGCCTTTTTTCGAATGTATGAATTGTACCAAAATTATATAGAGCTCATACACAGAAATTACTACCTCGTTTTGTAAACACTGACCTCGGGGCACTATTTGTTGGGAATTGAATTTAAGAGAGATAAGTTTATTGTGCACCAATTTGAATCTCAGCATAAAAATAAAATTCAGGTAAAATTTGCTATAAGATATATATCTAAAATTTATGAGCTTTGTTGGTGGACTCCGTAAGAAGGTGGCACTGCTTTAACACACTTTTAAAACTTGGTAATTATAACGCCCCACAAATAATTAGAGAAAAAAGAAAAAAAGAAAAGAAAAGAAGAGATTAAAAAAAAGAGCAAAGCTAGCATCCCAGCAGCAGCAGCAGGCCTTGGGCCTTGGCCGGCCCATACAAGCAAAACAGCAGCAGCAGTAGCGCAGCGGCAGCAGTGCTACAGTGCCATCGCGGTACTGTAGCTAGAATAATCCCACCTCGCCAGTAGGAAAGGTTGCCCAGTCATTGGAACTCTGATTTTGGAATTTTTCGTTAAATCGAGGACGAAAAACACAGTGAGTTATAGCAGTGTTAGGTGTGGTTATCCAATACTGTCACTCTAATCTATTAGCAAAATTATTTTATTACTTTTAAGCTAAATATAAAAAGAAACATGCCAAAAAGATGAAAATGCCTCTCAGGCCACTAACTGTTTTGGAGGAGAGAGGTTGTTAACTGACATCTACCTCTACAGGAAAGAAAGTCTTCTTTTTTAGATAACAGGAAAAAGTTTATTAAACAAGACAGAATTTAGGGGATACACCCAGTACATCACAAAAGGATACGATTTAAGCTAAGAATCCATCTCTAACAGGGTAGAGGCTAACCAATCTAAGTAAGCAAACTTCCTGATGAAACTAAACAATAGTAGAGGATCAGATTGATAGAGTTCTGCGGCAAAGCCGCGACGACTGAATCCTTTGGCCTCCATTGACATGCTCGCCGCTTGACAAACTGGAAGACTCCTACAGCTGTCATCACGGAAACGACATAAATCGGAGGTTTGATGCTGAGCCATAGATTTTGGTCTAGGTATCACCGGACTCAACAAATTGGTTCCACGGAGTCAGTCGTTAGATTTGAGGAGCAGAGTTTGCTCAAACCGAATGATAGACCCTGCATGGATACTGTAGTTTTGAAACAAAAGGAAGTAAAATTTAGAAGAACAATTAGTCAACATCACAGGGGAAATCAGATGGTTGCGATAAAACTTCTGTATTTATAGAAGGCCTATGATTGCTGAAGATTTGTAGTACTGAAGCAGAGTACGACAGACGAAGAGGAGCAAGTTGCCAACAAAGAAGTAGCCTTCCGATCGAAGAAAGGAGGTGCCACACAAGGTTTGCACCGTTGCAGGAGAGCAGTAGTTCCGGGCACCGCCGCCGCACAGAGCAGTAGCACCGAGTGCTCCAAGGCCATCACACGAAGCAACGGCACTTGGAGCTACAGGGGTACCACACGGAGCAGCAACGCTCGGAGCTCCAAGGCCGTCGCCCAAAACTCCAAAGAAGCCGCCACCGCAAAGCGCATCGGCGCCCGGAGAACCAAGGCCACCGACGACACTGCACGGAACACAACCTAGGGCTCCAAGTCCACCGCTGCCTGCGCATGGCGCAGACCAAAGTAGCCGGCACCAACACAAGAAGAAGACTCCATCCTTCGATACGCTGCTCCACCTCCGACGAGCGTCACTGCTGCCACCGCACAGGAAAGAATGTCCAAGCAAAATTTTACAGTGAGCAATGAGAAAGATTGTGAGAGCCAGTTGACATGCTAGTGGCACTTAAGGGCATTTTTGTCTTTTTAACATATTTATCTCTCCATTTAGCCTAGAAATAATAAAATAATCATTTCGGTGTCTTCTAGCAAATTACAAAGTCTTTAGAGTATCCTTGGACCTTGCCATGTTTCTACGGTGTCTACTAGCAAAGATTACAAACTTTAAATATCATGTAGTAAATTTTACCAATTTACCTAATTTTCTACCATTAAACATCTCAACATCCTCCTCAATGAAGATGGGAGCAGAGCTCGAGCTCATCGGTGGGGTTGGGAGAACTTTGCTAGCATCGAGGGTGGGGTAGCTCCTTGATGTGGAGGGAGAAGCTATTCTCATGCCTCGTCTCCTCAAGCCTTAGTGGCGGCGAGCTGAGAAGAAGATTGGGGGTCGAGAAAAAGGGTACAGAAAGAGAGAGGACAACATGTGAGTCCACTCTTTTCTTAATATATGTGATGACTGGGTTTGTAACGTGGATGCATGTTAACAAAAACCACTCTCAAAATGGTCAAGGAAGTCATTTTACACCTGTTTTGAATTTGGAAGAGATGGCATACCTAGGTTTTACATCGAGAGATATGAATTAGATCCGACCTATAATTGAGGGACTCAAATCGAACCTTTCCTTTTCCTTTGGGAGGGAACGAGAACTCCATGCTCAAGCTAAACAAAAAGGCCCAATTACCTCTTCACACTTAGGAATAAGTTCACCGGAGGTCCCCCAACTTAACACCGAGATTTTTTGAGGTCCCTTAACCACAAAACCAGAAATGTGTACCCCTGAACTTTATAAAACCATCCAAAAAAGGTCCCGAGGCAGTATAGCAGCACGGTTTCGCTAACGTAACATCCTAGTCAGAAAAAAATAAATAAATATGTGGGGCCCACATGTAAGTGAGAGAAAATGGTGTGGGCTCCACATTTCTCCTTTCTTTTTCTCTTCTCTTCTCTCCAGATTCTCTCGAGTGGGCTGTTGGCGGCTGTTAAATGTCGATTCTATACCGCCAACATCTGCATAAAGTTCGGATAATAAAACATCCAACATAGTGATGGGTGCTTAATCTCACATATTCCATATTGTTGGTGTGTATTTGTATGCAGGTGATAAACCCCAATGTTGGGAGGAAATCTAGACTAAAGTGAGGAGAATTATGTATCAATACAAGGAGGGGTTGTGAACTTCATCAAAACATCAGTTAATCAACCCAAAACTCCGAGAAATGGATAGAGGAAGGTCCATGGAGTCCACCGACCGAAGGCCAGGCCAGATGGGCCCGGCCCAGGTTCGGCCGAACCACAATCTCAACCATCCAGGCTGGGGTTTGGCATGGACGGTCTTGATCATCTCCTAATGGCGGTTGCAGGGCATTTCGGACATTTCCCCTTCGCCAACCGTCATACCTACCTCTATATAAAGGCTTCACTCCCTCACTTCACTCACACACTTCCAAGCTTGAGCTGAATTATAAGAGGCTCTATTGTACTATATTGTATACTAGAATAGTAAGAGAGTAGAGTAGAAGGAGTCGGAAGAATTCCAGAGTTGTCGATAATCTTTTCCTATTTCTTTTATTCTGTTTATTACTCTGAATTTAATATAATATTCTTCTTGAGTAATTTAGATTTATCTTGTGAGAATTATCTCTTGGTTAGTTCCTAAATAGCATACAGGATTATTGCTCACTATAATCAACTAAAATATAGTGATTGCTTTGGTGAGTTATAAACACTAAAGTGGATATTAATTGCTTAGATGTGGTGTTTAGGTAATTGTTATCCAGTAATTGTTGCATATCCCATAGTACGTTTAAGGTGGGTGTAGAGGTGGTGACAGCCCTCGAGATCACTTAAGTCCTCCCTGTCCGGGTACGTAATAGAGCGACATCTGGGAACAGCGGATTGCCAGTGCCTGAAGTATTGCATTAGGATTAAAGTTAAGCTTTCCCTAGACATTGTTTCTCACTAGTAAATCCTCTCTATCATGGCCTATCATTTGCTTGGTGTCCTTGGATGAACCGGAGGAAGATCTGATCACACATGTTCCCTTGTATTCGATACCCTTGGAATACTCTGTAGGGGAAGTGCTACATCGGTATATCCGTGCGCTTGCGAATTTTATCTGTGACCGTATTAAATACCAACATGGGCGCGGCGGCAGAGGGGAGAGAGGTGGCCGGCGGTGTAGCGGGGGCGGCAGGAGAGGGGGAGAGAGCTGGCCAGCGCGAGAAAAGGAGAGGAGGTGGCCGGCGTGATGGCAGCGGCGTGATGGCGGCGGTGGGAGAGGGGGAGAGAGCCGGCCGGCGCGACGGCGGCGGCGAGAGAAAAGGAGAGGAGGCGGTCGGCGCTGTCGAACGCGCACGGGATGACACGGCCGATGCCGAGCAATCTGGCGTCCTCCTCGTCACCATCTTCCTCGTCGTCGTCGCGGTCGGCGGGTGCTGGGTGGAGCGGTTTGGGAGGGAGGGGTTGGCGGCAGGCGAGCCTGTCCGAGCCTGCCCCTGCCGTAGCTTGGTGTGTCGGGGACTATGACGAGGAAAGGGGGAGAGATGAATCGACGGCCGACGACAGCGGAGGCAGGCGAGCGCGGCGCCGGGCTGCTCACGCTTGCCGACCATGCCCCCTGCTCCGCCGCGCTCACCCGACGCGCTCGGCGGCCGCCACTCCGCTGCTGCGTGGATCGCCGCCGCGCTCGCCCGCCGGCTGCCGGCCTCCCTGACTGAAGAAGAGAAGAGAGAAGAGAGAAAAGAGAAGAGAAGGAGAAGGAGAAGAAAAGAGAAGAAAAAGAGATGTGCAGCTGACACGTGGGCCCCACGTACTTTTTTTAAATTTTTTTCTGACTAGGATGCCACGTTGACGAAACCTCCCATACATACTGCCATAGGACCTTAAGTGCACGGTTTGTGTGAGTTTAGTGGTACACTTTTCTGGTTTGTTATTAAGGTACTAAAAAAATCTCGCTGTTAAGTTGACGGACCTCTGGTGAACTTATTCCTCAAACTTAGGAATAAGTTCATCTGAGGTCCCTTAACTTGTCAACGAATCTAATTTCCGTCCCTCAACCAGAAAACCAGACACAACGAGTCCCTCATCCACCACACATTTTGGCACCCGAATCCTGAATTTACTGTTCAGTTCTCTTCTTCTTCTTTATCGATTGATCGTCCATCCATGCATACTGGTATATAGTGCTAGTGCTCAAGTGATCATCCTTCCTGATGGTGAATCTCTTTTGAGAAAAGAAAAGAAAAATATCTCTCTTATATTGGCTTTTTCCTTGTTGATCTGAGCACTGCAATGGCCACGTCGTCATCATACAGGCGTCGCGGAAGCCGCCGAGGCCGGAGTGGACGGCGACGACGGCGGCAGCGATGGCGGAGGATGAGTCGGCGTCGTGGTTTTAGTACCCAGAGGAGATGCTCCTGCCGATGCTGCTGACGCCCTTCTCCACAATGTCAGTAGTCATCGCTGTCTGCGCTCTATGGCCCCGTGCGCCGCGGACCTGACCTAGCTTGTCGTCGGCCGCTGCCCGCCTTGCTCCTGCCGACCGCAGCTTGCCCCGCTTCATCGGGGGAAGAGAGAGAAGGGATAGGGAGAAGAGGGGAGAGAGGATAGAGAGAAGAGGGAGGAGTGAGGATGACATGTGGGGCCCACGTGGGTCCCACCATTTTTTATTACTTTGTGTGGAACTGACAAGTGGGTCCTACTGGTTTTATTATTTTTCCAGATCAAATTGCCACGTAAGCACCACGTCAGATGAAGACCTAGTCAAATTAGCCACGTAGGCGTCACATCAGCCAAAACCACCCTCAAACCGCCAACGCCATGGGACCTCATATGCACCGATTTTGATAGTTGAAGGACCCGTTGGTGTATAGTTTTTCAGTTGAGGGACAAAATTCGGATTCGTTGACAAGTTAAGGGACCTAACAGCAACATTCACTAGTAACAGCGTTTGAGCGATTCACATCCGGCCCATAGCAGCCCATATCCAGCAACGCACCACGGTGACTGACACGTGGGGCCCAACGCGGTGGCGCCGTGGCTGGGCGGGTGGGGTGAGTCACGCCCTCGGCGCTGCCCCCAAAAGCGAACCATATCCTTGCTTCGTGGGGCCCTGCCCAATCGCCGCCCGCCACGTGCCCCTTCCCGGATACCGCCTCCCTCCAAACCCGCTCCCTCTCTCCCTCTCCCTCCTCCTACAATGGCCGCAGCAGCAGCAGCCAGCAGCAGACGCAGAGACCAGTAGCTTTCGCAGCGGCGGCAGCGGCAGCCACCACCTCCTCCTCCTCCCCCTCCTCCCCGGCGACGCACTCCTCCTCCTCCTCATCCGACGGTGCGGAACCAAGCGATGGAGTTCTCCGGCGGCGCGACCGTGTCGGCGCCGTTCGGTTGCTGCCGTGCGGCGTGGGGCGCGGCGGCGGCGGAGGGAAGGAGCAGGAGGGTTGTGCCGCGCGCGGTGGATCCGCGGCGGCGCGGGCGGTGGATGGTGAGGTGCGTGGCGACGGAGAAGCACAAGGACGCGGCGGCGGCGCGGCTCGGCGGCGTGGAGGTGGAGTTTGCCGACGAGGAGGACTACGTCAAGGGCGGCGGCGGCGAGCTGCTCTACGTGCAAATGCAGGCGTCCAAGTCCATGGACAGCCAGTCCAAGATCTCCTCCAAGGTAGGAGGAGTAGTAATAATAAATCATATCACTACAATTTTTTTTTTGTTTTTGTTTATGCATGCCTAGATGATCTTGATTTTAGCAGTTAATTAGCATTATGCAAGGTCGAGATCTAGCTTTATACAAAACCCACAATCCACCTTGCTGCCATGGTTGCCGTTTACAAGAAAGAATCAAACACGAAATTCATCAACAGTATGAATGAAACACTGTTGCATCGCCCTGATCACGCGTGTGCTGCGACGACGGGTGTGGAATGTTGATGCACGTGATGCTATCACGCATTCACTCCATGTCTTAACAAAACAAAAAAACAAAGAGCAGCCTCTGGTTGCCCATGCTTGCTGCTGCTGCCTGCCATATCTCTGTGGAGCTTGGACTATTCTCCATGTCCTCTAATTTGGTACCTCTTGCTACTTTTGATACCTCATGGTATCTTCTTAAGGACCGTAGAATTGCTCGTAACGGAGCTCACGTCCTCGCCTGTACAAAAGGTGTTAATTAGGGGATAAGTTAAGAGTATCTCATACTGTGCTCAACTCAACTGCTGACTAATTATACCTTGGGATGCAACTTGGAACATACTACTGTTGCATTAATTATTATTTGCTTGCAAATTTCTTACTCCCTCCGTCCCAAAATAAGTGCAGTTTTGCACTGTTCATATTAAACGTTTGACCGTTCATCTTATTTGAAAATTTTTATGATTAGTATTTTTATTGCTATTAGATGATAAAACATGAATAGTACTTTATGTGTGACTAAATATTTTCAATTTTTTCACAAATTTTTCAAATAAGACGGATGGTCAAACGTTAGGCACGGTTATCCACGGCTGCACTTATTTTGGGACTTATGTTGAATTTGATGAACTGTACGTGCGTCGCATTTGCACTCCATCATCACACCTTTGACTTGATGTGATTCAAGCAACATGTGGAGTGCTAGGCTAAACACAAGCGCAGTTCCCCGAAATCATGCCATTTATTCTTGACACATGGACATCCTGGAAATTGTTCAAAGTTTCTAGACTGCTAGGAATGCGAATAACTTGTACTGAACTTTTGAAACATTTTTGTCAGCCCAATCAGGTTTATTTTTAGTTTATTTCCTGAAACTCTGCATTGGAACGAATAGTTAAAGGGTGTCTCAAGAAAATAAAGCACGCGTTATGAATCTTTGTGTGCAGCTGCTGCCCATACCCGATGAAAATTCAGTTCTTGATTTGGTCATAATTGGCTGCGGTCCAGCTGGCTTATCCCTAGCAGCAGAGTCAGCTAAGAAAGGGCTCAATGTTGGTCTCATTGGCCCTGATCTTCCCTTCACGAACAATTACGGTGTGTGGGAGGATGAATTCAAAGGTAGCACACTATTTTCAGCATTGAATAAAATTGTTGCCATCATAATTTGGTACATGATGGACTTATGGCTCTTAATCTTTTGCTATCCAGACCTGGGCCTGGAGAGCTGCATTGAACATGTCTGGAAGGATACTATCGTGTACCTAGACGGTAACAAGCCAATAATGATTGGCCGTGCGTATGGCAGGGTTCACAGGGACTTGCTGCACGAGGAGTTGCTGAGAAGGTAAATTTTCAGTTAGCAATCTTGAGAGTAAACAGAGTCAGGCAAAGTGATACAAAAATATTGATGAAAAATTATACTCTAAAAACTGTCAGATGCTATGACGCTGGCGTCACATACCTCAGCTCGAAGGTGGACAAGATCATGGAATCTCCTGATGGACATCGGGTAGTCTGTTGTGAAGGGGATCGTGAGGTACTTTGCAGGCTTGCCATTGTTGCATCTGGGGCAGCATCTGGTAGGCTTCTAGAGTACGAGGTTGGTGGTCCGCGTGTTTGTGTGCAGACTGCATATGGTGTCGAAGTCGAGGTATGCACAACTCCTATAGAACTTACTCCTCTCGAGAGTTTAGAATAGTTTCCCTTCTGTCGTCGTGTTTCTACGAGCATTTTATTCATATTGTTTCAAGCTGAAAATTTTAGATATGTTATTTGGGCACATGTCATTCATCTTTCACAATGATTTGAAAATTTGCAGGTGGAAAACAATCCATATGATCCCAGCTTAATGGTTTTCATGGACTACAGAGATTGCTTCAAAGACAAATTCTCACATCCTGAGCAAGGAAATCCAACGTTCCTCTATGCCATGCCCATGTCATCCACACGAATTTTCTTTGAGGTCCATATGAGAAACTTTATCACAATTTATTCCTCCGACTAGTATTTTCCCATGCTTTTGTGTTGCTGATGATAATTATTTCAAGACAGGAAACATGCCTAGCTTCTAAAGAAGCAATGCCCTTTGACCTCCTTAAGAAGCGGTTGATGTCTCGGTTGGATGCAATGGGGGTTCATATTCGAAAAGTATACGAGGAGGTAACAAGTTATGGCTTGGTGTCACTAGTTGTTTCTCTTGCATAGGTGAAGTGGAAACTTAACCTAAATGCTGAACTCTTGATTTCAGGAATGGTCCTACATTCCTGTTGGAGGGTCCTTACCAAATACAGACCAGAAAAATCTCGCATTTGGTGCGGCAGCAAGTATGGTGCATCCTGCAACCGGTACTAACAAATCCTCAATCCGTACTTTCAATTTCTCTTGTATTTACAGGCAATAATATAATATTTATCTGTCAAAAACATAGGATACTCGGTGGTTAGATCATTGTCTGAAGCTCCAAGATATGCATCTGTGATATCTGATATCTTGAGAAACCGTGTCTACCCTGGACAATATTTGCCTGGAACCTCTCAAAGTTCCAGTCCATCAATGCTTGGTAAGCATTCTTCTGATATTTATTCAATTTTATTGACAAGCACACCAGTATTACAAATTGGAGTACATTGCTTCAGATGAGGGCAGTATTTTAGTATAATTTTGGAAATGTCAGGAACATTTTCTGGTACTAATTGCTATGCGGTGTTGCAGCATGGAGAACATTATGGCCCCAAGAACGGAAACGTCAACGATCATTCTTCCTTTTTGGGCTGGCTTTGATAATCCAACTGAATAACGAAGGCATTCAGACATTCTTTGAAACCTTTTTCCGGTTGCCCAAATGGTAATTCTACTCTTGATTGCATTTGCCTCTGTTTTCAGTCTATTTACAAATACCATTATGTATGACCTGAAGATTGCCACCCAACAAAGTGTTCATCACTGTTCTTTGTTACTATCAGGATGTGGCGAGGATTCCTTGGTTCGACGCTTTCTTCAGTGGATCTCATACTCTTTGCATTCTACATGTTCACAATTGCGCCGAACCAAATGCGAATGAACCTTGTCAGACATCTCCTCTCTGATCCGACCGGCTCAACGATGATCAAGACCTACCTGACCTTGTAAAACCATTTCAGCAGTCTACAAGAATATTAGGAAATGTACAGTTTTGTAGTTTGTACATAACATAGTGAGAGCCAGAGGATATGGGGGTTGGGGGGTTACTTATCATGCTAGAACAACAAAACACTGCAAGAATTTTATGCATGAATTTGGCAAATGGAATAGATTATGCAGAATGGGAACACGTGAATACGTGATGCGTGTGCTGGAACAACAAGTAGGAGGAATAAAACCCATGGATTATGGATCTTGTAGTGAGTTGCATTATAGCCATTTTTAGGTCTTATCATCTCTCTCCCCTTTCCATTTTTACCTCTATCCGGTTTTCGACATGCCGGATTACACACCCTATTTTAGATAGCTCGGCCAAAATGTTCCACAAACATTTTAGAAAAGGAACAAAATGGAAAAGAGGAGAGAAAAAAAAGAGATGGTGCAAGAATAGTCTGAGGCTATCCTTGCTCCATTGCCATGGCATTTAGGTCCCAGAAGCAGGGGGGAGGGAGGAGGAGGCCATTGCAGAGAGTTTGAGAGGAAGGTTGGAGGCAAGGAAGAGAGACAGAGGAGAAGGAAGAGCAGGAGGAGAGGGAAAAGGAAAACCCTTTCTCTCTCTCTCTCTCTCAGCCTCTCTCTCCCTCTCTCTTCTTCTCCTTCCTTGCACCACCATCCTACTCACCGTCGCATCATCCACTGATCCGGCCGGCGATATCACCTCCATCCATCCATCACATTACGGTCGGCGTCGGCGGCGGCGACGACGAAGGCGGGTGAGATCTCACCGGAGAAGTGCAGGCGGGCAGGATGCAAGGAGGAGGGCCACTCAGCCCCGACGAGCACCGGGCCACCTCGCCGCCGGGGATAATGCACCACCAGCCGGCGATGACGATCGTCGTCGCCGTGGACCGTGACCGGAACAGCCAGCTCGCCGTGAAGTGGGTCGTCGACCACCTCCTCACCGGCGCCTCCAACATCATCCTCCTCCACATCGCCGTCCACCCCCCTGCCGCCAACCGTACGTCGATCGCCGGATCAGCCATTGCCATGTGTCTCTCTGCTGCAACTGCAAGAGATCGTAAAACTGATGTGCATTTTTTGTTTTTTTTTTTGGTGACGTAGATGGATTCGCCATGGCCGAGGCGACGCATGGCGCGTTGGAGGCCGAGATGAGGGAGATCTTTGTCCCCTTCAGAGGATTCTGCACCAGGAATGGGGTAATCAAATATTTAGTTTCAGATCAACACAAGAAATTAATTCTTTCAGATCAAAGACATGAACAAAAAAAATACTTAATTACGAGAACGCATTTTGTTTTCCATTGTTGATCGATCAGGTGCATGTATCGGAGTTGGTACTGGAAGAGGCAGACGTGTCAAAGGCCTTAATAGAGTTCATCACCGTGAACAAGATCCAGAGCATCGCGCTCGGCGCATCCAACAGAAATGCATTCACCAAGTAAATCAATCAAAGATCAATAATTAGTTTCGTTTTGATTTTGATCCGATTTCGATCCAATTTTAAGGTGTTGTTCTTGGTGGTGATGGTGGTGCTGCATTGTTTGATGGTCAGGAAATTCAAGAACGCCGACGTGCCGTCCAGCCTGATGAAGGGCGCGCCGGACTACTGCAACATCTACGTGGTGGCGAAGGGCAAGTCGGTGAACGTGAGGCTCGCCAAGTGCGGCGTCGATGGCGGTTGCGGCGGTGGTGGTGGCTACGAGGGCGACTCATCGATCAGGAGCCTGTACACGAGGAGGTGCTCGAGGGGGAAGCTGCCGCCGGCGACGCCGTCGCCGGACTCGTCGAGGCGGTCGGTGGACAGCCGCACCCTGCCGGAGCTCACCACGCGGCCGCCGTTCCGCGAGCGCTCGCTCCCGTCCTCGTCGTCCAAGCCCGTCGTGCTGTCCAGCAGGGCGGCGCCCGACTGCGGCGGCGGCGGCGGCGTCGACGGGTCGTACCGCTCCACGAGGCGGTCCGTGTCGAACGAGTCCTTCGTGGGCGACCTCGACTTCGGCCAGAGCTCGCGCTTCTCCTCCATGGACTTCTGCGACAGCCTCGACATGTCGTCGCTCTCCGCCAGCCCACGGGAGAGCAGCTCGCCTCTCTCCGCCGTGCGTTCTTGGACCACTTCGACTGCGACGCCATTGCTGCGACGCCATTGCTGACGTGGGTGTGTGTGCAGCCGCAGCGCGAGGTGGAGGTGGAGATGCGGCGGCTGAGGCTGGAGCTGAAGCAGACGATGGACATGTACAACGCGGCGTGCCGGGAGGCGATCAACGCGAAGCAGCGGACCAAGGAGCTGCAGCTGCTGAAGCTGGAGGAGGCGCGGCGGCTGGAGGAGGCGCGGCACGCGGAGGAGGCGGCGCTGGCGATGGCGGAGATGGAGAAGACCAAGTGCCGCGCGGCCATGGAGGCGGCCGAGGCGGCGCAGCGGCTGGCCGACCTGGAGGCGCAGCGGCGGCGCAACGCCGAGGTGCGCGCCCGCCGCGAGGCCGACGAGAAGGTCCGCGCCCTGGACGCCATCTCCAGCCACGACTTCCGCTACCGCCGCTACAACATCGACGACATCGAGCTCGCCACCGAGCGCTTCTCCGACGAGCTCAAGATCGGCGAGGGCGGCTACGGCCCCGTCTACCGCGCCTCCCTCGACCACACCCCGGTGGCCATCAAGGTGCTCCGCCCCGACGCGCAGCAGGGCCGGAAGCAGTTCCAGCAGGAGGTGGAGGTGCTCAGCTGCATCCGCCACCCAAACATGGTGCTCCTCCTCGGCGCCTGCCCGGACTACGGCTGCCTCGTCTACGAGTACATGGACAACGGCAGCCTCGAGGACCGCCTGTTCCGCCGCGGCGGCACGCCGCCGATCCCGTGGAGCCAGCGGTTCAGGATCTCGGCGGAGATCGCCACCGCGCTGCTGTTCCTCCACCAGACCAAGCCGGAGCCGCTGGTGCACCGCGACCTGAAGCCGGCCAACATCCTGCTCGACCGCAACTACGTCAGCAAGATCAGCGACGTCGGGCTGGCGCGCCTCGTGCCGCCGGCGGTGGCGGACAGCGTGACGCAGTACCGGCTGACGGCGACGGCGGGGACCTTCTGCTACATCGACCCGGAGTACCAGCAGACGGGGAAGCTGGGCGTCAAGTCCGACATCTACTCCCTCGGCGTGCTGCTGCTGCAGGTGCTCACCGCGCGGCCGCCCATGGGCCTCACCCACCACGTCGAGAAGGCCATCGACGCCGGCACCTTCGCCCAGATGCTCGACGTCACCGTCAAGGACTGGCCCGTCGACGACGCCATCGGCTTCGCCAAGCTCGCCCTCAAGTGCACCGAGATGCGCCGGAGGGACCGCCCGGACCTCGCCACCGTCATCCTGCCGGAGCTCAACCGCCTCAGGAACCTCGGCCACGCCTACGAGGCGCGCATGAGCGCCGCCGCCGCCGACGCCGCCGCGCACGCCCAGGACAACGTCGGCTCGCCGACGGTGGTGGGCGCGTCGTGGAGAACGGCGGAGAGCTAAGCTAGCGGGAGGCCGTGTCAGTTATTTTAGAGTCACAGGAGAGGGTGGAATTCACACGGTACATTTACGGTCCTTTTTTTGTCGGTGTAAATCCTTAAATACCTTGGTGTTTGTATAGTTGACAAAAAAAATTAACATGTTCTGCGGTGGTTCGCTCAAAATTTTGAGAGGTGTCCGAATGATTCTTTTTTCCTGGTTATACAGCAGAAAGATTAAAAAAAAAAGTAAAATGCACCCGCGGTCCTTAAACTTATAGGAGGTTTCACTTAGGTCCACGAACTTGCAAAGTACACGTCAATGTCCCTAAACTTAGTTTATTGTATCATCCTGGTCCAAAACCACGTTTGAC
This sequence comes from Oryza glaberrima, assembly GCF_000147395.1. NCBI lineage: Eukaryota > Viridiplantae > Streptophyta > Magnoliopsida > Poales > Poaceae > Oryza > Oryza glaberrima. Next base: position 20,357,804 of record NC_068326.1, read on the forward strand.
TGTGGTCTTGCCTACGTGGCACGCCACATGGACAATGGCATGGAATTTTTTCTCCCTTGTTTTTTGGACCCGCCGACCGTCTCTACGTGCCCCAGCCTAGCCCCCCACCCCCGCCGCCGCCGCCGCTAACGACGACGACGAAGCCCGAGAGCCTAACAGTGGAGATGGACTCCGAGCCTGAGCTCAAGGCGCCGCCTCTGCCTCCACTTCTTCCCCTGCCACAGCCGCAAGCGGACGGTGCAGCGAGACTGTGGAACCTGCGACATCGGACGTGGCGGCGCCCAACCGCCTCCATGTCGTGGGTGGCGGCAGTGCCCGTGTCATCCTCATCCTGACGCCAGAAGCGCGCGCCGTTCTTGGTGGCGCTCACCCTGGAGGAGATCGAGGAGGACATTTATGTGCCGCCGTCCCCTCTCTTCCGTCAGCGCCACCATCCTCCTTGAGTCGCCGCCGTCCCCCCCCCCCCTCCCGTCAGCGCCGCCGTCCCCCTCCCTCCCGTCAGCGCCACGTGGTGTGCCACGTAGACAAGACCACGGTCAAACGAGACAGACTTATACTTTGAACTATCAATACTTTGTTTGGCAAATGGGATTGGGAAATAATATCCCACCATCAAAAGGGCAATATTGCATCCTTGCCATCTATTCTTCACATCTCATTTAATCCTAACCATTCATCCATTTCCATTTCCCAATCCCACCTCCCATATCCCATTTGCCAAACACAAACTAAATGCATGTGATTTAAGTGATGCAGCAAAGCCAGCTACTAAAAAAGATCTATCAAATTTTTGGATCGATAGAAATATAGTCATAATTCGGCATATTTTAATCTAGAAATTAATATAACACAATAAGGGCCCATTTGAATCACAGGAATGAAAAACAAAGAATAGGAAAAACACATGATTTGAAGTGTAAAACAGAGGATTGCAAAACACAGAAATAACCGTTTGATTCGATCATACAAAAAAACACAGGAAATAGATGAGAGGGATAGACTCAAAGAAAATTTTCCAAGAGCTTTGAGCTCTTGCTAATTTTCCTCCAAAATCTCTATAGTATTGTCCATTCCATAAGAATTTCAAAGTATTGGATATAATTCGATCCATTGATTCAAAGGCATACGTATGAATTTTTTCTATAGGATTGAAATCCTCCAAAATTCCTATGTTTTTCCTCCAAATCAAAGGGGCCCTAAACATGACATATGCTAAAGTGAGTGATTCTAGCATGGTGATAAACATGAATATGCTAATAGGAATAATAGCATCTAAAAACATGTTTTACACCGAGATGAGGATAATCATATACCCAGAAAACGCTCCAGATGATGATGAGGTATTGTTGTTGTTGCCTCCGTTGATGACGTTTTTTGTTTCTCCATTGCCAATGCTGTCTCCTCCTCCATTGCCTGTGATTGGGTTGGACGATATGTTGATGCAGAGGAAGAAGACCGTGGTGTAGAGGATGCAGTGCCGAGAGGAGTCGCGCGAAGAACCACTCCCCAAAATCTTGATCGCCTACTTACCCGTGCAGGTTCTTAGATGGATTGAGGAACAAAAGGGTGGGATGTGTACCGTGAGAAGAGAGGAATACGAGAAGGACGAATAAAGAAAAGAGTGCTTATCTATGTCTATCTCGGTGATGGAAGGTTAACAGAGAGACGTTTCGGCAGTAATATTGAGATGCTTAATTGCTCCATACATTAGAGCCGTAATGACTATCCATCAGTTATTTTTTCAGGAGTAATTGAGACGCTTAATTGCTCTATATGTTACAGTCGTAATGGCTCCCGTCAGTTATATCATCTTTACTCACAATAATGCAACGCTCGGAAGGGGAGGAGAGCAGCCAGCCCAACCCCCGCCCCGCCACGGCCAGCTCGGCTCGGTGCGCGCACGCATAGCAGTCCCATGACCACCTCAAACGCTCAGCATGTGCTCTCAATTAGCAAGCTATTTAAATCAAGGTCCCCCATGTTGGTTTTCAAAATGGTATTATTCTCTTAACATTAATTATGGCTCATAAAATTTACTAGGATTAAATTGAGCCTAGCCCATTTAATTCTAGCAACTTCTCATGGAGCATAATCTAAGGTAGTGTTAAGAGATGGCATTCTGGATACTCTATTTGAAGGGCATGTGCTGGGAGAAGTGATTATGTGGTGGAATGAAGACCAGACTTTCTGCAATTTTACTTAAAAGGGAATCGCTAAAATACTGTACCAATTTCCCAAGTACCTTAGCTCACTGGAACTCTATCGCAAAACAACAAACAAATATGGAATATATTTGTGTTAATAATTAGAGTAAGGTTTTCAGAAAGTGCTAGAGCTAACTTCAAAAGGAATTTAATACCATAATATAGTCATAATCAAGTACAAGAAACCATTGAGTACATAGGCTGACCTTAATCTTTCATATTCCTCTTTTTCTCTTTAGAGATTTATCCTTAACCATAACATGTGGAGCCTTAACAACACAGTTTGCTATGTAGCAGTACTAGGGGGGTATTGGTGATTTCCATCGTAGAAACTAAAAATTGCCTTCATAAAAGGCACTAGTCTTATTAAGCACATCATCTGCTGTTATTTTTCGCAGCCCATCTTTGACCGAATCACCAGAAATAGTCTTGTACCCACTGTTGCACAGATGGAAAGGGCCATCACTGGAAACGTCCCATGAATGCTCACCACAGACAAGAAGCTGAAATTTCACTGCTTTCCTGATGAACTCCAATGTGTAACGCCAGAACTTCACATCAAGGTTAGCTCGTAACAGTCTCGCAAACATGTTTGCAGCTAGGAAAGCACCTTTGATCTGCGTTGCAATCCTCCTGAGGATTTGTATTAGCTCCTGATGCTCTTCTGAATTTGAACTTCCATAGGTAAAGGGCTCGGAAGAAGTACCAGAACTCATGCTGACGGAGCCTCTTCAGCTTGAGTGCTTGTGTCGTCCCCAACCTTGAGATGGTGTCCACTCTGCTGATAATTATGATTTTGCTGCAACCACTGTCAATAATGGATGAGCAGAATCCTCTCCAAGACTCATCGTCGATCTCGTCATTGACAGCCTCAACTACAACCAAAGACATCATCACACTAGAAGCGACTAGCTCCCTTCCCTTGATGAAACTTTCATGATTCTCTTGATTGTACTCATCAACTCTGCCTCCCTCCTATGTACTCCCTCCGTTTTTTAATATATGACGCTGTTAACTTTTTGACAAACGTTTGACATTTCGTCTTATTTAAAAAATTTGTATAATTATAATTTATTTTATTGTGACTTGATTTATCATCAAATGTTCTTTAAGCATGACATAAGTATTTTTATATTTACATAAAATTTTTGAACAAGACGAGTGGTCAAACGTTGGTTAAAAAGTCAACAGCGTCATACATTAAAATATGGAGGGAGTATCAATTATCTCTGTAATTCACCATGTTAAATATTATGGTATTGACTTTGCTTTGTCCGGTAGTTCGATCCAAATTTCATGCATGGATCTCATCCGCAGCCATGGATGTTTAATTTCTTCTTTCTTTTGAATCGTCCAAGATTACAACTATTAGTGTTGACTCGTGAGTGTCTTTGATCCATATAATCCTGAGGAAGCTTCTAGGCGGGCCTCCGGTTAGCATAAGTAAAGACACATTTTCTTCCCTTTTATTTCACGGGCAAGAAAATTTATGGAGTTTTTTCTTTAGATAATGGAGTTAATTTATGGGTGACTTTAGTGCTTCACCGTACCAAATTTTAATCGAGAAAATTCATTATTTGCCACTCACAATTACCCAGTCTACTTGCTTACCATTATTCATACTTAGTTTTTCCCATTATATTCCACTCTTGTCCTGTTAAATTATGCGAGCAAGCATTGAACTTTGTGCCCTTATTTGAAGTTCCCATGACCTAGAAGAAGAAACCCCGAGATGAGATCCTCTGACTTTCATGTAAAGTTAGAGAGCTATAGTGCCATAACTTTAGAGCTATTTTTAGCCGTCCGATCCACCACAAACGAACAAGATCGATCGGTACAGTAATTTGGTGAACAATATCTCTGTACAGTAAAATCCACTGCTTTATACCGTTGCTACAGTAATAAAATGCACGATACTGTTTTGCATTGTAGCACAAGACTTAAAATACTGTGCTTCCCTGACTTTAGATGCGAGGAGCCGGTTCCAGAAACCCCTTGTACTGAGTTTTGGCACGTGGGGCCAAAAGGAAAAAAAAAGAGATCATTTTTCCGAATGAAACATTGCTTTGGCTGAGTTTGCAGGGTTCCCAACCAACGCGAGATTAATTAAATATTAACTTAAAAAACTTGAAAAATAGATTAATATGATTTTTTTAAAAAATAGTTTTTCTATAGAAAATTTTTGTAAAAAAACATACCGTTCAGTAGTTTGAAAAGCGTACACGTGGAAAACAAGGAGGGGAGTTGGGAACTCTAAAGAAACAAACTCAGCCTCTGTTTGGTTCGCTAGAGTCCACTGGATTAATGCTGTCATCACTTGGTATCAGTTTCAGAGTGCTAAGAGTAGAAGTGTAGAAGTAAAAGTGAAAAAAGTACAAATAACCAAGCTAATATCACTATAGTCAACATCAAATACAGAAATTGTTGTGTACATAGAGTGATACTAAACTTTCATATTCCTCTCCTCCTCTTCAGAGATTTATCTTTAGGCTGCACAATCTGTGGAGCCTTCTTAACAACACAGTTTGCTATGTAGCAATAATAGGGGGGTATTAGAGACTTCCATCGTAGGATATCAAAACTGCCTTCAGAAAAGGCATTGGTTCTGATCAGCATGTCATCTGCTATTATTCTTGGTAGTTCATTCACCAAACAACCAGCTGCAACAGTTTTGTACCCATCATTGCACAGATGGAGAGGGCCATCACTGTGACCAGACAGATAGTAGTGGCGGCTATTGCTAACAATGTCCCAACTCCCAAGAGTACTCACCACAGGCAAGAAGCTGAAGTTCCACTGCTTTCTTGATGAACCTCCATGTGTAACTCCAAAACTTTACATTCAGGTTAGCTCGTAGCAATCTTGCAAATATGTTAGCAGCTATGGAAGCACCTTTGATCTGTGTTGCAATCCTCCTGGCGATACGCAGTAGCTCTGGATGTTCTTCCGGATCTGCAGTTCCAAAGGCAATGGTTCGGAAGAAGTACCAGAACTCGTGGCGTTTGAGCCTCTTGAGCTTGAGTGCTTGTGTTGTCCCTAACCTTGAGATCGTCTCCGATCTACTGATGACTATCATTTTGCTGCAACCATTTGCAATGGATGAGCAGAATCCTCTCCATGTCTCGTCACTGATATCGTCGTTGACAAGCTCAACGACAACCAGAGACATGGTACTAGAAGCAACCAGCTCACTTGTCTTGAAGAAACTTTCTTGATTCTCTTCATTGTTCAAATCATCGCTCTTGAAACGAACAACCCGTGAGAAATGCTCGCGCACGCTCTCCTCGTTGCAGACGTGCTCGATCAGCGTGTTCTTCCCGACTTCTCGGGGGCGGATGATTGGAAGAACACGCAAAGGAGAATCACAAGGTTGAAGCAGAAATTCACGGATCAGCTCTTTCTCTTCGTGCCGACCAAACATGCACTTCTCCCTGAACAGGTGAGTGTCGTATGGTCGCTGAGGCAAGCATGGGCAGCCTAGCAAGAACACAACAAACTCCTTCGAGTCATCGGTGGCAGCTTCCAAATCCTCCATGGCAGCCTGAAGCTTCTTCAGTTTGAGGGATGATGATGATCGCCTTCGTTTACCGGTGATGTGCTGTTCTTGGAAGGCGTTGAGAATGTAGTAGCCTTGGTACATGCTCTGCATTAGCTGCCTGAGCTGTAGGAGCATACCTTGGTTGGAGATCTGCCGGCCATGGGCTTCCTCGACGATGGTTCTTGCTCTGAGGAGCAGCCATTGCAGACGCTCAAGCTTATGATCGGCGGTGCTTTGGTTGCTGTACTTCGTGATGAGGGAGGAGATGAGGCGGCTGATAATGTCACTGGCAACTACAGATAAGAGTGTGTCCATTTCTAGTGGAAATCAAATCGATTCGAAGTTAAACGGATGCCTTGATGGGAATAGGTTCGAATCCTAGCTTTGAGAGCGAGCAATATATGAATATATAGTAAAGCATGTGTTTGATTGGGGTTGATTGCTGCATGGTCTCGTTTTGGTCAAAGTTTTGTCAACATCAAAGAATGACAATAATGCTTTATGGCAATGATTTGACATATAGAACTTGACTAACAATGGACATTACAGATTTTTTTTCAGTTTTTTTATTCGAAGTGAAGTAGTATGGGGGTTGAATAATTAATGCAAGTATGTGTTCTAGTAATTGATGGGGACCGGCACCCTAATGGCTTGCTTAGTCAATCCCCAAGAATGAGGGATTGGAGGGAATTGAAAAGGAATAATTCCACACAATCCCCTTAATCCCCTTGTGAAAGGGATTAACCGAATGAGACTTAAGAGAACCTAGAGCGGTATTGTATGTTTGGCACTGCTTTTCCTTGAAAAGCAGCATCTCATTTTAAATTTAGAATTTGATCTTTAAAAAATTAAATTTAGGGTTTTGTTCTTTGCCACTTCTATCGCCCAGCCTTGCTTTTCATGATTTCTAAAAACATCACTAAAAAAATCTACCTAAATTATTCTGAAAAATCACCTATTTCATTTTTTACCTTCTTTTAAGAAAAAACAATGCCAAGCTTTCTAGAATTATTTGCATTGAGATTTTGATGCTTGTAGTTAGAAGGCGGGTAGCCGGGTACCCTGAACAAACTGTACGGAAGGAAACTTGGGAGCATCATCACTATCTGTTCCAGAGGTGTAGCTAGAAAGATTTTCGAGCCCGAGCAAATTTCAATATAAATAGCATTTGCTATATAAATTTCACCATCAATTTATTCATCAATATTCAATTTTATAAATTTAATGGAGTTTTCGCCGGTGAGCGCGGGCTAGCCGGGCGATGGCTCCGCCACTTATCTGTTCCTCTTCTTGTAGCTGGGAACATACTCCACATTAGCTGGGAACATACTCCACATAAGCTTCGGGTGCACTCACAGTACACCCACCTAGCAAATATCATGAAAAAACCTAGTTAAATTTGCACAAGTACTCTGACAATATTACATTTATGTATGAAGTCTTAGCATCAAATTCAGAGAGAGATAAAATTCTAACATATTTATACTATTAAAATTGTTATATTTTTTATTTTTTATTAGGGCTAAAATATAATTAATTTAAAACTGGTACTTTACACACATATATACATAACTATTGGAAGTATATGTACATTTTTCTAGATTTTCTTTTTACATTTGTTAGTTGGTTTGCACGATGTGGATAACAAACATACGTGGAACACCCACTTCCACGGCACTGGATTTATGTCTATGCTGTGCAATTAATACGAAGGGGTGAACTTGTATTTTCTTAAAAAAATTCTCTCCAATTTTTGTTCGGTAATTATAAAATAATGTCTTTGGTATCCTATAGCTAATTACACTTTTTTTTTCCTCCGGCATTGACACGATCTAGCGATGTCCCCCAGCCAATTACACAAAATTTGGATGTCCTGTAGCAAACATCATTCTTGCTAGATATTACTACCTGGTAAGTACATACATTACAAACTGCTGAAAATCTGAGCCAAGCATGCTACTTACTGTAAATATAAGCAAGCTACAAACGGATTCAGTTCCGCATCAAGCCGCATTCATCAGGAAACACCAAACTGAAAAGGCACACACCAGATATCTGCACCAATTCTGACTGATGAACAACACATTCATAGATCGACAGATACTAGAGAACTTGCTGTAGATATAGACTTCAGTTGGAGAAATTGCTTTGGCTGCTATAAATTCTAAAAATTGTGCTTTGGACATAATGTACAAGTCATGACTGACAACAATGAATGGTCACAAAGAAGATTGACAGGTAAGGACGGAAAACAAGCAGAACTGCAAAACTAAGTGTCACCTTACATTAGTTTTCAGCAGATGGATCAGACACATGAGATGTAGCAGTCACTCCCTCTGTTTAGCTTTCTATACATGTATGGCATTCAAGGAACTGTGCAGTCATGCATATGCTGAATCATTTCAGTGTATTTTTCCAAAGGAAATCTACCAGTGTAATCTCCATGTACCCAACCTGTATAGATAAAACATATTGGTAGACAGAGTTTGAAAATTTACTGACCAATCATACATACTACCAAGGTGTCAAAGAAGTGTAAAAGGGCATATCATATGTATGCATGCTGCAAACTAATCTACAGGAAGGCAGAAAAAGTTGATTTCTTCAGATAGCTTTTTGCTGCCTAACAGCTTGTGATCTGCACAAATTAAATGGCAAAGCAAAAATCAGCCTGCCCATAACAAAGATCCAGATGAACCTCAGCCATTGACAAAATATTCAGAAGCAAGAGACTGTATTTCCTTTTCCTCTTCAGCAACTAATAACAGATGGCACCATCTACTGATATATCAGTGATTCAAAATAGCGACAGATACTAGTGACCCGGGGTACAAAATTGAAAAATCTCCCCCTCAGTTCGAGTCTGGCAAACGTGCCGAACGAATTCTTAAAATGACACAGAGACTGACTTGGAGATGCAAAAACATGCCGTAGATCCCTAACCCGGTCACTGCGAATTGAATTTAGATGCTTCCTAGTACTACCAGTATCACCAAACACTCTAATACTAAAAATGCTACCCCAAAAGGGGCTCTGCTAGTGGAACTAGCTCTCACCTCTCAGCTTTGGGGCTTGTTCCGATCTGGAAAGACAAAATGGTTCTCAACTCGAATGGGGTGTGGACCCGAAAAGCGATATGAATCATACCCAAAAAGTTCAACGGGACAGAAATTCGAGTGAAAACCTGAAAATTTTCACAAGTGATATATAGCAATTCCCTTAAATTTATAGCAAAATCAGACCTTACTTGAACAACACACCTCCAAGCTTTCCTCTCGACCACCTTTTTATCAGTAGCCTTTGGATGGATCCAAAGAGATGACCAGTCAACCGCCAAGAAAAATAGGATTCTTGCTGCAAGAGAGATACTCTATTCTGATCCAGAGCATATAAAACAGCTGAGGCAAAACATATGCATATCATTGCAGAACTAAAGCTTGATAAGATGCTATCCAGCTGCAGTTTTAAAACTTTATGTACAACAGGCAGCTTCGAATCAAGTATCAATGATTGCTAGTATCACACTCAATACCATCAATCTCATCATCTTCGTCGTCTTCTACAACATGCGCAAGGGGATTTGCTTGCATCTTCTTGAAATGGCTTATAAAGTCTGTTGCTTCTGTGATGAGAGCATTCCTTGCAGCCTTCACACCACCTGCCTGTTGAGTCTTGACAGAATCCAGAGCTTTGGACCCTGCAGCTTTTTTACGAGGCCTTGTTGTGCCTTCTCTGCGGGACAATCGGTCAACATATTTCTCATGTAAGATAACATTTTTTATAGGCTTCAGAACTGCTGGGCTCGGTTCAGCGGGGTTTATGCCAACATTCTTTACAGTTTCCAACCTTGCTAACAGTTTTTTCCCTGAACTGTTAGGAGTCCCAGGAGAATCCTCAAAAGAGAATTCCACCGGTAGAACAGTTGGTGATGTCTCGAAAATTGAGAAGTGATCAGCCTCTTGAGTTTGGTCAGTGAGGCACTGCTTCTTCAGTAAATGTCTCACTGTCTTCTGTGCTGCTAGGCTCTTCTGCTTGGCAGTCCGTCTTCTGAAGGAAGGTTCCAGGACGTTTGGATGTTTTGGATCAGACAATGTGAAATGTCCAAGAGGAGAAAATTTCATTTTACTTGTTCTAGGACGAGGAGCAATTGGAGTCGGTGTTGAAAGATCAGCATGAACTCTGCTCAAGCACTCTTCAGCAGATTTTCCAGGAACCTGAAATGGTTTAAGTCAGCGATTGCTGAACTAATAAATGATTAAGGTAGAAATGTACATTAAGCTTGCCACTGAAGTATTTCAAAGAAGTCCAACTAGGATTGTCCACTGGGCACTGCTGCCACATTTATGACAACATAAGCTAAATAGCACTGGAAAATTAACTGAAAGCAAAACAAGTTGTACTAAATCTAGTTGCAACAACACTAGATAGAAGTACTGAAAAAAAAAATAGTTTGACACTAAAAATCCTTGCTGTATGACTTTAATTGCCACATTCCTTTGAGTGTCAGTGTATACTGAAAACAAAGGAGATACTAACAATCTCCTCTAAGTGCTATTAATTGCAATGCATGCCGTGTTACTGGGCTACGGACCAGCATATACAATTTACTTATTTAACAATTGTCAAATCTGTGTACCTAGTTATTTGACATGAACTTTGCATCTTAGATATTGTATGGATCAAAAAACTACTACATCATTACTGCTTTTTCCTACAGTGCAAGATCAATTGGGAATTTGGGAGTAATTAAGAAACAAATGACAAGTGAACTCTACACCTGTAACAACCCATCACATAATCAGGAAATGCATAGTCTATTGTTTAGCTTATTTATCACCCACCAATAGTGTGTTGGAGACTATGGTAGATTTTCAACATGTGTTTACCCTTTTATTTGATGTCTGCCGTACGGCAGTCTCTGTAAGAAGGGAGAACTGAAGGCAAATTGCAACAGAATTGACACGTAATGAGTCATGAATAACTAAGGTCCATTGATGAATCATTCCTGAAAATATAAAATGATTTTGAGTGCAGCATTTCAACTCCAGTAAAGAATCATGTTTCTTCAGGCACCTCTTTGCATATTATTATCAATCAGCTGTTGCAATTACAAATAAATGATAGAAGCACTAAAGCAACAAAACAGAAGGATTGGCAATACCATTTTTGAAACTTTCTTCCAGAAATTTGGGGATGGTCGAGCAGTGAAGTAAGCTTTGTGCAATGCCATGTCCTGCTCTTCTGTCCAGTTATTTAAACCACATTGTGTTTCTCGTCTTTCACTCCCATTTAGCTCTTTATTGTTTCTCTCAGCATTCATCAACCTTCCATCACAAAATTTAGGCTGTGGCATTGAAGAAGAGTTATTTTCACCCTTTTTGTGACTGGTGTTTCTAGGCTTATTGGTAGGTGTACTTTCTTGGCATTTTAGGGACAATGATTTGGGATCCTTATGACTCTGCCTCTTTGATGAGGACATTCTTTCTTCTGTTCCTCTCTTCCTCTTTCTTGCCAGCTTCTCACAACAATTGGAATTCAGCTCTTCCTTCTGAGTCTTTTTGCATGATAGATCTGGAACCCTTATCCTGGGAGGAATGCCCTGGGAATCTTGACAAAATATTTTTTGTGAATCCTTGTGGCTTACCATCCTCATAGAAAGCTTTACCACGGTATTTTTCTGGCTCCTTCTTGATGAACTCTCATGATTCTGGTCCATACTAAAAGCATTTTGACTGTTTTGATTATGACGGAGCCGTAGGGATCTTCGGAAAGGCACAATTGCTGACTGCTTTCCCCTTACCATAGATTCCTGAAAGTAGTAGAAATCACAACACTGTTTCTCTGAAGACATAAATGGTACATAAAATGATTTAAGCATTCCAATTACCATTAATATTAGGATTGGACAGGCATAAGGATCCAACCAATCTAAAGTAGAAATTAAGAAATAAGCACAGGAACATGATAATTGGTAGGGTAGAACAAGATTTTGCTTGGTAGGCATGATCTACTGGAGAATGTTACTATTCAGTGTTCAATTTTGATGAAATGCTCAAAACAAGAGATAATGACAAATTTTAGGGGGGGGGGGGGGGGGGGGGGAAATTGCGGTTTTCTGTCTATCAAGTCAGAAAATAGGGAATAAAACATGGAACAAAAAAAATCAGGAAGTAAGCAACAATGTCACATATCTCACATGGTCCCATATATCTCCCATATACTATTAACTTCAAAATAACTGTCCTGGTTAAGCAATTTCAAAACAAGTTTTGAACCATTAACATAACCTAGCCAAGATTACCTCCGTTATTTGAAAAATGGACATAACCTAGCCATAAGTTCAATGAAGAGCTTTGAATATTGAATTTGTTGGATACTTTGATGGCTATTTCAAACAAACTGCTACTGGTTTATTATTGTTTCAGATGGCACAACTAAGGGCATGTACAACGGTCTTTATTAGTGGTCTCTCTCTATTGTCATGCAAGTAAATTTGATGATATGGAAGAAAGAGAAAGGAGTATGGTTGTTAGTGCATGACAACGGCTCAGAGTCGATGGTGGTGAAAGAAAGGAAAGAAGAGTAAGAAAAAGTATTTTTATACATTAATGATTAGAGACCATATTGTCTTTAACTGTTGTAGGATGCTAGTCTCTAGATAACGTAGAGCTCATATCTGACTCTACCTTTATACATGCCCTAATGTAACAAATCCACAACCATGAGGAGACAATGGAGGATACCTTGCACACCCCGTCGACCAAAGCCGGGGGATTGCCAGCGAGGCGTGGGGACCGACGGGGAGGAGCAGGCAACAGGGGCTTCTCTGCAGCGTCCTGACTCCGGCTGCCGCATTTACCCGTATCCTTGGCTTTCTTCGGGGCAGCTCGCCTCTTGAACGATTGGGCCTCCTGCTCCCTCTTCTTCTTCTGGTTCTTGGCTGAGGAAGAGGGTAGCAATGAGGGCGAGGTGGGAAGCGCCGGGTGGTGAGAACGTAGCCGCCCCTTCCACGGAGTACCTCTGGCGTCCGGGGTGCAGGATTCGCGTTTCTTGGCCATATGTTTCTTGGATTTATTCCCCCTCAAAGTGTTTATCTGTCAAGAAGCTAGCGCATTGGATTTGAGCAGTGAAAGAAAATAATGCTCATGTTCTTAAAATCTGAAATTTCTCACACATAACGGACAAGTTTTCAGACACGGGCGGATCTAACATGGGACATGGGGGGTTCAAAAAAAATTTTAGGAACAAACCAAGAAAACTGTTAGTATTAGTATTAAGGTGAAGGCAAAATTTGTAGAACAGAAGCTAGGGTTTAGCACAAACTCGACGTGGGTAAACGGAACGGATGGATTCTCACCAGTATGCGGCGGGGGGATCGGCGGGCGGCGGGGCGAACTCAGTCGGAGTGGCGAGCGGACGGGGAGATATCCTTGAGGATGACGATTTGGGGCCTGTACTGTGTCTGTGTAGGAGCGGTGGCACGGCGTCGGCGGTGGAGTGAGAAGAGGAGGAGCGGCGGCGGCGGCGGCGCACGGGAACGGCTAAGAAACTAAGAGCAAGTTTAATAGTATAGCCAACTACCGGCTACAAATAATCTATAGCCAATTCATACAATAGATGCTTACTATACTATTAATATCTGGTCCCACCTGCCATACATACATTATATCTTGGAGTCCGTGCTATAGCTGACTACAGACCTGTTTATAGCTGGCTGCTCTTCTCTTTTCTCTTTTATCTCTTTATAATATGTTTATAGCTGGCTTATAGTCTGCTATTTTACCTGCTCTAAAGCAGACCAAGAGCCAAATCATATTCCACTGCGTTATCTCCAATGGGATCACAGACAAATCTGTTTTTCCGATTCCCAGTCAGTTCTCTCGACTCTCTATCTTCCTCCAGGAAACCGAGCTGTCTCCTCGAGTTCCTCCTCCCGCTAATCAATCTCTCCCTCACATTCTTACCAAAAATTAAACCACCTTATGACCATGATCCATTTTTGCAACCGGTGACTCCTCATCTCCTAGCTGCTCAGTCTCCTTGTCCTCCTCTACGAAAAGCAGTAGCAGTTCCCTCCTCGTTTTCTCTTTTCGCTCAACTAAGACATCAACTCCTCTGCCACCTTCACCACACCACCGTCCATGCCACACCTCCTATCTTCCTCACCTCCGGTGTCATGCCCCGCATCCCCGCCACCAGCCGTTCGCAGCGAACTTGCACCATCGCCTCTCTCTCCATCGCCATCCACTGGGCTGTCGTGAACTACGTCGTCTTCGTCTTGCTGCTACTAGTGCTCACCATATTCCGGCCTCCGAAGGGCACGGGCTGCTGCCTTGGGACATCGAGGAGACGCGGTTGTCACAGACAGTGTTTGAAATTTCGGTTATTTCGGCCTCCACCAACAATCACAAATCTCCCTGAAATTTTCAGTTTTTTGTCAAATATAAATTTGGTCAAAATTTGTTCAAATTCAGTCAAAATATGTTAAAAAAACAGCCAAAAAAATACCAAATTTTCGATGATTTTGGTTTTTCCAGCCCCCACCGGCAAAAGCTAGGGTTTCGAAATTGCAAACCCTGGTCACAGAACCGAATGAGCACAAACCTGTCACACCATTTGCCATCCAAGTTCGTCGTCTTCCCTGCAGGGGCGAATCTACCCATTAGGCAGGGTGGATCGACCGACCCAAAACCCAGTTATGACTCGTGTCGCTCCACACCCCCAAGACCTCCTACCCTTATATATTAGTCATGGGCCATCAAAATTAGGTATAACAAGGTGTGAACGCACAATAGATTGAGGCAGTTATGCGATTGAACTATTAATACGAATATGTGTTATATTCGATTGCTCTTATGAAGTGAACATCTCTATTCTCCGCCCCCATCTATATTTTAAAGTTGCGTCCGCCACTGTTCCCTGCCTCATGCGCCATCTTTCGTAAAGCCAAACACCGTCGCAATCGACTCTATGTCAACCAATCGGCGTTACTTCCACCTCTTTATCGTGGTAAGCACCTGCGCTGCTTCCACATTCTCGTCGTTCTTCCTCCCTAATCATCATCTAGTGTGAGCATGTCATTTTGGTTCCATTCGCAGATCACAAATCGCATCATCATTGTTCTGTTTTTGAGACAGCCACCATTTCAACATCATCATCGGTGGTGACTCACCCTCCATGTGCGGTAGCCATCACATGCACGCAGAGGAGGCGTCGCCGTCGGGGTACTTGAGCTGCTGTTACCATTTCATCCTCATGTTGAGACCTTGTTCACAGGTGAGTTCCTGGTTTTCACCATCCATTGTCGTCCCCTTCCGAATCAACTTCTTTTTTGAATAGCAAAAATTGAATCAAATTGATGAGATGGGTCCATGTTTCATACTCCCTAACACCTCTCCCATCTCCTCTATAAAAGCCGGTGTCTGTCTAGTTTGTTGTCCTCTCTGTTCCCATCGACGCTCGCCAACGTCATGCCCTTAAACGTCACCGTCCACTGTCAAACTATAGCACTGCTGCGTTTTGTCTCCAAAAAATTGATGCCTTCTTCAAATCACAAGCAAATATACCCACCCCTTTATTGATCCCTCTCTTATGTTCCTTTTATTCATCTCAAGACGTTGTCTCCTTACTGCTTCGTCCACCGTTCTTTTAGCGCACGCCGAGATGTTGCTGGATTGGAGCTCCACCACTTCGCTTGTACTCTGTCTCCATGCTGTTGTCATTGCTCACCATCACCAGAAGAGCACGGCTGCTGCATCGCCAATCGAGCCAGCACTATCACCTTAACAAAGTGCATGCTTTGCTTTGGAGCAAACTATACTTTCCATGAGAGCTTACCCATTATGTAGGATCGAATCACAAGAACTAAGCCAACCAGAGGGGGGGTGAATGGTTGGTATACCCAAAAACCGAAAACTTTTAGCGGAAATAAAAGTTACCCTCGAAATCGACGGATCGCGGTCTGACCGAAGTTGTCCTGCCGGTCTGACCGCCTGGTTGCCATCGGCCTGACCGCGGTTACATCTCCGGTCCGACCGCCGAGATCAGCTGCTGCTCGCTGTCGGTCTGACTGCCGTGCTCCCGCCGGTTTGACCGCCGAAACCCGGTAAACACAAATCGAAGAACTCTTAAAGTAGATGATGACTTTATTGATTCTCTCTATATTTGCAAACTGCACCGACAGCACTCCTTACAAAAATTTCGACTAAACTCGAAACCCTAACTCAAAACTCAACTCAATTGCTCTCAAAAGCGATACCGGGAAACCTCACGCTCCCCCTCTATTTATATATAAGGTAGGCAGCCTAAAGCCACGAACCAAACTCATACTAGGAGTCCTAAACACCTTAGGAAACCCACTAGTACAAGAAAGAAACTTTACATAACCAATCGTACTAAATTTGGACTCCTTCCAAATTCGACTCCGCATCCCATACGCACACAATACCTCCATCGTATGCCATATGGAATCTCCATCAACCACGTGCATCAACTCTAGCCTAAGTATCCCGCATGATCTCAGACCACCACGGACGTCGTCTTATCCCCAAGCCGACTCCCAGTCCATCACCACGAATACTCTCCCGAGACATTGAGTCACCTACACATGAAATAAACAAAGAAACCATATTCCGAGACCAAACTATCTCCAACTTGACTCATTAGTAGCAAACAACAGTATTACATACGTATAGTATCCATCTAGAAGTCATAATCATGAAGTAATCACGGATATCCAAACAAACAACCCGAAACTAAAACCGACACAGCGTCGGCCGGTCAGACCGCGGGCTGCACCGGTCTGACCGCGCATTACACGCCGGTCTGACCGGCTACCAGAGCCCGGTCTGACCGGTCACATGAAATAATGAATCCTGCGATCACCTGTGAATCCAATCATCTCCAAAACCACTTCGTGAATAAATTCCAAATAACAAAACCAATAATCTCCAATGCCCAATTGTTCATCACAGAATAATAATCAAAAACACATTTGATTTTACAATCTCCCCCTTGATGAACACATTGGCAAACCCATAAAAAATGTTTTGGTGTTTAGAAAAATAAAAACAAAAGTGATAAAAAGCACACTTCGTACAAACGTACACATCGTGCTCAAAAATCCAAAAGAAAACTTCTCCCCCTTTTTAAAAGAAAGAAATTCCCAATTGAACCAAAAACATGCTCTTCTCAACAACTCTCCAAAAATCCACCTTGCCTCTCCAAAAATCCAAAAATTTTCACATTACTTCTCCCCCTTTTGACAATGATTTCATCAAGCATAGGAATTATGTTCATTAATGTTCAAGAGCTTAGCATACATATAGCATATCAAGTCATGTGTTGCAATAAAAAGAAGATGAACCCATCTATAACAGAACAAGCATGCATTAAAGTAGAACCATGAACCAAAGATTTTACAATTAAGCTTGAATCAACAATCGAAATTCATGATTTCATACGATTTATAATGCAACATCTTAACAAGCACATAGGTTGAAGAATAAACACTAAACACATATACCTATTGCATTTATCACTCTTTCTCAAATAACCTTTAGCACAAAATAACCAAGAGAATTTTTTTTTCAATTTTTTCTTTTCTTGAGCCTTTTTGCTCATATTTTTCTCTTTTATTCCGGGTACGTCCCTGTCGTCAAGACTGTTTCCAGGGATTCGGCACCCATTATTTTGCTCACATCGAATACGTCTTTGTTGTCAAGACTGTTTCCAAGGATTCGGTATTCATTTTTTTCATATTTTATTCTCTTTTTCACAATGAGCAATTAAAGCTATTTGAGGAATAACAATTCAATAAAGCATATATATAGAGCATTTATAGATCAAACCATATGCTAGCATCAACATTGCATATTTTCTTAATTCAAGTATAGAATTTAAGTGTCATGCATCATCTCCCTTAAAGCAAAATCTAAATCTCATGAAAAGACTAGAATACATACAAGCTATGCTAGAGACAAATAAACCTTCAAAGTATTGCTAGCATGCACAAGAAAATACCATATGCATAAACAAAGCTCTCTTTTCAAAATTTTTCCATTGTCATATTATTGCTTGATAAAACCATGAGGTACAAACTCCCCCTCAAACCATGCCAAAAGGATGAATTATGCCCAATTCACCACGAAGAAAAGCAAAGCGATTAGAATCCAAAGGTTTAGTGAAAATATCAGCAATTTGCAACTTTGTGTCCAAAAACTGCAATTCAACATCTCCTTTCTCAACATGATCCCTCAAAAAGTGAAAATGAATATCAATGTGCTTTGTGCGTGAGTGTTGAACAGGATTCTTAGCAATATTGATAGCACTAGTATTATCACAAAAGAGAGGTACTTTCTCAAAAGTAAGACCATAATCTTTCAAAGTAGATAAAAGCCAAAGAATCTATGAACAACAACTAGCAGCAGCAACATATTCAGATTCAGCAGTTGATTGAGCAACACTAGATTGTTTCCTAGAAGACCATGCAATCAATGATGTACCAAGAAAATGACATGTTCCACTAGTACTCTTCCTATCAATTCTACAACCTCCAAAATCAGCATCGGAATATCCACTCAAGCATATAGAAGATGAAGTAGAATACCAAATTCCAAACTCAAGTGTATGATTCAAATACCTCATTATTCGCTTGACCGCTTGACGATGTGAAGCACGAGGAGAAGCTTGAAAGCATGCACACAAACATACAGCAAATTGTATGTCTGGCCTAGAAGCAGTTAGATACAACAAAGATCCAATCATACTTCTATACTCCTTTTGATCAACAGCTTCACCATCTTCATCATGATCCAACACAGCTGTAGAACCAATTGGTGTTGAAATTAGCTTGCAATTCTCCATCTTGAACCGTCTCAAAAGATCCTTCGTATACTTCGTTTGATGCACAAAAGTACCTTGAGTTGTTTGCTTAATTTGCAATCCCAAAAAGTACGATAACTCACCCATCATGCTCATCTCAAATTCCTTGCGCATAGTCTCAGCAAAATCTACAACCAAAGCGTGAGTCGAACAACCAAAGATGATATCATCCACATAAATCTGAACGAAAAGTTGATTATCACCATGCTTAAGAACAAAAAGCGTTTTATCAACCTTTCCCATTGTAAAACCTTTCGCAAGCAAAAAGTTCTTAAGCCTATCATACCATGCCCTAGGAGCTTGTTTCAAACCATACAAAGGTTTAGACAATTTAAAAACATGGTTGGGAAAATCAGGATTTTCAAAACCTGGTGGTTGTTCGACATAAACTTCCTCCTGTATAAAACCATTTAGAAAAGCACTTTTCACATCCATTTGATACAATTTAAAACCTTTTGAAGCAGCAAAAGCCAACAAAAGTCTAATTGCCTCAATTCTAGCAACAGGAGCAAAAGTTTCATCAAAATCCAAACCCTCCACCTGGGTAAAACCTTGAGCAACAAGTCTAGCTTTATTTCTCACAATCAAACAATCCTCATTTTGTTTATTTTTGAAAACCCACTTGGTTCCAATAATATTATGTCCAGAAGGTGGTTCAACTAAAGTCCAAACTTTGTTTCTCTCAAAATTTTCAAGTTCTTCATGCATGGCGTTAATCCACGATTCATCAGTTAATACATGTGACACATCTTTGGGTTCAAAAGAAGCAACAAACGCAGAATTTGCACAAACATCATGAGTCGTTACCTTAGACCTCGTAGTCCGCTCACCTATATTACCAATAATTTGTTCCAGCGGATGTCGTCGTTGAATGTGCAAAGGAGCAACAACTTCTGAAGTTGATCCACGTTCTGTATCAGTACTGGTCGAAGTAGTAATTTCCGGAGGACCATCTCGATCAGCATCAACAGTACCGGAACCCGACGAACCTGGCCGGTCTGACCGCTCCTCATGAGCCGGTCTGACCGGAGGTGTGCCGGCGGTCTGACCGGCCTGGCGCCCGGTCTGATCGGCCGAGCTGACCTCGTCGTCGTCGTTGTCGTCGCTTTCGTCTTCAAAAATACGACCATCCTCCCCCTGAACCTGTGACAGTGTACCTGAAATATCGGGTCTAGTACCTGGACTAGCCTCATCAAAAGAAACTTCGCAAGTCTCCACGATTTTGTTAGTCCCCAAATAAGTACACGATAGCCACGAGTATGTGCGGGGTAACCAAGAAACAATCCATCGGTAGAACGTGCCTCAAACTTATCCAAATTTCTAGATTTCAAAACAAAGCACTTGCAACCAAAAACACACAAATGTGAAACTTTGGGTTGATGTCCAAATCGAAGTTCATAAGAAGTTTTTCCAAGTTTAGACCTCAAGAAAACCTGATTTGAAATATAACAAGCTGTGTTAATTGCCTCAGCCCAAAATTTTCTAGGAGTTTTATATTCATCCAACATCGTTCTAGCCATCTCAACCAAAACACGATTTTTCCTTTCAACAACACCGTTTTGTTGTGGAACACGAGGAGAAAAAATTCATGTTCAAGACCTCTTTCATTGCAAAATTGTTCAAATGAAGCATTTTTAAACTCACCACCATTATCACTTCGAATTCTTTTCAAAGAACCAGGAAATTCAAGCTCCAATCGAAGAAACAAACCACGAAAGTGTTGAAAAGCTTCATCCTTAGTTGCCATAAAGAAAACCCAAGAATATCGAGAAAAATCGTCAACAATAACCAACACATACCATTTTCCTCCAACAGATTGCACTCTAGCTGGACCAACAGTGTCCATATGTAATAGCTGTCCCGGTGCATCCGTCATCACAGAAACAATAGGAGCATGTGAAGAAGCAACCATCTTTGCATGACGACACGGTGTACAAACCAAATCAAGATCTTTCTTAAGTTTAGGCAAACCACGAACAAGATCCAAACCACTTAACCTAGTGAGATGATCAAAACCAACATGTCCAAGTCTACGATGCCATAACATCACATCTTTATCAAACTTAGCAACCAAACATGTTATCACAGGTGAAACAGGATTTTCAAAATTAGCTTTAAACACTCTTCCATAGCGAGAAATATTCAACACAGAATCACCACAAGAATCAAAAACTTTACTTCCAGTTTTCTTAAAGTGAACCTCAAAATTTTCATCAACAATTTGTGAAACTGAAAGCAAATAGTACTTTAAGTCCTCAACCAAAGCTACATTCTTCAATTCAAATTTTTCATTTACCTTAACCATACCTGTAGCGAGAACGGCACTTGTAGCAGCATCACCAAAAATAATCGATTCAGTCCTAGATGCCTTCTTTAGGGAGGAGAACCAATTTTTATCACCGGTCATGTGCCGCGAACAACCGGAATCCACGATCCACACGTTCTCCTTCCTTGCCACCAAAGCCTACACACAAGCAAAAGTCGAAGCCTCAGTGTTGGGGTTAGATGACAATAAAAATTTAGGAATCCAGTACTGAGACACACGACCAGAAGATCCAATAGGCATATATCCACGTGCAAAATCAATTTTAGAATTTTCAGAAAAATTCCTCCGAGGCCGGTCTGACCGAGGTACAGTGGCCGGTCTGACCGGGGCCGGTCTGACCGCCTCTGTACCACTGGTCTGACCGCCGCTCAGTAGCCGGTCTGACCGGTCGCCGGTCTGACCACGGGACCCACTGCGGTCTGACCGGTTTCCTCGAGGGAAAACCCGATTTTTGCCACTTTGATTTTGCAAAAGCAATCTCTCTCTCCTTTTTATGTTTATGAGCTAATCTGAAACAAAAACCAACAATATGTCCATCTTTGCCAAAAAAGAACAAGTATATTTTTCACGATGATTAGACACATTAGTAGAATTAGAAGATTTAACAACACAAGCAACAATAGGAGATTTTGCATGCACAACATTGGATTTTGAAGAAGATGCATTCATAGTAGATATGATACCAGCAGATTTAAACACAGTTTTATTAGTATCAGGTTTAACCAAAATCTCACCACTTCTAGCACCAACACCTAACACAACAGGAGGATATCTAGAATTATGAGCATAAGGATTAAAACCTAAACCACGATTATGCGTGCTAACCTTTGATTGATCCAAAATCATGTTGAGGTTCTTTTTACCATCAGAAAATCTTAGCAAAGAATTTTTCAAATAAGAGACCTCTTTTTCAAAATTAGCACAATTTTCACAATCTACCATGACACCTTTGCTTTTACGACATTTAGGGCAAGAAAGCACTTCATTGTTTTTCACAACATCTTCCATGTACTCAACATGACCTAAAGCATCTTTCAATTTCAATTTATTCAAATTACATGTTGAGCAATCCAAAACATCATGAGGTTGTTTTAACTTTTTAGCAGAAATCATGTTAAACATCAAACTAGTATGAAAAGCAACTTGATATTTTTCCAACATCTTTTTAGTTAAAAACAATTCATCCAAAGTGCGTGTATGCAAGGCAAAACTACAAGCAAGAGAAGATCTATTTTTCAAATCATGTGCACTATTAACATCTCTAATTTTTGAAATCTCATTCATTAAAACCTCACAATTTTCACAATCATCATCATTAGGAATAAGAGATTTTAATCTATCAATTTCAGATTTAAGAGATTCAATGATAAATTCCTGTTTTCTATACATCTTCTCACACTTCTTATTTTTTGCACTCAAAATATTAATAGCTTCCTCAAAAGCACTCACCTCATTATCTTCATACTCTGTGTCAGATTCAGCAAGCGCCATGAAGCAAACATCGGAGATGTTCTTTCCCTTATCATCATCTCCACTTTCACCATCTACATCACTTAGTGGCTCGAAGGCGGCGCAAACTTGTTGAAAAGCCTTCCTAAGATTCTCCATCTTCCTCCCTTGGTATGAACCCTTCGACTTGTTGTTGTTGGGCTTGTTGTTGTTGATCTTCTCACCATCTTTGTCTTCTCTTTTGCCTCTCCCAAACTTAGGACAATGCGAACGAAGATGATCAATTGAACCACAATCAAAGCAACGATTTGGACCACCTCTTTTCCTGTTCCTGGCATTATTCATAGCTCGAGCAATTCTGTTAGCAACCAAAGTCAAATCCTCCTCCTTGATTTGTTCGAGTTGATCATCGGATGTGGCATTAAAAACAGCAAGAAAATAAGACTTAGATGAAGAAGCATCAACATCCAAAGAGGAAACCAAAGCAATCGACTTAGAATCAACTTTTCGAGAAAGAACATTCATCTCATGTGTTTTCAATTTTGTATAAAGTGAATCCAAAGTCAAAGTAGACATGTTAACAGATTCCTGAATAGATGTAACTTTCATCTCCCAAATAGACATGTCAAGACCATTCAAAAAGTGGCGAGAAATCTCAGATTGTGGATAATTAGCATCATAAGAAGAATCAACAGATCTAAGATCACTCAAAATTTTATTAAACCGAGAAAGATAGTCATCCAAAGCTTCTCCAGGTTTCATCTCAAATTTAATATACTCCTTTTTGAAGAGATCACAACGAAGTTCTTTAATATTATTTGTTCCTTGATGAAAATTACTCAAAGCAGTCCAAATCTCATGAGCAGTTTCAAGATGAGCAACACAATCATAATCCGAACGAGAAATACCACTCAAAAGAATATTGCGAGCTTTGCAATTTTGTTCAAAAGCAGTTTTTTCAGCAGCAGTATTAATAGCTTCAGGAATCACATAAGGATGAGAAACTTTTCTCCAAATATCATAATCTTCAGCCATAATATAAGATTGCATCCTACTACACCAATGAGAAAAATCCGTTCCATTGAAAACATGAGGCTTAGTTGAAAACCTAGCGGGAGTAGCCATGGCAAAAACTCTAGATCGATAAAAATCCAAAGAAGAAAACAAGCCTCTGATACCACTTGTAGGATCGAATCATAAGAACTAAGCCAACCAGAGGGGGGGTGAATGGTTGGTATACCCAAAAACCGAAAACTTTTAGCGGAAATAAAAGTTACCCTCGAAATCGACGGATCGCGGTCTGACCGAAGTTGTCCTGCCGGTCTGACCGCCTGGTTGCCGTCGGCCTGACCGCGGTTATATCTCCGGTCCGACCGCTGAGATCAGCTGCTGCTCGTTGTCGGTCTGACCGCCGAAACCCGGTAAACACAAATCGAAGAACTCTTAAAGTAGATGATAACTTTATTGATTCTCTCTATGTTTACAAACTGCACTGACAGCACTCCTTACAAAAATTTCGACTAAACTCGAAACCCTAACTCAAAACTCAACTCAATTGCTCTCAAAAGCGATACCGGGAAGCCTCACGCTCCCCCTCTATTTATACATAAGGTAGGCAGCCTAAAGCCACGAACCAAACTCATACTAGGAGTCCTAAACACCTTAGGAAACCCACTAGTACAAGAAAGAAACTTTACATAACCAATCGTACCAAATTTGGACTCCTTCCAAATTCGACTCCGCATCCCATACGCACACAATACCTCCATCGTATGCCATATGGAATCTCCATCAACCACGTGCATCAACTCTAGCCTAAGTATCCCGCATGATCTCAGACCACCACGGACGTCGTCTTATCCCCAAGCCGACTCCCAGTCCATCACCACGAATACTCTCCCGAGACATTGAGTCACCTACACATGAAATAAACAAAGAAACCATATTCCGAGACCAAACTATCTCCAACTTGACTCATTAGTAGCAAACAACAGTATTACATACGTATAGTATCCATCTAGAAGTCATAATCATGAAGTAATCACGGATATCCAAACAAACAACCCGAAACTGAAACCGACACAGTGTCGGCCGGTCAGACCACGGGCTGCGCCGGTCTGACCGCGCATTACACGCCGGTCTAACCGGCTACCAGAGCCCGGTCTGACCGGTCACATGAAATAATGAATCCTGCGATCACCTGTGAATCCAATCATCTCCAAAACCACTTCGTGAATAAATTCCAAATAACAAAACCAATAATCTCCAATGCCCAATTGTTCATCACAGAATAATAATCAAAAACACCTTTGATTTTACAATTGTAGGATCGTAAAGGGCCTTTCCCACCTCAAAAGCTAGCCTTTGAGGTGAGGGGCTCCCCTACTTATATCTTAGGTCCTTTGCCCTTCCACAACCAATGTGGGACTATTCAACAATCTCCCCCTTCACACATTGGTGTCCCTTAGCCCTTCACCGCCCCTTCACCGTATCCGGGCCCCCACCGGCCCACGGTCCATCGGGTATACGGGCTCCGCAGGCACCCACGGTCCATCAGGCCTTCACACGTGTCCATTGGGCCAGAGATGTTAACCTAGCTTGGCTCTGATACCAATTGTAGGATCGTAAAGGGCCTTTCCCACCTCAAAAGCTAGCCTTTGAGGTGAGGGGCTCCTCTACTTATATCTTAGGTCCTTTACTCTTCCACAACCAATGTGGGACTATTCAACACATTAAACTTGTGGTTGTAGAAAAAACCTTTGCAATGGAAGCCCATAGACTTATGTTAGATTATAAACTCTCTATAGTCTGATGGATTTTGTTCAGGTTGAAAGTTTTTCTCTCCTCGGGGTGTTGCCTGAAGGTGTCAAGCACATGATGACCCTCATATACAACATTTTTTAGCTGCCAGAGCATCCCTTGGTTAGTTTGGTTGGAGACATACCTACCATCAACTTCTTCAATGATTGTGTGGGCTCTAAGGTGCAGCTGATACAAGATGTAAGTTGCAACCTGTCCATGGTGGCCTTCTTCTGATACTTTGCAACAATGAAGGAGATGACACGTATGGCTTGCAATAACACGGTTTATCCAACTATATATCCATGTCTACTTGATACAGAAATTGCCAGAAGAAAGAAATTAAAGTACGACGATAGCTAGAAGTTCTGTTTGGGGAATTTATCATTTCACCTTTTTTTTTGGTGCTAAGTCACATTAATATAAAGCTAAGAAGGTGAGGAAGTCCCGAAAGCAAGGCATATGACTTGGCATACTAATTGAATAGAATGCTTGAATCTTTTCATTTGAACAGTAAAGCTGTCCTTATCAAGTGTGATTTAATTTCTCTGAAATATATGTGGACAATTTTATTCAAATATGTAACTGTACATGCATATACGCTAGGTATTTTTGGAGTTCGAGAAACAAATTCAATGCATTTGAACTTCAAGACATTGTACTGGATCGATGAACCCAAAATTCCTCCAAAGAAATTAATCTTCCAGTACTACACCATGACAAGCATATTTATGACAGGAAATTTCGATGACCCGGCTTTTTCCTGGCCTTCACTCACCAGCCATTTTGTCCCGGCGAGGGCAGTTGACTTTGTGAAAAAGAATTTTCTATAATATGGTGACATTAATATTTTCTTACAATAATTCCTTTAATATGGCCATTCATTAATTTCAATTTCGTTGCATAACATGTGAACTTACATATAGACAACTTGAGATAAGTGAAATATTATAAACAAAGTATTCTAAGTAAATATTGACCTAAGCATATTAATTAAAGTCAATATTGTAACGATCACTGAGAACTTTTGTTCACCTCAATCGGACTTACAGTCAACTTTCTATGAATTTCAAAGCTTAGTCATTTTCAAAAAATAAGAAAAATGGTTTCCACATGCATACTAATCAACTAGTACAGGTGTAAAGAATCTCCTCTATAGACAATCTTTGTGGAATATAATTATGAAAATTGTGGTCCTTAATGAGATTTAAAATTTTGCAGTTGAATGTTTTTTATTTGAGATCATATAGGGAAACAAATATTCGTTACAAGTTCTTAAATCTATCTTAAAAACAAACTTTTAAACTTTTTCCCAAACCTCGTTACAAGTTCTAGAGCTCGGTGAGATATACAACTTTATATCTATTAATGATATTTTTATTTGATATCATTTAGAGTATCAATTAGGCAGTACAAATTTCCGGGAGGTGAAGTTGCTACTACTAGTATCATTTGGCACAAGAACATTGTCCCAATAGAGAACGCCTCAGGATCAATGCAATCAGAAACAGACATGCATGCAAATGCACGAAACAAAAATTAGTGTAACATGACATGTTTACTAACGCCCAAGCGATTTTTATTCTGAACCAGAGTTTTACAAAATAACATACTCCGTATTCTTTTATAACCTTCTGTTTCTCTTAGGGCATTTCTCTTCAGAAACAACCTGGGAAACTTTCCTAATTTCACAATTGGATATATAGCTGTAATAGGGGGCTATTGGAGACTGCCACCTTATCACCTGAAAGTTTCCTTCGGTAGGGAGAGCGACACTCTCACTCATTATGCCTTCCATGGTTATTATCGTCGAGCCCCAATCCACCAAATGCCCTGGAATTGTATTCGAGCTGGTACACCAAATGTGTGGGGCATCATCACGATTTGACAACACATAGTAAGGACGGTTGCTCCCAACACTGTCAGATACATGTTCTCCAAATACATGCAAGTTACACTCTATTACTTTGTTGAGAAATAACAACATCCGGCGCCAGAACTGCGCATTACGGTTGGTTCGTAGTAACCTTGAAAATACATGTGCACCAATAAAATCACGATTGATCAGCACCGCAATCTTCATGGCTATTGGTATTAGCTCCTTATGCTCATCTGGGTTTGTACTTCCAAAAGAAAGGGTCTTAAAGAAGTACCAAAACTCATCTTTACGCATCTTTTTCAGCCTTAGTGCTTGTGTCGTCCCTAGCCTCGAGACTCCCTGCACGCTGCTGATGAGTATGACCTTGCTAACAAATTTTATCATGGAAAGCGAGGACTGAAATCTTCTCCATGCTATCAAATCATTGTCATGTTGAAGCTCAACAACAATTAAGCACTTCCCATTGGAATAAATCAAGTTGTTTTGCTCGATGGGACTACCATCTCCTAATAAATTTCTCAAACCATCGCTGTTGAGACAAATAATACAAGAGAATATTCTCTTCACCATCTCTTCATTCAATACATGCTCTACCAGCGTCTTTTTTCCAATTTCTTGAGGACCAATGATAGGAAGAACTTCTAAAGAAAAAATAGAAGGTTGCATCAAGAAGTCAATGATATGATCTTTCTCCATATGCCGGCCAAACATGCATCTCTCCATGAAAAGATATGTATTGTATGGTTGCCGAAGGATGCGAGGGCAGTCCATCAAAAACACAATAAATTATTTCATATCACCCATCATAGATTCTAAATTCTCTATGATGACCTGAATTTTGTTCAGATTGAAAGATCGGCTCACCTCAGCGTGTCCCTTGAAAGTGTCAAGCACATAGTGGCCTTTGTACATGACAATTCTTAGTTGCCTGAGCTGCAGGAGCATCCCTTGGTTAGAGATGTACCTGCCATCGACTTCTTCAATGATTGTGAAGGCTCTAAGGAGCAGCCGATGCAGCCTAATCATCTTATCCATAGTGTTCTGCTTCCGATACTTAGCAACGAGGAAGGAGATGACACGGCTGGAAATGTCACTAGCCAATGCAGTTAGCAGTATATCCATGGCCACCTTACACAAAAAGTGGCAAGATAAAAGTAGATTGGTGGTGCTATAGCCTTTCAGCTTGGGAACTTCTTTCAGTCTGCTGCTTGTTTTTTGTGTGCCTGTCATTAATAAATAGAGAGTTAATGAGATGGCGATGAAGCCTAACACGTAAGTTAGGAATGGGCATATGGATTTAAAAATATAGTTCAGTTTGTGGCTATCTGAGGTTGTGAAACTATTATAGAATATTGTGGATAAAATATATTGTACTACAACCACCAAAAAACTAATGAAACTTATTCTTCCAAACCAACCATCTGTAGTCACTTAACTTTGTTCTTGGAATGTATATTGCAGATCAGTTGTACCTAACCATTAATGTGCAACAGTGCATAAGGACATGGATGAGGATAAGCAGGTGCAGTACTGACTGTCAATTCTACGAAGAGTTGTGCATCAAATCAGAAAGATTCAAAGTATCTAAGTTCATATTTGGAAATGTTATGAGTCCACTTTCCAACAAATCAAACTGTGTACGATTTAGCCGCCACTTTTGATTGGAACATCTAAATCGTGCGCCATTTACTCAATTAGACAATAGACTTGATAACCTTTCTCTAACACACTGAGGAGCATTTGCACCTAGGGTTGAGTCGTAACTTGTTTCTCTAACACACAGCCACACATCGTACAAAGCTGGCAAAATGTCACGTTCCAAATAAAGATTAGGAATGGCCAAGCCTCTACGACCTCCATTTGTCAAAAATCAACTATGTCTGCAAAATATTAATGCAACAACAATGCTATACACTGCTACTACAATGACTATCGATTTGTTGCGACTTTCAGGCAATATATTTGTGTTTTGACCTTTGTGTGGCTGCGGTGCGGACTGGCAACTTTAACTATGTTGACTTGAATTAGTCCGAAAATCCTATTTAGCGCACAAGTGCTAGGATTCTAAGTCATGCACGTTTCTGGGTCCTTACCCTTACGCACGGCCCACCAGATGATTTTTTTCCCTTTTATTTTCTTTTTTTTTTCGTGCAACGAAGCTGCTGCATGTGCACAGGACTCAGAGGAGGGACTCGACCAAGGCCCTTATACATTTTTGTTTTGGTTTTATCAAATTGTTTTCGAATATGTTTTTCAGATTTGTATATACAAAGCTTATAGACTCAAAATTTATACACCAAAAATTTATATCCAAATTCAGATTCAAATATTTTTCATAAGAATGTTTATAAAGTTATGTGTACAAAGTTTGTGATGTTTATATTTGTATGTATATAGTCTATACACATGATTGGGTATAGTTTTTTTTTTCATTAGTAGAATTTTCTTTTTCTTTTCAAAGTTATTTTTTGAATTGGTTTGTCATCAAACAAGGTTTGGATGGCCCATATGGGCATGGGAGACAGGGGGAGGCATGCATGTTCAGCGTCGGTATATACCCAAATCACATTTTATTTATGACAACTAGAAATAGATCAGTAACAAAAGATTTGTACCAGCTTCTAGTGATTCTGGTCGTCATACAAAAGTGCTAGGTGTCTTTTGGTTCCGTGCTAGTCGCGACCGGTGACTGGATATTAAGTAAATTTAGCAATCTTTTTTTTCGTTAGTGTAGATGGCAAAGGATATAAATTAGCAAGTAATACTCAGAACCTAGCAAGGCAGTATGAAATGCTATGTACGTGCAGGCAATAATCTAGTGTGTCCTTGTAAGTGGCAGAGATAAGCCTAGGGCAGCTAGGACTTGAGCCCTAGGCTTGTCTCCTAAACTCTTACTAAAATCTATCAAAACTTAATGAAAATTTTGAAAATACAAGGTGTATAAGCAAGTTGAGCCCTACTCTTGGAGATTTTCTAGCTCCGCCCCGCCTTGTATGATACTCCCTCTATTTCATATTATAAATCATCTGATTTTTTTTCTTAGTCAAAGTCCTCTAGGTGTGACCAAATTTATAAAAGAAATGCTAATATTTTCTATACAAAACAAACGTATTATCAAAATATACTAAGAAAAAAGCCAAACGACTTGTAATATGAAACAAAGAGAGTAGCATTCAATGTACATATGCCTGCCATATAATACAGTACCATACCATAAGAGACGGGCGTACTTATCCTTTATATGCTTAAGAAAATAGATTCTTTTTTAAACAAGTGGATTTTGAGTATATTTTTAACTAAATCACCGGGGGGGAGAACTTCCCCATCTGAATTCGTCATTGCATTTGTGATAGAATAAGGTACATTACATAAGATTAAGAGTTTGGAGGGAGGGAAGAGAAAATTTGTTTCCAAACAGAAATTACATGTCTGTTTTCAATCTTCAAATTTTCTGCCTAGAGGGCTGCTTCGCTTACACAACTTTGCAGGCTGGATCCAACTGATGGGGTTCGTCCCCTAAAAACAACATCGTGCCTGTGATTCCAAATCGCCTACAGACAGAGCAGGTAGAAGACTTGAAAGTGTTGTGTCGGCATTTTTGTTTAACTGTGGAAAAGCAGAAGACCTTGCTAACTTCTATTCTATAGCAATCAATATAACATACCAGAAACTCACTATTAAATACAGCCATCAGATAATTATACA
This sequence comes from Oryza glaberrima, assembly GCF_000147395.1. Taxonomy (NCBI): domain Eukaryota; kingdom Viridiplantae; phylum Streptophyta; class Magnoliopsida; order Poales; family Poaceae; genus Oryza; species Oryza glaberrima. The sequence continues at coordinate 20,388,586 of NC_068326.1, forward strand.
CTCAATAATTAACACAGAAAAAACTGTTGGTCACAACTATGTTTCACAGGAACTGGTGATTTATACCCTTCTCTTTCTCTTGAGGCCTCTATCTTCAGGAACAACTTCCGAAGCTTTCTGAACAACACATTCCTTTACTAGATAGCTGTAGTATGGGGGTATTGGAGACCTCCATTTCACAAGTTCAAAGCTTCCTTCACTTGGAGCAGCAACACCTTTGAGAGAAATGTCTTCAGATGCTATTTTCCGCGTACCACATTCTACCAAATTCCTAGTGGTACTGTATGAACTACTGCACAGAATGAAGGTACCATCATTATAATTAGAAATGTAGTAAGAGAGGCCTTTCCTAAGGCAGTACAATGGGTGTTCTCCAAAGACATGGAAGTGCCACTGTACTGATTTGTTAAGAAATCTCAAGATATGGCTCCAGAACTCTGCACTAAGGTTAGCTCTTAATAACCTCGAAAGCACATTTGCACATACAAAGTCGCCACTCATTAATGTTGCGATCTTTATTGCTATTGGCAATAGCACCTGATGCTCATCTGGGTTTTCACTTCCAAAGCTAAGGGTCCTAAAGAAATACCAGAACTCATCAGGATGCATCTCTTTTAGTTGTAATGTTGGTGTTGTTCCTAACCTCGAGACCTTCTGCAGACAACTAATTAGTATGACCTTGTTTAGATGATTTATCTTTGAAAACAAGGAATATAACCTTTTCCATGCTACCAAATCAGTATCATGTTCAAGCTCAACAACAAGTAAGCACCTCTCACTGAATGACATTAAATTGTGTCGCTTCATGGCACTACCATTTTCCAGACTGTTAAGATCATTGCCGCTGAGACGAATAATACAAGAAAAATGTTTCTTCACCATCTCCTCATTACATACATGTGCAACCAGAGTCTTTTTCCCGATTTCTCGACGGCCAATGACAGGAAGAACTTCTAAGGTCGAATTAGAAGGTTGCATCAAAAAGCTAATGATATGAGCTTTCTCCTTGTGACGACCAAACGTGCACCTCTCCATGAAAAGATATGTAATGTATGGTTGGCGAAGGATGCGAGGACAGTCCATCAAAAACACAACGAATTCTTTCGTGTCACCTATTGTAGATTCTAAACTCCCCACAGTAACCTGGATTTTCTTCAGATTGAAAGAATGGCTCACCATGGTGTGTCCCTTGAAGGTGTCAAGCATGTGATGGCCTTCATAGACAACTTCTCTTAGCCGTCTGAGCTGCAGGACCCTCCCTTGGTTGGAGATGTACCTGCTATCAGCTTCTTCAATGATTGTGGAGACTCTAAGGATCGAGCATCTGATGTAATCTATCCATCATATCCATGGTGGTCTTCTTCTGATAATTCAGAAGGAGGTAGGAGATGATGCGGCTCGCAAGATCACTGGCTAATGCAGACAGCAGTATATCCATATGCCTTCTTAATACTTCAACTGTGGGAAGAAAGGAAGTACTTCCTCCGTTTCATATTATAAGACTTTTTAACATTGCCCATATTCATATATATGTTAATGAATCTAGACATATATATACATATACATACATATATATATATATATATATACATATATATGCGCGCGCGCGCACCTAGATTCATTAACATCTATATAAATGTGGGTAATGCTAGAAAGTCTTATAACCTGAAACGGAGGTATTATGTATATGGGCAAAACTATGTGTAGCAGCTGTGGTTGGGTAATTTTTTCCATTCCACACATTGTTTTTATTAGCTATAGGAGCTAATTAATTAAGGAGAAGATGAGGAAGTTCATATCTCCAAATTCTCAAAAACAAGGCACATGGCTTGACATACTGGTTGAAATATAATGCTTGAAAGCTCCCATTTGAACAGTGGAGCTGTCCTTGTCAAGTGCTTTGGTTTCTTGAAAGACGTATAGGCATAAAGTCAACAAATGTAATTGTGCATGCAATGACTTTGTATTCAACGGATGTAATTGTGCATGCATATGCTACGTATTTTGGAGTTGAAGAAATAAAGTCATTGCATTTGAACTTTGAAACCCTGTACTGTCTACATGAACCAAAAATTCCTCTTAAGAACTTCATTAATGTTCTACACCATGACCGGGATATTTATAACTGGAACCTGGACCAATCTTTCACTACTAGGAAACATCAAATATATATATGTTGGCACTATATGTGCTGAAAGTGATAAAACCGGCACCTATAATGCCTTTCCCGCCCGCGCGCCCGTCAGCCCACCAAAATGCCAAGAACTGACATCTTTATCTCCTAATAGGTGCCCATTTTTTTATTAAAAAAATCGGCATCTTTTACCCCTGTCAGAAATAGATGCCGGTTTTAATTTACATCCAACATCTTTTAGTTGGCGCAGGACCCACCCAAAAACCAGCATCTTTGTGGTAAAAGGAATAGGTGCCGGCTTTTTAAAAAAATGATACCTATAATATATTATAGGTGTCGGTTTTCTAACCGAGCCGAGCCGCACGGGGAGCCGCGTCCGTTTTTATCCCCCCACCCCCACCCCCTCTCTCTCTCCTTATCTCTTTCTTTATTCTCTCATTCTTCTCCTCTTCTCTTCCCCTTGGCTCTCTTGCGCCCTCCCCTCGGCTCTCTCGCGCGTCGGCTGCGGCCGGGTGGTGGAGATGGCGGCGGCGATGGAGGCGGAGGCGGCAGCACCCTCGGCCAGATCCGGCCTGGAGTGGCGGCCCAGCGGTGGACGTGGAGGTGGTGCGCTCTCTGCCAGATTCGGCCGGGAACGGCGGCCCAGCAGGACGGGAGGCGGGGGCGGGGCGGGAGGGAGGGCGGCGGCGGCGCCCTCCGCCAGATCCGGCCGGGAGCAGCGGCCCGGTAGGAGGGGAAGCGGGGGCGGCGGTGGGCGGTGGCAGGAGGGAAGGCGGCGGCGGCGCCCTCTGCCAGATCCTGCTGAGAGCGGTGGCCCGGCAGGAAGGAAGGCAGGAGTGGCAGCGGCGGGCGGTGGCGAGAGGGAAGGCGTCGACCCGACAGCGGCGGCGGCACCTCCCCTCCGCCAGATCTGGCCGGGAGGATACTCGGCGATGGCCCAGCGGTGGCGAACGAGAGCAGAAGCGACAACGACAGCCTGGTAGCGGCATCTTGTGTTTATGTGTGCTCATGTGTTCTTGATGTTCATGTTGTGTTCATGTGTTCATGTGTTCTTGAAGTGAAATTGATCGATGCATGCATCGAGCCAACTTTTTTTTTGCATTCCTAAGACATCAAAGGTGTCGGTTCTAAAACCGGCACTGATGACCAAAAGTCATCAGTGCGGCCTCCGTGGTACCGGTTGGGAAAACCGACACCTAAGGGGGGTTCCAAACCGGCACCAATTAGGGTTTCTATAGTAGTGTTTCTTTTGTGGTACACTCGATCGGCCGCCATTTTCTCGGGGAGAGGGGGCCTTTGTCTGGTTGGAGTACAATAGCACACATACTTAGAACCATCCCAACTAAAGGCAAAAAAAAAAAGTAAAAGTGATTGTAATTATAGGATCACACAGCAAGAACCAAGCTAATCAGATAGGGGTGAATGGTTGGTATACCCAAAAACCAAAACCGTTAGCGGAATTAAAAGTTGCCCTCGAATTGATGGAGATCGGTCTGACCGGAGTAGATGCGCCGGTCTAACAGCTTGAAGACCTCTTATCTGACCAGCGTTGTAGCTCCGGTCTAACAGCACGATCTCGCCGCCGTCACTTGTCACCATCACCAGTCTAACCGTCATATTGTCGCTAGTCTAATCGGGCCAATATCGTCGGTTTGACCACCGGTGTGACCGTCGAAACCCAAGAAAACACAAATTGAAAATCTCTCCAAGTAGATTGAACTTTATTGCTTATATTCGTGTTTAAAAGTGCAACAACAACACTCCCTCAAGCATCTCGACTAAACTCGAAACCCTAACTTTTCTCTAAAACTAAACTCTCACAAAATTAATATCATGAGGCCTCAACCTCCTCTCTATTTATACCTGAGGTAAGTAGCCTAAAGAAAGAAGTCTTAATATACTAGGAAACCTTCTCGCACAAGAAATAAACAAACTCCAATCATACCAAATTTGGACTCCTTCCAAATTTGACTCCACATCCCATACGCACTCAATATCTCCATCATATGCCATATGGAATCTTTACAAACCAAGTGCATTGATATTTAGCCTAAGCATCCCGCATGATATCTTGGTCGTCTCGATGTCATGTTCTCCCAAGTTGACTCCCGATTCATCACAGGCAACACTCTCTCGAGGCATCAAGACTCACATACACATGAATCAACCAAGAAACCATATTCGAGCACAACTTCTCTTCAACTTAACATTAGCAAACAACAGTATTACAAATGCATAGTATCCATCTAGAAGTAATAAACATGAATTAATCATGAGTATCCAAACAAAAAACCCAAAACCAAAACCGACACAATAATGCACAATAATATACATGAGCAATAAAAGTAAGATCTATTTATAGCATTTGTTTAGTATTGCTAGCATGCACAATAATATACAATAAGCATAAAACAAAGCTTTCTTTTTTCTCATTTTTCATTTATTTTCAGATTTGCTTGATAAAACCAAGAGCACAAACTCCCATCAAAGCATGCCAAAAGGATGAATAATTCCCAATTCTCATGAAGAAAAAGCAAACTGAGAAGCATCCAATGGTTTAGTGAAAATATCAGCAAGTTGCAATTTTCTATCCAAAAACTTCAATTCAGCATAATGATGACTAAGGAAAAATGAGTGAGTTGATTCATTGTCTAAAAACTCTATTTCTATATGATATGATATGATAATATGTCAAAACAAGTTCGATAGCCCATTCATAACACAAGCAATCCCTTTCTCTTGGCACGTGTAACTATTCCCCTCCTTGTCTAGGATTTCTGTCTTCAGGAAGGCCCTAATGAGATCTACCAGTGCTTCGTTTTCATTCCCCCAGCTCCCCAGAGCGCTGAAAAAGCCTATGATAGAAGTATTAGGATTAAGACTAAAAAGAATACCATTGATACCGAACTACCGTGAATAAGATGGATTGGCTAAGGTCTTCACCTCAACGGGGTATTCCAATAGAGTTACTTCTAAGGAGGTTCGCTAGCACTCAGAAACCTGGGAGTCCATGCAGTGAAACGTTCCATAGACTACTCACCCGGCCACACCTCGGAGCCGATGAAGGCTAGCAATACAAGCATCATCTGTCCAACAGCCTACTTCTTATCCGTAAACATCACAGTTCGTTAGTGCAAGCGAGAATGAGAACGGCACTATCTTAGAAGAAATTAGTAGAACTTAGTTCAGACTTCAGAATGCACATACGTATGCTATATACTCTCACTACGATTCCAGATTAGAACCGGAATAGTTAACCGATGGAATAGGTGTAGGCGATTTTTGATCATTTCCTTTTCTCGTAGATAGCTGTACTAGTACTAGTGGCAAAAGAACCCATCCCAAGAACCCTCAAACCAGTATTTACCCTGGAGAACACGGCTCCACAACGTATTTGGTAGCAGATCTACTTTTCCTTATCTGTTAATGAGACTATACCTTTCCTCTGCCTATGAGCTAGCTAAAGATACATCGTTATCCTTTCCAACAATGCAGGAGGAATCAATGGTCATGTCAGGTTTCAGATCCAAAGAGAGATGTCAAACAAGCGCCGAATCTGAGTACTTAACTTGCCCAAGGAACAGATGATTGTAGCATCTGGGGTTTGCAATTCTTCCTATCCAATAGGTCTCTCGTATTCACTTTATCCATTAACAGTAACCAAGTGAAAACTTTTTTTCTCGAATACACAAAAGAGTTATGTATCATTGTATTAATAGAAGAAGAAAGACGTCCAATCACACTAAAAACAACAAAAAGAAATATAAGAATTTGTGCCACCACAAAACAAGTCACCGCAAGACAGCAACACATCAAAAAGAATTAAAGAAAAATCCTAGCAGTGGTCCACAACTAGGGATAGCCCATTAGCTCTTGCCAAACTCCATAGGCGGGCTTCCTCACTTCCCGCCAAACCTAGTGAAAAAAGCTTTGCTTTTCCATATCCAAGAGAGAGTAATTAGAGGATTCAAAGTCCAGAAATTGAGCTTGTTGTTTTTTGAGGTGAAAGCAGCAAGAGCATTGCCGAATATATTAGAAGGATAGAGTTGACCCTGTAAATTGAGCTTGTTGTAAAAGTATTGAATAGTGTACTTGGCATTACCCAAAAATAAATCCAGATATTTGAATTGTTGGATACTGAGAAAGAAGCTAGCTCTTGGTTTGTTTTGAACATATTCATCATAGGCTTGTGAAGACAGTGGTAGCAGAAATTGACTTTAATTTGGACATCTCTCTGGAAATGTTTTTCCACATTATCATTCTTATTCCTGGCATATGATGATAGTCTTGATAGTCTTGGCTAAGATTGAGCTCTTACTTTCCCTTCCCGGATCCTCCTAAAAGGAGTACAGGAATCACCAACACCAATGTTTTGACAATACTTTTAAGAGGAATGTCTTCGACTGTTATTTTCTTTTGCATCCCCTTTATAACCTTGCAGTTATGTCCAAACTATTGCATAAATGAGGGAACCATCATGATAATTAGAAACAAAGTAGAGGACCACAGCTTTTACCAGTGAGATCAAATCAACAATCAAGATTCATGACTTCAAGTGATTTATAATGCAACATATTCACTAGAACATATGTTGAATAGAAAAACCCCTACATATATACCTATTGCATTATTACTCTTTCTCAAATTAACTCCATCACAAAAATAACTAAGAGAACTTTCAATATTTTTTTGAGCCTTTTGTGCTCATTTTAGCATAACCTCTCAATCATTCCGGGTACGTCCTTGTCGTCAAGACTGTTGCCAAGGATTCGGCACCTATTATTTTCCTCATTGCGAATATATCTTTGTCATCAAGACTGTTTCCAATGATTCGGTATTTACTTTTACCTCTCTTAAAAGTAAATACAAGCAATATTAATACTTGCGGCATTTGGATCAAACAAAGAGCAATTTCAGGAATAACATCCAACAAGCATATATACAAGCATTACTCATCCAAACTAAGCACTAGTTTCGACATTGCTTATTCTCTTGATTCAAGTAAAAGAATTTAAGTGACATGCATCACTTCCTTAAAAGGAATATCTAAGCCTCATGAAAAGCCTACAATGCATACAAGCTATGCTCGCGATAAATAAATCTTACTTATATTGCTAGCATGCACAAGAATATACAATAAGCATAAAACAAAACTCTCTTTTTTCTCATTTTTCATTTATTTTCATATTTGCTTTATAAAACCAAGAGCACAAACTCCCACCAAAACATGCCAAAAGGATGAATAATTCCCAATTCTCACAAAGAAAAGCAAAGTGAGAAGCATCCAATGGTTTAGTAAAAAAATATTAGCAAGATGCAATTTTCTATCCAAAAACTTTAATTCAACATAATGATGACCAAGGAAAAATGAGTGAGTTGATTCATTCTGTCTAAAAACTCTATTTTTATATGATATGATAATATGTCAAAGCAAGTTTGATAGCCCATTCATAACACAAGCAATCCCCTTCTCTTGGCACGTGGAACTATTCCCCTCCTTGTCTAGTATTTCTGTCTTTAGGAAGGCCCTATTGAGATCTACCAGTGCTTCGTTTTCATTCCCCTAGTTCCCCAGAGCACTGAAAAAGCCCATGATAGAAGTGTTAGGATTAAGACTAAAAAGAATACCATTCATACCGAACTATCCTGAATAAGATGGATTGGCTAAGGTCTTCACCTCCAGCCAATCAGAATCTGAAGTCAGCGGGGTATTCCAATATAGCTACTTCTAAGGAGGTTCGCTAGCACTCAGAAACCCGGGAGGCCAGGCAGTGAAACGTTCCGTAGACTGCTCACCCGGCCACACCTCGGAGCCGATGAAGGCTGGAAATACAAGCATCATCTGTCCAACAGCCTACTTCTCATCCGTAAACATCACAGTTCGTTAGTGCAAGCGGGAATGCGAACACCCTATCTTAGAAGAAATTAGTAGAACTTAGTTCAGAATGTACATATGTATGCTAGATACTCTCACTACGATTCCATATTAGAACCGGAATAGTTAACCAATAGAATAGGTTTAGGCGATTTGATCGTTTCCTTTTCTCGTAGATAGCTGTACTAATACTAGTGGCAAAAGAACCCATCCCAAGAACCCTCAAACCAGTATTTACCCCGGAGAACATGGATCCACAACGTATTTGGTAGCGGATCCACTTTTCCTTATCTGTTAACGAGACTATACCTTTCCTCTGCCTATGAGCTAGCTAAAGATTCATCATTATCCTTTCCAGCAATGGAGGAGGAATCAATGGTCATGTCAGGTTTCAAATTCAAAGAGAGATGTCAAGCAAGCACCAAATCTGAGTACTTAATTTGCCTAGGGAACAGATGATTGTAGCATCTGGGGTTTGCAATTCTTCCTATCCAATAGGTCTCTCGTATTCACTTTATCCATTAACAACAACCAAGTGAAAACTTTTTTTCTCGAATACACAAGAGAGTTATGTATCATTGCATTAATAGAAGGAGAAAGACGTCCAATCACACTAAAAACAACAAAAAGAAATACAAGAATTTGTGCCACCACAAAACAAGTCACTGCAAGACGGTAACACATCAAAAAGAATTAAAGAAAAGTTCTAGCAGCAGTCCACAACTAGGGATAGCCCATTAGTTCCTGCCAAACTCCATAAGAGGGCTTCCTCACTTCCCGCCAAACCTAGTGAAAAAGCTTTGCTTTTCCATATCCAAGAGAGAGTAATTAGAGGATTCAAAGTCCAGAAATTGGGCTTGTTGTAAAAGTATTGAAAACTATACTTGGCATTACACATAAACTGTATTAGGTGTTATATTACCCAATACATAAAATTGTCACATATTCTAGTCCTTAACTGTGAGTTGTCAGAATATGGCTCCAGAACTATACCCTAAAGTTATCTCTTAGGCCGAGTTTAGTTCCAAATTTTTTCTTCAAACTTCCAACTTTTCTATCACATCAAAACTTTCCTACACACACAAACTTCGAACTTTTCTGTCACATTGTTCTAATTTCAACCAAACTTTCAATTTTGGCGTGAACTAAACACACCCTTAATAACCTAAGGCTTCCTAAGGCTTTTATACCTTTCTTTTTCTCTTGAGATACCTCTCTTTTGGTACAACCTGTGAAGCTTTCTTATTGACACAATTTCCCAGGTAGCTGTAATAGGGAGCTATTGGAGATTGCCACCGTAACACCTCAAAGTTTCCCTCGGTGGGAATAATTGCGGTTTTATTAAGTAAGTTTTCAACCGTAATTTTCAGAACACCCGTGTCCTCCAAGCTTGTAGTAGAGGTATATATTTTATTGGCTAAAATGACGGTGCCATCAGCAATATCAAAAACAATGTGAGAACGGTTTTTCCCAACACGGTCATTTGCGTGTTCCCCAAATAAATGGAAGTGCAGCCGTTGTCCTTTTATCATGCGATCCAACATATGGCTCCAGAATTCTGTACTAAAGTTAGCTCGTAATAGCCTTGAAACTATATTTGCACATACAAAATCACCTTTCGCCAATTTTGCCATCTTCATGGCCATTGATAACAGAAACTGATGCTCATACGGGTTTTCACTTCCAAAGCAAAGGGTCCTGAAGAAATTCCAGAACTCGTCTGAGCGCATCCGTTTTAGCTTCAGTGCTTGTGTTGTCCCCGATGTTGAGACCTTCTGCACACAACTAATAAGTAAGACCTTAATCATAATATTTATCTTCGAAAGAGAGGAGCGAAATCTTCCCCATGCCACCAAATCAGCTTCATGCTCAAGCTCTACAACAAGTAAACTCCTCTCAGTAAAGGAAATTAAGTTGTGTCCCTTGCTAGTACTGTCATTTTCTATATTGTTAAGATCATCGCTGCTGAGACGAATAATGTGTGAGAAATGTTTCTGTACCATCTCCTTGTTCAGTACATGCTCTACCAGCGTCCTCTTTCCGATTTCTCGAGGGCCAATGACAGGAAGAATTTCTAAGGACAAACTTGAAGGTTGCATCAAGAAATCAATGATACGATCTTTCTCTACATGCCGACCAAACATACACCTCTCCATGAAAAGATATGTGTTGTATGGTTCGCGAAGGAAGCGAGGGCAGTCCATCAAAAACACAACAAATTCTTTCAAATCACCTATCGTAGACTCCAAACTCTCGATGCTGACCTGGATTTTGCTCAGGTTGTTGAAAGGTTTGTTCACCTCGGTCTGTCCCTTGAAGGTGTCGAGCACATAATGGCCTTCATACATGGCGTTTCTTAGCTGCCTGAGCTGCAGAAGCATCGCTTGGTTGGAGATGTGCCTTCCATCAGCTTCTTCGATGATTGTCCGGGCTCGAAGCAGCAGCTGATGTAGCCTAATTGTCTTATCCATGGTGGTCTGCTTCTGATACTTGGCAACGATGAAGGAGATGGTCCGACTGGCAATTTCACTGGCTAATGCAGAAAATAGAATATCCATGCCTACTTAGTACATAAAAAATGCGGCGACAAAAAAAGAAAGTATTCAGATAGTTCGAGCTGTATATAGCACTTCTGGTTGGGGAATTTTTCATTCCACTGCTTAGTTTTTATGTGCTAGTCACATTCATATAAAGCTGAAGGCGTTAAGGAAGTCCAACAAACAACGCATATGACTTGGTATTCTGGTTGAATAGAATGCCTGCAACTTTTCATTTGAACCGTTTAAAGCTGTCTTTATGAAGTGCTTTAATTTCTATGAAATACTAAGTGTTTATCAAGTTCAACTTTTCAATTGTGCGTGTATACGCTACGAGTTTTTGCAGTTGGAGAAACAAAGTCATTGCATTTGAACTTGGAGACGTACTAGACAGATGAACCTAAAATTCCTCTGAGGTTAAAATTCCTCCGAGGTTTTCCTGGTCTTCACTCGCCAGCCATTTTGCCCCGGCGAGGGGCGGTAAATGTCTAACTTTTTTTTTTAACAAATCGAGAAGCGCCAATTTCATTAAATAGAACAGAAAAAAGCCATCATGCTATGAGTAAATGTTTAATTGAAGCACAATCGTACTCATACGTACAACCATCCCAAGTAATGGCAAAGAAAAGGTCAATCATGCGGTTGATGTATATGACACGGCCACATTCAACCATCATTGCTATGAGTACGAAAATGAGATTCAATCGGTTGCAAAATGTAGGCGTGTGCTTTGACCTCCGCTTGTGGACACGAGAAAAGGCAAAGATTTCAATTATGTTGATCCATTCAGGAAAAAAAAACTATGTTCATTTGGATTAATCACGTTGAATTGTTTGCACTAATAAGAGTTAGAATTTTTCAACTGCGTAGGCGAACCTCCTTTTTTTCTTCCAACAGATTTCTCATTTGTCAATTTAGCGGATTGCTCCGATCACTTTTTGGCAGCTCCACCACGAAGTTAATACCGTTAAGATGACTTAACACAGTAGGGACAAATCAAAGCTTCAGGTAGAAAAGGAGAGCAAAATCATAAAACCTAAAGGGAAGGGGTAAAGTCACAATTACGTGGGAAGAACACAACTTCCTTTTCTAAACTACTCCAGTTGACAAATTCAGAGCCGTGGTGGACATTCCTAACCCATGACGTGGCTGCCGGCTTTCATTTACAGGGCCCATGTATTGACGCCCATGGGCTTGCATATGAATTGTCTAAGATCTCTCTAATAATACTACTACTAATGGCTGGACAGCACCGAACTGCTACAGTCATGCAATAACCGGGAAAAAAATACTTCATCCACTTTGGAAAATCATGCTACAGGCTGTGTTTTCTGAGGCTCGTAAAACCCTTAACGCGGCAAGCCTGCAATGCGACTGATGGTTGCCTGGAAGAGCATGCTGTTCTGTTCCAAGATAAGAGTCGGATCAATTTATGCGGTTATATAAATAATCTGTCCTGTAGCACATGATACCACAAAAGAAATTCCAATAAAAAAAAAAGACCACTGCAACTTAATAAGGGCATTATGAACCTCTAAGTTTAAAACAATTGTTATTTACAGTTTGATTGACAATGATACAAATGTTAATGTTAAAAGCACTAGTCTACAGGTGGTCCCTCTACCATGAACCACAACATAGCGAAACGCAGTGTACAGTTACAACACCATCAAAACTGCAGTAGTGGCACTGTTATGATATGAGGTAATCTTTTGCACGGTGCACCTCTGAGAGGCAAAAAAAGGATAAATTAATGTAAGCTGGAAAATTCAGGAAGGCCGCTTATGAAGGAAACAGTAAAGCACCTCAAGCAGCTTATGCGGTCAGGTCAGAGATCTGCCTGCCCATTCACGTTCTCTCCGCTTAAGCTTTGCTTGCATCTTGTTGAATTTTTGTTTTCCTTTCTCAAGGAGAGGATCAACCACTACATAGTCATCTGGATCATCTTTCCTCGTCATTCCATCCTGTAAATATCAGATAACAACTCAGGCACTGCACATAATGAATCTATTTGCCACTTGTGTGCTGAAAAAGATGAGAGCAAGAAAAGTAGAGGTTGTGGTAGCATACCTTAGAAGAATCAGGTTCAAAAGTCAGCCGGTTGCTGTGCCACCCTGTGTAATCCTCTTCATCAGTCTTCTTTTCTGTGTTACCAGTTGCAGGGTTCTTACTGAGAAACGATGCCTTGAACTTCTGTAGCTTCGCTAACGTCTAACAAGAAAAACAACAGGTAAGCAACATTTCACAGCTCAACTTAGAGAACATAGAAGCTAAGAAGTAGATGTGATGCTAATTGGAATATGATTATATGAATAGGCATGAACATCTTGGCATGGGATAAAAATGTTGAAATTACAAACAAGCAAAAAAAAATCACTACCTCATCTTCACGGCCTTGAAGACGGCGCCTTTTCTGTTTTTGCAAATGCTTCTCTTGCTCAGCTGGATTCAATAGCTGCAAATTAGCATCGCCTTTGGACATCCTTTCAGCACTGGCTTCTGAGCCAATGCCTTTTTTCTTCATAGAAAATTTTCTAGACTTGGTTAGCTGGTGGTCTTCATTGTCATCATCATTGTCATCGTCACTCCTGCAAACATCAGATAGGTAACAAATTTACTAAAACCATTGGAATAAAATGAAGTTCAGAAGTCCAGTACAGCATGGTCCACTGATTCTGAACAACGTTACGGTTAAAGGATGAACAGAAATAAACCGAATCTTTTAAGATTGAAATAGACCATTTCTTTTAAGATTGATTCTGGTTTGGAAAGATAGTCCATTTGGAGTTTCAGACAGATTCTCGACCCTGAATATTAGTTTGCCAATAACTAAATGTAAATACTGTACCATGACATTTCAGAACATAATCATATAATATTGTATAAGAGAGAGGTATTTCAGGGGGCTGCAGGATTGCATGCTAAGTAGTGAAGTCAAAAAGGGGTATATTATAGTTGTTCAATAGGGTCAAATCCGATTTATCCCCTCCTCCCCTCTTTCAACTATTGCAAAAGTACAGTTCACCGTTGTTCAATATTACATAATAATGAGGCTTTGAAATAAACAACCTTTTCAACATTACACAGCTATTTCAAAGGTATGGTACAGATAAGGTTATACAGAGATATGGTAGATATGAACCTGTGAACTGGTAACTCCTTGTCTTTACGGTGTGCTTTATCTGTACCAAGCAACAAAACAAAGTATTAAACAATATTTAGCAATCATAATTCCGTAAGTATTAAAAAATTGCAAACATTGGCAGGAAATTGCAGAAGCACACTACCTGCTAAAACTGTTACACTACTATCAAATTGTTCAACAGTTGGATATTGATGTTTCTAATATAAACAGGAAGATAATTTACCTGTTTTTTTGGAGGTTTCACTAGAGCGGATGTCCCCAAGCTCCCTGCGTTTTCTTAGAATTTGAGAGCGCATTCTGTTATCAAAATCCTCCTCGTTTTCATCGTCAGGATAATCATCTGTTTCTGAATCATGCTCTAGCTCTCTGAAGTCAGATTTTTTTGATACTAAAGCCTCCCTGACAGATTGAACTGTCTCCTTTTTTTTGTCCTCTTGCTCCTTGGTCTGCAAGATTGGAATAAGCACAATGACTTTTTACATTTAAGAGGAACTAAAACTAATTCATAATAAAGTAAATATGTCCAATGCCATCGTAAAGGAACGCAAAAAAATACCATCCAAAAGGTCTTCTGTAGTAAAATGCCATCATCAGACATGAAAAATTCTGGGGAATACTACTGCTGCAACATTTCCCATTCACTTAACATCTATTTTGGTGAGAGAATTCGAAAGGAGGCAAAATAGATTTTGAACTTGATAATTACATGGATTAGAAATACTTTATTAAATCTGCATAAAGAATTGTTCGCTTGAAAATTAAATGTTTAATCTGATTTTTAAAAATGCTTCCAAGTTTTGATATGTTATAACAGGTGAAACTGCCTAAGTAACAACAAAAGAAAAGAAAATGAAAGTAAAAAGTGTGGGGGAAGGGGGGAATGGGCATTTCATACCCATGGGATGGAAAATGTGATGGTAATGATAATTATCAGAATATTTCATGTTCGCGATAGCATTTTTCTAAATGAGACCATTGTAATGGTTCCAAGATGACATTCCTCTGTAATGTCTCTTAACAAGTTAACTCTTAATCTGATCTAAAGGTGGCACAGTAATTGCAAAACCATAGCAGAGTAACAGTTTATGCCCTAAAGTAACAAAAGACAGATTGTGCATGACTGAAGAACAACATATAACAGGAAATCAGATCATAAATGAGAGTATTCTGATTAGTACTAAGTACAGAGTGGTCCTGAGTTCATAGTACATGTTTCCTGGAAAATAAACTAGGACCTCCTTTGTAACAAAGGAATTTCTAGGAAGCGGTTCAGTTCTCTCAGGAACCAGGAAAAAAATCATGTGTTCAAAAGGAGGCCTAGTATGAAATATTTATTTAAAAAAATACTTTTTTGACTCAATGTCTTGTAGCTAGATACTTGGCTATGAAGTATTATGGACTAGTGAAAACTGAAAACACATAACCTACATAAACAGCTCAAATGAACCACCTTCCTTGGTAAAGTAGAAAAAACAGCACATCAAGTCCTGATTTCATACTGTAAGGTGCTGAAACAGCAGCGTTACTGCAGAGTTTGTTTTGTCCTGTTATTGTTACTGTGAGTGTGTTCACTGGCCAGTTGCCAGTTTTAAAGGCTTATCTAACTACAAATGATATTACTCACCAGTTGTTCATCCGGTGCCTCTCCTTTAAGAAACCGAGGATCATCCAACACATCGTGAATACTTTTTATTTTGTCCTTCACAGAGGATGCTGCCTCATTCTCCTCCTCTTCTACTTCATCTCCAAATGAAAGCACATTAAGTTGCCTGTATGATGAATAAAACAAGTCAAAACAAACGCACATCTCCCTATCTTTTCAAGGGCAACATGAAGTGGCAGACAACTTACTTAACGGCTTTCTTCTTTGATTTCCCCTCGATATCACCCTTGGCAGTAGGCTCAGTCTTCTTAAGTTGCCTTGGAACAATATCATCAAATGGGTTCCAGAGTACCTTCAGAATTAGAAGCATACGTAGCTAACCATTAAATAAGTTGGCTTCACCATAAATAGTTTTTAGAAGGTACTATATCATCAAATTGTAAGTACCAAAACAAAGTGGAAGTGCACCAAAAACGAGAGAACAAAAGACAACCTCAACTGAAAGAATTTTCTGCGGATACACAGGTCGATCATCCTTATCAGTCTCGATATCAGCCAAGGCTAGAAGGTTGAAAATAGAATCGCCAGTGACCTGCATACAGCATACAACATCATAATAAGCAACCATAATCACCCTAAATGAGACAAATGCATAGCACCAAATACCGCCCTGAGATCAATAATCAAGCCAAACACAGTACCTTCCCAAAGATGGTATTCTTCTTATCGAGCCAATCACAACGGTCAAGGCTGATAAAGAATTGACTCCCATTCGAGTGAGGCGTGCCGGCATTGGCACACGCCACTAAACCCCTGTGGTTAAACCTCAAGCGCGTATGGAACTCATCTGCAAATGGGGCCCCATATATGCTCTCACCCCCTGCATATAGCAATTAGACACATATCACCTTCAATTCAAAAGCATTATACAACTCCCCAATTACACTATGGCTCACATACCCAACAAATTAACACAATCAAATTGTTAACCAGGCAGCATATATCCTACTAACTTTTCGGTCACTGTTCAGCAATTCGATCCAACCCCCCCCCCCCCCCCCAAGCAACCTAATCAGGCCAACAAACAGTACAGTCTGGAATCACAAACCCTAGATACAGATAGGCGAAGGATTTGGGGATCTCACCGGTGCCGGAGCCGGTGGGATCGCCGCCCTGGACGAGGAAGGACTTGATGACGCGGTGGAAGAGCGTGCCGTCGTAGTAGCCCTCGAGGCAGAGCTGCACGAAGTTGCGCACCGCCTTGGGGGCCTCCTTCGGCCACAGCTCGATGTCGAGCGGGCCGGCCGTCGTCTGCACTACCACCTTGCCCTTCGTCGGCGGCTCCAGCACGTACACCGACGACATCTCGCCGGCCTCCCGTTCGCCTCCGGCCTCCGCCTCCGCCGCCGCCGCCGCTGCTCTGCCCTAGGGCTCGCTCTCCGGCCGGTCGGGATGGCTCGGGTGCTCGGGTTCGTATGGTCGTCGGTCGGTCGGACCAGGTTGGTCGTGGGGTCTCGTTTGGATGGGTCGTGTACTCAAATCCCAGACTTTCGACATGAACGGGCCGAGATTACGGCCCATTCCTGAGGATGTACCCGGATTGAGGCCCGTATAGGCCTTCTATGGCAAATGCTACATTCCGGCCCATCCAGGGTGGCCATCCCGTGGGATAGTAGGTGATTCTTCGAACTTTGTTATAAAAATTACTAAGCAATTTTTAATATATATTTTTCAACATTGTGCTAGGAGTAAAAAGGTAAAATAATAATGAAACATGAGAGTTTATTGGTACATATCATAAAATAAACTAATGATACCCGCGATTTAATGCGGAACATATTGATAAGTATATATTAAATATTATAAAAATGGTAGATAGATTTGTTAAAATATTGTGAAGATTATGTGAGAGAAGATAATTAGATATACTTGTATGTTGATTTGTATGCTTGCACGATGTTAAATATGTAATTATTGCTAGTGGAGGATAATGTGGCATAGTTACATATTGAGCTTTAGAAGTTTAGTGAGTAAAAATGGCATACGTACAACGCAAGCACAGTGCAAATGATATGGTACTTGATAATAATGGCGTCGTAAGTCATTACGGGTTGATGCAGCTATATGCCACGAGTTATGAGATACTCCCTCTATCCCATAAAAAATCAATCTAATACTGAATGTGACATATACTGGTATACGAATCTGGATATACTACTAAAATATGTTATATCCGATTCTAAATTCGTTTTTTAGGGAGGATGGAGTAAGGTCGAATACAAGGTTGGAGGTCTTTTTTAAATAAGGAATGTGACTAACGACTTCATGGTTTATTTTGCCTTGAATTATACCGTATTTCTTGGTTGTTCTACTGATTATAATACAAAGTAGTTAAGATCGATCTTTTACTTGTCTTTTAGCCATCACTAAGAAAAGAACTGGACAACACAAATTCAAGAGAACCCCTCTCTTTATGAACGATTCAACGATGCATATTGTTTCACCTTCAAGTAGCTTTAAGTGCCTCGCAAATACTCCCTCCGTTTTTTAATATATTACGCCATTGACTTTTTCTCACATGTTTGACCATTCGTCTTATTAAAAAAATTTATGCAAATGTATAAGATATAAATCATACTTAAAGTACTATGAGTGATAAAACAACTCATAATAAAATAAATTATAATTACGTAAATTTTTTTGAATAAGACGAATGGTCAAACATATAAGAAAAAGTCAACAGCGTCATCTATTAAAAAACGGAGGTAGTACTATAAAAGGTCTCAATTTAAGTATAACTAAGCACTGCTTAAATTTTCAAGCACATAATAGCCGAGACAAATGAGTTGTGTAATCTGTATTAGTTCTGTCATTTTTCAGGGATCCAAATCACCGGAAATCCATACCTATACTCGTAAGATAAACTTCTGGGTCTCTCTTTTTTTTTGCTAAAGCTTAATTTTAAATTCTAAAACTTAATTTTGAAGCTTCTTTTCATCCTTTTTTATATTGCCTTTTAAATCGTTTAAGATATATAAATAAAAGTTTTGCCTATTTTTCTTTACTAACAACCGTATACCTTATTAAAAAAAATATTCCCACTAGCTGAATTTATACATAAGGCCTGTTTGGGAGCTTCGGATGGCTGTAACTTCTTCTAAATTAGAAGCTTTCCTAAACAGTCTAGATTTTCGTTCAGATTCTAAGAAATTGTCTATCAACTAGAAAATAAATTAAAAGTTAGAAGTTGGTTTTCCTATCTTTTCTAAATTCTCGAAAGTATCAACCAGCTGCTTTTCCGAATAACTTCCCCAAAAGACCCTTACACCCATTCTCATTCATCCAAAATCTTTGCCGGTCAACGCTTCATGCCCTGCCTATCTCCTTCAGTCAGCAGTCAGCACCACCGGCTACTCGATCGGTTTGCTTGCCCTTATGTTAATGTAATGACGATCACGACGCTAACTACCCGGATCAGCCAGCTCTGCCGTAGCCATTTGTTGGGTTGGCGTAGGCGGGGGCCGCGTCAGCCTGGCGTCACGGTGACGAGGTCACCAGTTTTCACCACCAGACACAGACAGACACGGGCCTCACCTGCGCGCAACCAAAACCGCGTGGAGCAGCGGATTGCGACGGTAGGTGACCGTATGGGGGCGCCAAATGATTCATTCACGTCAGACAATGCGTGGCTTTCAGCATCGCAGATGTGTTTCACGCCGGTGAACCTTGACAGCTACAAGTACGGATTTGTTGGTTCTACCCATTCCTTTTGAAATGTAACTTTACCCTTGAAAAATTATGAATCTCATACTAGTAGCTAGTTAAATTTGTAAGCTGCTGTAGACACTAGAAATTGTACAATTTAAAGTTTTTTCCTACAAGCACTCCAAAGTTATTTTTTAAATATATTCTTAACACTTGCCTTTCTTACAAAGCATTAGAAGTTTAAGATATTTTGCGTTGGACGTCCCAATATTTAATATAGTATCTATCTATGAATATATTTTGCTTCTCCGTTCACTCCCCCCACCTACACACACAAAAACCCAATGCTCGAATTGCTAAGCTTGTCGGACAATATATCTAGCTGTTTGCTACATACACTAATTCACTTCACCCACCAAATTTGCGCTAAGATTGCCTACAGAAAAATAGCCACCATGTTGCTTCTCCGCTCTACCAATAATAGTCACTCTTCCTCTCAACACACTCTCCTTTTTAACACATTATTATTGCTCTGTCTAGCATTGCCCGGTACTGGCTAGGGCCATATCTATCATCTTATCTCAGTTTGATCCATGTAGTATTGTTATGGAGCTACCACCACTCCAAGTCCCATCTAAATCCAGGAACCCCTGTCTCGGCTCCCTCCTCTGACTCCTTTACCTCCTCCCATATTGCTCAATCTGGCAACCATTGAAATGTCATCATGGAGAAGGGGTACATCACTAATCATGACATACTCCAAATGTCAAAAATGTCATAATCTTCATGCCATAAAAAGTCAACTAACGTTTAGCAAATCTATTTGGTACAGTAACTTTCAGCGCATTGCAATGTCTGTTCTTTTCCTCGGGAGATTGGTACGTGTATCAATTCTTCAGTGAATAATCATCACCAGTTTAAATTTCAAAAGAAGAGAAGAAAAAAAAAGATCAGGCATGTGAATCAAATGCCTTCCATATGCCGGGGTATGGTTGCCTGTGACCAATTCAAGTATGGCATCCTGTAGCAAACAATGGAACCACCATAGTACTACATAATTATCATCCTACATGGCCATTCAAATCGATCATCCAAAGCACGGCCAACCTCGGAGACCCAGAAAAAAATGGCGATTTCATTCATGGATACAGCACTTGTCCGGTTGGATCGATCAGATGGAGAAATATTTGCCAGTCATCACAACCAACCCGATTTGACCAAGAACTTAATTAAACCTGATCAGGCCGAACATGGTGTGGCCTCCCCGGCCATTGATGGCGAGCAGCAGCACAATTCTTTCTCTACCTACCCCACAATTAATTATTGGTTTTATCCTTTTATTTTTCCTCCTTTGCTGCTGCGCTTTTTTTATAGTTGACCTTTTCTTTTTCCAGTCGGCCACTAGCTAAGCGCTGCCCAAACTGGACATGTGCGTCCGGTTTGACCGACCCGTACAAAGTCTTCCTCTCCCTGTTCATACTTCCTTTCTTCTGTCCTCCCTTTTTGCGAGTAGCTGTGCCGGTTCATACTTGCTCAGTTGCACTTTCAATAGTTTAACCTGTTTTTTCTATTGGTCCACTAGTGCGATGGTTTCATTAACAAAAGTTCTTTTTTGGGTGCTGTCAAAGGTCTGATCACCATGTTCTATACTGACAGGCAAGATTAAGGCTGAGTTCTCTCCTTAACTTCTCCAGCTTATGTTCCACGTGCACGTTTTTTAAACTGCTAAACTGTACGTTTCTGTAAGAAGTTTCTATACGAAAATTGCTTAAAAATTCATATTTCCATTTTTTTAAAAAAGTAGGTAATACTTAATTAATCACGTGTTAATGGACCACTTCGTTTTACGTGTGCTGGAAATGTGTTCCCAACACACAGCAACGAACACAGCCTAAGTTGTGTTCTGATGTTCTAAAGGCTAATGAATTATGGATGAAACAAGAGTTTATAACAAATATTGATTCAGGGGCACAGACGAAATAGTTGAATATTAGAAACCTGAAAATAGGAATGAAAATGGAGTGAGTTAAAATGGATAAATTGTTTCCATATCTTACACCGTATTTTTTTTCGATCTAGGCCTTGTTTGGATTCCAACTTTTTTCTTCAAACTTCCAACTTTTTCGTCACATCGAATTTTCCTACACACAAACTTTCAACTTTTCCTTCACATTATTCTAATTTCTTCAAACTTTCAATTTTAGCGTGGAACTAAACACATCCCTAGGTTTGGTGCGGATGCAAATACCAAAAATGGTATGGAGTTAGAAGGAGCTCAGCTTAGGAATGGATTCAAGTTATTAGATGATACATGAATATGCATACAACACAACAAAGGTAACAAACAAAAATTTATCATTAAGCCACGAAGCCAATTAGGCTCCCAAACTAGTGAGAAAGTCTCTAAGCCCTTGTTTAGTTCCAAACTTTTTCTTCAAACTTTGAACTTTTCTATTACATCAAAATTTTCCTACACACATAAACTTCTAACTTTTCCGTCACATCGTTCTAATTTTAACCAAACTTTCAATTTTGGCGTGAACTATACACACCCTAACTTAAAAAAAAACATATATATATGAGCCATTTTGAACGGCTGATGATGTTGTATGATCTAATCCATGTAGTGTGGTGATATAACTTAAAAACAATTCACATGTACTGGATTTTATGAATATCATATCCTAATTCATATTGGATTTTTTTTCAAAAAAAGCTTACCATATCTTCAATACGATATATCGTACTCGTATATAAAGCCGATCAGACCGAAAAGTATCCTATCTGTTTTCGCTCATAATTAAGAGAGTTGATTTTGAAAATTTTCTAACAATATTGACTAAGAAAGTTTTTTTTTTCAAAACGCGTGTAATTTAAGAGCTTCATATATAAGCATGTGCCTGGATGATCTATACCAGGAAAGGAACACACACTAGGGGTATTATGCCCAATTCCAAAGGGGTATTATGCCAAATTCCAAAGTTTGGTTGAAATTGGAACGATGTGATGGAAAAGTTGAAAGTTTGTGTGTGTAGGAAAGTTTTGATGTGATGAAAAAGTTGGAAGTTTGAAGAAGAAGTTTGGAACTAAACTCGGCCTTAGTTCGATAGTGTTAACAACCAAATTTGGTAATTTCAGTATCGGAGATAGATATAAAGTCGAAGCGGAATCCAAGATGGAGATCGTTCCACAAATAGAGAAAGAATCGACTAAAGTCCGAATCGGCTGCGACCAGAATCAGCAGAGTCCAAATTGGACAAGGTTAGCCGATTGAGCCGAATCCGACAATATGACACGACATACGTTGTCGGATTGAGTTAATGTGCTTCATGAGGATTGCCACGCATGGATATAGTCCTGAGAAGGCAATTGTATATATTAATTAGGATTTTTCATGTAATTTCCTTAGAGATATGTTTAGGCAAAAGTCCGCCACAAAGACTTATGGTATCTTAGAGTTTGTTAGAGATAAGAGTCATGTCCGACACGGACATATTTTGTAAATCTCGGGTATAAATAGATCCCGAGCCCCATGTAATCAATCTAACACACGTTCAATACAATCTCGGCGCATCGCCACCCTTTTACTTTCGTTTTGTTTCGACGAGTTCTTGCTTTCGATCTTCAACTAGAGGTAAAACTTGTTATGGCGGCTTGCGTTCTCGGGATTAGTGCTTCCATCGTTATGATACTCTAATCTTGTTTATGTAATTCGTCGAGTTATCATATATTTTATATAATCTTCGACAATATTGTTATTTAACCCTCAATCGGCTAACACCTACTGTGAGAAGGCAGCCAATTAGGTTAAATACCAACGTTGACTTAGATTATATAGGGTATCCACCACTCTATAAAACTTCCAACGGCTTGATTGTCTAGATATTATTGTTCTTTACATACTTATAGCTGCATCAGTTGAGTTTGACCTTATAAGTCGTGATTAGAATCTTAATCTCTAGCCTGTCTTTGGTTGCCGATTAGGGTAGTATCGGGGTTTCAGCCGATCTTACCTGATTTAACTACTTTTATCTTATATGCTTGATTGACATGTTAAATCCGCCCTTTATGTTAAGATCTTGCTGTATTTAAGTATATTAGGCTTTTGTTTGATATATTTTACTTGCTTTGATATCTTAATATAGAGCGGTATCGGAGTATTAGCCGATACATACTAGATCTATCTGATCGGCTATACTATGAACATATATAGTCTTGTTGTTAATATATATTTCGATCCAAGTGATTTATACTGTCTCGGCATGGCGACCGATCTATCCCAATCACTTGATTTAAGTATATATCGACATAAGGATTATATATTGTTAATATCTACAGCCGATCAAGTAGATTTAGTTCTTTCTTATTTATTCATGATCGCCGATCGACCTACATATGACATCGGCTCAAAGATAAATGATATGTCATCGGCAACTAGCCGATCGGATATTGTTTATGGATTTAACCGCGGTTTCTTTGTCTTTATTTCTTGTTGATTGCAGGATCAAATCAACTGGCACGCTCACGAACCTGAAGGCAAACTTTTTGGACCTGCACTGAAGTTAAGCTGATATTCCAGGCCTCGTGTTTTCGCAGATAGATATGGTTGGCACTCGTAGAAGTAAGTACCAGTATGGTGCTTGATTTTAATTCGGCAAGAGCAGTGTCATGAATTCGTTTCATCATAAAAAAATGTGTCTCTACGATAATTTAGCAGCACCTTTGGCTGGTTGGGTTGGTCTATCCGATAACTCTATTGTACCAAGAGTGTCAAACGAAAGAATATTTGGGATTGAGTCTACATCAAACATGTTGAACTCTAAAAAAACATCTGAACTCATTGACTAGACGCATGCACGCACACATATATATGCTGATTGGTCAGCAATGATCCTTTCCCCGTGCACTTTGCAAACCACTAATGTGCAGGTCAGGGTGTGTTAATTTCACGTTAAAATTGAAAGTTTTGTTGAAATTAAAACGATATAATGAAAAAATTGAAAGATTGTGTCTGTAGAAAAGTTTTGATGTGATGGAAAAGTTGGAAGTTTGAAAAGAAGTTTGGATTATTTTCTTTTGCCAGAGACCTTGATTAGAAACAGACAGTTACCCATTTTTTTAATACTAATTTATACCTAAAAAACAAATTGATTGACGCAAGTATAGTACTACTAGTTCATGGGTAGTTTTGCTGTGTACACCGGCACCGCCTCGGCAGATAGCTGTGCAGCAGATAGAGCGGAACATGTACAGCACGGCAAGCAACGTGGCCTTTCTCCGCCTCTCCCGAAACGTCAGCGCCAACGGACGGCACGAGGCATGTCGGCTGAGCCCCAAGAAAAGTGCTCGACGCGCCGCCGCGGTTTCTCCTTGTTGTTACCGTGATGCCGTTGTCTACCACGACACCTCATAGCCCCCCATCCCTTGGCCTAATAAATCAAAGTAAAAACTGAAATTCTTTCAACGTTTACTTTTAAACTGCTACACACAAATATAAAAATTTTACATATAAATTAAATTTTATTCACTAATAACACGTTTTGTCTCATTAGAAAATACGGGTATGCCCTCGTCCATTCTCGCGTCGCGTCCCCGACCGTCAAAGAAGCAGTAAAAACGTTTTTTTCCTACGCTGCCACGCCGACATGGCATGGGCGATTCGTCGCCGGTTTGACCGCGCGTCGCATCCCGTCATCCCCGTGCGTCGCGTCCCCACCACCACCCCCCCGCGGCGCGAGGATGATATGCTGCTGTGCGGTGCGCGCGCGCGGTGGCCTCCCCTCGCCGCTCCCCCTGACCGCACGCCACGCCACGCCACGCCACGCCCCCCCCGGTCCACGCGGTGTCGTGCCAGGCCAGCCTATCCAGACCACCACCGCTATCCCCCACCTGCGCGACCGAAACCGCGTCACCCCCAGCCCCAGGGCACGCATCTCCACGCCCCCACCCACCCCAACACAACACACGCGGTCACCTTCCCCGCCGTTTCCTGCACCACACACACAAACGCCGCGCGCACACGCACGCAGAGAGAGAGAGAGAGAGAGAGAGAGAGAGCAGGTCTCCCCTTCCCCCCCTTCCTTGTCCCGAAAGCAACCCCGCGTCATCACCCCCACCGCGTTCCCACCTCGCCGTCATCCTCCCCCTCCCCGTCAACATCACCGGATCACGCCGTATTTATATATGCCTCCCCCCCATTTCACACCAGTCTCCTCCGATCCTCTCATCCACCACCACCATCGCAAGAGAGACGCTCGCCTTCCGTCTCCTGACGCGCACACGCCACCAACACCGCGACGCGACGCGACGCGAGCGCCAAACGTGAGCGCGGAGAGAGGAGAGGTGAGGTGAGGTGCGTGGCCTTGGACTTTCGAGGCGAAACCCCGCGTGCGTGCGTATATGAGATCCACATCCGGCGCCCGCCCCAGCAGCGGTGGAGGAGGAGGGGACGACGACTACGCCTTCTACTACTCTTTCTTCCAGGACGCCGCCGCCGCCGCCGCGTCGCCGCTCGGCCTCGACGACGCCGCCGCTATGACCAACGGTGGACGGAAGCGGAAGAGGGGAGGAGGAGGGGATGGGGCGGACGGCGGCGCCCCCGCCGCGTCCAGGAAGGATGGGCCTGGAGGGGACGGTGAGGGGGGAAACGGCAGGAAGCGGTCCATCGCCAAGATACTCACCTCGCTCGCCGCGCTCGAGGCGGAGGAGCACTCCGACCGCGCCGGCGCCGCCGACGCCTCCCGCCGGGAGCTCGCGCTGCTCGAGTCCAACGCCGACCACAAGTCGCAGGCCATGATGGACTACTACGCCAAGATGGAGGGGAGCTTCGACGCCGCCGCGGAGTCGGACGCCGCCGCGCGGTCCAAGCGCTCGCGCCTCGCCGCGTCGGCCGCCACGGCGGCGGTCGTGGCTACCGAGGAAGGGGCCGCCGAGACGGCCTCCGCGTCGGCGTCGCCGTCGCGGGCGAGCGGCGGCGGGGGCGCGGGGCACCACCAGCGGCGGCTGTGGGTGAAGGACCGGTCGCGGGCGTGGTGGGACAAATGCAACAGCCCGGACTACCCGGAGGAGGAGTTCCGCCGCGCGTTCCGGATGGGGCGCGAGACGTTCGACATGATCTGCGAGGCGCTGGGCTCCGCGGTGGCCAAGGAGGACACCATGCTCCGCGCCGCCATCCCCGTGCGCCAGCGCGTCGCCGTCTGCATCTGGCGCCTCGCCACGGGCGAGCCGCTCCGCCTCGTCTCCAAGCGCTTCGGCCTCGGGATCTCCACCTGCCACAAGCTCGTCCTCGAGGTGTGCGCCGCCATCAAGTCCGTCCTCATGCCGCGCTTCCTCCAGTGGCCCGACGAGGCCGCCGCCGCCGCCTTCAAGGAGAGGTTCCAGGCGGCGTACGGCGTCCCGGGCGTGATCGGCGCCATGTACACCACCCACATCCCCATCATCGCACCCAAGATCTCGGTCGCCGCCTACTTCAACCGCCGCCACACGGAGCGCAACCAGAAGACATCCTACTCCATCACGCTCCAGGGGGTGGTCGGCCCCGACGGCGCCTTCACCGACGTGTGCATCGGCTGGCCGGGGTCCATGCCGGACGACCAGGTGCTGGAGAAGTCCATGCTGCACCAGCGCGCCGCGGCGGGGATGATGCACAGCGCCTGCCTCGTCGGCGGCGCCAGCTACCCGCTCATGGACTGGGTGCTCGTCCCCTACACGCACCAGAACCTGACGTGGACGCAGCACGCCTTCAACGAGAAGGTGGGCGACCTCCGCCGCGTCGCCGTCGACGCGTTCGCCCGCCTCAAGGCGCGGTGGGCGTGCCTCCAGAAGCGCACGGAGGTGAAGCTCCAGGACCTCCCCGTCGTGCTCGGCGCCTGCTGCGTCCTCCACAACATCTGCGAGACGCGCGGCGAGGAGCTCGAGCCGGAGCTCCGGTTCGAGCTCGTCGACGACGAGACCTCGCCGGAGACCCCCGTCCGCTCCGAGGCCGCCAAGCGCGCCAGGGACAACATCGCCCACAACCTCCTCCACCGCGGCTTCGCCGGAACCACCTTCTTCTGACCATCGATCGATCGATCACACCACCGCCGCTTCTTGGTACAAAATCCCCCGACAAAGTAGCGATTCTTTTAGCCCCGCTAGAATAGAAAGATTTTGCTAGTTCTTTTTTTTGGGTCAGCAGTGCAATGCGATGGAGTGTAAAACATAATTTGGGCAGCTGTTTGTTTTCAAATTCAAGATATATACAGTTCAATTTACAACTAGGATACAGATTCCCGGAGATGATTGAATTCAAATAACACTTGCAGCATCTCCATATTACTATTGTGATTTGTTATTGTCCTGCAGACCTGCAGTTTAGTTGTTTGCTCTGTCGTCGGCGTGAACTCTTCATTGTTTGATTGCCTCAAAGGCTGGTTGATTGTTTACCAGTACTCCTTGATTGCATCTTCGTTCGCTGGAAGTACAGGTTGTACAGAAGTTTTGCAGTTGATCGTACACCTATTTGCGAACGAATTTGGGCCGTCTCCACGGTACTCGTCGTGGCAAATGTGACAAAGGCTATGGTACGTGCAGCCTGTCTTGTCTCAATCTTAGCCTAAACCTTATCCTAGCTTCTCCAACCATTCTGGCCAGTCATTCTTCATCATTGATCCGTAGTTGTAGTAGAGTACTCGTCTCCAAACTCGATTGTAGTTAGGCTTATCTGATGGTGGTTTCTCTGTTGATCGCAATTCATCAATTCAGTCCACTGAACACAAAATCAGAGCCTCACATCCTTTTCGGCAGAATGGGCTGCGATGAACACCAGTACACCAACAGACAAACGATGTAATCTTGGACAGGAAACATGAAAATTTCAGGGTGCATGCACAATGGTACTACTACTTGTAGTA
This sequence comes from Oryza glaberrima, assembly GCF_000147395.1. Lineage (NCBI taxonomy): Eukaryota > Viridiplantae > Streptophyta > Magnoliopsida > Poales > Poaceae > Oryza > Oryza glaberrima. The sequence goes on from NC_068326.1 coordinate 20,416,476, forward strand.
CAATACAGTACTCAATTAGATTTCACCGTACTACAGGATCGCAAGAGCTGAAGAATAGAGATAAGCTTTTGCCCCCAAATGTCCATTCTTGCGGCGCGTAAGGTGCGTTGCATTCGTCGGTGTGTTGCCTCGTGACAAATTTTGGGGAGGGAAAGAAAGCGTTGGGAGCAGATCGAGGGTCGGTGCAGGTTTGTCAGAGGCACAGACGACGCGACGAACCGGCCATCGCGTTTAGCTGGTCAAACGATCGGCAGAAAAAAAAAAACGGCTGCCTCTCCATGTGAGGTGTGGCGCCGCCTTGGACCCCATGACATCTCGATCGATCACCCGTTTTCTTTCCACCGTCGCCGTTGGTTGGATGCTTGTGCCGTCCGTCCGCCATTTGTGCGTCTTCTTGTCAAAGCGCCAGGTTTCAAGGAGAAGATGGCTGGGCAGTTCATGTTATCCGCTGATAGCATGGCCGGACTCTTCTTCAATGCGCAGCTAACGTGCATTGGTTTGAAGCACACAAACAGTTTCCAGAAAGGAACAGGAGAGGACTAACAAACTGCAGCGTATCTCTTGGATTCGTTCCATGTATAGGAAGTTTTGATGCATGGATTGAGACAAGGATATTCTGTGCTTCCGGACTGGACTAGTAGAGTGAACGGGAGGCCCAATTGAACCATTGGGAAGGCGGAGTGAAAACGGTCGGAATCGATAGTATCTCTTCGGAAATGACGCTCGATCGACCGTTAATTGATCAAATTTATCATGTAAATTACTCGGTGTATATATTAATATGATGCAGAAAGAAATTAAAAAAACAAAATTTAGAAATAACCAAGAACAGTACGGTCAGAAACGGTCGATCCGAAATTTCCGTGACCATTTTCACCCTCACATGTCACATGTGCAGCTACAATTAGGGTGTGTTCAGCACTGCCAGTTCCCAACTTTCTCCTCTCGTTTTCCGCGCGTACGTTTTTCAAACTACTAAACGATGCATTTTTTGCAAAAATTTCTATATGAAAGTTACTCAAAAAAATCATATTGATCCATTTTTAAAAAAAAAATACTAGCTAATACTTAATTAATCACGCGCTAATGGACCGCTCTGTTTTCCGCACGCACCGTTCCCCAATTGGGGACCTCCAGCAGCGAACTCACCCTTAGACCCCTTTCCAAACCGGCAAAATTGCCAGATTCTAATTTGAGCTAAACTGTTTTTCCTGTTAAATTCATGCAGTCGAAAGTCGAAACAGGGCGTCCTCCTGTACTTGCTGGTAGAGGACTTCCCTTGGGCCATGGACAGCTGAACAGAGAGAACTGGCAAATCAAGATGTGTGTGCCTGCTTGCAGCCGGAGTACCACTTCCATTTGCCACATCGTCTACAGCAGGCAGCCAGCAGAATCTCCCTTTTTCAGGTGGGGTTGTGGCGGTTGATTGACTGATTTTGCGCTCGCTTTGGTTCTGGGATTTGAGGATCAAAAGCAGGCCAAAAGCAGCTTCTGCCGCAAAGCGATTCCTGGCCGATGCTTCCAGGAAAAGGGCTCCATTCAACTGTGCCATCAGATTCCTGGCCCGCCTAAATTGGATACGGAGTTGTACTACCATTCTATATTCATTTTCGAAGAAACTGGCATGCTTGTTTTGTGCCCGGCACATCTGGGTACTGTTTGCACGTGATGGAGCTCCTGTAATATTAGGCCATGTACAACATGGTGTCTTAGACATATGGGCTCAAGTACCAACGAGATTCGCGCTAGAGGTTTGGAGTGGTCTCGCAGGGTGGTAGAGGAGCCTGCAGAGGTAATTATGGTTTTACGGTGGCTTTAGAAGAGAGAAGAGGGGTTTCTGTGGTTCAGGAGAGAAGCAAGACGTGCCTACACCGAGGTCGTCGCTGCTACCGCTGCATGCATAACCCACCGCAACCACAACCCGTTGTTGCCACCGAGGTCGTCGTTGCACTCCGTCGCAGCCACTGCACCCCGTCACCACCACCGTGATCGTTGTCTGGTCCCCACATATCAGGGATGTGTGCCTCTGATATAAGGGCATACGAGGATGTTTTTCACCTGGCAGGAACTCGTGTTTCAATTGATTCAGTTTGTGTGGCCCCTTAACTCTACTTTGTCTTTTCTTTTACTAACTATATCTTAAAATAACTTTGTGTTTGCACTCATCCTATACATGCAAATAAAAGAAAGAGCAATATACTCTTCACTCTATCAAATTCCAATCCAATTTTCTCCACTCTATCTAGCTCCAATATACTCTTTACCTACTTTTACAAACTCCAATAAAAGATTGCTTGAAACATATAGTTATTTTATAAACTCCAATAAAAAGATTGCTTGAAGCATATAGTTATTTTATGACAAATAAGATGGTGAAAGATAAAGTTATTTTAAGACGAAACAAGTAATAATCTAAATATTTTTATGCAAATACAATAACAATATTGTCTAGTTAGAGTTGCAATGGAATTTTCGAACATAACATTCTTGTCAACCCTTTTATCACTACTTTCTATATATCTCATATTCATTTTCTTTTAATTTCTGTACTCCCTCCACTCAATAATAATTGATGTTGGAAAATCTTAGTACAAATGTCAAATACTGTTAATTGGAGTGAGTACCGTTTATGATAGATAGGCCTTATGACATGGATTCAGAAGATCCTCTTAACTTAAGTTACCTGACTTTGAGTCATTGACATATGAGTTCTCTTTAATATGACTCATATGTGAGTCAATCTAAAGTTATCTTACTTATGTTGAAGGATCTCGATCCTCTTAACACACTCTTCTTTTTTTCTTAAAAAAAAAAGGAACTTGTGGGTCACATGATAGCTTCTTTTTAAGTAGTATATATAAAACTAATTGATCTCACGAGTTATGTACATGGTGGATGTGGGACTAGTGCTAAAACGGCCATACTTTATTTTCAGTATATGTCATAATAATAATAATAAAACTAGTCCTTCTTATGCCATTTCAAAAGTAAACTTTAATTTCACACTGTTGGTAGTGGAATGGCAGCAATATTTTATAGATATTATCGATCCACCAGTTTGCAAACAAAATTATTCTATTTTATGAGACATGTTTTCAAAATTAACACGTTGCTGGTAGTGGAGTAGCTTTCTTACGAAGATACTCCTTTCATATACTTTTGATAGTCATATTTTCAAATCTGAAAAATTTATTTTTGATAGGCATATTTCAATCCAACAACCTATCATCTTAATGACTTTCTCGGATTTAATGTGTGACTCTCCATTCTTCCACATAAGATTGGTTATATGAGCATCGAGAAATGTAAATATCAATGAATCGCTTGTTTACGAGGAATGACTAGTAGCATGTTTAAATAGATGATAAGGTTGTGTTCGGATCCACCTTTTCCCATCACATCTCTCTCGTTTTCCGCGCGCACGCTTTTCAAACTGTTAAACGGTGCATTTTTTACAAAAAGCTTCTATACGAAAGTTGCTTAAAAATCAAATTAATCCATTTTTGAAAAAAATTTAGCAAATACTTAATTAATCACGCGCTAATGGATTGCTCCGTTTTCCATGCGGAGGAGATTAGTTCCCAACCGGTTCTACCGAACTCAGCCTAAGTAGAATTATTTATCTTTAGTTTGTGTGCCAAGATGAAATGTAACTATCAAAAGTAGATAGAGGGATTACTACTGAACCCAAACTCTGAACATATCATGAAAAACGTTTTTTTTTTAACATTATGAAAAACGTTTTGTGCCCAATTTTCCCTAAACAGTACTAGTAGCACTTAGCGAACCGTCACTAGGTGAGCCACGTTCTGGGCCACCTAGATCAATGATAAAACTTTTGTGGGCCGAATTAGTCGTGGCCAATCCAAGTCCTATCCATGGGCTGGGCCCGTCCCGGTGTTACCGTATATGCCCCTGAACCCATCTTGTACGTGTTAGGATCATTCATAGGTTGGTACACACACAGGACGGGTCTCACGTGCCAGTGATGCCACCTGTTTACTACTCCTACTAATCTCAAAGCACCATCTTCACTGTCCTAGATTCCTTGGACTGCGACCTTAGGTCATGTACAACGCATGACCCTGGCTTGTGGTCTCAAACCTCCACGTCGGATATGTGCACCCGTGGCAGTGGGGACCGTGGCTCCGCAGACCGATTCCGCGCTTGCAAAAGAACCGCCCAAAGCGCCATGCCTGGGCTCGAGAAGGGCAAAGCCACGGTCCAAGGCCACGCGTTGGCGGAGCCGGAGCCCCGTGAGTTGCCTCGTCCGGTCACCAGATCCACTGCCACCGCTACTCCTCGTCGCCGACACTTGCGAAGAAGGGAGGAGGAGAGGAACCGCCGTCGTTGTGGCTTTCGCCATCAGATCCGGCGAGCTCGCCGCTAGATCCGGCGAGCCCGCGCCGTCAAGAAATCCTCCTCCCCACCGCCGGTGACCTCACCGTCGCGACATGGGGATGGGAGGGCATCCGCTGCCGCCGGTGGTCCGTCGCCCGCGCGAGAAGAGGAGGGGGGAGGGAAGAAGACGGCGGCCAAATCCAGCACCGCCGCCATGGGGCTCCGCCGCGGGGGAGAGGCCAGAGGTGGAGGCGGTGTTGAGGGGAGGAGGAGCGTCGGCTTTGAGAGGAAGCGGAGGCGGCAAGACTGAGGAACGCGAACGGGTGGAGAGGAAGAGGATAAGATAGAGAAAATAAATAAGAGAGAGGATTGGAGCGGTTGACAGTGGGTCCATATAGAGATTAGGGGTATCCATCTATTTCTTTTTGTTATTAGAAGGTCTAAAATAGATAATTTTATAATAACAAATATCATATGGACTAACACAAATAAATAGAGGCTAAAACACAAAATACACTTAGCAGTGGTCTTCATTATAGACATCGTGGTTTCTGTGTGGTCTTATCCTATGTTGCAACCTGAGACCACAGGTGGTTGTGGCCACCATTGTACATCCCTTAAGCCACCGTGTTGTAAAGATGCTTCTTGGCTCGTCATGGCCAGCCGCAGAGCGATCGGCTTGCGACCGGAGATGCTCATGCTCCCCCGGCCGCATCGTCCATCGATGATGACGAACCATATGGCGCGCGTACGTAAGACGTACGGCTCGGTGATGGAGTCGATTGGGAAACGGAAGCCAAGCCGCGCGCGGACACGGACACGGACACGGACAGGTCTTTCTCATGGGAGATCTGCCCAAAAATCGCGTGGGGACCGTGCGGGCGCCCCAGGCGTCCGCGCTGTCGGCGCTCCGTTGGCTCGCGAAGCCCCTCTCGCCAAAATGGGCGCGGGGATCTCGCAATCTCTCGCCAATCGCCGTGTCGCTGCGCCGGGCTCTTCCGGATTATTGTGCTTGATTTGCTTCCCTTCGTTGTGGTGGCACTGCCACTGTTCCTGCCATGCTCCTGGGGGAGGTGGTATCTGCCGTGTGGTTCGTAGAGTCGATGCAAAGCCTTTGCGCTCAACAACTCACCTCAACGATTTACTATAGTTATTTATTATATTATTCCCTCTTATAAATACTTTGAATCTTATTTACTATATCTATCACTACTACTTAAAACGTTATTAATCTTATCTCCGTTGTCTGTTATGCACGGACTTTCCCTTCCTGATGCGCGACGGGCAACGACCCATCGTTAGTTTCGTTACGCAGCCTTTGTGAATCTGTCCGCTAACAAGCGCCAACGCGAATCCGATTAGTTAACAAGGGCAAAAGCTCCGTCACCACCCTGCGCAGGAGACGACGTCATCTTCCCCCTCGATATTTGGCTACGGATGGCCATGGTTCATGAGATTAATTACGTACAAGTAATTTGCTTCCAGTGCTCTTTCTTGTCGCTGATGTGAGAACGAGGATCCTCTGATTTTGTGCAGTTTGCAAGTGTGCCACTGACATGTGGGCCCTAAAAATGGGGTCCACATGTCAGTGGCACACTTGCAAACTGCACAAAGTTAGGGGATTTATTCCCTGATGTGAGGTAGTAGAGGATTTCAAGAACAATTTAGAAGAGAGGTTACCAACACAATATTGTTACTATTCTGCATCGCTGCGTCAGCATCTTCCAGAATCCAGATGAATGTTCACACCTTTTCTTGGTTAGCTTGTACAACTTTTTTTTATTGCCCAGCTAAATAGTTATATTATGGCACTGTAATTCGAAGACAGGGGGGCAAATGTATCCTTTTGCCCCCTAGCCCATGCACAAGATCGGAAGCAACCCATCACATGTTATTGTACAACATGACGTGGTGATATACGAGATGGTGTCGTGCGCCGCCGCGCACGCGCGTTGAGGATGAGTGGACTGGAGCGGCGGCACGCTCGTCTAGTCCGGCGGCGGTGGCGTTGTAGAGCAGTGGACTGGTTGAATATGGTAGGGATGGCATTGGGTCGAGTCGGGTATAGGCATAGCGAATCCATGCCCCGCTGGAGACCTACGTACCCGTGACCGTGCCCGACCCACGCCCGCGAAGCCAATCGGGCAAAACCCCATGCCCGTCGGTCACGGGCATGCCCAATGGGTACCCACTGTGCATGTGCGCCGCCATCTCCTTCCGTCCTTCGCCCGTGCGTCGCCGGCGCTACATCGCAGTCTAGCTCCCTCTGACGAGCGCCACCGCCATGGACCGCCTCCGCGCTGGGAGCTTTATATACGGGTGGCAGCAACATGGGCTCCTCCTCCCTAGGCGGCATCCGCGAGGCTGGCTCAGGTCATGGCTTCGCCATCGCCGTCGTCACCTTGAGCCACCACCGCTGTCACTTGCCCTCACCAACCCATGCCAGCCCGCGCTGCCGCCATCGACTGCCTGCGTCGCCGCCTGCCGTCGTTGTGTGATTGGGGTAGGAGAGGGGAGTGGGGAATTAGATTAGGTTTCTAGTTGAGTATATATATATATATATATATGCCCTTGGTTGATAGGCCAAATGGACCAAGAGAAAGAGGTATGGGAATTAAGAGATGGGCCAAAATTAGCTAAAAATAGGTATCGGGTTGGGCATGGGTTACCAAGGGCAAAAAGTATTACCCAGTTGTCGCCCACTGCGTTCTTGGGTCTCGGACGAGCGTGCCCATGGGCAAAATATTACACCCATGCCCATGCCCATCGGATCGGTTATTCACGGATACCCGGACCCACGGGCGAAACTGCCATCCCTAGAATATGGGGATGAGACTAAGGTCTAGGGTTAGGAAGTTATATACATGGTCATTGGGCCTTAATTTTATGGACCAAAACGATTGATAAATTATAGAATTGGTCTACAGGTACAGTGAACGTGAGTCACCGCGGAGGGGCGGGGACAAGGAGTGGAGTGTCATCACCGCCCCTGCCATCCTCGATGGTGATGATTTTTGGACCATTAGATTTTCTAAGTAGATATATCAACCATCCTCATCTAATAATATGTGTATTTACCGTGGGGAATCAATGATCGGGTCTCTGTTGGTATCTCTAGCTAACTCCGCTCCTATTTTAGATGAATCCTAGCTTTAAAAGATATAAAGCTAGAGCTAGATCAGCTAGATCTACGTAGTACCAAACATGCCCTTAATTATATGATTAATTTGCGCTGATTTAGAACTTTCATATGATTTTTGTTTTACAACTTAGGTCTGTAGGATCAACTAATCATTTCTCCCCACTTGCGTAGTTCATCAACCGAAAAAGAAACTGAACATCCTTGTCATTCACTTTAGCATATGACGAGGCAGCTAAACATCAGCTTTCATTCACAAGCCACAAAAGTTATATGCCTGATGCGCAAAAAGAAAAAGAAAAAGGGCCCCATCATATGACTTTTTCCCTAATAAGTCAAAACGGTTTATTAAAAAATAAAAATAAATTTATAGGTAAAACTTTTATATGCGTGTTCTTGGTGATTTAAAATCAATACTAAAAAAGAAACTACATTGAAATTATCTTAAAATTAAGTTTAAAAATTTTAAAAAATGTTTTTTATTCGGTTGATTAGGCTATTCGATAAGAGCCAAAATCAACTTTAAATGTTAGTAGAGAAAAAGAAACTACTTTACGCTTTTAACCACGGTGCAGGTTGAAGCACACGGTAGTAGAAGTACTACTACCCTCATTTCAAAGTAGTCGTCGCTTTGTGTTTTTATTTGTAACGTTTAATCATTCGTTTATTAAAAAATATATAAAATTATTATTTATTTTATTTGTAATTTACTTTATTATCAAAATTACTAGAAGTTGATTTATCATTTTCTATATTTACACTAATTTTTTAAATTAGGTGAATAGTCAAATGTTTCTTAAAAAAAGTACTAGTATAATAAAATTTTTAAAATAAATCAAATCTGAATACCGATGCGATCAAATGGACGTTGTTCTGTTCAGAATTCGTCAGAAAAAACAAATCGCAGAACGTACGGATTCAACGAACTTGATGAGGCACTTGAGTACCCGGACGGACCGATTCGGTGTAAAGTGTACACGTAGCATATCCCGTCCCCCGTCCGATGGAGACGCGTGTGTTCCTTGGCCACGTGTTCTCCAAACACCATGCCGGGGGCTCTGCCGGCCCCACCGCCACGGTGGGGCCCTCCTCCCTGCGCCTCCCCCAGACTGATTTCACCACGTGATCGGATGGACGGTCTTGATCACCCCATCGTGCCGCTGGGACCACCCCCCTACTTACCAAATAACCCTCGGTTATTCCCCCCGCAACAAAAACACCCTCATGTGGGGATGCCATCATCACTGACAGGTGGGCTCCACGTACTGACAAGCCCTGCACGAGAGGGGTGTTTACGTCATTGCACCCCCCCAAAAAAAATCTTCTTCTGTTTTTTTTTTCTCTGGGTGGCACCAGCTGCACGGCGCACATGGCGGCACGAGCACGACGGCGTGGGCGGGCCGCGCAACCGGACGGACCCGACCGTGTTTGCTGTGCGGCCGCATCGCCGTCTGATCCATCCACCCGTCCATCCTTGTGCGGCTTCCGATCTGTGCGCCGTACAAGTGAGAGAGAGGGGGGGAGCAGCGGCGCAGCGCGTGTCGCACTGTTGCCCTGCTCGTCACGTTGTCCAGCTGCCGCCCTCCACGTGGCGGGCGGACACAGGGGGTGGGCGTGTGTCATTTTCCCGGTTTCTTTTTTTTTTCCCTCCCTTTTCTGGTGCTTAGCTTTTGAGAGATGCTCGCATCTTCACGCAAGCACGACACGCCCACCTGCTACTATCACAGACTTCATTATTCTTTTTTTTCGTGTAAATTAATAGTTTATTATACTCAAGAAAAGAAACCAGGAAGTAAGCAATAGCCTGATAAAAATCCTAGGGAAAATACTATTATTGGAAAAAAATATATGAGTAGCTAAAAGGCAGCGACTGTGACCTCATCCAACAGAGGACATTTGTCCATCGCAGCGCACACACACCAGTGAAGGCGCGACAAGCGAGCGAGACATGGACATGGACGGCCACGGCAAGCTACACCACAGTCGCCTACTAGTACTATAGTACTAGGAACCTGATTAGGGAGCTTTTAACTGCTGTAACTTTTCTTGAAATCAAAAGTTTCGTTTAAATTTTAGTCCAGATTTTAAAAAGCTGTAATTGTAAAATCCAGAAAATAAACTAGAAGCCACAACTTGAAAAACCTAGCTTCTCTATATTTTGAGAAGCTCGCTACCAATCAGCTGTTTCTCAGAATGTTAGGGTGTATTTAGTTCACGCTAAAATTGGAAGTTTGGTTGAAATTGGAACGATGTGTCAGAAAAGTTGGAAATTTATGTGTATAGGAAAGTTTTGATGTGATGGAAAAGTTAGAAGTTTAAAGAAAAAGTTTGGAACTAAACTCGGCCTAAGTGCAAGTATAATAGTAAGCTATAACCGGCTAAATGCTGAGGTGGAGGAGAGAGGAGAGGAGAGAAAGGAGAAGCGAGGTATAAACTTACAGCCGGCTTGGACACAAAAACCAAGAAACTCTGTGAGAGAGATAAGTGGGTCCTGTATTAATTGTAAAGAGCTAACTATTATATAAATAGATTAAAAGAATCTTATAATCAACAGATCGGCTGTATTATTAGTCTCTAAGCTTCCCAAACAGATCCTAGCACGGGTGCTACATCTGCAGCCCTTCCGAATCATCACGTGTTCACACCCCCACCACGGGGAAGACAACACGTGCCCCCCGCCGCTGCCCGCTGCTCGCGGCGCCGCACCCGATCCGGCGATCCCCTCCGTGGCCCCCACCACGCCCACGCTGCCGTCGCTCGACACCTGTCCCCAACACACGCGGCGCGCACGCAAAAGTGGACGTAGCTTTCCCACCCCGTCTCCACTTCTGCTGCTAGTACTACTATACGAGAGTAAAAAGCTTGTATCCGCAACTGCCCTCGTGTGTGTGCGTGCGCGCGCGCGTGTTTTGCCTTTGCCTCGCTGCGTGCTCTCTCTGCTCGCTCTCGCGCGCGCGACGCGGGGTTGCTTCCTCGCGGGGGCACGCGACGCGCCACGCCACGCCGCGCCGCGCGGCGCGCTGTTTGGAGGAGGGGGGGGGGGGGGGGGGGGGATTTGGATCCGCGAGGCTGTGCCTGCGGGTGGTGCGTTGGCGTGGCCTTGAGGGAGGTGAGGTGGATCGGGGGCGCAGATCTGGAGGGCGCATGAGGAGGCGGCGCCGGAGAGGAGGAGGAGGAGGAGGAGGAGGAGGAGGAGGGAGAGGGTGGTGTAGTGGGAGCGGCCGAGATGGGGCGTCGACGGGGTGGTGATCCTGGAGGCTGTGGTGGCGAGTGAGGCGGCGGTGGTGGTGGTGGTGGGGGTGGGGGAGGAGGGGGCTGGGATGGAGGACGTGGCGGTGGCGGCGGCGCTCGCTCCTGCGCCGGCGCCGGCTCCGGTTTTTAGCCCCGCCGCTGCGGGGCTCACGCTGATCGCCGCCGCGGCCGCGGACCCGATCGCGGCCGTGGTGGCGGGGGCCATGGACGGGGTGGTGACCGTGCCGCCGGTCAGGACGGCGTCGGCGGTGGAGGACGATGCGGTGGCACCGGGGAGGGGGGAGGAAGGGGGGGAGGCGTCGGCGGTGGGGAGCCCGTGCTCGGTGACCAGCGACTGCAGCAGCGCGGCCAGCGCGGACTTCGAGGGGGTTGGCCTGGGATTCTTCGGGGCGGCGGCGGATGGCGGCGCCGCTATGGTGTTCGAGGATTCGGCGGCGTCGGCGGCCACGGTCGAGGCAGAGGCACGCGTCGCGGCCGGGGCGAGGAGCGTCTTCGCCGTCGAGTGCGTGCCCCTGTGGGGGCACAAGTCGATTTGTGGCCGCCGGCCAGAAATGGAGGACGCCGTCGTCGCCGTGTCCAGATTCTTCGACATCCCGCTATGGATGCTCACCGGCAACTCCGTCGTCGACGGCCTCGACCCCATGTCGTTCCGCCTCCCAGCACACTTCTTCGGTGTCTACGACGGCCACGGTGGCGCGCAGGTAAAGGCCGCCATTAATGACGCATCTCTACGAATTCCGCAATTAATTTTTGCTTGCAAGTGAAAGCTATGTGCACGAACCAACCGATTTCCGTACAATTACAGTAGATTTCGGTTGATTCATGTTCAGGTTGCAAATTACTGTCGGGAGCGGCTCCACGCTGCTTTGGTGGAGGAGCTGAGCAGGATAGAGGGGTCTGTGTCCGGTGCTAACTTGGGATCTGTGGAGTTCAAGAAGAAGTGGGAACAGGCGTTTGTGGACTGCTTCTCGAGGGTGGACGAGGAGGTGGGAGGCAATGCGAGCAGGGGAGAAGCTGTAGCACCCGAGACCGTGGGATCTACGGCTGTAGTCGCTGTGATCTGCTCCTCGCACATCATCGTTGCTAATTGTGGAGACTCACGGGCAGTGCTCTGTCGTGGCAAGCAGCCTGTGCCGCTATCAGTGGATCATAAAGTATGCTTCCATGCCCCGTGAGATTGATGGGCTTTTCATTGCTTGCACTGAACTTTGGTTCACATGTTAACTTGATGTTGATTGGCTTTCTCTTTGTACGTGCTTCAGCCTAACAGGGAGGATGAATATGCAAGGATCGAGGCAGAAGGTGGTAAGGTTATACAGTGGAATGGCTATCGAGTTTTTGGTGTTCTTGCCATGTCGCGATCAATAGGTACACATACCATTCTCTTCTTTAGAACACGTTTTGTTGATATAGTGGAAACCGCCATGGTTTAATATTGTCGTTGGATGCTTTTGACATGTTCCAGCAATTTATGTGTGTTATTGCATTTAGTTCTTGACCAACAGCTTTATACCTTCTGGGTTGGCTGATATACCAGTTGCAATGCTGCTTGATGTTAATCTTTGCTACTTTGTTACCCTACTATTTTGCAATTCTTAGAGGTTTTCTGGTCTGTCAAAGTGAAGGAAATGAAGGAATGAATTTAAGGACTACTATAAATGAACCATCAGTACTGCAGAAAATATGCTACATGTTTTGTCTGTCTTTGTCAAAAAGCCATTGGGCGGCAAGGCTGCCAAACATGACTTTTGCCTAACTGAGTGCAAAAGTTCAATAAGGACTAGTTCATGAAAAGTGATTTCTTTACCAAACAGCTTTCACGGTTTTTGGATTAGACACCACTTGTGTTTGTTCTTCAGGACTGAACAATTTTACTGGCCACCTTGTCATTTATGTACCATATGGTCTTGATCATGTCTGATGCTCCACATGACCTGGTATTCTTGGAATTCAACACCATCAGGATGGACCACAAGAGAATTGCACTGTTTACTGTACGCTAGAACTTTCTATTGATTATGGAATAAGCATCCCATAAAGATAGTCATAATTTCTTAAGCGTCCAAGAAACGGTCTTGTTAAAAAACTTCAATTCACAAAGTTGCTTGTGCTTAAGTGATTCTTATTCTTGTACCACTTATTCGGTTCCATCACAAGCTTCTGCTGTCTAAGAAAGATAGTGGTCCCACTGTCGATATTTTGTTGCCTATTATTGTAGCACTAACATAATTTTAAAAAGCTAATTAACCTAATAGCACGTGGAACTTCTGTTTCAAGGAAACATTATTTGACTATGAGGATTGCCCTGATATTTAATAAGCAAACGGAGAAAAAAAGTCACTGCATTACAAATCGATTTTTTAATTTTGGTTTAGCCCTTTATTTTCAGGTGCATAAGTTAAATATACCTTCCAAATCCCAAGTGCCTGCTCAAACAGTCGTGTGTATTCAACAGTATACATTAAAGTGAGGTTTCAAGGTCTTGTGGCCCATCTGCCATTTAAAAATTTATATTTGGAGCAGTTCCAGCAGTAATTGTGTAGATATTTGGCACTCACTTTCCTTAGATGACAAAGATTAGCAGCATGTGTTAGGAACATTTCCTAGATCTCTAATTGACAATATATGGGTTTGTTATTCGACTTCCCTTACAAGCCAAAAGGTAGCAACATGTTTTAGAAGCATTTTGCTAGATCTGTAATTAATAGTGCAAGTTTTGGTGTCTGATTTTCCTTGGATGTCAAAGAGTAGCAGCATGTGTTTGGAGCATTTTCCTTGCTCTCTGATGTTCCTTGAGGCTGTGAGCTTTTGATTTCTATGTAACTGTTTGCTTTTTAATTAGTTAATCATTTTGTTTGTTTTTTGTTTGGGTGGATGAGGCTTGTTAGGGAGTGTAGGAGCGAGGTAGAAATATCAACACTTTGTCCTTGTAACAACTCATTGTCATGTGTATCGATCTTCTGGTATTCTTTCCTGAAGTGTTCATGTTGAATCTTTTTCATAAAAAAAAGCTTGTCTATTTGTAAAGTTCCTGCCAACCTTTCTTTTGTTCTTTTTGGGTGAGCATCATGTGTTTTTGCTGTTTGTTTCCTTTCTATTGCAATGCTAAGTACTGAGCGTTGCACATGCATGTAGTAACCAATCATACGACCCTATACTCCTATGAGATGGCTACTTTGGTATGCCAAGTTTTGTTTCATCCACAACATGTTTTTTCCTAATCCACGTAGCCTATATGGTTTTGTATGTCATACCAAAGCAGTCTTGTGTTTTACAGCTGTCACTATTGCATTTTAAGACACAAGTCACAACCAGTACATGTTTCTTGACACTTTCTAGTTGCTTTTGTAAAATTGTACTTGTTACCACTATAGAGTGCCTTTTTTTTTTTTTTTTTGCCAAAAGCTCCTGTTCATCATTTGTACAACCCCGTCCTCCACATATTTGTGCTTCTTTATCATTTTACTCTACCAAAAGATAACAAGAGATAAATCTTATGGAAATATATATTCTCAGTCCACGTTTATTACTGGAAATATATAGTAATGAATAAAGTTTGGAAATATTGACTACTGATCCCATGGTGACTTGCATTTCTCGACACAGGGGATATCTCACTAGCTGTGTCATTCCAATGCAATAGATCATGAACAAATGACTAGGTAAGTAGGTCATAATTAAAATTTGCTACATATAATCAAAACCGCATTATATCACCTGTATGAAATACACCTTGCACAATAATCACCAATTGGTGCAAGAATAGTACCAATAATAAGGCAAAATTATGCTGTATGGAGACCAAACAAAATTCATATTCAACCAGGTAAGTTGCACTTAACACAAGAGAAATCAAAAACTGCTAAGCAAAAACCTTAGTTTGAGTTTTCACTTCCGTTTGCATTAGCTGGTCTGATTTTCCAGCAACTCTCCTGCTCAATACAAGGTTGACAAAACACACAGAAAAGGATAATTAGTCATGTTCTATATTATAAAAACACTGTTTTCGCAGTTGGCTAAAACAATACGATGTACATGAGGATGCTCATAACTTTTCGTTTTCCATTACTAGAAACTGTAAAACTACACAAGAACGACACCCGCTTTTGTACAAAAAAAAAGGAGAGGAGAAATCACAACACAAATGGTCAGGTTCTTATTCACTTTGAACAAATGTGTTCTTATTCACAATGAGGTAACTAGTGGCCAAGTACAACAGGGCCTCAACTCTCTCGTCACTCTCGGTGCTTGGACGCTTTGGAAACATCGAAATCTGTTTTTTGATTGTGTTGTCCCAAACTTGTCAGGAAGAGGCGTGATTTGGTGTTTGGCTGGGGGTTAGAGGGTTTCCCTTCTTGACAGCCATAGAGCTTGGTGGTTAGATCCAGGTCGTGGTCCAATTTAATCTATTATAAGCACGCATGTATGCTCTTCTAATGAAGATGAAGTTAGGGCACGGAAAATAAGAAAGCCATTAGCATGTGATTGATTTAAGTTTTAATTATTACAGACTTGAAAAATATATTTATTTGATATTTTAAAGCAACTTCTATATAGAAAGTTTTCGCACGAAACATATTGTTTAGCAGTTTAAAAAGGGTGCTAACGGAAGCAGAGATAGAATATATATCTTAATCAGAAAAGAAAATTCACCAACTGTGTATGCTCAGGGTTTTCTACCCTTTCTTCTTAATATAATGATACACAGCTCTTCTAACTTTGAACAAATGTTAATGAAAATGGACTAAAATGTATTGGGAGTTAGTGCAAGCAATTCAGGTATGAACATAAGAACATGACAACAGAATTTCTTTTGTTGGGAATTTCCGTTATGTTGTTTCTTTGTGGTGGATTTTTAAAAAATCGTTGTGAGGAAGTGGTGGTGGTTTGTGTGTGTGTGTGTGTGTGTGTGTGTGTGTGTGTGTTTTGGGGGGGCTAATATGTGTTTCTCCTGCATATCCGAGAGAAAAAAATGGGGATGCAATTGTTAGGACTTAATGGTACTCTGTAACAACTATGAGCCTCACGCATGCGCAAATCAGATACTTATTTGTTCCTAGAGGCACAAGAACTGCTAAGTTGAACAATATATGATTAGACTGGGTAAATAAATGGAAATCATGTGCCCCATGATATTCTCTTATTTTGTGATTTTGTAGGATATTTTTCATTAACCTCTTTGGATCTGTGGTCTACCTGACCAGTTCAATTAAAGATTCACCTTCTGAACCTACATACCTCCTCCTTTGCTTCTAATGATGGTTGATGCACCTCTGTTATCGAGCATGCAATAACTGTTAAGAGCTTCTGTCCGCTATTTTTTTAGGAAATACAATTTCTTGTTATAGAATAACAGTCACTGTTCATTCTGCTCTTACATCAGCCAATAGCTTTTATCATGCAATATTTTTCTCTGATCAAGAATACACGATACAAAAACATTTCAGCCTCACTTCCTGCGCTGTGTCTGTTACAGGTGACAGGTATCTCAAGCCATGGATAATTCCAGTCCCCGAGATCACTATTGTTCCTCGAGCAAAGGATGACGAATGTCTCGTTCTTGCTAGTGATGGTCTCTGGGACGTCATGTCAAACGAAGAGGTATGCGATGTTGCTCGCAAGCGAATACTGCTGTGGCACAAGAAGAATGGCACAAACCCAGCATCAGCCCCGCGAAGCGGTGACTCGTCAGATCCGGCAGCTGAAGCAGCTGCTGAGTGCTTGTCGAAGCTTGCTCTCCAGAAGGGGAGCAAGGACAACATTAGCGTCATTGTCGTTGACCTCAAGGCACATAGGAAGTTCAAGAGCAAAAGCTAACATCTTCTTGATGAACAGCAACAGTGACAGAATTTCTAGGGATCTACAGAGATTTGGAGAATCCAAATTCGATCGATTTAGAGGACTCCTTTTTAGTACATTACTTAGCCCAGTTCTCCCTCTTATTTTCTTTTACCATTTGACCCTCCCAAGGGCTGTATTCATGTATACGGTACAGATTGCAAAATCCGCACCGGGGTCTATGTTTCCTGATGGCGGTGGATCATCCCCGTTTTCTGTTCTTCTTTCGTTGTTGCCCCCTTATTCTTTTTGTTAAGCTGGGCCATCATGTATCTGGCAAATGTATATTTGAGCCTGTAGGGTACAAAGAAACTGAGTGGTATAAAGGATGATGTACTGCCTTCTCAACTATGAACTGGGGTCCGGATTAACTTCTGTTTCCAAACTAAGAAGAAGCAACAATTAATTTGTACACAAACACAACTAAAATACCCCTCTAATGATAGTTCCGCGATGTCTTGCCGTCATATCATTGGGCATAGCAAAAATGTGAAGCAACGGCACGCCAAAAAGTATATTATTCCCTTCAGTATCACCGCTAAATGATCGTATATCACGCGCAATGCCGAACAATGACGAGCAGGAGATATACCGCCTAGAAAGCTCTAGATGCGGTTCAGGCAATTCCATCGTTCCTTTTTTCTTTTACATGTCGAAATGTACAGCAGCAGAAGGATAAGGGATAATCAACACAAATCATATACGATCCGATCCTAATTCCTTTTATGTTTTAGTTTCGACTAATTAAGAATAAATAGATTTGTTTCGCGAATTAGTCTAGAGTTATGAAATGAGTTTTATCATTAGTCTACTTTTAATATTTTTAATTAGTGTCAAACATCCGATATGGCAAGATAATTTAGTCCCTGCATCCAAATAGTCACTCAGATGAATCGATGAATCAGCGTGAGGGCAGGACAGGATGACGGGAACGCGAAGCCGCGGTAGCTTGAGCCTTGAGGCTGGCCACCGGGGAGATACAAGAGCTGTCTATTCCATCCTTCATCAACCAAACAAAAAAAATTAAAATCATCCTACCCCATAAACCAAACAAACAAATAAAATCACCATAACCCAAAAAATCAGGGGTGGACTTATTCCGCCCCCACCTTATTCTCAAAACAAGTACAATCTTCGTTTTGTAATATATGATGATGCCATTGATTTTTCGACAAACGTTTGGCCATTTGACTTATTCAAAATTTTTATGTAAATATATAAAAAAATCATGCTTAAAAAACATTTGATAATAAATAAATCACAATGAAATAAATGATAATTACATTTTTTTAATAAGATGAATGATCAAATGTATCTGGAAAAATCAATACTGACATATATTAAAAAACAGAGAAAGTACATGCTTAGATTATCTTGACATCTTACCATTGTTTATGCCCACATCGGCTCCTCCCATTTGTTCAGAGTTGTGCGATGCCACCATTGCTTTCATTTGCTTACGGATGAAACATGTATCAGCTTATTTAATTTAAAATACACAAAACAAGGCCATGAAATATTGATTTGTCATTGATAGCAAGCCGTGTTGCCAAGATCAGTTTGCGATCAGATCGGCTGTTGCTCCCAAAACAATCAAATGCAAAATTCACATCAGTTCCACGGATCGTATGGATGATCCAGGCAGTACATTGTATCAATAATAGAACCAAAACTCGGCTTTACGCCATAACAAACTGTAAGACCATCATTGATCTGTCGACAAGGAATCAGCTGTCAGGGGGCATGATCCATTACTCTCAATCCTTTGCAACCAATCTAATGCGCTTGCCATCAACAGAAAACCTGGAGCTTGAAGAAATCTGCGACATAGTAATAGTTCATCATTTTCTGTCACTTATCAACAGCACATCTTGACAAATACTGAAGGAGAACAAGTTAATTACAGGCAAGTAAGCTACAATTTTTTTGACATTGTACTACCTTATCCATCAAGATAGCATGCATCTGCTCCTTATCTTCTGTCAGACCACATTCCAGAAGTTCCTTAGTTACTAGCTTTTGTAGCTTCTTTAACTTCAGAACTCCATCTGGATTCTGAAAGGGTAAAAGGAGAACTGTCAACCGCCGGATAATTTAAGCACAAACACAAAACAAAAATAGAGCAGTGTTTGTTGTATAGAAGTCCTACCGTCTGAAGTACTTTGGTAATAATTTTCTTCCACTTGATTTTCTGCTTTTTACTGTCTTTAAGGTTGGCACTACTAACTAATTCATCTTTAGTACCCTTGCTCTTTGCTTTGGTTTCTGCCTCTTCATTTGAAGATTGTACCACTTCTCCACTGTTCACGCTCAAGTTGTTCGGTCTTTTCGTGTTATCTGGCTCTTCTGAGGTCGTATCACTTGCTCTCTTTCTCTTTGCTGCATCGTTGTCCACACCTCTTTCATTTTCAGTACTCCTCTCATTGTTTACTTGTGCTGATTCTGTCACAGGTGCACCAACAGTTTCCTTGGGAGTTTGTTCAACTCCATTTGCTTGCTTCTGAGAAGCATGATAGGCTTTTGCTTTTGCCCTGTGCTTCTTGCCATCTGCATGTGATAAGAGTGTTTGCTTGCTAGTGGTTGTCGTCTTGCAAAGGCTGTGATACAAATCCACAATAAGTGCAAAGTTTTTAAACGTTTCCACAGAGTATTTGAATTAAGACCTAATAAATATCGACCCAGAACAATGAATACTAGTGAATGCTGCTTCAGCTGATATGGCCTGGCTACAAGGACAAACACGAGATTGTTTATCTAAAGAATGATGACCTATTTTTTTTTTAACTCTGACATTGTCTTTCCAAAATAATTGGATGACCAATACTAGCTCTAAGAGTAAGTGTTATACGGTTGTAGCTACAACCAGTAGAAAAAACAAGGACAAAAATGATGTTAAGCGTAGACAATTGCAGCTTAAAAAAACATCACATTTGTTTCATTAGTGTTATAGACACAATCACACCTCACATACTAAAGAATCACCTTAATAACAAAGCAAGGTGTTTCTCTATGGTTGCACCAATGCACGTAAAACACAAGTTACAAACATTAATCATACTCTACACCTTAACATTTTAAAATATAGAATGTCCAGAGCTAACATGATGGGACATGGCTTCCGCTGTTTCCACAGTTCCACTACAGAACCATCTGCAAATGTAACTATTAATATGTTGCACGGTGAAATTAGCAAACCTGCAGAACCAAGGGGGATATGTCGACAGCCCGACATTGATATCAACATCAGCATTTGGCTTTGGCTTGTCTTGCTTGCCCTGTGCATTGTTGGATGCTTTGTTCTGTCCCTTGGGACCATACTTCTCCTGAAAGGGAATGCAGCATTAAGATTCAAAGCACAATTTACACATGAATCTATAGCCAATCTGAACAAATAGAATCATCTCCAAGAGTTAAACATCCCTCAAAGAATTCAGATAAGACCTGTGTGATGTGGAGCTCAACTGCTCAGTAAATTTTGACGGAACATACTCTTAGTACAGACCTACTCAGTGTCTGAGTGGATTACATTAATAGACTTTCAAAGCATAAGACAGCGTTTGACCGATCGATTTCACAATAATCAGATCCAATCCCAACCAAATAGAACCAAATCACCCTGATCTCTGTAGTTTACTAATTAGAACATAATGAAATTGTCAGAATTCACAAATTCCACCTTAATCCCTACTATCCACTAAATCGAATGAAAGAAATGAAAGCAATTCGACCTGGCCTCACCATACAAGCAATAGCATGAAACATTTCCAATCCAATACCATTCAATTCGACACTAATTCAAACACAGGTTACATGTGCAAACCAAACGAATCACGTTTCGCTAGTACTTAATGAGCAATCAAGAAACGGGCATATGGGGAAGGTGTACTCACAGCCTCGGAGATGCACTGGGTGTGGCCCTGGACGGTCTCCTGGGTGAAGAACTCGCCGCAGTCGATGCAGGAGAGCTGCCGCCGCAACACAAAAATCGCAAACAAATCAATCACAATCCACCACTTCTCTCACCTCGAGACGATCAAGAGACTCTGCTCACTTCGGAGACGAGCAAGATCAGAGAGAGGGGGGGAGGGAGAGCAAACCCTGTAGGCGGAGCAGGAGCGGAAGTGGCCGGCGAGCTTGGGCTTCTTGAGGTCGTCGCCGCAGTCCTCGCACTGGAACCACACCATTGTCGACGCTGCCGCCGCCGCCGCCGCCTCTTCACCTCCGACGAGCGGGCGGCGCTAGGGTTTTGGGTGCGAGGCGAGGCGAAGGACGCAGCGGCAATTGGGATTTGTCCCTCGCAAGACACGCGACCGTGGACTTAACGGAGGCCCAAGCCCATTTGACCTCTTTTGCATGGGCCATCGCACCATACGGCCCACTACCCACATGGTGGCTCCCTTTGAGATTGAAATCGGAACACGACGAAAAAGCCTAGAAACGAACAAGATTTGTTCATCTTAAAATCTATCTATTATATTATTAAAGTAATAGAAAAAGGAGCCTCCACGTTCGCTCTCATAGCCTAGAAATTCTCACATTAATCGGAGAAAAAGAAAAAACAGAGTCCATATGGAATTACAATTTAGAAATAGCTGAAATTCGAAATTAAAAAATAAGAAATATTAGAAGAGGAGACTAGAGTTCATATAGAAATACAATTTAGAAATAGTTGAAATTCTGTTCTAAAAAAAGAAATAGTTGAAATTCGGAATTAAAAAATAAAGAATATTAGAAGAGGAGACTAGAGTCCATATAGAAATACAATTAGGAAATAACTGAAATTCGGAATTGAAAATAAGGAATATTAGAAGTAAAGTATAGAGTCCATATAGAAATACAATTAGGAAATAATTGAAATTCGGAATTAAAAAATAAGGAATATTAGAAGTAGAGTATAGAGTCCATATAGAAATACAATTAGGAAATAACTGAAATTCAGAATCAAAAATAAGGAATATTAGAAGTAGAGTATAGAGTCCATATAGAAATACAATTAGGAAATAATAGAAATTCGGAATTAAAAATAAGGAATGTTAGAAGTAGAGTATAGATTCCATATGGAAATACAATTAAGAAAAAAAAAGAAATTCGGAATTAAAAAATAAGGAATATTAGAAGTAGAGTATAGAGTCCATATAGGAATTTAAAACTAACTAAAATTTGGAATAAACATAATAAAATTAAAAGTAGAGTTTAAAGTCCGTATAAAAATACAATTTACAAATAACTAAAATTCGAAATTAAGAAAAACATGGGAATAAGAGTTTAAAGTCAATATAGGAATACAATTTAGAAGTAACTGAAATTCGAAATTAAAAATTAAAGAATATTGATAGATGAGTTTAGAGTCCACATAGAAATACAATTATAAATAATAAAAATTCAAAAATAAGAATAAATAATATTGGAAGAAGAGTATAGAGTCTATATAGAAATACAATTTACAGAAAATTCGGAATTAGAAAAAAGAAATATTAAAAGATGAGTCTAGAGTCCATATAGGAATATATATAATTTACAAATAACTAAAATTTGATATTAAAATATTAATAACTAACATGTATATAAAATACAATATAAATATTACACATTAGTAGTTTTGTAAAGTTATTTAAAAATTTAAAATTATGTTGTCATTTTAATATATTTGAATAATATAATGAGAAAACATATATGCTATTATATGAGAGAAAATATAATGATGCCAGCCACGCAATCTGCGCGGGCCATCATGCTAGTTATATTATTAAAACAGCTTTGAAAGGAGGCACCACGTTCGTTGTGGGGGCTAGAAATTTCTACATTAATCGGCGAAAAAGAAAAAAAAAGAAAAGGAGAGTCCAAGTAGAAATACAATCTAAAAATAGCTGAAATTCAGAATTAAAAATAAGCAATATTGAAAGAAGTTTCCATATAAGAACCCAATACGAGATTAATCAAAATTCAAAATAAAAATAAAATAAAATCCAAAATTAGAAAAAAAAAGAGAGTCCAAGTAGAAATTCAATTTTAAAATAGCTGAAATTCGGAACTAGAAATAAGAAATATTGAAAGAAGTTTCCATATAAGAACCCAATACAAGATTAATAAAAAATTCAAAATAAAAATAAAATAAAATCCAGAATTTGAAAAGAAAATGATAGTCCAAGTAGGAATACAATTGTAAAATATCTGAAATTCTAAATTTAAAATAAGAAATATTAAAAGAAGAGTCCATATAAGAACCCAATACGAGATTAATTAAAATTGGGAATAAAAATAAAAATAAAATCGAAAATTAGCAAAAAAAAAAAGAAGAAGAGTTCAAGTAAGAATACAATTTAAAATTAGCTGAAATTCGGAATAAAAAAAACAATATTGAAAGAAGAATTAAAAAATAAAATAATATTCAATATTAGAAAAATTAAAAGAGAGTTCATATAGGAATATAATATTGAAACAACTGAAATTGAAAATAAAAAAATAAAAATATTAAAAGAATACAATACAATATTAATTAAAATTTGAAAAAAAAATAAATTCTGAAATTAGAAAAAGAAAAATAAGATTTCAATTAGGAATGCAATTTATAAATAACTAAAATTTGTGATAAAAATAAAGACTATTGAAAGGAAAGATCATCTAAAACACATGACAAGATAAATTAAGTAATAGGCCTATAAAAGAGTGGTGGCGGTTGATACGACATATAAAAACTGTTAATGAAACACCAAATAGAATCTTAATTACGATTAAAAGGAGGGACGACAGACAGACCGTGAAGCAAACGAGCAAGGCAGTTGCCGGGACTTCTAGAAAGTAACCCCCCATTGATAATTATATTCGATTTTTAAAATCTCAATGACAATAAAAAGGAGAAGCAGCGGGCGGGGTGTATAGGAGTATAGTTGCAGAGCCGTCGACGGTTGACAGGACTTCTAGAAAATAAAAAATGAATTCCAACGATAGTTATGTTCGATTTTTAGAATCACAATGACAATAAAAGAGTAGGCGGCGGACGGGCCGTAGAGGAGTATAATGGCATCGTCTGACGAGACTTCTAAAAATTATAAAAAATGAAACCTAACAAGACAATAAACTCTAAAAACTACTAGGTCCAAATTTTAAAGGTTCGGAACTTCTAAAAAGTAAAAAAAAAACAATGATAATCATGTTCGATTTTAAAATCTCAATGATAATAAAGAAGGGAGGCAGCGGACGAGCCGTAGAGAAGTACAATTGCAACAGTTTGGCAGGACTTCTCGAAAGTAAAAATGAACTCAAATGATAATTATGTTTGATTTTTAAAATCTCAATGACAATGAAGAGAAGAGACCGTGGACGAGCCATAGAGGAGTATAATGGAAACGTTTGACGGGACGTCTAGAAATTATAAAAACAAAACCCAACGTGACAATAAACTCTAAAACTATAAGATCCAATTTTTAAAGGTTTCAAGGAGAATGAATAGAAATAGTGGTAGATCAAACAAGCAAATAAATAAGAAGGAGATGACATAAAGGGTAGCAACTGGTGTGACTTTTAAAAAATTATATAATTAGAAACACGGGGATGATAAAGTTTGGTCTTTCAAAGTCTTAAGACAATAAGATAGCTATTTAATAAATTTTAAGTAAAATCATACTATAAAAAATATATGATTTTGTTTGGGTGCTAGCCGCGCAATTGCGCGGGTCACCCATCTAGTTGCTCTTGTAAGAGACATATCTAGTGGACTCATCGTTTCGCTTGTAAACGATTGTACTATTAGAAGCAAATGCTTAAAAATAAACTAAGATGGAAAAAAAATCCTAAAGTCAACTCAAAATTAAAATTTTTGTTTATGCTTATAAGCTAAAGGCTAAATGATGTGGATTTTAAATCTGAACTACCATTGTGAAGGATTTGCTGAACTTTTATTCATTGACGAATTTAACTCTCTGATTCTGAATCAATAATCTCAATCAGTATACGTGGGCAATTACAACTTCGGCGCAATTTAGATCGATCGGTCAGGAATAACAATTTCTGACATCACGTAATATACGTTTAGTAATGAATTTTATTAGCGTAACAGCCTCTC
Source organism: Oryza glaberrima (assembly GCF_000147395.1). Classification (NCBI taxonomy): domain Eukaryota; kingdom Viridiplantae; phylum Streptophyta; class Magnoliopsida; order Poales; family Poaceae; genus Oryza; species Oryza glaberrima. Next base: position 20,441,108 of record NC_068326.1, read on the forward strand.
AGCACACCACTACACTGTGAAACTGCTGTGCATATCCGGATATTTCATAATCTAAATTTCAGCATAAAGAGCTACTAAAACATTGTGCACAACATTATCCAAAATCACTCTATGAATATTTGCACTTTTGAGGTGATCCCATCCATGAGTTGCTTGACTATGGAGGATTTCTCCTTGTCGCCCTTGGGATACCTTGATCCTGTCGGGGTGGGTCGATAGTAATTGCAACTCTCTTCGTCAGTCAAAATGATCGTCTGTAAAGCCATAGCTAGCTCCATGACCATTCTTACAAACTCCATGTATTTCTCCTCTACTTTGAAGCCAGCAATCTTCAGGCTCTTCAGATGCTTGTGCTTGAATTCTGAACAGGTCGTCTCGCAATACGGCGTCTCTTGCTGCCTACCGTGTCGACTGCGCATGTCCTTCTGTATCTGTGATCAGCAAGGTCATAACTTTGTTAGGATTGAACACGCATGTCACAAAACGATGACTCTGCTATATATGTTTTTGAGGCCGTGGCGACGGGGACGGCGCGGCGATGGCGCGGAGCTGGGCGCGGCGGTGGGGCGCCACGGTGTCGGCTCTCCGCGGCTCCAGCGACGGGCGACGGCGTCGCCAGATCTGGTCTCCCCGCTTGGCCGAGGTGACCGGCGACAGGCTCGGTCGTCGCCGGCGCCGCTCTGCGGACCTGGCAGGGGGTGGCTAGCGGCGGCGATGGTGGCGGATGTGGCGGCGATGAAGTTGGCGACGACGGCGGCGGACTGTGGCGCGTGCCGCGACACCGGCCCTCGTCAAGAACCTCGTTGCCACGAGGGAGGCGTGGCGCCCTCGTCAATGCTCTGGCTGTAAACACCGTGCCCGTGACGTCTTTCTCCACGATGCCGGCGACCCGCGCTCCATGCTGCACCTTCGATCCGCGCCACCCCGGCCGGATCTGGACGACTGGCGTCTAGCGGCGCTGGCTAGCGACGGTGGCGGCTGGCGACGGTGGTGGCTGTGGCAGTGGCGGTGGCGGCTGTCGACGATGGTACCTATGGCAGCTATGGTTGAAGGCCATCATCCGGCTGACGGTGCGTCGGCGGCGACGACAGTATGTGGAGGCGAGGAAGGGGTCTGGCGGCGGGGAAGGAGGAGTCCGGGTGTAGGCACGCCGTCGACGGCGGGAACAACTGTGGGCGGTGGCCTTGGCCGAATCGCTGAAGGGACAATGTTGTTGACCGACGATGATCCTTCTTGTGCGGATTGGTGGTGTGGGTTTGGACAGGGAATCGCGGGCAAAAGCCTTGCCGAGCCATTTGGCTGGTTGACAACGGCGACGCCGTTTGTCGTCGTTCCCCTCCTTGGAGGCGTTGTTTTAGCATATCCCTTTCCTTTCTCTACCATATTCTCCGGGTGAAAACCTTGCTTCGGTTCCGAACGAGCGGTGGCGGCGATCCACGTCGCATCCTCCTTAGGGGCACCGCTTCAGAGAAACCTCTTCGTGCAAGGATATTGTCATTGGTCTATGCATTGGCTTCGAACTTCAGTCCTAGGCCTTAACGAGGCCTTCTAGCTCCACATTTTGTTTTGCTTTTATCAGTTTGGGTCCTCTCTTCTCTTGTTTAGTGTGTTCAACTTGTCTTGAACTACACTCTCTTCTGGAGTGGATCTTTGTAATAATTGACTGTAGTTCTTTTTGAGCAAAGGCTGGGATATTATATTCCATTATCTAAAAAAAATATGTTTTTGAGGCTGAAACTTGATGGAGATCAAGAGAAAGAGGTACTCATTTTGTGTCAGACAAAATGCAGTGCCCTAAAGACTAGGTGACATTATTAGAGTGGTTTCAGTTTTTAGTTCTGTGTAATGCGTATTAGTTTCATTGATAACAAACTGAATGAACTTGCAGGTAAGAATTAAAAAAAGGCATACCGAAAGGTTGAAGTTCTGGAGGAATGGTGCTGCCTGAAGGAAGATCATCCATAACAGCTCATATTGGCCATCACCAAGATTAAGCACGGTCAGCTTGCTGAAGGAACCCTGCAATGGCCTTGGATGCTCAAGTTCTATCCAGATCTGAACGAAAAAAAAAAAATTCAAAAACAAGAAACTGTCAGTCAACTGCCACTCCTCGCTTACGAACATGAGCAAGATGGATTAAAGAATAAATATCGATCATAGCTTGCCTTTCCGCCGTTCAAGAAACGCAGAGAAAGTTGGCTGAGGCTTCTGGCATTGGCCAAGAGCTTACCCCCCCCCCCCCCCCCCGGGTACGGATGTCTGCCCCGTGGATGAGGCTGAGGTCGTCAAGGATCGGTACAGAGCCGAGGGACACCGGAGCACCATCGGGGAACCAGCTGTCGACGGAGAGCCGCGTGAGCTTGGGGATGCTGCGCAGCACAACAACCAGCACTCAAGCTCCAGCACCCTGAGCGCCGACGACCCCGGTGCGACGTCGATCACCCGCTCCTCGCCGGGGACGACGCCCGTCGCAGTCGAACACCGCCAGGTGCTCCAGCCGCGCGCGTGCACGCGCTGAGGAGGACGGCGACGTCGGCGCTTCTCAGCTGCAGGTGCCGCAGCTCGAGCTTGGTGAGCGCGCCGAACACGCGTGGCGAGTCCACAGCAATTCCAAACGAAAGGGTTTCGAACAAAGGATTCTTTAGAGTAATTTTAGAGGAATTCAATCTTATAAAACATTTTGTTATGTGGTCATTTGAATCAAAAGAATAACTATAAAAAAATCATATGAATTTCCTTTGGATTAGCTCAAAACCATGCAATTTTTGAAAAATTCTAACATGAGCTTCAACCACCTGGTTGCGTCGGAGATCGCCAAGAACCTGGATACCGCGCGGCAGAAGCGACCCGCAACCCGGTCCAGCGCGCGTTTGTCCACCATCCATAGCTCGACTCCCCTCGGGATGAACTTCTTGACGCTTATCCTTGGCTCCAGCAGCAGCCATGGGAGCCACCGCCACCGCCTCGACAGGCTGCACGTCCTGATCGCCTCCACGCGTGCTGCCCAACTCCTGCAAGATGAGCAGAAGGATGTCGTCCGGGAGAGGGCTAATCCTGTCTTCCCCTTCAGCTTGCCTGGATGTAGCTGCAGATGCAAGGTGGTTGCCTGCGCACGAAGGGAAGATCTCCATGGATGCTTTGTTCTGTCCCTTGGGAGGACCATACTTCTCCTGAAAAGGGATGCAGCATGGTAATGATTAAGATAATAAGATTCAAACCACAATTTACCATGAATCTATAGCCAACCTGAACGAATAGAATAACCTTAGAGAGTTAAACATCCCTCAAAGAATTCAGAGAAGACCTATGTTATGTGGAGTTCGACTGCTCAGTAAATTTTGATGGAACACAGGCTTCCTTCGTTCCAGCTACCTCCGCCTTGTTTTCCGCGCGCACACTTCCTAAACTGCTAAACTGTGCGTTTTTTACAAAAAATTTCTATACAAAAGTTGCTTACAAAAATTATATTAATCCATTTTTAAAAACAAATACCTAATACTTAATTAATCACGTGCTAATGGACTGCTCTGTTTTCCGTGCGCACGGTTCGTGTTGGGAACACAGGCTAATGAACGCAGTAGAGACCTATTCAGTGGATTACTTTAAGGCTTTGAAAGCGTTTCACCCTATTCAGTGGATTACTTTAAGGCTTTGAAAGCGCTTCACCGGTCAGTTTCACAATAATCAGATCACCAAATCATCCCCATCTCTGCAGTTGGTTCACTAATAAGAACATAATGAAAACTTACGAATTCCACCCTAATCCCTATCAACTAAAATAAACGAAAAACTGAAAGCAATTCGACCTGGCCTCACCATACAAGCACGAAACATTTCCATCCAATACCATTCGATTCGACGCCAATTCAAACACAGGTTACATGGGAAAAACAAACGAATCACATTTCACTAGAACTGCACGAGCAATCAAGACATGGGTGGAGGGGGCAGGTGTACTCACAGCCTCGGAGATGCACTGGGCGTGGCCCTGGACGGTCTCCTGGCTGAAGGACTCGCCGCAGTCGATGCAGGAGAGCTGCCGCCGCAACACAAAAACCGAAACAAATCAATCACAATCCACCACTTTCTCTCACCTCGAGACGAGCAAGACCAAATTAACAGAAGCTACAGAGAGGGGGGGGGGGGGGGGGGAGGGAAGAGCAAACCCTGTAGGCTGAGCGCAGGAGCGGAAGTGGCCGGCGAGCTTGGGCTTCTTGAGGTCGTCGTCGCCGCAGTCCTCGCACTGGAACCGCGCCATTGTCGACGCCGCCGCGAGCTCTCTTGCTTCACCTCCGACGCGTCTCTCGCTAGGGTTTTTGGCTGCGGGTCGGCGAGGCGAAGGACTGGAAGGCGGAAGCTTCTGCATGCAAGGCCCGTGGAATGGTTGCCGACTTGCCGTAGTGGAGCGGAGGCCCGAGGGGAGAAAGAATTGCTAAAACTTGAGGCCCAAGGCCTAGCCATGTGACCTGATTGCGGCCCATGTTGATAAGTTGCAATAGAGATTTCGGCCCAGTGTTTCTCAGGTTGCATCCAGCCCATGCGCGCTGCAGCCCGATTCGGCAACGGCACCACGAGTCCTCGGCGCGTGCACGCGGCTGGAGCACCTGGCGATGTACGACTGCGACGCCGCCGTCCCCGGCGAGGCGCTGGTGATCGACGTCGCGCCGGGGTCGTCGTCGGCGCTCAGGGAGCTGTGTTGAAGATAATCCTAGCGCCATCTTCTATTTCAGCTCCACTCCTTCCTCTACGCGCATGTTGTAACATCCCGGCCTAAAACTTAATAGAATTAATGGAATACTCATATTAACAAGTTGCAACTTCTTTTTCCGGAAGCCGATCTCTAAAGAACTCTGAGGTTAAGCGTGCTTGGCCTGGAGCAATTTAGGGATGAGTGACCGATTGGAAAATTCTTCCCGAGTGCGCATGAGATGAGTGACCGATCGGGAAATTCTACCAGCAATTTAGGGATGAGTGACCGATCGAGAAATTCTTCCCGAGTGCGCATGAGTGAGGACAAAGTGTGCAGAAAAGACTTGTGTTGGTTTGTGAGGGCACTCTATTACCTATAAAAGCTGTTCTACCAGCAATTTAGGGATGAGTGACCGATCGGGAAATTCTTCCCGAGTGCGCATGAGTGAGGACAAAGTGTGCAGAAAAGACTTGTGTTGGTTTGTGAGGGCAGTCTATTACCTATAAAAGCTGTCAGATGTAAGAGGGCGAACTCTGAGGTTAAGCGTGCTTGGCCTGATCGGGAAATTCTTCCCGAGTGCGCATGTAAGAGGGCGAACTCTGAGGTTAAGCGTGCTTGGCTTGATCGGGAAATTCTTCCCGAGTGCGCATGAGTGAGGATAAAGTGTGCAGAAAAGACTTGTGTTGGTTTGTGAGGGCAGTCTATGACCTATAAAAGTTGCTAGATGTAAGAGGGCCCGGCCCGGGAGAGGCGGGCCGCTACACATGTCTTCGAGTTTGTGGTTGTTTGTGGAGGTCGTGCGCATGTAGCGCTCTGACGCATGCTGTGTTCATGCGGGAGCACGTCCGAGTCTTGGGGAGTGCGTGCGTTTGCATGCTTTCGGTCTTAGGATGGCGCGGCCCAGTCGGGAACACATGGACGCATGGTGAACGCTGGGGTTGTAGGAACGCATGGTGGACGACCTCGATCGTGGGATGGCACGATCCAGTTGGAGGTTATTAACAACCGTGTATTTGCTTGCTATTTAAGTTCCTAATACAATTAGAAAAGCTGCCAAGTTCTTAGCAACACAAAAACACCCTCTCGCAAACTCTGTTCTTGATTGGAATTTCATTAAACACCTTGTGGTAGCTAGGTTGTTCGCCAACAATTGGTATCAGAACCTCATTGGCTCGCTGGTGCCATGTCGCAACGCTCGCCCCCGCTGCTGCGGCCATTGCGCACACCGCCGCACCGGTCGTCACGCACGCCACCACGCCGCCGACCTGTAAAATCCCTGTCGCGCCGTGGGCACGGGGTGTTGAGCGACAACCTCTGGCCGTCCAGCCGCGCGACGTCAAGGAGTAGAGCGCCTCCGTCTACTACCCGGTTCCGACGAGGGCCAACTATGAGGAATGGGCGCTCTTCATGACCATCAACCTGCAGGCACAGGGTCTCTGGCATGCCGTGGACCCCTTCGACAGCGAGGAGATCGAGTACCGCGATGACAAGCTAGCGTTGGCTGCGATTTTACGCGTAGTGTCGCCAGAGATGCTGCGCTCCCTCTCCTCCAAGCGCACGGGGCAGTCGGCATGGGAAGCAATCAAGATGGTGCGCATCGGCACACAGCACGTGCAGGAGGTGAACGAGCAGCTGTTGCGCCCGGAGTTCGCCGATGCAAGGTTCAAGGATGGTGAAAACGTGGAAGATTTCTCCGCTCACCTCACCGGTCTCACCAACAGCAGAGTCACACAACATCTACCTCAAGGAGATCACCTCCAAAGCCGCGAATGCTATTGGCGAGACCGGTGAGGCGGACGGAGAAATCTTCTACGTTTTCACCATCCTTGAACCTTGCATCGGCGAACTCTTGGCGCAACAACTGCTCGTTCACCTCCTACACGTGCCGTGTGCCGATGCGCACCATCTTGATTGCTTCCCATGCCGACTGCCCCGTGCGCTTGGAGGAGAGGGAGCGCAGCATCTCTGGTGGCACTGTGTAAAATTGCGGCCAACGCCAGCCTGTCATCGCGGTACTCGATCCCCTCGTCGTCAAAGGGCTCCACGGCATGCCAGAGACCATGTGCCTGCAAGTTAATGGTTATGAGGAGCGCCCATTCCTCGTAGTTGGTCCTCGTCAGAACCGGGTAGTAGACGGAGGCGCTCGACTCCCTGACAACGCGTGGCTGGACGCCTTGAGGCTATCGCTCACCACGCCCGCGCCCATGGCGCGGCGGGGATTCTGCAGGTTGGCGCGTGGTGGCGTGCACGACGGCCGGTGCGGCGGTGTACGCGACAGCCATAGCGGTGGCGAGCGCTGCGACATGGCACCAGCGAGCCAACGAGGCTCGGATACCAATTGTTGGCGAATAACCTAGCTACCGCAAGGTGTTCGACGAAATTCCAATCAAGAACAGAGTTTGCGAGAGGGTGTTTTTGCTGCTAACAACTTGGCAGCTTTTATGATTGTACTAGGAACTTAAATATTAAAGCAAATACAACGACTAGAAACGTAGGAATCGGTGCGGATGCGGGTGCGGCACCAGGAGCACCCTGATGACAAGTGTCGGAATTGCAATAAGATAGGCCACTGGGCTAAAGATTGTCGCTCAAAGGCCAAGAAGACCGAAGGCCACATCGCAGCGGAGGACGACGACGAGCCCACGCTGCTGATGGCCCGGGCGTGCTTTGGTTGAACGGTGATGCCCGCGCGGGTGTTGACTGACAGTTTCTTTTTTTTTTTTTGGGTTCAGATTTGGATAGAACATGAGGATCCAAGGACATAGCAGGGTGCCTTCAGCAAGCTGACCGTGCTTAATTTTGGTAGAATCTTAGCCGGGCGTGAGCTCTCTTGGACGATCTTCCTCCTCCCGGAATTCGACCTTTCGGTATGCCTTTTATTCTTACCTGCAACACGTTCATTCGGTTTGTTATCAATAACGAAACTACTATGCATTCCAGATAACTAAAGACTGAAACCACTCTAATGTCACCGGCACTGCACTTTGTCAGACAAAATGAGTACCTCTTTCTGCTGTTCTCAATCAAGTTTCAGCCATAAAAACAGATAGCGGAGTCATCATTTTGTGACATGCATGTTCAATCCTCTCTATGTTAATTAGGATGCATCCTCTCTATATTAATTCTGTTGCAAATATTCCAGGTCCTCATGGTTCTTCCTGTTTGTCTTGCAATGGCATAGTTATTGGCAACAAAATAGAGTGACAATCGCCTGCTCATGATGAATATTTTTCAGTTCAAATCCCAGTCCCAACTTTAGAAACCAGCCCGAGTGGATGTTGACAATTTGGCATGCCAGACCATCACAACACAGTTACAAAAACAACCTCAGACTTGACTGCTGGCCCAATAACACAAGATTGATTAATGATTACTGTTCGGCCAGTTTGCTCACGAAAAAGAAAAGGACCATTTAAGATGTAGTATCGACCTGGACTAGACTTGCCTATTCTGAACTTGTGATATCAGGAAGTACTTAACGAACATCACCATGAAAAATTGAAACATGATGCCCTCAAGTGAAGGAACAGAAGAGTAACAAGTTAGGACTAGATTATCCCCAATCACCGGCCCCAAAAAAATGTGAATCAAATCATCTACGGAGTAGAAACAAACCAATCATCCGAGATCAGTTCCTATGATTCCATGAGAGTACTAGAACAATCAGAGATTCACAAAGCAGTGGCACTTGACACGAAATTAGGAACAAGAAACTGAATCATCTTAAGGATTGGACTTTCAAACTTGACTGTTCTTGATGCACCGATCGACACATGGCTCGCTTCTTCTCCTGGAGGAACTCCACGAGGGCCCTGAGCGCGGCGTCGACGTCGTCGCTAGCTGCGCAGCAGCATCTCCGACACCTCGGCCGGCGTGGCGTCCACGCCGGCGAGCATGCATGTCCATCCGCCCCGGCCGGAGCAGCGCCGCGTCGAGCCGTTCCTTGTAGTTGGTGGTGAAGAGTGAAGACGACCACCCGCTCCTCGCCGCTCGTCGACCACAGCCCGTCGATGAAGTTGAGCAGCCCGGACAGCGTCAGGCTCTGCTGCTCAATCTGAAATCACAAAAAAAACAATAATAATATTCGATCAAGAACAAGAAAGATTGTGTTATTGCTCGGATGTGGCAGTTGTATCTTGTCTGACAAATCATGTTGTGCTCTTTGCCATCGTCTTCCCTCGACCTGGAGGTGAAGCAGCAATCGATGTCCTCGACGACGAGGATGGAGAACAGAGTTGTCGTGCACCTGGAAGAGGTCGAGGTCGTAGAGGTTGAAGCGGAGGTGGTTGGCAATGGCGGCGACGAGGCTGGACTTGCCTGTCCCGGGCGGGCCGTAGAGGAGGTACCCTCGCTTCCACGCGCTGCCGATGGGCAAGGCGGTAGTACTCCTTCCGCTTCAGGAACCGGTCGAGGTCGGCCACGATGGATCGCTTCAGCCCCGGGTCCATGGCGACCGTGTCGAACGTGGCGGGGTGGTGGTGGACGATGCCGCGCCACGACCAGCTCTCGTTCATGTAGATCTTGAGCTCGCGCTCCCGCCGCCGCGCCTGCCCAGCGCCATGTCCGTGTGCTCCGCGTCGAAGCTGAGCTCCAGCGACCACGATTCGCGCAACCTCCCACCGCCTTCCGCGGGGACGGAAGTCCACCTGAACTCCACGCCCTCGAAGACGTCGGACATCGAGTAGCCGGCACCATGGACAGCGAATTCCGTCGGCCGCGCTCGCCCCCGCCCCCGACGCCGCTGAGGCGGAACCGGCCCAGGGCACGGGGATCGATCTTGGTGGCGAGGTACGCGTGGGCGTCCGCGAAGCAGCTGTCGTGGCGGCCGTCCTCATCGACGCGGTTGATGATGGCGGTGCGGCGGTCCGCCGGGCGAGGCCCGAGGCGGGCGTGGACGAGTGTCGTGGCCCAGCTCACCACCGCGCATAGGTCGTGCGGCACGACGAGCTCCCTCGCCATGCCGCGCGCCAGCACCGCGTAGGCGGTCATCGTGGTAGCCGTGGCCACCGCCCTCCTGTAGCCTGTAGGTCTCCACCGCCTTGGCGTACGACGGCGACACCCCCGCCGCCGACGAGAGGTCCATGCCCACCAACTGTTCGGCTTGAGGGCTACATGACGTCGCCACAGAATTGGAGGTAGATTCCTTTTACGGAGGTGGGACCGAACCATAGAGGGGAGGAATATATAGACTCCACTAGATGATACCCCGCATTTTACTTTGGGATTCATTGATGAGTTCATGCTAAATATTATCGGAATGATGAAAGTTGAAATGTTGAGAAAATAATACGAGAAAGATGATTTGACATATACTTGTTGATCTATATATATAATATTGTAGATGATGTGTCATGCTTGCATGTGATTTAAAATAGGCCAGAATAGTAATTGCCAGTGAGTGAAGATGTGGCATGCTTGCATGAGATTTTGAATGGGCTCGAATAAAAATGGTTAGGGGTGATGATATGACATTATAGTATGTTGAGCTTTAGCTTGGGTACCAATTATATAGAAAATATAGATTTATATTATGCTTTTTTTCTTTGTTAAAATAAAGGAAGAACAACACTTCATTTTGGCAGACAAATCCAAAACGACATACTACTACTTACTAAATGTAGACCTCCCTTTTTGGATCCAAGGATATTTTTTAGCCCTCCCTCAAATAGCTAAAATAGCCTAAAAAATCCAAAAGGGTGAGCTATTTGAGGGCTATTTGGAAATAACACACCCAAAAAAACCATCCCACCCAAGGGGTGCTAATTGGGGATATTTCAGGTGAGGCCCACTGAAAAGTGTCTTTTCTCTATATCTCTCTCCATGGGAAGGTACACTAAATGACAAATAGCTCTCAAAATAACCTTTGGATCTAAATAATTTAGGGCTATTTTATTAGAGGGCTATTTCCTTGTGCTAAAAAATAGCTCTCAAAATAACTCTTGACTAGTTCTCCAAACAGGGCCAATGTCCAAATCTTTTTATGGCTTATACTTTTGAAGGTTTTGTTATCACTTGCAAACTAGTAAATCTTTACTAGCGAGTTCTTTCTGTTTTGTTCGCTACTTACCTTTCTCATTTTCCGTGCGCACGCTTTCAAACTGCTAAACTATGTATTTTTTTTCAAAAATTTTGCTATACGAAAGTTGCTTTAAAAAACTATATTAATCCTTTTTTAAAAAAATAATAAATACTTAAGTAATCATAAGAAAATACGTCACTCTGTTTTGTATACGCGGGAGGTGAGATCCTCCCGAACACCACCGTTTCTGCAACTAAAGGAGGGCACTACGCGTCGGGCACCCACTTTAGCTGACTTCAGCATACATGCATGCAAAACTAGTTTAAACTATTTTTTTCTTAAATTATTTATCCAAATCATGATCCGATTGCACCATTATATTCATTGCAATTAAATCTTTAAAATAAGATCACACATGGATATATTCCAATGAATTTTTTAGCTTATTATTGAATTATTTTTTAATGTTGTATGTTGTTCCACTAAGTATATCAGAATTGTTTCACTAAGTAGATTGAAAATATTTCAATCATTTAAATCGGACGTTGTTTCACTTTATATAAAAACAATGTTTCAGCAAATAGCGAAATAATGTTTCAATTCACTGCAACATTTAATCTATACATAGTAAAACGTCACGAGTACACTAGGTGAAACATTTTTTATGGAAAAAAAGTAAAACGCATTACTTAATAGAGGGTTTCTATAATATATGTGTGATTTGTTGCAATGGAGTATATGGTAAAGACACGTGGCAGGTGGGCAGGGGCACGTGGGGGGCCCAAAAGGCAGTGCACGCCGTGAGGGTAGGGAGTGCCCGATTTTTTTCCCTCCCCCAAGCGACCGACACGAAGGATTATCGGCAACTAAATGTTGTAATATTCGTGCTTGTCATCGATTGCAGTTTATTTTCGGGACCACCATAGATGGGTTTTTTTTTTTAAAAGATTGATATGTGCTTCAAATTAAGTCTTCAAAGGACCAGGTGTCCAGGTGAACAAGTAACCGCAAAGTGACGAAATTAATAAACTAAATAAAACAATTACCCTGCCCTTGACTATGATTTGAAATATTCTAAAAACATTTTTTGTAAAGAATCTATTGTACTGCATTGTTTAGACTCCTCCTTTTAAGCTGCCGCTGGCAAGTTCATTTTCTAAAGTATTTTATTAATCTCCAAAATCAAAGAATACTTGGCAATTTGTGATCACAGTACATCATTTGAGAGGGTTTTCTTCAAATTAGTAGCAATTTTCTGGGCCATCTAGAAAATGTTCCGGTAATGAAGAAGACAAGACGGCACAAAACCCTCTTCTTCCTTCTTTTGCACGTTCCGTCGCTGTGTTCTTCTCCCTCCTCTCTCTCTCTCTCTCTCCTCACCTGCTTCCTCCAAAATGGCAAAACCCTAACCAAACCCTCCCACAAATTCTTCTCCCGATGTCTCCGGTGATGGCCCGCACAGCGAGTGCCGCCACCGGTGGCGACGAGCCGCCGCCCGAACCCCACCATCAGGCCGGCGTCCAGTGGCCGCCCAAAAATGACGGCGACGGCGGCGAGGAGGTGGGGGGCGGGAATGCGGGTGTTCCTGCGGCCGCCGGCGACGAGGATCCAACCGCCGGCGCGGTGGGTGCCGCGGGGAGGGGATCGAGGAGGAGGAAGAAGGCGGGCAGGAGAGCGGCCGCGCTAGACGAAGAGGACCTCGACACGATCCTCGCCGAGATCGACCAGAATCTGGCCAGTGCGGTGCTCGATTCCACGCTGAAGATGAATCTGGCCCAGCCTTTGGCGTCCACGGCGGTGGATGTGGCTACTGCCGTGAACGATGTTGGTGCCGAGGTGAAGGATGACGAAATGGAGGCGGAGTCGGCCGCTGCTAAGAGGAGGAAGCGGAAGAAGGAGAAGGAGAAGGAAAGGAAAACTACCTCGAAGGTGGCGGAGGCTGACGCGAAGAAGCCGCCTAGGCACGTGCGGGGGATGCTGGAGGTGCTCGCCAAGAGGAAAGAGGCGGAGGAGCTGAGGAAGCGCGAGGAAGAGCTGAGGCAGAGGAAGGCAGAGGAGGAGCGGCTACAGAGGGAGGAGGACAAGAGGATGGTGGAAGAGATGAAGATGCAGCAGAAGGAGAGAGATAAGGGCAAAACGATGAAGAAGAGGCAGGATGTGAAGACCTTGACTGGGAAGCAGAAGGAGGAGGCTAGGAGGCTTGATGCCATGAGGCGACAGTTCCTTGGGTAGAGTGGAATTCTTGCTCGCAGCGACCTTGGCAATGATGGTGGTGCCAATGAGAGAAAGAAGAGGCCCATATATGATTCCAAGAGGAAGAAAGTGCAATCAAAGGCTGATGAGGCTGCTAATGGAGATGGCGGTCACATGCAGGAGCTTCATAAGGTTAACAAGGAAGAAGAAGAATGTGCCATTATGGAAGAGCAACCCCACTACCGTGTGGAGGAGGATGGGGAGAAAATCAAACTTGAGGAGATTAAAGGGGCTGAATCAGTAGAAGTGAGCAAAGAAGATGATGAAGAAAGCTGGGAGTATCAATGGGATGACAAGATGTTTAGTAACGATGTCAATGCTGATGTGAATTTGTTTGAGAGAATTAACTTTGAGGAGAGAATCACAAAGGAAGAGAAGAATGAAGCTATGAAATCCTCCAATGAGGAGGTTGTTTCTCTGGTCACAGGCTGGAAGAATAGAATTGAAGAATGGGATGTTGATGTTGATGAAAATGATAAGGACACTAGAAAACTTACTCCAAAGAGAGATCCTGCTAAGGTGGACAAAGCTGAGAAATATATGGACCTCCGCTCACCGATCTGCTGCATTCTTGGCCATGTTGATACTGGAAAGACTAAATTGCTGGATTGTATTCGATGCACCAACGTGCAAGGAGGGGAAGCGGGGGGTATTACCCAACAGATTGGTGCAACATTCTTTCCAATCGAAAACATTAGAGAAAGAACCAAGGAGTTGAAAGCTGGTGCTGCTCTTCATGTTCCAGGATTTCTTGTTATTGATACTCCTGGTCATCAGTCCTTCTCTAACTTGCGTTCTAGAGGTTCCAGTTTGTGTGATATCGCGATTTTAGTTGTTGACATCATGCGTGGTATTCAAGCACAGACAATTGAGTCTTTGAATATTTTGGAGAGACATAAGGCAGACTTCATCATTGTTTTAAATAAGGTTAAGCTTTGCATTAACATTGAAGAATTTCTGCTGATGTCTTGTCTTAGCTTGCTTATTGTCCTCAGCTTTCTTTCTTTTTCCTGTTGTCCAACAGGTTGATCGACTCTTTGGCTGGAAAAGATGTCCGAATGCTCCAATAAAGAAGGCTCTTAAACAGCAAGCTGAAGGTGTGAAGATGGAGTTTGATGCAAGGCTAACAGATGTATGTGAAATTGAAATTTGCATGTTATTTATGTGAATATTCTTGTGGCTCAAGTTGGCTTTGTTTCTCCATAACTTTGCCTTGTAGATTGTGATGCAGTTCAAGATGCAATGCATCAATACTATTTTGTACTACAGAAATAAGGAAATTGATTGTACTTATAAGAACATTGTACCTACCTGTGCAATAAGGTATAATCTATCACCAACCTTTCTGCTTCATTATTTTGGTTTCTGTAAGTAGTGTTAGAACTTTATTTGCTTTTCTTGACATGTAATGCAACACCTTCTCCAGTGGTGAAGGTATTCCAGATCTGTTGCTACTATCAGTGCAATGGGCCCAAAAGAAGATGAAAGAGCGGCTTATCTTTTCTAACAACATTGAGGTACACATCTAGAGCTAATCTTCATAGACCATCCATAATGTTGCATTTCTATCATGTTCTAATAGATAATTTACTGCATGGGTCCATTTCACTTGTGATGAAATAGCTATGCCACATTATGTTTTTAGTGTACTGTCCTGGAGGTTAAGGTTACTGAAGGCCACGGCACTATAATTGATGTTGTGTTGGCCAATGGTTTCCTCCGTGAAGGAGATCAAATAGTTACATGTGGCATGCAGGTATGAGTTATTCCATTCCTTTATTAACTAATTTAAAATGTTTATGGTCTTTCCGATACATTACTGATCATATTGCTTTTGTGCTTCCTAGGGGCCCATTTTGACTCATATCAGGGCTCTGTTAACACCTCATCCTATGAAAGAGCTTCGAATTAAGGTGTGTAAGTGGTGATTTTGATGCTTTCTTAGTTTCTTGTTATTATTATTTGTTAACACCTGGAATCCTGGATTCATTAAGTGAGCCATAATATCTTTTCACCGTTTTAAGGATGAAATACCTCTAGTATGAATTTGTTTGAGCAATTGGATTCATTATGTTTAGACAGTACTCCCTCCGTTTCACAATGTAAGTCATTCTAGCATTTCCCACATTCATATTGATGTTAATGAATCTAGACATATATATCTATCTAGATTCATTAACATCAATATGAATGTGGGAAATGATAGAATGACTTACATTGTGAAACGGAGGAAGTACTACTCTAGTCTATTAGGTGTTTAAGTAACAAAAGGAGTGAGAATTTGTTTCCCTTCCCTGCTTGAACTCTTTAACCACTACCTACCATTATATGTGAGGTTGATTGCTCGCTGGCTCTGTTGGTTTTAGGGAATATATCAGCTGATAAAAAAACTTTGCTTCAGTAGATATGATCACTAAAACCAATCCCATCTGAGAAGCTGTGTGCAAGTCCAAACGAGATGTGGTTGGTTCAGTTGGTTTAATCTATTCTAAACTACTAACTTATAGGTAACACCAAAGTGATTAGCCTGAAATTCAATCGAAACAAGACGGGTTGAGGGGGGAGAGTGGAAGAGAGGGACATGCAGTCATGTGAATGAGTGGGAAGAGCAAGGCTGTCGCTCTATGTAGGTGTAGGGAGGTGTGACGTGGGCAGGTTTCTAATCCAATGATAGACAGCTCAATGGACTGGGTAATCTAGTAATAAAGGAATCAGGAAATATAGACAGCCTATTTGGTAGGTTTGAGTAGACAAAGCAAACTAACCAATATTGCAACAATAAAGGCTATAGAATAAAAATCGGGATGAAGTTAATTTTTCTGTGGGTTTGCTAATCAAAGTACTGTTGAATGTAGTGATTGCCTGTTTATGATCTTTTTCTGATGCATGCAACTAATGTACTGCCATGATAATGTTTCAGTGCCCATATCAACATCATAAGGAGATCAAAGCTTCTCAAGGCATCAAGATATCTGCGCCAGTGAGTCTCAATTCCACATTTCAACATTTGAAATTTGGCACAACAAACTGATGAACATCCTCTCCCTTTTAGGGCCTAGAACATTCGGTTGCAGGCACAAGCCTCTTTGTAGTGCAGCCAGGTGATGATCAGGAAAAGTCAGTGAACAAAGCCATGGCAGAGATGGTTGTTTTAATGAACAGGATTGACAAGAACAATGATGGCGTTTATGTGCAAGCTTCTTCTCTCGGGTCATTGGAAGCTCTCATAGAGTTTCTAAAGAACCCAGCTGTCAATATCCCTGTTTATGATTTCAATATAGGGCCTGTCCACAGAAAAGATGTTATGAAAGCCAGTGTGATGCTTGAGAAGAGGAAAGAATATGCAGCTATCGTTGCTTTTGATGTCAAAGTGATGCCTGATGCCCGTGAGATTGCCAATGAATCTAGTGTAAAAATCTTTGTGGCAGATGTAATATATCACCTTTTCGACCAATTTACCACATACATTGAGGGTTTGAGGGAAATAGAGAAGGATAAAAAGATTGTAGAGGCTGTGTTCCCTTGTGTTCTCAAGATCATTCCAGACTGTGTGTTCAACTTGAAGGACCCAATTGTCTTAGGCGTTGATGTCCTTGAAGGAGTAGCTAAGGTATTGTACTAACCTACCACTCTAGCATATGCCAGCTTTTTGCTCTCCTTTCTGCTGCAAGTTTTTCAAATGTTGGAATCATTTGTTTAACCAATTGACTTTCAGTACTGTCATCCTTGTGAAATACTTCTATGATATTCATTTAGGAGCTTTCATTCTGATTTTGTGGTCTAGACTAGCTCTGTCTCAATCATTATCAGTTGAACGAAACCTTATCTAAATGTCTCCATTTTAGGTGGGAACTCCTCTGTGTCTCCCTTCCAAGGGTTTCGCTTGTATTGGGAAGATTGCCTCTATCCAGAATAGCAGTAAGCAAGTTGATGTGGCAAGAAAAGGAGAGAAGGTTGCTATAAAGGTATAATGACTTCTATATTTGAATTAAACTTGTATGATTTTGATGAAATCACAGAATATAGTCTTGGGTGTTTTCGACATATCACAGGAAGCACTCCAGATGAGCAAAAGAAATGTTTCGGTAGGAACTTTGGAATTGACGATGAACTGGTTAGTTTTATGACAAGGAAATCGATCGACCTTCTTAAAGAAAATCATCGGGTAACTTCAGTTTTGTTACCATTTTGTGTTCACTTTGTATACTGATTACGGAAATTGTAAAATGGTTTTGTTTACTGATTCATGCAGGGTGACCTCACGTTGAAAGAGTGGGAGCTTGTGAGGACGCTAAAGCACATCTTCTGTATACCTTGAGGATTAAACTCCCATATTTGTATATAGTACCATACGCTGTTGCTACTTGCCAGGCATGGGGTGTATGCCCATGACCTCTGTTTACTCGGCTGCTACTCTTCTCGGTGAAACTGATAATGGCTAATGACCATGCACAGCTGTAGCTTCTATCTTGAATCTTGATGCCCCATTGTTGTTGGCCTGTTGGCTGTTCCTATTTAGGGTAGCTTAAGGTGTTCAAGGTTTTTCATGTTTTGACTGAAGTATACCTTGTGAACTTTGTTGGGTTAATACTTTGGTATGCTAGTCTATAAGCAGAGTTTATGTGTATCTGGTTGCCCAAAGAAATGCTGAATTTGGCCTGCGTGGCTACACTCGTCATTGTCTGCCGGCCTGGGTTAGAAGGCTGGAAATGCTCTGTTCCTCTTGGAAATGGATCTTGAGATCTATTGGATGCCTAAATCAACGCCTGGTTTACATGTTTCCTACTGAATAGTACCGATCAATGTAGACAGAGACAGGTACTCGATCTATTCAAAATGCCCATATTATAATTTTTAAATGCCCATACTCCACAACCATTGGTTATGATAATTTTTATTCCATACAACCATTGGTTACGATAATTTTTATTTCATACCTTGCCCCTCTCTTGATCTATATTGATCTATATTGCTCCATCTCTCAATACCGTAGAAGTTCTAGCTTTTAACTCATTTGCCCAAAGAGATGATGGGCAAGTGTTGTTATTATATGTACATACCAAGGCCCACATAAAGCATGAGCTTTTACGGTGTTTGTGATACGGTGTTTGTGAGGTACTTAGAAATATTGAAACAAATACTTATAATGAGTTAGAAAACTACATTTTTTTCTCAAAACCACTAAAGTAGTGATTTAACATCGAAGTGGTGAAAATACAAAATGTATGGTTCAAGATCTTTCTGTTCACTCTGTGAAACATTCTACTACTATCATAGTACCAATACTCTGACAGGTGAAGAAATTCCTTCTGTCAGTTGCTTCTGTATCAAACGTTTCTCTTCTTTGTTCTTCGGGTAACTTGATCCTGTTGAGGAGGTTCCATCATCCTGAAAATCACACTCATCACAAGTCTTCTCATCTGACAGAATGACAACCTTTAGATTTTTAGCTTGCTCCATGATTAATCTTGTAAATATCATATATTTGTCATTTGCCTCAAATCCACAAATCTCTAGTTGTGCCAAATGGTAGTGCTGGAAATTAAAATCTATCCAGAACATGTTCCTTTTCTCTGGGAAGAGGATTTGCCTCTGCTTGACTTCACTTCCTCCATACTGGCAAGAATGTTTCTGGACCTGTAATCAAACATACCTTGTCAAAATGGTGGGAATCAATAAATTTAGAGAGAGAGAGAGAGAGAGAGAGAGAGAGAGAGAGAGAGAGAGAGAGAGAGATCTAATCCACATTTATAACTATAGTTTCAGGACTACTACATGCGTCAAGGACAAAGAATCTAAATATCTAATCCATCTCAGTATGAAGCATGGAGTAGAGACAGCTAAACCCTTTGTGCCATTGGAAGATTTCAACGTTAACAGTTACGCGAATTGCTAGAAAAATACAAAAATGGATTAATTTGTGTTGAGCCACTTACCCCAATACTAAATTTTCGGAGGGATGGTGCAGCTTTAAGGAGGTACAACGTCCATAGAAGGTCACACTCGTCAAATATCCGGCAGAGAGACAAGGTAGTCAGCCTGCCAAACGCAGCAACAAATCGGTTTGAATCCTCAGGTTGTATCCAAATCTGAGGAGAAAACAAAAAAGAGAAACAATTAGGCATCAACAGCATCAAACATAAATCTATGGGACTACAAGTTCTATCTTAAAATATAGCAATCTAATATCAAAAGAGTCATATATTAGTACAACATAAATTTGGATAAAACTAGAATATCCCTTAGCCGATACTAGATTGTTATATTTTATATAAAATTGCAGTACTCTATCTGTCCCAAATTAGTTCTCTCTTTATCATTTAAATTTTTTCTCGTAGTAGTTGTCGCTCCAAAATACTACTTGTCCCATTAATCACATGTCATTTGAATTTATCCTCATTCTACCCTCAAGCACCCTTCTATTCTCAATCATGCATTATTCGATAAGAGTATTTTTGTCTTTAATTTTAAACTTTAGCATATACCAAACAATCTAGAAAACAAGTACTCCCTCCGTTTCGAAATGTTTAATGCTGTTGACTTTTTAGCACATGTTTGACCGTTCGTCTTATTCAAAAAATTTAAGTAATTATTAATTCTTTTCCTATCATTTGATTCATTGTTAAATATATTTTTATATAGGCATATAATTTTACATATTTCACAAAAGTTTTTGAATAAAACGAACGGTCAAACATGTGCTAAAAAGTCAACGGTGTTAAATATTTCGAAACGGAGGGAGTAATTTGGGATGGAGATAGTAGGAACTAACTAAAGTTTTTTTCCAAGATGTCCACCCAACTTACCTCCTCATTTCTGAAATTGAGAGATAGGCAATCCAGGTTGGTGGCGCTAGCCAAGAGCTCGCTCAGCCTGAATCTTTGTGAAGAACGCCGTGTACAAGAATTGACGAGAGAAATCTCGCGGAGGCACGGAGCCGCGGCGAGGCGGAGCGGAGCAGTCGTGGTCGTCGAGCTCCAGCTCTCAAGGGTGAGCCGGACAAGCTTCGGCGCGCGTCGCAGCTCGACCCGCCGGTAGCCGCACCCCCTGACCACCAGCTCCCGCAGCTCCGGCGCGCCGTCGATCGCCAGCGCCGCGCCCTCGCCCCGGCCGGCGCGGCAGCCGTGCAGCGTGAGGTGGACCAGCCGCGCGCACGCGCCCAGCACAGCGGCCACGTCCGCCGCGGTGAGCCATAGCCTCTCCAGCCGGAGCTTCGTGATCAGCAGGCCGCGCGGCCGCGCCACGAGGCCGGTGAGGAGGAGGCGCCGCCGCGCGCCGTCGCGCATCTGCGCCTCGGTGGTGTCCGCCGTCGCGCGGACATCGAGCTGCACCGAGCTGCGTCGTGTGCCGCCGCCGCCGGCGTCAGCCGCCGCGCCCGCGGCGAGAAGGAGGTGGCGCACGGCGTAGACGAGCTCGTCGTCCTCCTCGTCCGTGAGGAGGAACCTCAGCGCGAGGCAGTGGGTGGCCGTGGGGGAGGCCAAGAACGCCATGGCTGCCCTGACGAAGGGAGGTATGGCTCGGTCGAGGTCTCGCTGCTGCAAGTTCTTCAAACCGTCTTCTCCTCCGGCTCTGGCTGATCTGGGGAGGAACTGGAAGATGCTGAGGAAGGGCCGGCGTATCCGCCATGGGAGGTGCAGCCATCGCCTCGACAGCACGCTGGTTGCCACCGCTTGGCGCGTGTTGCCCAGCTTCTCCAAGATGGACACCAGCACATCGTCCGGCAACTCGCTGATTCTATCCTCCCCTGCAATCGCCTGCAGCATCATGAATAATTATAATTAATTAACCTTATTTTAGTGAAGGAATTAATAAGAGTATATATGTGACAAAAAAAAAGAGAGTTAAAGCGCTTAATTAAGTGAGGATTAATTACCACTCGTTGATTGCTTGGGCGTGGAAGGAGCTCCATTGGATGCAACATCGTTAATCGTCACCTGCGCGGCTGCACCCAAGCTTGCATCATCTGTGTAAATAAATATTTATCTCTTCGTTGACAATTAAAGATGTTTATATCGGTATTTTGATACATCTATATTTGAGTCGATTTTTAAGTCCCTTCACTTTTAGAAATACAAAAGGAGTCGAATAAGAAATCAATTTTAAAAACTCGCACGTTAACTTGGGACGAGAGTCGGACTCCTAATTATCTAAGTGAATTCCCACGATAAATTTCGACCTAGTTAAACCGTATAACAATGATAAAATTAAAATAACACATTTTTTCTAGTTACTAATAATGAGGAAACATGAACGGAAGGGTAACTGAAATAAAATCGGAGAACGCTAATGATTTCCGCGACTTATTCGGATTAGGAACAAATTACTACTCCCATACCGCTTAGCTTAGTTTCAGAAATCCTAATCCTACCAGGCTAGGGTTATCTATTGAAGAGGAAGAAGTAAGAAGGAACATAGAGAAATCCTAATTTCCTTTAAATCTATCTCTCTCATCCTATCAGTGTGTTTTTTGTATTTTCTTTGTGTTTTGCAATCATTTATTTTACCACCTATTTGGTAGAGTTCCAACTCTTAAATTTAACTTAAGGAGTTTATTCTAGAGTGGTGTCGTGGAGCAGCCTAAACCCAACTTCACCACTCTGGTTTATTTTGTGAGAGAGTCTCAGTTAGCTCCACTCTTATTTTAGGTGGAGTTGAAACTATTTTGCTGCTGTTTAGTTGTAGGAGAATTGGAGTCGTGTTAAATAGTCGTTACATTATTGTTGGAAATCCTATGTTTTGCTCTCTATTTATTATTTTGGAATAAGTTCAGTTTGGGTCCCTTGATCGTCCCCGAACGCAATACCAAATATGACGCGTCCCCCAACTTTCAAAACCAATGTAAATAAAGTCCCAAGACGGTTTGGGTAGTGGTTTCGGCTGACGTGGCACATACGTGGTATTGACGTGGCACTTAAAAGTGAGAAAAAAACCGTGGAACCCACCTATTAGGGAGTGTGTGGTTAAAAGTAAAAAAAATGCAGCGGATTCTACTTTTTTTTTTCTTTCTCTTTTATCTTATCTTGCTTCTCCTTCCTGGCATCCAGCGGCCGGCTGGCGGGCGAGATTGCTAAGGGGCGATCGATCACCCCTAGCGATCAGGTAACAGATCCCTCTCCCTCCTCCTTCCACCTGGTTTTCTTTTTTGGCACCGCATTATTTTTCTATTTTAGTATATTTATACACCTAAAGTTTGTACACATCACGTTTACAAATCTAAAGTTTATACACCTAAAGTTTAGAGACCCAAAGTTTACAAGTCAAAAGTTTATATACCCGATTCAAATTTGAATTTGAATTCAAATTTTTTATATATAGTATTTCTATACATCGAAAGTTTATAGACCTAAAGTTTATAGACCCAAAGTTTATAAGTCAAAAGTTTCCATACCCGATTCAAATTTGAATTTGAATTATATCCGATTTAAATTTAAATTTAAATTCAAATATTTTTTAATATAGTATTTCTATACATCTAAAGTTTATACACCTAAAGTTTATAGACCCAAAGTTTATAAGTCAAAAGTTTACATACTCGATTCAAATTTGAATTTGAATTCAAATATTAGTGTATAGACCCAAAGTTTATAAGTCAAAAGTTTACATACCGATTCAAATTTAAATTTGAATTTAAATATTATTTTATAGACCCAAAGTTTATAAGGCTGCCATCGGAAAGCAAGTGATTTGGCTTATCGGCCAAACTAGAACTTCCTATTTCAGCCAAAGAATTTCCATTGATTGGCTTATTGCTGGAAGCAGGATCTTCTGTGGCTTACATAATTGTAGCTCTCAATTGATAGTAGCATACACTTATAATGGGTTTAGGAATTGGGGATGCAGCAGAAAAGGTCACATGATTAGTTTCCACGGACAAATATGCATATAGTGCTGGACCCACAATTTTGGCTGAAAAGCCACAACCTTATAAGCCAAACGATGGGCTTCGGCTGGACTTCGGCTGAAAAGAAAAGGCCCAAGCAAGCCATCCGATGGCAGCCTAAGTCAAAAATTTATGTACCCGTTTCAAATTTGAATTTAAATTTATTTTTTTTATATATAGTATTTCTATACATATTTTTTTTCAACTTTGTTTTTTATATATATATTTTTAAATTTATGGTGTAGTAAGAAGAGAAGAAGTGGAGGAGGAAGGGGGGAGAGAGCATATAGGGGGATGGGGATCGGCGATCGATCGCCCATTAGCCACACCCGCTGGCCGGCGCTCATGTTGAACTAGGCGGATGAATTTTAGACTTGAAGACAAATTGAGGGAACTAAAGTGAACTTATTCCTTTTTTTTTCATCGCTGCTATTCCTTTTTTATTTCATCGCTGCGATTCAATCTCCTATTATCCTACCCAGCGAGCACTTATTTCGAATTAGCAACCTTTTTCTGGGTCATTCCCAAAGTGTTCGTGGAAAAAGACAAGAAGACACGCCTCCCTTCCCTTCTCCTTCTTTACCACGCTAACCACTCACGCTTCTCCTCTCAAGGTGTTCGTCCAAAACCCCAAGCCAAAACCCTCCCTCAAAATTCCCCTCCCCGGCGATGGCCCGCACGACGAACGCGAACGCCGGCGCCGGAGGAGGCCACCGTCAGGGCGTCCCGCGGGTGCCGCCCAGCCGCAGCGACGCCGGCCGAGAGGACGGGGTTGCGGAGGATGGGAGTACGGGGGCTCCTGCGGCAACCACCGTCATCCCCGGCTGCGCCGCGGCACGCGCGGTGGGTGCGGCAGGGAGCAAATGGAGGAGGAAGGGGACGAGCGGGAGGGAGGTAATCGGGCAGGGTTCGCTCTGCGTTCGGTCTGGATGCCGTGCTCTCGTACACGCCGCAGGTGGTGATGGTCTTCACGGAGAACGATAACAAGGGAAGAGAAGATGGCACGCACACCCAAGGCCACAATCTGAGCCTCACTTGGCCGCCACCCAAGGATGACATCCGCGGCGATGGCCACGACGAAGCGGGGCATCGGATTGCGAGGGATGCTGCTGCGGCCACCGGCGCCCGTTCGGTGGATGTCGCGGGAAGGAATCCGAGGAAGGAGAAGAGCGGGAGGGCTGCCCCGCGCGACGCGGTGGATTTGGGTAAGCAAGACCCATCGGGCGTTTCGCCCACATCGGGCGTTTCGTCGCCAGCGTTGGCTCCTTCGTGTCTGTCGGAGGATGGTAATTTCCATCGGGAGAATGTCGAAATGCAAGCTGAAAGAGCCAATGGTTGGAGGAGGAAGGAGAGGAAGGCGGCAGTGGAAGCATCGGAGGTGGAGGTGAAGAGGCCTGGAAATCAGAAGGGGCATGGTTTGCTTGATCAGAGCGGAGATTCAGTTGGCAATAATCATGTTCTTATCAGCAGTAGTAATCATGAGAGGAAGAAGAGACCAATGTATAATTCTGAGGCCGCTAAGGAAAAGAATAGAGTGCAATCCAGCAGCAATGATCGATTCCACAGACTTAACAATGATAAGATCAAAGAATGTTCCAGTGCTGAAAAGGTACCCAAGTTGTCGGATGTGAATACCAAGGAGAAAAGTGAAATTGATCAGCTGACCAAAGGAGCAATACTTGCCAACGAAGATCAATATGAGTGGGATGATCTGTTCTTTGATGATGGTGGAAGTAAATTTCTGACTGTAGAAAACAAGTGTGAAGTGGAAGGCGTGGAGGCCAGTGATAAAAACGATATGGGTACCAGAGGTTTAGCTCATCCTGCTAAAATGGAACAGGCTAGGAAAGATATGGGCCTCCGCTCACCAGTCTGCTGCTTTCTTGGCCACAGTGGTACTGGGAAGACTAAACTGTTGGATTGTATTTTGCGCACCAATGTACCAGAATCAGAAGCTGGGGGGATCACCCAACAGTTCGGAGTAACATTTTTTCCCATGGAAAACATCAGAGAGAGAATCAAGGAGTTGAAAGCTGATGCAGTTCTTCATATTCCAGGATTGCTGTTAATTGATACTCCTGGTCATGAGACCTTCAGGAACTTTCGTTGTATAGGTTCTCGCCTCTGTGATATTGCTATCCTGGTGGTTGATGTTATCCTTGGGCTTCAAATGCAGACATTAGAGTCATTGGATCTTCTGAAGAAGCATAAGATTGATTTCATCATTGCTTTAAATAAGGTTTGATTTGCATTCATGAAAAATATGCTCCTAAACCTGAACTAACTTGCTTATTGTCCTGAGTTCCTCCTTCTCAAGTTTCAATATTCTTGCCCCTTCTTTCTGAAGGTTGATAATATCGATGGCTGGAAACAATATCCAAATGCATCTTTCGAGAAGGCTCTTGCACTTCAAAGTGAATCTGTTAGGATGGGATTTGAGAAGAGATTGTCTGATGTATGTGAGCACAATTCTTTAGATTTTGTTTATTCCACTTTTCTGGTATGCCAACTTGATATCTCCATGACTATGCCCCTATAGATTGTGAGCCAGCTCAATGCTCAAGGCATTGTTTCTGGTCTATACTACATCAACAAGGACAAGGATGACAAATTTAAGAACATTGTGCCTACCAGTTCAATCAGGTATAATACATCCCTAGACTGCTGTGTATAAATTTTGATTTCTGCCAATTACATTAATATTATGCATGCCTTCCCTAACACATACGCAATTCCCTTCCCCAGTTGTGAAGGCATTTCAGATTTGTTGCTCTTGTTATCAGATAGGGCACAAAAGATGAATGAACGGCTTACCATACGGGACAAAATTGAGGTAACATGGAGCTAAATACCTAATCTTACCTTCTTACCTTATGTTTTCAGCTAAAATTTGCAATCATTGTTGTGAAATACTTTTATCTTGTTTTTATTTCAGTGTACCATTCTGGATGTTAAGTTCATTGAAGGTCATGGCACTACCATTGATGTTGTGTTGTCTAGTGGTGTTCTTCATCTAAGAGATCAAATAATTATGTGTGTCTCACAGGTGTGAGCTATTTCACTCCCTTTTCCAATTGTTTGTGAAATGTCTATTGTGTTTTTGATACTTGAAACATTTTATTCTTTGTAGGGGCCCATTAAGACTCATATCAGGGCTTTGTTAACACCCAATAAGATGAAAGAACTTCAAGTTAAGGTGTGTCACCGAGGTTCTGAACTTCGTATGCTTAATTAACCCTTTGATTCATTGGAATAAACTATAGTCCCTTTCTCATGTTAAAGACGAAAAACTCCTAATCGGAATAGTGGAAGTTGTATGTTATGTTTTGGCAGTAGTATATCTTTTATTCTAGTATGATTTATTCATCTGTTCCTTTGCACTCGCAGCATATAATTATCTTTTTATTTTTTTTACTTTTAACTGTGTTTCTACTTTGAGATCAGATAACATTGTATTACTGATTATGATTTATGAGTGATATTAGTTCTTAAAAAAAAAGTTGCACGAAAATCGAAGCACATCAGTGGCTGTGATTAAAAGTGGGTTAACAGTTTAATCCTCATTAGTGAGGGGTATTTTCGTCCATAGAAATTTCAGCCCACAACGATATCGTTCTCTCCTCGTCAGGCAGCGCCACTGCCCGCTGGTTTCCTCTGCAACGTAAGCGCCACCCGCTTCCCCTCCCTGCCCTGCTAGACCACCCTAACTAGATCCCATCGATGGATCGATGGATTTGCGGTGATTTGAGTCGGTAGTTCGCTCGCAACACGATGAGCGGGAGCTCCAGTGAATAATATGCTGCCCCACAATGAAGATCGTCGCCGCCATGCTCAACATGATCAGCCTCGAGCACGAGGACTATATATAGCAACGTCGACGTCCTCATCAAGGGCCACCACCTCGCGCCGCCGCCACTGCCACATTGAGCACGCTGCCGTGCCGGCAGTAGTCAGGCCACCCCAGCGACAGCTGCAGCAGCTTCTCCAGTGCCATGATCTACACCTCATTTAAGGCCAAGTCGCAATTCGATTGAACCAAAGTTTAAACAGAAGAAATAACACAAAATAAGCTTGTGCCCTTCGTGCTTTGGCTTGTTTGATATTTGTCAGTCTGCAATCTGCAACGGCAAGTTCGATGTGACTTGTGATGGTGGTGAGCTGTAAATGAACGGGGTAGACATAATGGCATGCAGATACTTGTTTTATGACTACTGGCTGTGAGATGGACAAAATGGAGCGTCGAGAGGAAGAAGAGGGCGGAGCGGCGGCGCTGTTTGCAAGAGGAAACCGGGCAACGAGGGGAGGAAGAGGGAGGGGAGGTGGCGAGGCAAGGGAAGCGCGGGCGGTGCTTGCGAGGCTGAGGAGCGGCGCTACCCAAGGAGAGAGCATCCCGGACTAGCGGTCGTAGTCGTGGAGGAATCGGCGTCGCCATTGGTAATTTGGTATCGCTGCAGAGTTGGACCGGGGCTCAAAATTCCATGGACGAAAATACCCCTCGCTAATGAGGATTAGAGTGTTAATCTCTCTTTTAATCTCAGCCACTTATGTGCTTTGATTTTCGTGCAACCTTTTTTTTTTAGAAGTATAGAAGCACATCTCTTTTTTTACTTTTAACTGTGTTTCTACTTTGAGATCAGATAACATTGTATTACTGATTATGATTTATGAGTGATATTAGTTCTGGTTTTATTCTTAGATTGCTACGTACATATATTGAAGTCAGCGACCCAGTAGTGAATAGGATAATAAATCTCATCATCATCAACTCTTAACTAGTTTGGCTGGTTTACCAGATAGGCAAATACTGAAGATTCCTTATCTACTAAATATGCGGATGGCTTGGTTACCTTGTGTTATCTGAACCATGTAACTGATGTACTTCTATTATTAATGTCTCACAGCCCATACCAACATCATAAGGAGATCAAGTGTGCTCGAGGCATAACAATATCTGCACCGGTGAGACTCAATTCCATCTTGCATGTTTCAGAACTCTATATGAATATACTAATGAACATGTACTTTTAGGGGCTAGAGTATTCGATTGCAGGTACTTGTCTCTATGTTGTACGGCCTGGTGATGATCAGCAAGATGTAGTGAACAATGTATTGTCAGATATTGCTACATCATCGAACTGGATTGACAAGAGCAAGGAGGGTGTTTATGTGCAAGCTTCTTCCCTTGGATCATTGAAAGCTATAACTGAATTTCTGAAGAGCCCTGCTATGAACATACCTGTCTGTGACTTCAGGCTTGGGCCAGTCCTTCGGAAAGATGTCATGAAGGCCAGATTTATGGTCAGAAAGAAGACACAATATGCTACTATTTTGGCTTTCAACGTAAAAGTATCTCCTGATGCCCAAAAATTGGCCAGTCAAGATGGTGTGAAGATCATTCTTGCAGATGTAATCGATCATTTATTCGAGCAATTCAGAAAATACATTTTCCCAAGAAATGAGAAAACTGAAGAAGTTGTATTCCCCTGTGTTCTGAAGATCATTCCAGACTGCGTATTCAACAGAAAAGGCCCAATTGTTCTAGGTGTCGACATGCTGTATGGAGTAGCCAAGGTATTTACTTGCAGCTGATTGCTAAAATGTTTGTTTCCCATTTTTTTTTTCTTTCAGTAGATTTGAAGTGTTACCTGCATGCAGTTCAGTGGGTAATGTTTGCTCATGTCTTTCACATGAAGCGCAGTAGTTGTGGATTTGTTTAGAAGTTGTCATCCAGATTTTTTTGGTATGAAGTAGCTTGATTTCCATCAATCTCACTATAAAAACTATTTGATTGTTTCCTTTATTCCAGGTCGGAACCCCTCTTTGCATCCCTTCCAAAGGCTTCATCCGCATTGGGAAAATTGCTTCAATCCAGAATAGCCATAAGCAAGTTGATGTGGCAAGAGAGGGAGAGAAGGTTGCGATAAAGGTATGGTGACATCTATGTTTGAAAGCAACTAATACGTGTTTGAAGAAATGCTAGAGTATTGTCTTAAGTATCGGAACAGATTGTAGGGAGCAACCAAGACGAGGCAAACAATAGTTTTGGTAGAACATTTGGACTTGATGATGAGCTTGTTAGCTACATAACAAAGGAGTCGATTGATGTTCTTAAAGAACATCATCGGGTAAGTTGGTAGCTTATGTTGTATCATTAATTTTGTTTTACCTGTGTGCTGCTATAACTTGCCACTGATCTGTAATTTCGATTTGTGTAGCATGACCTGACAACGAAAGAGTGGGCTGTTTTACGAGCACTGAAGAGCATGTTCAAGATACCGTGAGGGTTACGCCAGCAACATCTTTGTTATTTCACATAACTACATGTAACGTTGGTAAGGTGTTGACGATTTGGCATGGAACACCTTTAGTCTTGTGCGAATGCTACATGAGCTCCCATTGTGTTTACGGTTGTGTTTAGTTGTACTTGCAGAACACAGTGCGCCCTTGCGATTAAACTTTGGAAGAAGTATGTATGAGACGAAGTATGGCCATGTCTATTTGCAATCTTAATCTGGATGACCCATGATTGCTCCTTAAATGTTTTAAGTTTATCCATTCTACGCTGAAAACATGTTTATGGTACAGTTCTGTTGAGAAGCAAGTACTGTATGTACTATTGTTGGCTGTTTTTCAATGCCGCCGCCAGAATAGCCGATCCCATGTCCTTGTAGTTTTCCAATTGTTCCTCTGTACTTTTCACGGACCGGTGAGGGGAGGAGCGAGCTTAGCGAGGTGGCTTCGGTTTAGGATAGGTCCAAGAAGGCTAATTCACGAACACGCACACGACCACTCCGCTCCGTGACAAAGCTGTTGGGTTAGGGTTCGGGCATGGGGTGTTGGGGAGGGCCGGAGAGGGAGGCGGAGGGATTCGTAGGCTGAAGAGGGATGGTTGGGAAGTGGCGGACGAGGAGGCGGCGGCAGCGGCATCACCGGAGCCGCGGGGTCACCAACGGGTGGTAGGCTGGTGTTGGTGGCGGGGACAAAGCGGAGCGAAATAGCAGATCAATTTATACTCCCTTCGTCTTTAAATACTTGTCGCCACACACTATCACCTTTAAACTTTGATCACTCATTTTATTAAAAAAAAAGAAAAAAGAAAATATATAAATATTTATAAGGGACGAAGCATCCTAAAAATATGTTTTCTTTTTTTAATTCAATTTAAAAATGTATAAATTTTATTCACGTTAAAAAATAACATTATTTTTTTGAATTTTGATTGTATTCACTTATCTGAATATTGTCACAGGAAATTGCAGATGAGGTTATGTTAAGCTCGTTACCTGAGGCTGACGACGTCCTGGTACCCATCCTGCACAAGCTGGAAGACACGCAGCAAGCAGTAGCAACCACCGTCCTCTATGTTCAGACATAGAAATTTCATATAGGTTTCTATGTTCAGCCATCGATCATTCGAAATTATATTGCGTCTGAAGAATTCCAATTTGAGACCCAGTTTTGTTATCTCTACATATACGTTATCTGGTATTGGGTAATGCGGTCTTCTTATGTGATGCATCCATGTCTTTTTAGTTTGGGACGTACGATATAAAAATATTTTAATTGGGCAATCTAGTTCACAAAATGGATACTATGTTCTTTTAATTTATTGTCCAAATAGGTTATCATATACTTCATTTCCTGACATAAGCTAGCTGTGGTGTGGTTGATTATAGGTCCAGAAGCATTCATGCTACTTTGATGAAGAGTTGAAGATGAAACCAAGAGGAGGCTACTCCTTTTCTCAGAGAAGAGGAGTATGCCCTGGGAAGATTTAGACTACAAACACAATCATTTGGAGGACCTACAGATTTATGGCATTGAACCAGATAAAAAAAAAGTACATGAGATTTGCAAGGTTGATCATGAGGCGAGCTACAAGTTTAAAGCTGATCATTCTAGCTGATGAGGAGCCATGCGAGGAATGTGATTTTGTGGCTGATGGAACTACCTCAACAAGATCAAGGTATCCAGCGACCAAACATAAGAAATAACAGATAAAGAAGCATCTCTTTAAAGGGGTCTCATGACGTGCCAAAGTACTCATATTATGATTTAGGTCGTTCTGTATTGTAGAGTACACAGAAAAGATCTTCAGTCATTAATTCTGTTCTTTCAGTAAATATCACGGCCCTTGTTGATGGTTTAGTTGTTCTTCTCAATGTCTTCAGACGATGTGTTTACATGATATGGGGAACACCAAAACAATTATTCTGATGACCCACTGGCCACTGCTGTTAATATTCAGTATGGTAATCTGCTCAACATGCTGTAAATGGCAACGTGATAAGGAAAAAACAGAGGCTGTCTGATTCATGTTGGCAATGCAAACACAATAAACTGTTTGGTGCAGAAGGGTAACACGCTGGTGGAATTGCTACCCTACACATTAGTTGCAGAAGACTATTCTGAAACCTGAACAGAAAATCTCCGAGTCTTGTTCAGGTGATGAATTCATGACTCGGAATCAACCAAACAATGAACTTTAGCTCCCACCGACGGGAACCTGTTAGAAATTTGACAACAATTTCGATAAAATACGTGCAAGTTCAAATTTGACATGAAAAATGTAAAAGAAATCTATAAATATTACTCCCCCTGTTTTCTAATAGATGAAACCCTTGACTTTTTGTCACGACGTTAGCCTGTTCGTGTTATTGAAAAAATATAAATATCATTTATTTTGTTGTGATATGTTTTATTATTTTATACTTTAGCATATTTACAATATTTATTTTTAAATAAAACGAATGATCGAACATTGTTTTAAAAGTCAACGACGTTATATATTAAAGGAATAAGTTCATAATAAACCTCGTGGGACCCACATGTCAGTGCCACACACAAATTAATAAAAAAGGTGGGGCCCAGATGTCATTCTTAGCCCCCCCCCTTCTTCCTCCTCTCTCTCTTCCCATCTCCCTCTCTTCAACTCTCTCTCCCCTCTCCTCTCTCGCGACGGTGGCGGCCTCTCAGGCGGGGCGGCGGCGGCGGCGGCAGCGGCCTCCTCCGGCGAGGGTAAATTCCCGGCTCCAACGTTTGACCCCGCATCTGCCGATCAGCGCACCACCAAGCTCTCCTCCCCCTTCACCGAAATCCGCAGCCACCTCAAGCCCACCTCTTCCGCAACCCCCAGCCCTCATCCGGCGGGACCTCCGCCGCCGCCTCCTCGAACCCCAGCCCTTCCTTCGTCGACATCTTCCACGCCAGGCCGGACGTCTGATCGGACGCGCTGCCGACCAAAGATCTGAAGACGAACAACTGTAATGATACATCATGATTTTGGTTTTCTTGTTTCTCGTTTAGTCGACATTGGTGAATGCCTGATGAAACTGATGGATAACCTTTGGTTACTGATGATGTTGTGGTTGTATTTGGTTTGCTACTGGCTGCAGCACAGAGTATGCCGGTTTTGATGGCCTTTGGCTGATTGGCTCTCAGGCCACAATGGCGTACTTGCTGGGGAAACCGCAACATGAGTTGGTGGAGAGGGTGAGCTGGGAGTGTTGTACATTTGATGCATTGTTGTTTAGATGAAATCGTAGTCAGCAGCAGATTGGTTGGCTCGCGGGCCCCTTCGCCGTCATCGTCGACCTCCTCGCGCCGCTCTTTGCCGACCTCCTGCAGCGCAGACCTGCCGACGCAGTGGTGTTCGACGGCGTCCTCCCGTGGGCTGCCACCGCGGCGGCCAGGCTCCGCATCCCGCGGTACGCGTTCACGGGGACGGGGTGCTTCGCGCTCCCGGTGCAGCGATCACTGCTGCTCCACGCCCCGCAGGACGGCGTCGCGTCGGACGACGAGCCGTTCCTCGTGCCTGGACGCCCCGACGCGGTGCGGCTCTTCCGCCCATAGCTGCCGGAGCTGTGCCTCCGCCGCCGCGTGCCGCTGTCTCTCCGTCGTGAAAGAGGAGAGGGGAGAGAGAGTTGAAGTGAGGGAGATGGGGAGAGAGAGGAGGAAGAAGGGGGCTGAGAATGACATAGGGGGCCCACGTGGGCCCATCTATTTTTTTATTAATTTGTGTGGCACTGACATACGGGTCCCACGAGGTTTATTATTTTTCTAGAACGAATTACCACATAAGCGACTCGTCAATGCCACATCAGATGAAGACCAAGTCAAATTAGCCACGCAGTCACCACGTCAGCCAAAACCGCTATCCAAACCGCTGAGGGACCTCATCTGCACTGGTTTTGACAGTTGAGGGACCTGTTGTATCTGGTTTTGCGGTTGAAGGATGAAAATCGGACTCATCGACAAGTTAAGGGACCTAAGATGAACTTATTCCTATATTAAAAAACGGAGGTAGTATGATCCTTATAATAGTTTGTTGCATAACTTTTATTAACAAAATTGAATTTATGGACTGGTTTAGTTTGTGACCTGGCCTTACCAATATTTGACAATTTTAAGTGTTTAATGTCTATATTTGGTTTGAAACCAAATTTTGGTATGCCTTAAAAAAAATATATCATTTCAATAGTTAACTTTGGCTATTTTGACTTTAACCAAACACAACATTGCTAAAAAAAAATTAACGTTCTACAGCACAGTTGGGTTCCCCCAATTAGAAAAAACACCACCAAAATTTCTCCACTTCATCTAAATACCGCAGCTTGGAAGAGTTTAATTATCTTCCATTCATACCACACACAACCATCAGCACTCGTTACAGTTTCCCGTCTGAGCTGTGTAGGGTCCACAGCTTGGTCTTGCAAAATGACCACACTAGCCTACCCTAACCGCATCATGGTTCGATACTTGGATCAACGCCGGCGATCGAGTTCGCAGGCGACCAACGCAGACCATCTGACCATGGAGTGTGCAGGGTACGTGCTCGAGCTCGAGGGCAAGCAGCGGCCGTGGTGCACGCTTCAGTTCAGGTGCGTCCGTGCGTGCGAGATGAGTGGTCGACAACCCGAACTTGCTGTCGAAAGGGCGAACCAGTGCACATATCTATATATACTCCTTTTAATGGTGGTGATGGTAGTATATTTGTCACTCCATCTACTCCCATTGTAAATTTTGCAAGTTACCTCTTGAACTTCTTAATATTAAAAATGATCAAATCTAAATGAATAGTCATAGAAAAATTAGATTAAGATGAATATTCTCTATAGAAAAAAATAGATAACACATTAATATATTTTCTTTTATTTGCAGCAAAGCATGAATATTTTGCTAGTACATCTAAGTATCGAAGTCTGGCACATATATGTATAAATTTAGCATTCACCCATGTCTTGAATTGATCCATGCAAGCTCGCTAATGAAATTAAGCGAGCTTTCTGGGTGACACCAAACGAGCTCGAGGCCTCGAGGGCAATGCCACAAATCAACGGACGCGTGGACAGTGATGAGCTCAGGGCTACGGCCTACGGCATATGGCACGATGAGATATGGCCGTGTGTAGTTGTTTTGATAAAAAAAATAATTTGACGTATACGGATACATATTTAAAGTATTAAATGTAAACTAATAACAAAACAAATTACAGATTTCGCATGTAAACTGCGAGACGAATCTATTAAGCCTAATTAATCCGTTATTAGCAAATATTTACTGTAGCACTATATTGTCAAATCATGACGTAATTAGGCTCAAAAGATTCGTCTCGTAATTTACATACAAACTGTGCAATTGGTTTTTCTTCGTCCACATTTAATACTCCATGCATATGTCTAAACATTTGATGTGACGGAAAAATTGAAAGTTTGAAAGGAACTAAACACAGCCTATAGCTAGCAAGGTCATGGATTTGGCTATTTTAATATGCGCGCGTTTAGGGTAGGGAGATTGAGTAGGGGTGGGCTTAGAATTTTTAGGTTGGGTATTTGAAATAGGAAGAGATAAAAAAATACAATATCAAGCGATACATATGTATAGTTTCGTATAGTTCTAAACTATATAATATATAATGGCTTTAAGAATATTTTTATAAATTCGTAGAATTGGCCGTGAAATGAATTGCATGTATTTTAACATATAGCTGAATGGGCTGAGTTGTGGCCCAAACTCAGTGTGGGCTGAGAAAAAAGGGGAGGGGAGAAGGAAATTTGGACCAAACAGAGAAGGAATGGTGAAATAGAGCCCAAGATGAGTAGTGAGTAGTTTAAGGCTTCTTCTTTACTTTTTTTAATGGACGTGACTAGACAACTACCGGTCGCTGGTCTGTCTTATCCAGCTACCATTCCATCCAGTATAAATCCCCCTTCAACTTTAAAAATACAATAGAGTGTGCCTTTTTTAACCTATTTAATAACTTATATCTTTTAAATCACATATTGTTTTTAAGATCTATTTGCATCATTGTACTCCACTCAAAATATGTGACAAAACGAGATCCATATTGAATATATTTAAACATTTTATTAATTGAAAAGTAAATTATTACATGTTAGGAAGTAACTTCCATGTTATCAGGAAGTAACTTTTATATCTTATACATGATTAATTCTCATTATGTTACTCCATCAATGTTATTTACAATCCATCAAAGATTTTATCTTCTTTTCTCGTACTACATGAAAAACAAAAGTGAAAGGGAAAAAAACAATCAGTGCTTAAAACAGATTTATGGAAAGTTACTTCTGAACCATGCAAAAGTTACTTCCAATTAACATTAAAGTTACTTTTGAAAATTGTTAAACTTACTTGTACTGATCTGTGCTGATTAAATTTAGTTTCTAGATATAGTCATATTTTTATCACTACGACGAATTTACTTCTAATGTCGTGTCAAAATTATTTCTTTTTGTTTTAAGTTACTTTTATAATATATGTAAATTACTTTTAGAATTTATTAAATTTATTTTTATATGTATAAGTAATTTAGTGAAATCTAAAAGTAATTTAGATATATTATAAAAGTAATTTGTAATTTATCATTAAAATATAATCATGTGAGATCTTGTTATAAAGATTTAATTGTTATGAACACAATGGTGTAGTTGGATCGTAGATCGGATGAGTAGTTTAATAGAAAGTTTTATTTGAAGTATAGGTGGTTCCTATTTGCTTGATGGACAAGTAGTATATTTTCGGAAGAGTAATGGCTTCAGTGGTGTTACGCTGTAAGACTAAACCGAGAGGCTTCTCGGTTTAGATTTTATGTTTTTAATACATATATGAAGTATAGGGTACATGTACCTATTTTTATCTAAAAATCTTGGGTATACATCCGAAAACCCTTGAATCACTACTGTGTCCGCCCCTGAGATTGTGGAGTGAGGACTAGGATAGAATGCCTACGTATGGGTATTTTCCGTCCAAACTCCAAACTAACACAATTAGTGGCAAAGGTGATGGTAGTGCTATAAACCAAAGCAAACACAGCAATGCTGTGGTATTGTACAAAGCTTAAAAAAATTGTGTGGTATTGGTTGATTTTGATCTTCGAGAAGGAATTTTCTCTTACATACAGGAGGGATTACAGGAAGCAGTGTGTATTTTGTGGACATGTGCTATCATGAACATGTTACATGTCACCGACGAAAGCCGATTGGATTTCGTGGTTTTTTATATTCCGATGACATGGCTCGGAATTTCGAATGCTTTCATATAAATTCAAATGTCAAACATTAAACTCGATTAAAATTCGGCCTGAATTTATTAAAAACCATGGTACCGATAGAGTTCAAAATTCATTGGTCAATCGGTAATCTAACCCTGCGTAGAGTAGCCACACGCACGATTCCAGGAGAAAGAAAAGAAACTAATTAAAAACGCCGGTCGCCAGGTGGTGAGGGGGACGCGGCGCAAGTCAGGGGCGCGCGCCGTCCCGATGCCGCGCGTACGCACGTAGACGCGGCATCACGCATGGAGCGGCAAACGCCTCCGTTGCAAAACGCAAAACCAACCAACGCCAACGCACGCGGTGCGTGTGCTGCTGCTGCTCACCGAATCAGCTAGCGCGGCAACAACTGCGTACCAAGTGAGGGAGATCGATCTCACGTACGGCGCGGCGTGGTCGTCGCGTATGCTACGCGTGAAACGCCCGTGGAGGCGTGGACTGATGGCTAGAATTAGCTCAGATCAGGGACGACGACTCTCTGCTCGCCTTGACTTGAAACGGAATTTTCAATCGCTGCCTCTGCCTGCAAACCCGCATCATGTAACATCACTAGATCTACTATGCGTGTACGTATGTACGCGACTATAGGGGTGTTTGGGAGAGACTCACAGAAACATAAGTCTCTAAGGGAGGGACTTATATTTTTGAGAGAGGGGCTTCCCTAACACCCCCTATATAGTATATACGCGTCGGTGTTCCACATGCATGTCTGTCTGCAGATTAGCGTACCTGTCTGTCGAGCGTGACATGTACAGTACTAGTATTATACTCGTACTAGTAGTACTCCCTCCGTTTCACAATGTAAGTCATTCTAGCATTTCCCATCTTCATATAGATGTTAATGAATCTAGACATATATGTCTAGATCTATATGAATGTGGTGAATCTAGACATATATGTCTAGACATATATGTCTAGATTCATTAACATCTATATGAATGTGGAAAATGCTAGAATGACTCACATTGTGAAACGAAGGGAGTAGCATTCTAGCGGAATAGACAATGTTTGCGCTGAACTGAAACCCTCCTGGAGAAAGTGCAGCACGCCAACCACCGCCGCCAGTCCACACAACCTCCATCTCACTCAACCTCACGCAGCTTAGCTCCTGCTGGTTTTGGGGAACGAATTGGGGCAAGGCAAGGTAAAAAAACCGTCACATACTCACTCCTCTCGCTGATCATTGCGATCAAATTTGACAACAGCATGTACCTTATTACCCTTCTTGGCTCATTTTCCAGATCTGTTTTTATATGAAAATCAACGGAGGTTTAGCAACTTACCAAGTTTTATATGAAAATCAACGGAGTACTTAAGACCAGGTGTTTGGCTGTAAGGTAGGAGTATGTACAGTCGGAATGTCGCATTGTTTTCCACGCAGTTTCAGAATTCAGACATTGACAGAGCAAGGTACTAGCTAATTAAGAGGTCAGGCCCGACCTAATCCTGCACCGATCGTACAGGGAGAGAAGCCATAAGTTGGCGACACTTTTGGACAGCGTCCATGTCGCGAGCTGTTGCCGCAGCACCATCTCACTGACCTCCATTGCCCATGGACCATCCATCACTGACAACAACCGGCGCCGGCCAAGACTAAAACCAGGGTCCCTTTGCCATTAGCTAGGCCCCCCCCTGCATCCTTCTAGTTCTATCTACTACTCTATCTGTCTATCTATCTATCTACATCGATCTATTGTTGTCAATTATCATCATCCATCCATCATCCAATGATATAAAACCAACACACAGCTAAATAAAAAGCAGAAAATGAGGGGCAAAAAATAGCCATCGAATTTCAGATAAGCACGGACAGATCGGTAGACGGATCAGCACTGAATGCAAAATATCAGGGGATGGAAAATGGAATGATTGTGAGAGAAGAACGAAGAACCCTGAAAGCATGCATGCATGTGGTTCCATCTCTTGACAAGCAAAGGATACATATTTACACATGCGTTGCAACTTTCTGCCCTTCTTTCTAGCTTGATGCAGTTGCTTTCTCCAACCTCCTCTCTCCCTTTCTGTCTGCAGGCTGATTGATACTACTACTACTACTATTTGGTAGCCCCATGGATTAGGCATGAGCCGCAGCAATGCAACATATAGACAGGAGACAACTACTACATAATTCTCAAAAAAAAATAATAAACTACTACATGTTAAACATAGCCAGAAATCAATTTATCTTGAGACGAAGAGATTAATAAGTAGCGTGTGATACGGAAGACGTCTACTTAGGGTGTGTTTGGAAACTAGGGACTAAATTTAGTCCCTCTCACAGGGACTTATGCTTTTGTGAGAGGGACTAAAGTTTAGCTCCACTTTAGTTCCTCCAACCAAACACCACCTTAATATGGAGATGATACCACTAGTACGTACGTGAGTGGCTAGCGTCCAAATCGCCGCTTTTTCCTTGGCATCAGCTGCTAAACTCTGCTGTTGCTTTGTGTGGACTTCAGCTCATCAGCTGCCTCCTTTTTGGGATTGGAATCTTCTTCAGGTAGGAAAACTGGAACAGTACTACTCCTACTAGTGTACTACTTGTAGTGTTCTACTCCTTGATGGTTGAGAAGAGAACCATTAATTGATGCAAATTACTGCTGCTACAGACCCCATTAATATAGCATTTAATGACGAAATCTAGCAGCAGTAACATTCATTACCCATGCAAATAAATCTGGCTTCTCTGAAACACATCCAGCATGGACAAACGAAAGTAGTAGTAGTTCTTCATCAGAGTTTTCAGGGGAAACTCTGTGATCTGATCCCTTTCTGCTGAAGCGTCTGAAACTTTGAACGAGAAAGCGTCAAGACACTAAACCGGGTATTATGAACGGGAAAAGGTGGTGTTAATTAAGTATACTAGTGTTAGCTCAACATCAAGCTCAAGAGAGTGTGTTTTGTGATGATAGCGTGAATGATAGCTCAAGAGGAGGGGGGGCCCTTGGGCCGCCGTCCACTATTTGTTGATTTGCTCAGCTGTAAGCCACGCATCGCGTGCCGATGATCCACCCAAAAAAAAGAACACGAGGGCACTGGGGTGAGCCGAGCAAATCATGGCTCCAACTTGGACAGACCGAAAGGCACCTGGCAAAATTTCACTACCGGTAGTGTACTGCTGTGAGAGCTGTGTTCGTTATGTTGGAGACTAATCCTCCACACACACGCAAAACAAAACGACGTATTAGTATATGATTAATTAATTATTAGCTAAACAAAATTTAAAAATAAATTAATATTTTTTTTAAAAGAACTTTCCTATAGAATTTTTTTTTTCAAAACGCGTACCCTTTATCAATTTGAAAAGCATGCACATGAAAAACGAATTACCCAAAAATGAAGAAAATAACAGTCTTAGGTGCAGTGTGAACATGGTTACTCGGTAGTACTGCAATGATAGGTAGGTGGTGACACGGTAAAATTGTGTCTGCTACAGTAGACTAATGCAGAAAAAGAAGTATTGGTATTTTTTATGAACTGTTGATGGCGGTTTTACAATGTCTATCGATTTCGACCATCAGTAATGGCTTGGAAAAACTATTAATGCATTTGACTATTCATTCTATTTGTGTCTAACACAATAAATTAATGTCTATGGCTCTGATAAACCATCAAAGGTAGCTTTACTATGGCTATTAATTTCAGCCATTAGATTTCAATCCGATCACTCGATAAAACAACTAATATATGAAATTCTTCATTCTATACCTATAATGTAGAGTATCCGTTTTCGGTATGGATTATAAATTGGGATATCTCTATTCTGGTAAAAGTGGAGTTGTCTTACCTCTTCCTCACCATGTAAAAAAAAAAACACCCTACCTAGAAAACCAAAAAAAAAAAAACGTTGTTTCCGTAAGAAAATCAACCTGGTCACCAGACTAAACTGGATTGATAAAACTAAAACCCATTATTAAAACCATTCGTTTGTTTTCCTCCCATCCTATTACAGAATGGTTGTGTTCCAGTGAACGGGCATGGAATGTGCATCCAGCTAGAGTGCCCAAATGGTTGTGTTGTTGTGGCTCACAAGTCACCTTTCTGACAAGGTATGCAATGCGTGATGCGTGATGCTTCAGGGAGCAGAAATGAGGGGGGGAGCTAAACTGAAATTGTGTTTGGTGTTTGCCTTTGAGGGTACCCTGGCTGGCTGCAGATCATAGCAGGTTGTTGACACCTGCTCAAATCCCATGTTCGTTTGTTCGTTCGTTTCAGGAGTTTTCTCCGGAGGAAAACACTCGGAAGACGTTGCAAGTTGCTACTACTAGAAAAGAACACGCGTTGCTTGCTTGAGCTAACAATTAACAATCTATGCAACAATCTCTCGCAGGGGAAAAAGATCTATATAATCATCTACATTGCATGTCAAAACTAGTGGATGTTCAATAATAAACCATCTTCCTAGTTTGAGAAATCCAAATTTTCATTTTTTTTCGAACTTAAAGAATTACCATTTGAATTGGGCATGCATTATGTAATTTCAATGTATTACTTAATTGCGTTTTACTAATTAGCTAAACACTATTCAAATATTTGAATTCGCGACTCTGGGATTCAGATTTTAACTCAAAAATCACATTTTAACTTGAAATTACGAATGCAATGGTACTATTAATTCAGCGGTTAAATAGTGCGTAGCCACATACCGACAAATGGTTGATTCAAGATTTTGATGAAAATTTTCGTACCTATTACCCCCTCTCAAAATATAAGTATTTTTAATATTTATATTCTGTAGCTGTATCTAAGTACACATGCTTAAAACATACTCCCTCCGTCCAAAAAAAAAAGACAAACCCTGGTTTCCGTGCCCAACGTTTGACCGTCCGTCTTATTTGAAAAAATTATGAAAAAAAATAAAAAGACAAGTCACGCATAAAATATTAATCATATTTTATCATCTAACAACAATGAAAATACGAATTGTAAAAAAATTTTATATAAGACTAAAGTTGGACACGAAAACTCAGGGTTTGATTTTTTTTTTTGGGGACGGAGGGAGTAGTAGTAAAGAGGTGGTATATGAAAACACAGAGTGATGCAGGCATACAGCTACACCATACTAGGCCTACCTGTCAGTTTGACAGAAATCACCATTTCAGCTGGCTGTGCTGGCTGCTGCAACTACTACACTGGGCACCG
Organism: Oryza glaberrima; assembly: GCF_000147395.1. NCBI lineage: Eukaryota > Viridiplantae > Streptophyta > Magnoliopsida > Poales > Poaceae > Oryza > Oryza glaberrima. The sequence goes on from NC_068326.1 coordinate 20,482,662, forward strand.
AAGCTTCTTGGACACAGAAAACCGCGTAATTAGCCAATAATCTACTCCTACTACTAACTTAATAATAATCAAACATTTTCACTCGCCTAGTCCAACGCATTACAACGACTAATCATTCCCCTCCTTAACCAAAAATAAATAAATAAATAAACAAACGTACGCTCCCTCCTGTCTTTCTTCCAACCAAATCATTTCGTGTCGCGTAATATAACCCTCCCAAAAAAAATTAAATTCAAACCCCCCCAACCTGCCTTCACTCGAAGCAAACCTCACACCTCACCTCGCGTGGTATATAACCACCACTCCATCAACGAGTCAGAAAGAGAGAGAACAGAAGAGGGCAAGAATTCCACGAAAAGATCAATCAAAAAGCCAAAGCGAAGCGAGAGAAGGAGAGAGAGATCCAAAAAGCTCGCCACTAACCTCTAGCTGCTCCCCGCTTTTGGTTTCGGATTCGCGTCGCGGCGTGCGTGTGCTGAGGAATCGAGTCGAGCTAGGGAGGGAGGAAGGTGGCTGGCGCGCGGCGGCGGCGGCGATGGACGGCGACGCGAGGGCGAGGAGCGGCGATGGCGCGGGGGCGGGCCCTGGTGCTAGTGGCGCCACGACGTCGTACATGAGCATTGACGGCGAGGAGAATGGTGGCGCCGGCGGGGCGAAGGTGTGGGTGCTCGTGCTGCTCTTCTCGTTGATCGTGCTCATGCTCTTGCCGTCGGCGGTGCGGCGAGGCGGGCCATGGGGAGGGGGAGGAGGAGGAGGAGGAGGGGGAGGGGGAGGGTACCAGCGAGGACGAGGAGGCGGGCTTAGCCTCAAGAGCGGCTGGGACGTCGTCAACCTCTGCCTCGTGGCGTTCGCCATCCTGTGCGGCCTGCTTGGCCGCGCCGGCGACGGGGAGTCCTCTTCCGGCTCGGCTTCTACCGCGGCGGCGGCGGGGGCGGCGTCCGAGGGTGGCAGGAGAGAGCATCAGGTCTCGCCGTCCTTGGCGGCGGCGCCGGCTGCCGAGGCGGTGGGGGAGGAGCCGTCGACCGCCGAGGTGTGGGCGAGTCTGAACACGTCGGCGGCGGCGAGCTACGGCGGCAACAACCACTACGGGAGCACGGGGATCCGGCGGTTGAAGAGCAGCAGCTCGTACCCGGAGCTGCGGCTCGACAGCGACGGCGTCTGGGGCCTCACGTCGCCGGAGGCGGCGTGGCGGTTCTACGACGACGCCGAGCTTTACCGGACGCGGCGGCCTGAGCGGAGCTGGGACGTGGACGCGCCGCACAAGCGAACAACGACGACGCCGGAGGTGAAGACGATCCCGGTGGACACCTACGAGGTGCGCCGGAAATCGCTCCCGCCCAAGGAAGAGCGGCGGCGGCGGCGGGGCAGCATCGAGAGGCTCCCGAGCATGGCCGAGATCGCCGAGGAGGAGAGACCACACCCGCAGCCGCAACAACCGGTGGAGACGGTGACGCCGACGCCGCCGCCGCTGGCGAGGAGCAGGAGGTGGAATCCCGAGATGTTGGAGGTGGTGCTGGAGCAGGAGTCACGGGTGGAGGAGACGACGATGCCGCCGCCGCTGACGAGGAGCAGGAGGTGGAACTCCGAGAGGCTAGACGCGGTGCTCGATCAGGTGGCGCGGGTGGATGAGACGGCGATGCCGCCGCCGCTGACGAGAAGCAGGAGGTGGAACTCCGAGAGGCTGGACCTGGACGCGGTGCTGGATCAGGTGGCGCGGGGGGAGGAGGAGACGGTGATGCCGACGCAGACGCTGGCGAGGAGCAGGACATGGAATCCCGAGATGCTGGACGCGGCGCTGGAGCAGCAGCAGGACACGGTGATGCCGCCGCCGACGCTGACGAGGAGCAGGAGGTGGAACTCGGAGAGGCTGGACGCGGTGCTGGAGGAGATGAGGGTGGAGGAGGTGGCGCCGGCAGCGCCGCCGCCGCCACCTGCTCGGCCACGCCGGCGCAGCCGCAGCGTCGAGAGCCTGCCAAGGACAGAGGAGTTGGAGGCAGAGATAGTCGTGGAGGAGATCAAGTACCCCCTCTCGTCGTCATCGCCGGCCATGTTCCCGCCGGGAACGCCGCCGCCGCCTCCTCCTCTGCCTCCGGCGACGGCGCCGCGGAGCAAGAAGAAGCGGAGCGGGAGCGTGGGCGGCGCCAAGGACCTCGCCTCCGCCATTGCTACGTTCTACCAGAAGAAGCGCAAGAGCATTGGCATCAAGAGCAAGAAGAAGCATCACCACAACCACCACCACCACCACCACCTCTCCGATGGCCACTACTCGTCGCCGTCGTCCGACGCCTCGGCGAGCCCTGACTCCACAGTCCGCACCACCAACCCCGCTCCGGCGCCGCCGCGGCCGCCGCCGCCCCCTCCCCCGCCGCCTCCATCATCCATCTTCTACAACCTCTTCAAGAAAGGCGGCAGCAAGAGCCGCCGCATCCACTCCGTCGCGCCGCCGCAGCCGCCTCCGCCACCTCCGCCCACCACGCGCCGATCCAGGAAACCGCCACAGCCACCGTCCCGCCCCGCTCCTCCTCCACCGCCTCCGCCGCAGCAGCAGCCGCCGTTTTATCCCAGGCGCGCTGTCGTCTACTACACCTACCCGCTCCCGCCGCCGTCGCCGCCGCTGCCACCGCCGCCTCCTCCTCCGCCGCCGCCAATGTCGGAGGGGGAAGAGGAGGCGCCTCCTTCCGTCACGGCGTCGCCGGCGCCGGCGTACTGCGCGAGCCCCGACGTGAACGCGAAGGCCGACAAGTTCATCGAGCGATTCCGCGCGGGGCTTACGCTGGAGAAGATCAACTCGTACCGCGAGAAGTGGCAGAGGCAGATCCAAGACGACTCGTCGTCGGCCATGGCCGTGGCCGAGGAGGAGGGAGAGTTCATGGTCATCGGCTCCCTCTTCGACCACGACGACGAAGAGGATATCATCTCCTTGCCGGAGACGCCGGCGACCGCAACCGCCGTCACCGTCGGCTTCTAACTACTAAGGTAGCGACGTGAGGTGTGGCACTGACCCTGAAAAAAAAAAGAGAAAAAAAAAAGAAAAAATGGGGAAAAACAAAAAAAAATACATTTCAATTTCGTTTTTGTTTTTGGGTTATATACCCATCAGATTTATTCTCCATTCTTGGGTAATTAGGAGAATCAACAGTTGAGTTATTGATCGCTATTGGAGAGGATCAATGCAGCTAGAGTGTGTGAAAAGGGAGAGATATAATTACTCCATTGAACAGAGTGGTAGAGAGAGAGAGAGAGAGAGAGGGGGAGCATTTTGTGCTTGTTTTAAAATGGCCAAAAAGCTCTCTTGATATTGCATTAGGTGATTAACTTGATGTGAATTACTACATATGTTTGGACATTTTGTGTTTGTACTTTGTAATATACCAACAAAAAGTAATAGAGCTTTACTTTTTTTTTCTTTTTTTTAATCATCTTCGTTGTACATGTATGTACTCCCTCCGTCCCAGAAAGACTCAATTTCTAGGTTTTGGTGTTTAACGTTTAACCGTCTGTCTTATATGAATTTTTTTATGATTAGTATTTTCATTATTGTTAGATGATAAAATATTAATAATACTTTATGCATGACTTATTTTTTTAAATTTTTTTCATAACTTTTTCAAATAAGACGAACGGTAAAACGTTAGGCACGGAAACCCAGGAATTGAGTTTTTTTTGGGACGGAGGGAGTACAAACTAGTACTCCCTCCGTTTCAAAATGTTTGACACCGTTGACTTTTTAGTACATGTTTGATCGTTCGTTTTATTCAAACAAAAATTGTGAAATATGTAAAACTATATGTGTACATGAAAGTATATTTAACAATGAATCAAATGATATGAAAAGAATAAATAATTACTTAAATTTTTTGAATAAGACGAATGGTCAAATATGTACTAAAAAGTCAACGATGTCAAATATTTTGAAACGGAGGGAGTAGTACACATCTATGTACGGTAGTATGGATATATACTTATCTGATTTGCTTGCTGATACCCAAGTACGTACACGTACAATGCAGGGTAGCTGTCAAATAATGATTTGATTCGATGATTCGATCGGTGTTTGGTAGTGTGGTTCAATTTTAGTTTGGTTTAAATGTGGCCGGTTGTGCTTAGTTTAAACTGGGCCTCGTGTGGTTGTGCACCAGCCATCAAAGACACCGATGGAAATGGCACATTATATTGTGTCATCATCAACAACCTCACAAAACATCATCTCATCACCAGCAATAATTAACTCAAAAGGGGTACAAAATGAGTAGCAATAATCCACTTGCGATGCTTCCCTTAAAAAACAATGTGTACTCTGCCACCACTGTTTTGGTGGATGTGGTTGGATGTGCAATATGGTATAGCTTTCAAAAATTAAAAATTTGATTAGTGCTAGTAATGGTTTTTTGTATGGCACCCTTAATCTAGTCCTTCCACCTTTTTCCTAGTTCTTTTCCACTTGAATCATGCTCTAGATGGGGCCAAGCTAGCTTGATCGAGATAATGGAGTGCAAGCCACTTTCATGTCCTAATCTTTCTGTTGGGGGGCACTGCACCACACTTGACTATTCTTCCGAATATGAGTGCATCTAGCTGGTTTGTTCAGCTATATATTTCAAACACGGGGAAATAATTCATGGGTCAATCATAAACTTCTCGAGTGTTAAGCAGAAATTTTTTTTTCCATACAAAGTTTGAATTATATATGCGAAAAGTTTTTTAAGGGGTTCATTTTTCTAGCGAGTTGGAAGGACTCAAGGTCATGGTTCCTCTAAGTTTTATTTTTAAAAAATAATTGAAAGTTGTGTTGTGTAATTGTGTAAATGCTACTCCTAGCAGTCATATTGCTTTATTCATGTGTTTCTTAGTTTATGACGATTATTCATGTGCACAAATAAAACAATTAAATATTAAAAGGTTGAAAAGTCGGTTTAAAAGAGTTATGAGAATGTTGGTGCAGAAAGTTTTTTTAATACAAATAATATTATTTAGCAGTTTAAAAAACATGTTGTGATAATCTCTAAGAGGAAAAGAACGCTCCCTAAGCATATCATGCCCGTGGGGACAGATCCTAACATACATGCATGACTATATGAGAACCATTAATTCCACACTTGTGTACTCATATGTTGCAAAGATAGATACAATGTTTTTTTTCAACAAATTTCTTACAAATGCTCCTCTATTTTTTTAATAGGGACTGTTTATAGATCATTTGACAGAAAACCCCCTCATAAATCTTGCAAATTTTGGACCACATGATTGCTTTAAGATTCGTGCAGGCAACCAAACCCTAAAAATCCTCTCTCCTCTCCCGATTCCTCACGCGCCGCCACCCCAACGCGCCGCCGCCCGGCCTCGCCGGCTAGCCGAAAGGTGTCAACGGCGCCGGCGAGGCCCCCCCAGCCGGCCCCCTCCCCCTCCCTCTCCTCTCCTTTGCCTCAAGCCGGCGGCCGCGAGCTGTTCGTCGTCATCCCCATCGCTGGCGGCGGGCGCCACCACCGTCCGCCTCCTCTTACAACTCTTTCCGCTTTGCCCCCGCCGCCATCCTCCAGCCCCGCGGCTTCGGCGGCGGCGCTGCCGCCCGCCCGATCCGCCACCCACCGCCGGGCTGCCGCCTCCCACGGCCATCCCTCTAAAGCCGGTGAACTCCCCCCTCTTCCCCCTCCCCCCCCCCCCCTCCACACCCCCACCCCAACCCCACCCCGAGACCCTAATTCGTCAGCCCTCTACCGGAATTTAGGTTTGCCAGCGCCGGAGAAGAAAAGGTGGTCGCCGGAGTTGGAGAAGAAGAGCACAAATCGTGAAGCACATCCAGTAATCCAAATTTTGCAAGATTTAAGGTAGGATTTTCTATCGACAGAGTTTTAGCAATTCCGTTTTTAATATCATAGCATATGCTTGTCAATGAGCATCACTCCAACGCTGCGTGCCTGGTCACTCTGCAAAATGAAAGCCGACAGTCAGATTACTTGTTAAATCGCATGAGGCCTATATATGGGGGGCCTAATGGGCGATCGCCCAGCGATCGGATCCCCTCCCCCCCTTTCCCTATAGGCAATACCTCCTCCCACTTCTCCCCTTCCTCCTCCCCTTCTTCTCTTCCTACTACGGTACACCATAAAAAATTAAAAAAAAAGCTAGAAAAATTTATGTATAGAAATACTATATATATAAAAAAAATTTGAATTCAAATTCAAATTTGAATCGGGTATGTAAACTTTTGACTTATAAACTTTGGATCTATAAACTTTAGGTGTATAAACTTTAGATGTATAGAAATATTATATATAGAAAATATTTGAATTCAAATTCAAATTTGAATCGGATATAATTCAAATTCAAATTTGAAACGGGTATATAAACTTTTGACTTATAAACTTTAGGTCTATAAACTTTAGATCTATAAACTTTAGATCTATAAACTTTAGATGTATAGAAATACTATATATAAAAAAATATTTGAATTCAAATTCAAATTTGAATCGGAAATATAAACTTTTGGTCTCTAAACTTTAGATGTGTAAACTTTAGGTGTATAAATTTACTAAAATAGAAAAGTAATGCGGTGCCAAAAAAGGAAACCGGGTGGAGATGTGGAGGGAGGGAGGGGGGGGGGCAAAATCTGATCGCCCTTCGCCCAGTAGCATTTCCGGCCTATATATGCCATTCTCAAGCATGTTGGCCGTGACATCTTTGGATGATCATCAGCAATTTTGCTACCTCCGTTTTTTAAATATACGACGACGTTAACTTTTTTACCAACGTTTCATCTTTCATCTTATTCAAAATATTTATACAAATATAAAAATATTTAAGTCATGCTTAAAAAATATTTGATGATAAATCAAGTCACTATAAAATAAATGATAATTACTTTTTTTAATAAGATGAATGGTTAAACATATCTTAAAAAGTTAATGGTGTCATTTATTAAAAAACGGAGGGAGTATTAGTTAACTAAAAAATCGCATGCATGGATTGTTTGACTGGTTTGTAATTTCAAACCGGATCAAACTGTTTGATTGCCTGCTGTATTAATTAATTTGCACTTGCACACAGGCAGTGTTTGTAATCCTTGGCTGTGTTTAGTTACTGAAATTGGGGAGAAGTTTGGAGAAAGTTGGTAGTTTGGAAAAAAATTGAGAGTTTATGTGAGTAGGAAAGTTTTGGATGTGATGTGATGTGATGGAAAGTTGGAAGTTTGGGGGAAGTTTGGTCTTAACTAAACAGTGCCCTTGTGATGCTACCACTTCAGCAAAACAGAACCAATCAGTCCTCTACATTTTCATTGTTTGGTGTCTGCATGAACAACGTGGCGTGCTATTTTAGCTGCATTGTGACAAATACATCTTGTTCACCCTCTTCTCTCAGGAAGCCAGGCAGCGGTTCTTGATAAAGATATGTGCAAGTGTTCAATGATTTTGATTTGTATTTACTGTTACGTCGCTGTTACTAATCTTGCTCAAAAACTCTGTTTGGTACTTGAGCTTCGAACAATTATTTCCCATTTCTTGGTCGGTTCAGGATCACGTTGACAGGATGCGGACAAATAATGATAGGCTCATTGGCATGCAATTCTAGTGCTAGTACTAGATGTTCAGCAGTCAGATGTCACATTCAGAAAATGAGTTTGATTGATTTTATCTACGGTGTATGCGTCCAAAATGAGTTTGATTGATAAAAGTACAGTAGTATACTACCTCCATTCTAAATTAGTGGTTGCTTTGATTGTTTTTTCAACGTTTGACCATTCGTCTTATTTGAAAAATTAGTGCAAATATAAAAAAGATAAGTCATGCTTAAAGTGCTTTTGATAATAAAGCAAGTCACAAACAAAATAAATAATAATTTCATAATTTTTTGAATAAGACGAATGATAAAAGTTACAAATAAAAACTTAAAGCGACAAGTATTTTAGGACGGGACGTAGTATCATATCAACCATACTAGAGCACACGTGGCAATGTATACAGCAACATTGCTTGACTTGCAAGCTTCACACTCTGAAAGCTCCAAACCAAAAATCGTTTTTCTTTCTTGGCTTAGTACGTATCAGCTCAGCTCTGTACACGCAGGCACACACAACTCAACCAACCACTCTCTGTTGAAAGCGAAAGGGAGACCAAACCAAACAGAAAAAAGAAAAAAAAACAAATCTGTATATGTACTCCTCTCTTTTTTTTCTTTTTTCTTTTTGAAGTAGTTATATATACTCAAAACTCAAAACCCAAAACTCAAAACTGTGGTTTGTATCATGCGCTATGTACATCATCAGAACACGAAAAAAACGCGTGTAGATGTAGATCAGTTGTCGTTTTCGTTTTAGGGCATCAGATGTGGAGAGCCCTTGTTCTCCTGAATCAGGGGTGGCAGATCCATATCTGCTATGTCGATGTGAACCATCAGCTTTGCAATGTCATCGATGGAGAACGGTATACTGCAACAAGAAATCGGAAATGGATCAGATCATTAGGTGACCGAGATGGTAGTCAAGGAAACAAAGGGGAAAAATGTACTGTACCTGAAATCGTCATCTAACAGGAAGGAATTGATGTCATCTTGTGTCGATGGACTGTTCGATCCCTGCTGGACCATCTTGGTTCTCATGCTCGAAACCACCTGCAGTTTAGATTGTTTAGTCCACGAGGTGAAGAAGATGAATCTTGTAAAAGTTCTTGTCTGGAATGTATTGGAATCACATACTTCTGGAGGAATACCCAGAGTTCCATACTTGTCGTCGCAATACATTGTGCCGATTCTGTATAGCTGCTGCATGCTAAGTGCCTGTTTGGCAGGATAGAATGCATCATCCAATTTTGTTATTGACATAATGAGATTAGCAAAGCAGGTAGTGTAGATAAAGTCAAAAACTTACTGGGCAGTACTCATCAGTGATTTCTTTGAGAGACTTGCTGTGCTTCTCTTCAAGTATCAGAAGTGCTACGGCCTGCCTAATATGCTTCAGTTCGTCCCAGGAAGAACCTGCATACTGTTTTTCACATGAAGGTTAGAGACTGCTTCCTGAAAGACTTGTTCAGACAACGTAAAGACTTTTTTAAGTTTTTAACCTCTTCAGTCAGCCAAAAGCACCAGTGCTCTAGCTCATCCAACCCAGCTTTAACATACTCTCCATTACTGAATGAACAGCATTCACGCCGTAGCAGAAGACTACCATTGAAGTGATAAAAATTTGTCATATGAGTTCATGGTGCTAGTTTGAGAAATATGGAGAAGTGAATCGTTAGTATGCATGTGTACCTGTTGAAGAGTTGAACATTGATGAATGAAAATAGTTGGGTGAACAGCTTGCAGATTAGGAAGGGAGGCACCTGCAATGTAAAGAGGTTTAGATGGCGTGTATACTTGAATTAAAATTGTATCTACTGCCAATTTAATTTTTTTTATCTTACATAATTGGATTTTAGGACATTCAGCGAATTTGTAAGAATTTTGATGATGCTCTGCCAATGTGCCATAGAAGCTTGCTGTGCCAAGTCTGTTCCTTGAGCGCCTGACCCTCTGGGGCTTACAACAAATGTTCTTGGTGCCTAGAGAAAATTATATCCGTCATTCTTAACTTTCAGCAAATATACTTTTGAAACTGAAAGAAAGATATGCAGAAAGCACAATGCTACCTGAATACAGAGACCAAGCAGTGGGGACAGTTCCTTCTTCAAATTGTGCCTGATAATTCCATAGACCTTCTCCAGCAATGCAGTGAGCTGCTGCTTGAAAGCAAGAGCTGGATACTTGGCTTCAACCTGGCAAACTTCACCTAGTCCACCGACTAACCGTCCATCAGGAACTGGACTACGGTCAGGATGATTAGGTGCTTGATTTTCCTGGAATTTTTGCAACTAATATTGAGTCCAGAATCCCAAACTCACTTACAAAATCACTTAGGTTGTTGAGCATACAGAGTTTAGTTTTCGGTACATTACCTGTGGCGTCTTCAGGGGTGATGCTCTTCGCCTCTGACGAGCCAAAGCAGCTGCCCCGTTGATTTTCAGTGTTTTTTGGAGAAGCAGCAGCAGTGTGCATGAATTGGATAGCCAATATGCTAATGTCTCATTGTTGTCTCGAGCCTTGCAAGAGAAAACAAACAATTGATGCATATATCTTCTTATGAATAATAGTTGTAGATATGTGCATACCACTGCCACATACCTCAATTGCAGCACTTATCTTCTGAATAATGCGATCAAAAACTGTTGTCCTGTCCTCTTCAAATGATTTCCAGTGGATCAGGCATCGGTAGATGAGGTATGCGGCAATAGGCCTTCCAATAGAGAACCCAAGATCTTCAGATATGCACTTGATCAACAGCTCCTGGATATTCAGAAAAAAATGTTTAAGGCGTGACACCTGAACGAAATTGTGATACTGCTTGAAACACAAACAGAAGTTCAGAATTACTAAGCATCATACCTGCTGCTGCTTCTCAGCTTCAGGATCATTCAGGCCAGGCAGTTGAGAATTGTTCTCCTAGATTGAAATTAAATGTTGTTAAATCAGGAACTCATTCTACGAATATACTGATCAAATATAATTTGATGATTATACTTACATGAATGTCAACCCCTCTATCCACTATCATTGGCTTCACCTCACAATAAACTGCTTTCTCATTCTCATTCTCATTCTCATCCTCATTCTCTGGAGTTGGCTGTTAAGATGCACATGATTGAGCACGCTGAGCATCAAAATTGTGCGTCGAAATTCATCAATGTGATTTCAGGTACCTCAAGATCAGGATCATCACGGTTTACGTTTGACGGCAACCTGACATAAGGGACTGACGCGACAGCTCCTCGAAGCTTCTGGTTTTCTTCCTCAAGATCAGATGCCTTCATCTCCATCCTAAGTAAAAATAAATAAAAATCCATGCAAAACACTATGAGTTCTCCCATGAACTCGCATACTGGGATCACACATTAATTGTGCAGGCACATCAGAGATTCAGAGCTAACAAGTCTGAATTCTGAAATACTGAACCTTTTCAGGGATTCTTGCAGCTGCCTGTTCTTCACCTCCTCGACTCCGAGCAACCTAGCCAGCTTCTCGTTCCTCAGCTCGGCTTCGGCGACCGCCTTCTTCGCGTCAAACGTCGCCTTCATCTCTGCTCCCAGCAAATCCTGCAACTCGAAATGTCAAAATGTAGCATCTGGTTTGGTTGGTCACTGCATCTTTCTTTCAGCTGAATTTGTTCATGGATCACATGAATCAGACCACTTTCTTTAATCTGAATTTGTTCATGGATCATATGAATCAGACCGATTTCTTTGATCTGAATTTTGTTCATGGATCACATGAATAAATTGCACATTTAGAGGCATCGATGGTGTCACCTTGAGGCGGGCGACTTCGGCGGCGAGCGAGTCCACCTTGTCGGTGTCCACGACCTGCACGACGATCTCCTTGATCACCGGCGGCGCCTCGGCGATGGCCTTCTTGGCCGCCTCCCGCTCGGCGATCACCCGCACCTCCGCGTCCTCCACCGCCTGCTGGAGCACGTCCACCATCTCCCTGAGCCTGCACGCCTCCGCCGCCCTCTCCTGCTCGATCCGGAGCCTCGCGAGCCGCCGCCGCGCGGCGCGGCGCCTCCAGGCGCACTGGCAGATCACTGCCGCCGCGTGCTCCCGCGCCGCCGCGCGCGCGCGCCACCGCGCCTGGATGAGCGCGGCGGCTGCGGCTCGTGCGGCCCTGCGCCGGAGGGACAGCTCGCGGCGGGCGGCCATCCCCCGGAACGCGGCCTGCAGGGTGACGGCGGCGGCGGCGCGCGGCCGCAGCCGCGACTCCTTCCACGACAGGTAGGCGCGGCGCAGGCCCCGCTCCGCCAGGAGCGCCAGGAAGAGGAGGAACGCCGTGCGCCACCTCGCCACCTCCCCGTACCTCTGGACGAACACCTCTGCGACACATCCGGCGATCGATCGAGAGAAGTCAGAGTGAGCTCGGATTTTCTGCAGCTAGGATCCATGGATGGATCGCCGCGCGAGCAAGAAGGTGGAGAGATCACTCACTGAGTAGTTGAATCCAGGCGATCATCCGCCGCCACGCCGGGCCGCCGTGCGACGGCGGCCGCGTGATCGCGGCGGCGCTCCTCCTACTCCGATCTCCATCCATGGAGAGGAGTCGTCCGAGCTTGACCTTGACCTTGATGAGGTTTCTTTCTACTCTTGTTCTACAACAAGATGCATGTGAAGATCTTGGAGATGGAATCGATGCAACAAATTCAAACAAACACGAAACGAATCATGAGTGATTCGAATGACAACGATCAAACTTAGCTTACCACAGTGTGAGATTGATCAGAGATGATGACGCGATCTCTTGATCGATCGCCTAGCTTGCAGCTGGCATGGCATCTGCCAGCCTTACTTGCTTAGCTACTTTCCCTTCTCCTGCACAGCTGCACTGCCTTCCTCTTCTCTTCTGTTCTTCACTTTACCATGTAACAATGACATGTCACCTCAAAAGATCATTAACAAGGGAGAAAAAAGATACAGAGAAAAATAATCTTATGCCCAATTCCATGAATAAATTTCAATGGTTTTGGACAGCGAAATCCATAGGTTACATGAAGCAGACAAAAACTTGGCACTTTCTCAGTATATAAACAGAAGAATTGGTAGGAGGAATTGGCAATTTGCAGAGGTTTGGTAGGCCAGTGCCTGCCAATAAATTAATTAGTTAAATCGATTTATTAATAGATCAAATCATACATTTCAACTAAACCGGCCATTTCATTATGTGCACAGTGCACGTTGCAATATAATGCAAGAGCTGCACGGCCAGTTCCAAACTTCCAATGGGAATGGAGGCGAGGTGGTGGGCCGCACATCTCTTCCAACAGCTGGAGTGTATCGCAGTAATAAAAATCTTTTTTTTGCTACTTCTTTTCCCTCCATTTCTCCTTTCTGTTCACCAACCGAAATTGGATTTGTAATTTATAGCACTAGTTTGGCAGCAGAGATAATTAAATATGTTTAGTTTTGACAGGTGAAGGAACAATAGTTAGCCTATCTGTCATGCATAGATACATTCTGTAAAGTTTCAGGGAACAGGGAGGTAGTAGGGCCATTGCCAGGGAGATCGCCAGTGGAAGTGTGGGGCTAGTACTGGAAATTAGTGAGGATAAGAAGCGAAAAGGAGGTGGGAAAGGTAACATAAATAACTGCTGCAAGCGTGCTATTTCCTTATATTTTTCTTTTGAGTAAAATACATCATCGATCCTTAAATTTGGATCACGGTGTCACTAATGCTTATAATCTTATAAATGACTCATCTAGATCATAATCTTTCACATACGCTTTGGAACTCGACAGTGACGAACGCAAGACTAAATTTTAGGAGGTGCTAATGAAATAACATAGAATAAATATAAGACAAGTTTAAAGGTTATAATATCTCTGTTTCAGGTTATAAGACGGTTTTGACTTTGATCAAAGTCAAGCTGCTTTAAGTTTGATAAAGTTTACAAAAAAAAAATAGTAACATTTTCAATCCAAGATAAATTTATTATGAAAATATATTTAATTATTGATTTGATGAAACTAATTTAGTATTATAAATATTACTATATTTGTGTATAAACTTAGTCAAATTTGAAATAGTTTAACTTTGACCAAAGTCAAAAACATCTTACAACATGAAATAGAGAGAGTACGTATATATATATATGAAGAATTGAAGAGCATGCATAGTGGGTCTAGCCAATAGTAGGAGGGGCTCAAGCCCACCTCCCCCCCCCCCCCCCCCCCCTGGTTGGGATCGCCATTGGACCTCGAGTGGTAAATCAAACAAGATCACTGATCTAGATGAACAATTTACAAAATAATGTAACTAAGTGGCACCTAGATCCAAGTTTATAGGCCATCAACAAAGTTTACTCTTTTCTTTATAGAATTGGTATGTCCTAATACTGCTTCAGTGGAGTTACTGGATTGTTTCGATCGCATAGTACATAAAATTAGACTGTATACTACTACTAGATAGATTTATGGAGAATAATTTTGTGACGTGATAAAGCTGTTTGATAGAACTTTAGTTTCACTAGAGTCGGATCCTTGTCCGTTTTGTAGTCATCTGCTAACTGGCAAACTGTGTGATTTTTTAATGTCTCACCACCGTCTGGAGCACTTGTTACTGTGAACCTGCGGTATACTCCCCCTGTTAAAAAAATCAAACTTATTTCTATAATTTATTTTTATTAATAATTATTATAAATAAAAATTCGGTAACAGAATGCCATCTGACCTCATCTATAGCAAGTCAATAACTATCCTCCGACCTTTGATTCTAGGAATCCGGCAAAGGCTACAGACGGGACTGTTCTAGTTATACCTAGCAGCCGAACATGCCCAATATTGATATGGACATGTGGCATCATTGGTATCCTTCTCTTTCCTACCTCTGTTGTGAAACACACACAAAGCGCATGAAGGTGTCAAAGGAGAAGAGAGCTGGTAGCAAAACTTGGTACACCAATGTTTAGAAAGCACATGAAGGCATTGGCGCAGGTCAGGAATAGTGAAGCACAACAATGGCTGGGAGGGGAGGAGGATGCGGTCGGGCTGATAGGGTCGGAAGCTCGAAGCAACGATGGTGGCAACAGTGTTCTGCAGGGGAAAGGAAAAATAGAAAATGATTGGTCTTTATTTTTCGAGACGAGAGAATATTTGGCCCCGGTTGGTAGCTTGACATAATTGACGGTACAACCATATTTTCATGGGCCACCCCAATAGGATCTAGATTTGTTCTTATCCCTCTAGCGATTAGTAATCCAAAAAGCCCAACAGGCTAAAGCAAATCCCATCCTCCAGCCTACAAAACTGCCTTCTCCCTTGACGTCATTTTAAATAATGTCTTCATGCTGATTTGTATTGCTATGAAAATTTATAATCTTATTTGGCATTCTAAATAATTTTAAATAAAAAAAAGTCATAGACTACAAGTTGTCGATTTTATTGAGCTCTATAACTTTAAAATGGAGTTTATCTCCATCGGAGGACTTTGAAATGTAGATATAATATTTTGTAAAAATAGATTTAAGATTTTGTAACGAATGTTTGAACCCCCTAAATGATCTTAAATAAAAAAAAATTGTATGTCTCGTCGAGCTCTATAGTTTTGATATAAGTTTGATTTCATCCGATTTCATATTATGGGTCTGTTTGGCACAGCTCCAGCTCCAGCTAGCTCCACCCCTTCTGGAGCTAGAGCTCAGCCAAACAATTTCAGCTCCACCAAAACTGGGAGTGGAGTTGGGTGGAGCCCTCTCACAAAATGTACTAGAGTTGTGGAGCTGGGTTTAGGCAGCTCCACAACTCCACTCCAAACCCAATTCCTGGAGCTAAATTTAAGAGTTGGAGATGTACCAAACATGCCCTATATATTTGAAAATTGTGAAAATATAGAGGTGACAAGCTATGCGGGAAAATTTGCTTTCAGCCACTTCTCTTATGAGAGGGCGCACAGCTTTTTTATATTAATTAAAAAAGTGCCCTCCGAGAGGGCAGGAGGAGCCTCTCCTCCAAACCCTGTATGCGCTCTCTAGTAGCGTGAATGCACACTTCTTTCCTTGAACAAGCTGCCCCATTGTCTTTATGAGCAAACATCTATGCAACAAAATAAACATAGCATATGCATTCATCTTTGGGCTCAAGAATATCACGGGATATAGATATATGGTATAAGAAATGAGCTCGATTAGGACCCTATATATGTATTTTCTAAATTTATATATATATTTGTAGAGGGATTATTTTGCAGGAAATTAAGTTGTAAAGGGGGATTGGAAATACTAGTACTTGTGAGGTGGTATATATAAAAGGTAAAAAATGTCCATGATATCGATATCTATAACTAATATAAATATTTGGATTTTTCCGGTCGTCACATAATGCTTCTGATCGATTTTTTTGTCTGTCGTCCGTGTTTGAATCCGAGACCGTCTTGGAAAAAAAATTCCGAGCGGACTCGAAAGAAGCCAAAAAAAAATAAAAAAACAAATTTAAACAATCGGCATTGGAGTGAAAATAAAAGAAGCCGACTCGATCAATCGGCTAATAGAGTCGATTGCTCCCAATCCCATTGCCCCCAATTCCCAAAATACATGAATCACAAAATTACTCAATTGCAATCCCAAATCAAAATAAAAAATCTCCACAAAATCAATATCCCAAATTAAACCGCCGTCGTACTGTGGTTACTATATCAACATTCCAAATCACAAAATCCTCAAAATATTCACAAATCAAAAAAACAAAATCCTCAAAATATTCACAAATCAAAAATCGAACCACCGTCGGCTCCACGTCGGGGAGGTGAGAGGCAGCCAGGGGGCGGGGAGTTGCTGCCAACACACAAGGAGGGAAGCAGCCGCCGGCCGCCACTCCGGGGAGGGGGAGCAGCAGCCATCGGATAACTGTGAGAGGAGCCGCTGCCCTCGAATCCGCCGCGGGAGGAGTTGCTGCCACCCGATCCACTCTCAGCCGGCGCCACCGCCGCCGGATCCACACGCGGTCGCCGTCCCCGTCGTCAGATCCGCCGTGGGAGGGAGGCGAGAGGGGGCAGAGGGAGCCGCCGCCGCCGGATCCGTCCTCATCCGCTGCCACCGCCGCCGGATCCACCCGCGGCCGCCGCCGACGCCGCCATCGATGCCGGATCTACCGCGGGAGGGAGGCGAGATGGAGAGGAGGAGATGGCGAGCGACGTGAATCCATCCGTGGCTCGCTCGGCCTCCCCGTCTCCGACCACTCTCTCCGCCTCAAGCTGCTCGCCTCCGAATACCACCGCCGCCTCCACGTCTTCGCCCTCCAGGAGGACCTCCGTGGTGATGGCATCGTGGATCTGGCCGGCAACTCGAGGGAAAAAGAAGGCCGGCGACGATGTTGTGGATAGGCCGTCGACGATGTGGTGGATCGGCCGGCAACGTTGAGGGAGAGGAATAAACGGAGAAAGTGAGGACGGAGAGAGGCGGAGAAAGACGGGAAGAGAGAGGAAAAAAGAGGGTGCGACTGTCTAGATATTTTTACTGGTCGTATATAGTGTACGTGCTTGAGACTTTAGATAATTACAGTCAAGTGCCATTGTGCTCTATATTGCGGTAACCACAAGATTGAATTTCGCTAAAAACAAACTATTTTTGACATACACGTACCAACTTTACAGACAAGTAATATTTTATTTTATTATTACTAGCAAAATACACGTGCTTCGTTACAGGTAAAAGAAACCGTTAAATAGTATAAAATGCAAACAATTAAAATACTTGCACATTAATATTTGTGTGAGATAAAAATTATCGATTGTAAAAAAAATTAAAATTTTCCACGAGACGACATATTAGAGACACTAGCGGTGGAGCTATCGTGGGCCTCTGACTCATTTCATGCATAGGATAGGATAATTATTACTGAGATGTGCACGAGATGTGCAGCGAGGTTCTTAGTGTCGATCAAAGCGATCGCCTCAGCTGTATGGCGCGGCGTCGTGCATGCCACGTCGCATATGGCGGTGAGCCGCCTAGCCCGGTTAAGGAATCTCACAGCGGTGAGCGACATGTCAGAGAAAGATGGCGAGGTTGACTTGCGAGGTGGCGCCGCGGCCAAGACTGGATGGGTGGAACCCGCCCGTGCCGCAGCGGACCGCATGATGGGAGTATCTGCGGAGCTAGCGGTCTGGTGGCAGCAATAACGGGAGAGTGGGACGGCAGTGGTGGCTCCAAAGGTGGAGCACGATAGTCAGCAAGAGCAGAAGGAGTAGCATGGCTGTGGCGGTGGCCGTGGCAATGATGAGGAGGTGGTGGCTGTGGTTGTTCTCAAGGACAAACTTGTCTTTTGTAAAATAATAAAATAATGCGTCGGGTATCAAACAACTAATTACCATGTTTTTATGTATCCATGAATAGAGACGCGTTCTTCGGGTGTCTCACAACAAAAAAAACCACAATAAAAAACCACAATCTTTCAATGTCCTGTAACAAATTGTCTTTAAATACTTTTTTTTGTTAATCAAACAAATTTTCATCCATTGCCTCTTGTGTGAAAATGATTGAGAAATTCACCATTTGTTCATCTCATGTTATAATCATTACACTAACGTGTCAGGGGCATCATTTAAATCATACAAATCTAGAGTGCAATAATTGTCCAAAATAAAAATACCTTTTGGGATTATTATACAAGCCACATATGATTATTGTCACACTGAAGTGTTTCAAAAAAAAAATCGTTGAGATAAATGCACAGCCATTTTACAAAGAAATATACCCCATGAATGGGTGCTTCCCACCTCATCGATTGGTATACCAAATAGCTTATTACTGACAAAAAAATAAGAGTAAAATACACCACCGGTCCTTAAAGTTGGTACGTGGTGTCACTTAGGTCCACGATCTTGTAAAATCAATATTAAGATCCATGAACTTGTTTAAGTGAATCATTACAGTCCAAAACACGTCTGACCGGGCTGACTGTCCTACATGGCAGTCCAGCGTGACTACATATTTGCAATTAGGCTCCTCCACGCCCGATCCACGGCCTTCACGGTGTCGGAGACACGGTTCTTGCCGATGACCGACATGACGGCCTCCTGCGCCTTAGTGAGCACCGGGCCGTCATGTCGGTCATCGGCAAGAACCGTGTCTCCGACACCGTGAAGGCCGTGGATCGGGCGTGGAGGAGCCTAATTGCAAATATGTAGTCACGCTGGACTGCCATGTAGGACGGTCAGCCCGGTCAGACGTGTTTTAGACTGTAATGATTCACTTAAACAAGTTCATGGATCTTAATGTTGATTTTACAAGATCGTGGACCTAAGTGACACCACGCACCAACTTTAAGGACCGGTGGTGTATTTTACTCAAAAAATAATTTATGGGTAAAACTTTTATATATGTCTCCTTAAGTTCAATTCTAGCAAGAAACTACATTGAAAATACCATACAATCCACTTCAAAATTGAATTTTAAAACTTAAATTTTGACATTGACTCACAAGTTGTAGGAAAAAAATCCGTCGCCGATGCCGCTACCGCCGCCGTATCCGCTGCAAGAGGGAGGCAAGAGGGAGAGGAGGAGATGGCGAGCGAAGCATGAGGGGGCGGAGGGAGAGGAGGGGCGGGGGAGAGTGAGAGAGAGCGAGAGTGAGAGAGATTTTCTGTAGGGTGGGGAGCGAGTATGGACAAGGACGGGACGCGTTTGGCTCGTCTCAGTTTTTCTGGTGTCATTTTTTTTAAAAAAAAACCAATATTTATAGTATAGGTGTTGGTTTTGTTTAAAATCGGCACCTATAATTCCTGAAATGTGCTAATTCTGTATTTTTCCACCCCCGCATAGGTGGGAAAAGTTGTACATGTGATGGTTTTAACTGTTTCGACACTTATAGTGCCGTCATCTATGTGTTATTAGGTGTTATTAGGTATATATTTGTCCTCATGCGATTTATAAATCGAAAACAATACTCCCTTAGAAAAAACAATTACATTGGTTTCTATGATTTTTACGTGCCACGATTTAGACGTGTCATCACTTCAAGTCCATACTTTTTTTCACATAGCAACGCACGAGATTATTTCCACAATTACATTAAAAATACAGTTTCTGTATGTAGCTATTCAGATGTGTCGTCGGTTCAACTTCACGTATTTTCTTCATGATGAGTATATTCAACAATTACATTATACATATTATAAGAAAATAAAATTTTTACGTGTCGTGATTCGGATATTGCATCAGCTCATTTCCACTCATTTTCTTCATGTAAATAGTTCAAAAGTGTCATTATCCGGCATTTTGCTAGTAAAAAACAAAAGAGAAAAAAATTGTTGTCACGGGAGCAATTAACCTTTTCCGATTCTTCCAACTTTCGTGGATTTAATTCTATATGTATCAAGTTAATCCATGGCAGT